>NC_056751.1:699298662-700001162 GCF_019279795.1 Protopterus annectens | reverse complement strand
CAAAAAGAAAAGGAAGCCTTACACGATCTATGCACAAATTCAGACATCAGAATCATGAAGGCTGATAAGGGTGGTAAGATAGTTGTTATGGATACCATTCACTACAATAATTCTGTTAGAATTGTTGAATGATACTAACATCTACAAAAAAGTCAATATCAAAGAAGTGAAACAAAGCTTCAAAAAAGTTGACGTAGCTCCGTTTGACATGTTCAGTCAAGGGGAGTTAGATTACAATAGGTATGAGTACCTTCAGGTGGAATATCCAAAATTGGCAACATTTTTTTGTATACCCAAGATACAAACCAATCAGGGAATACCACCATTTAGGCCTATTGTATCAGCAAAAGGCTCAAAGACTGAAAACATATCAATTTGGTTTGATTACTTACTAAATCCTATAGTGCAAAACTCCAGATTTTACATCAGGGACTCTTGGCACTTATTGGAAGAGCTACGTAACTTAAACGCATCATTGGATACAACATTATTTGGCACTCTTTGTCAGGTCCCTATACACCTCGATTAATCAAAAAGAGGGATTAGAATATCTTGGGGAATATCTCATCAATCATACAGATTTTGGTACCAATAAGACAAACACTATTTGTAGTATGATGGAATTAGTCCTTGAAAATAATTTTTTCAGATTTGACAAAGTTATTTATAAGCAGATTTCAGGTGTAGCAATGGGAGCAAGAGTAGCTCCATCGTTTGCAAATTTGGTAATGGCAAATTGGGAGTTAAAGTTTTAGTGAAACATCCAAGTTACACCAAGGTACAATCTTACTTTAGATATATTGATGATTTATTTTTCCTATGGACAGGTACACAAGAAGAGTTTTTTGGTATGGTGGAAGACCTGAACAAAACTGTGAACTTTTTACATTTCAAATTAAGTGGTTTTGGAGAGCATTTCTTTTCTGGACATTTCTTTAGGTATGGATAAAGTCAACAATTTGTTCAACAGTAGAATATTCAGAAAAGATATTTTTGCTAATCAATATCTACACAAAGACAGTCTACATCCACCACACATGAAAAAAAGGTGTGGTTAAGGGTCAAATGATCTGTTTAAGTAGGCTCACGACAGATGACAGTATTTTTTCTGAAGAAATCATGTTCTTGAGATCATTGTTTGTTCACAGAGGTTACGCAGTTGAATGGATACAAAGGTTAGAGCAGGAAATAATTCCTTTAAGACCAGGCATAACTAAACCTATTTTGTTATCTGGTGACATCTAAGTTCTGATTCCAAAACTGGTGACACTGACAACAATTAAAACATTGCCTTCCCTTTACCCATAGTAAATGAAATGTGGTTAGTAAAAGGTATAATAGAAAACAATTGGAAAGTGTTGTTGGGCAACAAAGAATTAGTAGTCACTTTAGGCACCAGACCTAAATTCACCTACAAAAAGGTTGTTAATCTGAAATCCATGCTAGAAGCTGGTAACACCAAACGTCATGACACAAGTAGAATAGTTAGTAACAAGAGAGGTACGTTTGCCTTTCAAAATTGCAAACAATGTAGGTTTATCAGTAACAGTTCAAGTACATTTGTCAAATCTCTAAATTATACCATCTGGGCTAAAGGTTATTTTAATTGCAACAGTGATTATGTGGTTTACTTTGCTCTGTGTGTGTCTTGTGATCATTTCTATATAGGTAAAACTAAAAGAATCTTGAAACGAAGGATTTATGAACACAACTTGGCTATAAAAAAACAGACAAGTTTAATTCTTTGGCAAAGCACTCAGTCATTTGTAAACAATTTAAGAAATTTGATTTTTCATTGTTAGAACAGATTAACAAAATTGAGTGTGGTGGTGACCTAAACAACATTTTAGAATGTAAAGAAACATTATGGCAGCTAGTATTGGCTGCAGATAAGTTGCCAGGACTCAGAGTCGATCAATTTAAAATGTTTTTTACTGAATGGTTAATTTAGCAATATATATCACAATTGTACTTTTTAGTGCACTTTACATCATTAACTTTATTTTAAGTATGAATTCATTGGTACTAATTGAGTTTTTTTAAAAAAAATGCATATTAGGGTTTTATGTGGTAATTATTTGCATATACATTTTGTTTAGAATATTGAATTCATTAGAGATTCATTTATTATTTTACAATAAGTTATTTATTTCAGATGGTTAAAAAAACATTTGCATAATTGTTTAATTGTTGATGTCATTTCCTGTATCGTTAAATATTTAAGGGAGCTTGGATAATAGTTTTTGTATATTTTCTGAAGTTCACGCATTAAATTCAGTGGATGAAAGCGCTAAAACCTTGAGTTCTCATTGTCTGTTACTTTGGATTTACTACTGGACTGGTTGGATCATATTACAAGATTTATACTGTTTCTTTTTTCGTTTCTAGTATTTAGATTCAAGATCATAAAAATAATTTTTGTAAGTCACAGTAACAATTACATTTGTAATATTTTGTAAATGTTGCGTCTTTTGCCTTTTCCCGGTTAGGGGTCGCCACAGCGGAACTCTGGTCCGCTTCTGATTGGCAGTAGATTTTTATGTGCCGAGTTACCAGCTCTGACGCACAACCTTCAACGAAGGTACGCCCATTCACGCATGTCTCCAGACAGAAGACGCTCTAGCTGAGAATCGAACTGGACAACATCTTACTGTCAGGCAACAGCGCTACCACAGCACCACCACCGCAGTGTAATATTTTATAAATGACCGCCAATATTTCAGCAAACACTGTTACACACATACTGTCAGCAGCATTTTATTCATCTACCTGAGGGCTTTCATACGAGGTTAAGGAGTTCTCTCTGTTACTTGGCTGTTGAGATATTTAGAAAAATGGCAAAATTATATCTAGATTTAATGTCATAAAAACAACAGTTAATGTATGTGTACTTGCACTAGGCATGGGTCAAATATTAATGCAGTTGAATTTGCCATTATGTAATCTTTTAAGATGAAATCTTTTAAAACCCTTGTACATAGCCTTGTTTTGAAATTATAGATGCAAATATAGACAGGCAATGTTTGACACCTAGGTGTCAGTAGGAGTAAACTGCAGATGCACCTGGTGGCGTCAATCTGATATGAGTTAAAGGTGTGTGGCATATGACCGATTTAAAGGTATGGCATTTCTTTAAACCGTGATGCAAATTAGGCACACTGGGAATATAGGGAAAGAAATTATCATGGTTCTATATTTAAAATAAAATCCCAAATATTTTCGATTCTGTAGAAGTACTTTGCTCTAAATATGTGTAACTGGAGAAAGGTTAAGCTCCCCTGAAGTATTTATCCTCTTTCTGCTTTACAATAGATAAATGTAAAAGTGATTCATATGTATTTTACCTGTAGAAATACAAAGTACTAATTTTATATAATTGGGTCTGTAAGTAATGATTTCACTGGAAATTCTTAAGACTGAAATATTGACAGTTGTCATTGTTTACTTTAACAATACAACATTAAAAATCCGTTTTCAAAAGCAGTGTGTGTTGCTGAGGTCATCCTTCATTTAATCTGTTAGGATGATTTTAATGTGATGAAAGCAAACTTCATCTTACTTAAGACAGAGGTGGTAAGTTTCACAGTCCCCATGATAAAGGATAACGCTGGCCAAGATGCAGAAACCTTTACAAATGCATTCTGAGCACCTTCAAAGATGCATGGATCATGCCATCCCTAGCAAAACCAAGACTCACTCCTCCAAGAGAAGGAAACCAGTTTGGTGGACCCCTGCCATAAACAGGCTATACAATAGGAGGAGGAAACTAGTTAATAAAAAAAAAAAAAAAAAGCAAATGCCAAGAAGGAAAGACATCCCTGATCAGTATCCGTAAGAAACTAAGGTCCGTCATGAAATCATCCAAGGCTATCTTCGAAAGAAAATAGTCAAGGATTCAAAAGATAACCACAAATCCGCCTTTAGCTGTGTTAAGAATCTGTGTCAACTCGCAGATATGCACTGAACTAGTGCAAAATAGCACAAAATATACTGAACCTACTGATATTGCCAACATCCTGGCAGATTCAGTGCAGACTTCACCCCCTCTCACCCACAAAAGGGCCCACAACAATACCAGAAAAGTGTAGTGTCCCTGAAATCATAAACGCACAGGTGAAAACAGTCCTTTCAAAAGCCAAAAACACAGCGTCAGTGGGGCTAGATGGTGTCCCAGGCTGCGTCTTGCACGAACTACAGAACAAACTAACCCCCCCCCCCCCACCTAAACACACTGTTCAACCTCAGCCTCTCCACAAGCCACATGCCCATAGAATGGTGCACGGCAACGGTTATTCCTCTCCATAAAGGAGGGGTCACAACTGACCCTGGTAACTATCGCCCCCATAAGCCTGACTAGCCTGGCCTGCAAGGCTACGGAGCGCATCATCATGGAACTCCTTATCAAAGACATTGGGAACCTCCCAACACTTGACCTGACCCAGTTCGGCTTTAAGGGCAGATCATGCCAACTAAACCTGGTTTACTTCTTCGAGATGGTCACCAAGGCCATAGATGAGGGAAAGGTGGTTCACACAGCCTACCTTGACCTCGCCAAGGCTTTCGACACCATTCCCCACTCTGGTATTACAGCAAAACTGACCAGCCTGAACATTAACCCCTACGTCACGAGCTGGCTTGCCAACTGGCTTACAGACAGAACTCGCACAGTAAGAATAGTGGGCTCCAGGTCCGACTCTGGTGTCTCACAAGGCTCTGTCCTGGGACCCCTACTGTTAGGCATATACTACTCAGATGTACAGGCAAACACAGACTATGGCTAACCAAGTTCGCTGATGACTGAAAACTGAGAGCCATAATTGACTCTCCGGCTGACATGGGCGTCCTCCAGAAGGGCCCTACTGAGACGGACACTTGGTGTCAAAGTCCTGGCCTCAAGCTAAATGCCAAAAAATGCATAGTTATCCCGTTTGGGGGAAAAACAAAATACCCACGAATTACCACATAGGTGGCAGCCCCCTTAATACAGAAGAGGTAATTAGAGATCTGGGGACTCGGGTAGATAGTAATCTCTCCTTTGCCAATCATGTTGTCAAAGTAGTTAGGAAATCCTTCTATGTGGCCCATCTAATTACTAAAGGGTTCACATCTGGAAATAGAGGTTATAGTGCCCCTAGAGTACAATGCCCTATTTGGGATGTACCTCACAAGTCATTTCCAACAGCTGGAAAGACCACAAAAGTACCTCACCAAGAGGATTACTGGCCTCAAACATATGTCCTATGCAGCCCGAATGAAAGAACTCCAGCTGTACTCAGTGGCATATCGCTTACTCAGAGGTGATCTCTGCCTGACTTACAAAGCCATGTCCAACTCGGAATTGATGGACATGCTCCATCTAAAGAAATCCAAATCACTGTGAGCCACGTGCTGTAGTGAGCTACACCTTGCCACAACAATAAATAGAACATGCTGGAGGGATAAATTCTGGTCACGGAGACTCCCCATGCTTCGGAACAAAATTCCAAACTACATTAGGCAGAGTCCCTCACTAACACTCTTCAAGAGAAACCTTGACTAGTGGATGGGTAACAGAAAATACACCCCTGGAATCACTTCATTGGCTCTGCTTGACAGAGGATCAGTTAATTTATCAATGGGGCGGCAAAAGCTGACACACTGTGGCTATGCTTATAAATGCCCTCAGACAGTCTAGTACCGACCTATGAACCTATGACATTACCCCATGGCATTAACTGTGGGTGATTGCTGTTTGTTTTCATGTATGTAAAATAAAATCACTTGGTTGCAGATGAATGTTAACCCCCCAGTTAACAGGGAGATTCTCCTTAACCCCTCCCACAATCAGATTGATTGTTGCTAGAGTCTGCTTTCCAGAATTCTGGTTGCTGCATGGGTATTGGCCATTGGTAGGAAACTGATGGGACAGCTTTACATATGTTATTCTGATTGGTGTCCTTATAAGGTATTCTGTTGATGGCAACACTTGCTGTCACCTAGCAGTTGTACAGCTGAGGTTCATACGTGAAATACTAGGTTTTTAGTCTGTAGACTGTTACACACCTAGGCAGTAACTAGTCCTTAACCAAAGGTGAGCGTCAAACTCGGTGCCCTTTATGTGAAAAAGTAATTGTCCCAGAGTTTTTTTTCCATATTCAGATTGCCTCTGTTCTTGGACTGGTACTTTTTTTTTTTTTTTTTTTTTTTAAGGCTTTTAAGATGTTTAAGAGAGTAGCAGCTATACTTGTATGTAATCCTAAAATGCAAGTATTGAGTGAAATGTTTCTTCTAGTTTAAGTAGAGAACAGTATGACTGTTAACCTTCCAGTGAATAGTAAGTGTGGTGTTCTGAGTTAATAACCAAGATATTGACTTAATCACAGGTGGGGTTAAGATTTTGGTGCATAAGAGGACTTTGAATTGGCACAAGTTTGTTGTTGCTTGTGTGATTTTATTTATAAATGTTTTTCAGAGTTTACTGTGTGACGTGAGGCCTGTTTTCAGGGGACCATCAATCGGAGAGAATTCTCTAGATAGAAAAATAAGTTGTTCCGATAACTGTATCGGCACTGCATTTTGGGCTGATGCTCCTAGCTGAAAACCTACAGACGTTTGTCATCCGGCAGTCTTAAAAGTGTATGTCTGGGTTTAAAAATAAATTCATGATGGCGTTCTTTAATTATGCCAATAGACTTGACTAAAGTAGCACAGGAGCATCTTTTTTGAAATAATAATTGTAAATTTACAGTTAATTGTAGGTAATTTTTAATGAATACTTCCATACGTCATATAGTTGGCGATTTTAAAATATTGGCTGAAGTTTACATTACAGTTGAAGGGGGTGTACCTATATATTTGTGCTGGGGTATAATATCAGCCTTCAGAAAGTAGTGCTACATATTGCCACCTCTGCAGTTTCAGGTGTTTCATGGTCACTTACCTTGTTGGCAGTCTAATAAGCTATTTCCCTGTTGTAGAATCAGTGCTGACTTTGTGATGAGAATGACGGTGATTAAGTAAAAAAAAAAAAAAAAAAAAAAAAAAAATCCCTTGTTTGAAGTGATGAGAAACAGATGCGGAGTGCAATCTTGGTCTTCTTGTAATGTCCGAAATATCAGTTGAGAATTCAACCTGTCTGGGTATTTGTAAACTGGAAAGTATAGGAAATTGGCATTCAGTTTTGTTTCTGTAATGCACCTGAGATGACCTTCTCTAATTACTTCATTGGCCAGACTGTGGGTTGCTACATTTAAAGGGGAAAAGGCTTTCATGGCTAAATGCAGTATTTATTTTATTTTTATTTTACATTTGTTAACCGGGCTAGTCTGACTGGATATATGTCCATTTTAAGCGGAGGCCCGGGGAGAAAAGCTCCCAACAGTAACAAAAATATCATTTACATATCACATATCACAGATAGCATAATAGAATATTTACAGAGAACATGCACAGAAATTACATATAGAAATTTTTTTTTTTTTTTTTATTTAAATTAAATCAATGAACTACCATTTTTAATAGTTTCATTAGGAGCAGCTCAGTTCAGAGTAGATTAAGTCTGAAAGTTGTAGTACAAGATAGGTTACATAGCAGCTGTACACAATCTGGAGAAAAGATTAGCCAGGCTTGATACAATAGCATGTCCATTTTGACCCCAGGTATTGTTTGAGCTTAGCTTTGAAATGACCTGGAGAAGAGAGTGAGGTAATCTCTAGAAGGTTCCATGATCTGCCTACAGAGTTTGTAAAGAGAGAGTCACCGGCTCGGTTATTAGTTCTACATGTCTGGATAAGGAGTCTGCTGGAAGAACGCAATGGTCTAGGGTTGTTATACAGGGTGACTAGATTTTTGAGTGCAGGGGTGTTTTCAGGGTTTTATATAACTTTGTGGGCCATAATCAGTTGGTTATATAATATTAGACTAGGTAGTTCAAGCCATCCAAGCTGAATTAGATTGATGCAATGATGTGTCCTGAAAGGCAGCCCAGTGGCAAACCTGGCGATGTGATTATAACGGTGATTTTATTCAGGGCAGTCTTACTAGTATTACGGAGAAGAGGGGATGCATACAAGAGAGTAGAGAGGAGGTGAGATTGAGCAATGGCAACCTTGGCTGGAGGAGTCGGGAAGCTTTTTATTCTGTACAATGAGCCTAGTTTTTTGTTGATGGTTTTGATCAATTGGTTAACATGTAGGTCGAATTTTAAGTTGTTGATAGTGACACCTAGTAGTTTTGTAGAGTGGTCAGGTGAGATTATTGTGCCATCCTTTGCTTTAATTGTAAAGTTAATGGCACTAGACCTTTGGGTTGGTGGGAATAACGTCTTTTTAGGATTCAGTATCAGGCGAAGATTGGTAAGCCAGTTTTCTATTGTGTTAAAGGTAGTCTGGGTAGCTAACTCTGTAGGGGATGTTGCTGAGCAAATCAGTGTAGTCATCTGCATATTGGATACAGCTGACTTTAGGTATGACAGTGTTCAAATCATTGATGAAGATGGAGAATAACAGTGGGCCTAATATAGAACCTTGTGGTACTCCCAGGGTGTTTGGTAGCAGGGTAGAGAGTTTGGTCTGCCAAAGTACAGCCTGTTGTCTACCACTTGGGTAGGAATTAAACTTTGAAGGGCTTTGGGATCTAGACTAAGTGATTGCAGGGTATGGATTAATAGTTGGTGATCCACCATATCAAAAGCTTTGGACAGATCCAAAAATAGAGCTGAAGAAATATGGTTATTATTAAGATTGAGGTTTATGGTATTGGAAAAGACTAGTAGGGCTGAGGTAGTGCTATGGTGAGGTCTAAAGCCATGCTGGGTATCTGCCATGAGGTGGTTATTTATTAGGTGGTGCATGAACCATTTTTGAATACATTTTTCCATTATCTTTGCTAGAGGAGAGAGTATAGCTATAGGCCTGTAATTGGAGAGTTCAGTAGAACTACCTCCTTTATGAACTACCTCCTTTATGAAGAGGAATTACATAAGATATCTTCCAGATATCAGGAATTTTTGCTTCTACTATGGTGCGATTGATAAGTAATGACACTGGGTAGGCAATGGCATCAGCTGATTTTTGTAGATATTCAGCTGGAAGTTGGTCAGCCGAGAGTTTGGTATGTGTTAGTTTTCTGATTAAGGTACGAATAAGTGATGTGGCAACAGGTTGAAAGCTAAATAAAGGTAGATTTTGTAAGGGTGGAACTGTCTAGGCTGTAGTAATGAAGCTATTAGAGATTTATAGGCTGTTGGGCTAGCCCGGCTGTGCACCCCAAACCACTCTGGTCCCTATGTATCATGGGTGTCTATGGAGGGGGGGACATATGTTGGGGAAGTAGCTAAAGATTTTTTGGGGGTAATTTTACTATCCTTTGGGGGGGTTGTTAATTTATTATGCTTTGTACAGATTTTCATATTTTGATCATTCAGACTGTAGTCCACATGCATCCCAAAGTTACTGTATTTTATACCAAGTGCCTGACATTTGGTTACCCTCAAAGGTGCACTGCATCTAGACTTAATTTCCATATTGATATCATTGGACAATGTGTCTAAAGCGTTTTGCAGATGGCTATTAGGTAGTTACCTGATGTGTATCGTTCATTAAAATGTAGTTGTCCACATAATGTGGTTATGTTGCAGTAGCTTGATTTAAAATGGCAAGAGTTTTAGCACTGAGCTCTGGGGTATGTAGAGAAGTGGACCGACTTGGAGTGTTTTAAAGGGGTAATAACTGCAGGCTGCAAACCTTAGCAAGTTGCTCTTCAGATACAGTCACATGTCAGTAAATGTCCAGTATAAAGAAGTCCTGCATTGCTGACCTGATCGTTGGAGTGGTATTACTTATTGTTGAGCTACCTTTGAATCCATGTCCGTGCCTTGTCCACTGTTCCTGTGGTGTTTAGTGTGTGAATTAACACAAATGTTTACCTCAATTTGGACCAGAACTTAAGAGTCATGACTTGTTTCAAGCTGTATTCAGTTTTTTTTCTGTAACCTTGGTGTAATCCTGTTTAGTGATGTTCTGAAAATGCCCAGCCACTTCAGAGTATTTTTGGCAAGTTGACAAACAATGTAAAGTGTTATAAAAAGGCATTGACATGTTTTTGATACATTTGTTAGAATATTGTAGACTTACAAATATTCCATATTATTGTTATGCCTACATAGCCATTCTGTTCTAAATTCCTTCTCAGATCTCACTCTGCTTCCTCCCCATCAAAACCTACCTATTTTCTGCACTATCATCACTGGTCATTGCCTCACCTCACCATTCTGCAACATTTTTATAACACTAACCATGCTGTTTCCCTCCTGTGTCACCACCTTCTCTCATTCGTAACTTCCCCACTAGTAGTAATAAATAAGCACACCTCAATTCCATCGTACTCCCTTATCAACCATCTTCCCAGTAGCTACTCAAAAAAAATCTATTCAAGCTTATACCCCATATCTCTGTTCCACTGTTGTAACCCCAAAATACTAATATGTCATTCCCAATGGCAGGATAATACTTCTACCTATCTGTGCTAAAATGCCATAATAAAATAAACCATCTTTCCCAGCCATATGTCAGTATGGTGACATCTACCCAAACCCAGGTTTCAACCTACCCCCAAACCAAAGGATACACCCTAAAATTTTAAAAGTAGTCACTCTAAACATTAGAAGCATGTGCAACAAAATCATTTGCATGCTAGGATGACCCAACACAACACAGACATCCTAGCCACAGCAGACATATGGTTAAAGCCTGAAATAAAAGATGCTGAAATATGACTCCCTGTTTATAATATTATTAGGCTGGATAGAACACACACACTAGCAGCTGAAATAGCTATAATATTCCCAAACATGCTCACAGTAACTCCTTATACAAGCACAATCCCACATTTTGAAAAGCAGAAATCCTAATGTCATTCCTCATACTTGAGAGCATATGCATTGCTGTGCTGTATATCCCTCCTAGACGGAACATTCCAGTACTTGAAAACTTACTATGCTGTATAGCAGATAAAATCACAAGTGAAATTATCCTCCTGAGTGATGTAAACATAGACTGTCAGTCTTTATCTGCAAATTCAGGAATCAAAAACATGAACCTCTTTGGATTCGTTCAGCTTATTAATACACCAACAAGGTATAGATTCATAAGTGTGTACTAGGCTAATGGCCCTGGAGCCTTTACAAGCCCAGCCCATAGAAGTACCCTGGCATTGTGCTGCCTGACGTTAGTTCCCAGTGCCTCTATCAAGTAGAACCACTGGAGTGATCCCTGGGGTGAACTTTCTATTTCCCATCCACTCATAAAGATCTCTTGAAGAGGGCTAGTGAGGTGCTCTGCTTGACATGCATGGGAAGTCCTATTCCAGAGCATGGGCAGTCTCTTGGTTATGAACCTGTCCCTCCACCATGTTCTGTTGATTGTGGTAATGAGATTGAGGTCTCTGGAGTGTGTGGTGTGGAGAGATTTGGATTTCTTTAGATGTAGCATTTCTAACAGAGTTGGGTCAGACATGGATTTGTAAGTCAGAGATCGCCTCTTAGTAGACGATATGAGAGAGAGAATAGCTTAGATTTTGTTGAGTCTGTCCATGTAGGACATGTGTTTAAGGCCTAGGATCCTCTTTGTGAGGGACTTTTGTGGCCTTTCCAGCTGTTGTATGTGTCTTGAGTTACATGCCTATGAGGCACTGTTCTCTGATTGGCCTAATGAGAGAAGAGTAGAGAGGTACGACCTCTTTCTTCCTGGATGCAAAACCCTTGGTAATGTGCCACGTAGGACTTTCTGACCACAGTGGCAATGTGGTGGTCGAAGGAGAGGTTGCTGTCAACCTATGTCTCCAGATCTCTTATAATGCCTTTAGTTTTCAGTGGGCTCCCATCGATGTGGTAATTGGTGGGAACAGAGTTTTTCCATAAGAGATGACTATGCATTTTTGGTATTAAGCTTAAGGCCATGGTTTTGACACCAGTAATTGGTCTCAGTGAGGCCTTTCTGTAGGATGTCTACATCACTTGGGGTTAATGGCTCCCAGCTTGCTGTCATTTACGAACTTGGTCAGCCAGAGTCCCTCCGTGTTTGGCGTGGACTTTGGAGAAGTAGATGCCAAACGGGAGAGAACCCAGGACCGATCTCTGTGGGACTCCACTCGTGACTGCTCGGCAGTCTGACTTGGAGTCTGCTACTTTCACACTGTGGGTTATATCTGTGAGCCATTTTGCAACTCACCTAGTGATATAGGGGTCGATGCCTAGTTTGGAGAGTGTATCAATAATTCCCGAGTGGGGAATGGTATCAAAATGGCCAGATCGCGGTAGGCTGTATGAACTCCCTTGCCGCATCCACAGCTCTGGTGACGGACTCAAATAAGTCAACCAGGTTGAGCAGGCATGATCTACCATTCACAAAACCAGATTGTGTGGGATCTAGAGTTTGGAGTTTCCCTATACCCTTGTTGATTAGGTCCATGATGATGTGCTGCATAGCCTAACATATCAGGCTAATGGGGTGATAATTCCCATGGTCTGTTGTCACTCCCCCCTTTATGGAGAGGGATGACGGTACCAGTGTGCCATTCGGTAGGGACAAAACCTGAGGTGAGGCTGTGACTGAACAGGGCACACAGATGTGGTGCCAGTTCTCTTTGTATTTCATGTAGAACACATCCAGGAATATTGTTTGGGTCCCATGGAAGCTGTATTCTTGGCCTTGGACAATGCAGCTTTATCCTGTGCTGCAGTAATGCTGGGTGCCTGGCATTCCTCCGGTATCGTTTGTTCCTTGGGGGGGGGGGGGGGGTGAAGTTGGCACTGAATCTGCCAGTATGTTGGCTCAGTATAGGAGGTACCATTGTGCAGTAACTCAGAGCAAACCTGGGTATTGCCATGGAGATTCTTGATATAACTATAAAAGGCCTTGTGGTTGTTTTTAGTGTCTGCCGCAATTCTGCCTTCATAGTTGGTTTTAGAGGTTTTGATGAGGGATCTCAACTTTTTGTTGAGGGCTTATAAGGGAGTTTTTCCAGTCTTGGGACTTCACCTTTTTCTGCAACAGTTTCTTCCTTCTGTTGTAGAGTTTATTAATGACAGGGGACCACCAGATTGGCTTCCATTTTTTGGAGGAGAGCGTCTTGGTTCTGTTTGGTATTGCTAGTTCCATGCATTTATTTACGTGTTCATACAGTGCATTGGTGTGTGATTTGGCAGTCGTGCATCTGTTTTCCATTGACATGGGTACCGTGAAGTTAGCCACCCCAGTTTTAGGAGTCCAAAGTAATCTTTGGGGAATTTTTTCATGGTGGTTACCTTTGTGGGGGATGTGGATTTGTATGGTGATTAACTTTGTGGTTCGGATCGAACCAGGGAGGAATTGATTATTGGTATAGAGCAACGGTTGCCCATGTTAGTAATGACCAGGTTAAGGATGTTGCTTCCTCTAGTGGGGTTAAGAATGAGCTGTTCCAGGAAGCGTTGAGCCAGTGTATTGGTGCATGAGTTTTCCGAGTTGATAGAGGGGTAGTTGAAGTCGCATAGTATGAGTGTGTTGGGTTGGACCCTAATAGTTTCCAGGGTGCTTAGGAACGTGGATTGTGAGGCTTGGGACATGGTTGGGGACCTGTAGCAAGCTGCAACCTGAATCGCCATCTTAACCGATGTTAGTTGCACCTGAAGTATCTCAGATGCGTTATGCTGGGCTACTAGTCTGGAGGTGTGCTTATCTTTTATGAATATAAAGACACCACTGCATTTGGAGCTTTGGTCCATGTTCTGGGGCCAAAAGGTGTGGAATGAGTTTTATAGCCTGGTAGTGCAGAGGTGCTTTCTGCTGCTTTAAACCAGGTCTCCGTTACAGCACAAATGTCGCTCGAAGCACTCCTCAAAATGGAGAACATCAAGTGGGTCTTGAGATCTAGACTTCTAGCGTTTGAGCAGCATGACCCTCAGATTGCATTTATTTATAGCTGTTAGGTGGTAATTTGGTCTTTGGAACATCTCTTAAAAAAGGCACTATATGAGTGGCAAGAGCTTTTAATCAGTATACGGAAACCCAGGGGTGACGGATGCAGGCCATCTCTGGCAAAGCATCGAGGTCTGTCAGTATAGTCATCCCAAGCAGACAGATACTGGATCCCCTCAGAATGACAACAGAAACTTAGCCCAGAAGTCTATAATTTTCTGCTTGTACTGCGGTGTCATTCTGGGCGATGGTAGGATGCTGCTCAGGGCTAGGATCATACCTTCTGGGTCACATAATCCAAGCACTCCTCCATGTAGTCCAGGGAGGTGTCTCAGGTCATTCACACCCACATGGACAGTGAGAGTCATACTTGTTTTGGAGTGACCAGAATGTGTGTGTTGTCTGATTCTGGCACCTGATAGACAGGTGACTGTTACCATGTTTTTCATGTTTCACTGTTGCAGTCATTACATTTGGGTAATCCTGCTGGCAAGTTGCCCTCAGCCGGCCTGAATTCCAAAGTCTTGGGTCCTGCATCGGCTGCTGTCACCTCTTCCCTGACGTCAGGTCGTCGGTATAAAAGAAGCAGCTAACGCCATTTTCTTCAGTCTTTTTTGCCGCGTGGTGCCTGAAGCAGAAGCAGTTGGTAAGTGCCGGTCGGCCGACTCCTGAAATTTTCGTGTTTGAGTTTCAGAACCGAAGTCTTCAATAAAGCTAAGTACCCCGTTGGGGAAACTTTTTTTTTTTTCTTGTTCCAGACCGATATCAGAAAACGTTAATAACTTTATTACCTGTGGAAAGCAAATACCTCAAGGATTTTCATTCTTACTGTATTCCTTGCCTAAGCTCTGATCACAACGTTTCTGGTTGTGCTAGATTTAACCAACGCACTATTAAGTGTCGGTATACTTTTGCTTTAAAATATTTTGGTAGCAGGTTTAATTATCCTAAAATATCATCATATAGCCATCCAACTACCGGAGTTTACAAAAAACACAAAGAAAAGGATAGAGAAAAACAACCGAGGCCCAAAACCGATGACGCTTCTCTTAAGCCAGTTGCCGGTTCTCAGTGAGGCGCTTTAGCAGCCCCTGACACCTGCTACTTTAGAGTCGCAGGCCGCTACTGACTCCCACGTGAAGTCGGCCATGCCACTGGATACTCTTAAGTATTGGAGCCTCGGACGCTAATCCCTCAGATGGGTCCGGAGCTGCTGAGCAGGTACCGGCTTCTGAGGGTGTATTCAGACCACAACATCTTTACATTAAAACGACTTCAGTTTCAAAGACCAGGACTAAAGCCGCTTCTAAAGCAAAGAAACAAACTCATGAGCCACGTGTACAGGCCTCTATGCCCAAAAAACAGATGATCAAGATGGCCGAAGACCTGATTACCTTGATCAGGGGTTCCCATCCCCCTCCTGATAAGAGGCCTAGGCAAGAGACTGACTATGAATCTTCAGATCAGGTTTCTATTTCTTCTGATTCCTCTTCTGATCAGGGATATTCTTTATCCCCCATGAGGATTGTAATGCTGAAGAAATCTATACCTTCAGCATCCCCTCCTGAGGATTATTCCTTTGGGGAAACCATGAGGGAGCGTTTTCATTGGGAAAGCCAAGATTTTTCAGAATCTAAAAAGAGGCTCTGGGATTTCCTTTTACTACCACAGCACAGGCCTCTAGCCATTCCACCTGTGTTAGACATTGTAGATGTGTTTTTGGAGTCTAGTTTGACCCCTGACTCCTTGCCTCCAGCTCCTGTTAAGCCTGACTGATACTACAGGGTTCCTGAATCGCACAAATTTCTTTTTAAAAACCCTGCTGCTGACCCAGAAACCATTTCACAGGGTCCCAAGGGAGTTCAGGCCTCTACAGCAAAAAACCCATCCCCCTCTGACAGAGATTCAAGGGCACTGGATAGATGGGGAAAAGGTTTACACATCTGCAACTTTGGCTATAAGGGCCTTAAACTGTCAGTTTCATATACTCGAGTATCAGCAACATCTCATGGGATTGCTTAAACAGAAGATGTTAAATTCTGAATGTGCTGAAAACAAGGAAATGCAGGATTTATTGCATGCAGCTGAACAAGCTAGAAAGCATACTTTGCAATGTGGTTTTGATTCTTTTTAGGCCTCCTGCAGGGCTGCAGTTACGGGTTCTGTAATTAGGAGGCATGCTTGGTTAAAGGAACAAAACCTGCCTGATCATGTTAAAGTTAAGTTACTAGATGCACCTTTACAGCATGATACTTTGGTGCTAAGGCAGAAGAGGTGTTAAAGAAAATGGAAGACCAAGCTAAATCTATACAGACTGTTAGTTTTTACAAGTACAGCCACCTAGGTTTAGTAGACACTGGCCTACAAAAAATTGGTCCTTTCCAGACCTCAAAGGGGCAGATCCAGACCCCCAAGGGGCAGATCCCAGGCACAAGGTTCTTATAGGTCAAAACAGTGGGGTGCTTCTACCTCCAAAGCTGGAGAAGTTAAAGCACAAACATACAGAAAGCAGTCCCAATGACTTTCCCCTGCCTGCACCAAGCACTTATCTTCTGGCAGCACCCTTAGGGGGAAAGTTAGCACTTTCTGCTCAAAATTGGCACATTATAACCCAGGACAAATGGGTTCTAAATATAGTGTCACAAGGCTACAAATTCCATTTCCATACTCTGCCAAAGGCAAACGGCTGGCCAGATCTGCCAAAAAAATCAATGGGCAGAGGCACAAAAACAAGTTTCATCCCTCATGGACATGGGGGCCATTCAGCAAGTACCAGAGCAAGAGCGGGAACAAGGATTTTACTCAAGACTGTTCTTGGTACCCAGAAAGGACAAGGCCTGGAGGCCTATACTGGATCTATCTATTCTGAACACATTCCTGGATGTCCCAAAATTCAAAATGCTGACTTTGCAGCAGCTTCTGCCCATGCTGGGCAAGAACCCTTGGCTTGTGACTTTAGACCTAAGAGGCATACCTGCATGTTCCAATCAGACAATCGTGCAGAAGACACCTCAGATTCAAGGCTGGTTCAATACATTACCAATTTTCTGCACTGCCCTTTGGCTCATCTACTGCGCCCAGGGTCTTTACCAAGTGCACCAGTAATTGCGTTCTGCAGACAAAGAGGAATACAAATGTACCCTTACTTGGACGACTGTCTAATTCAAGCAAAGAACTAGGACATTCTTCTTCATCTGGCGTTTGTGAAAAGACTTCTAACATGCCTAGGGTACACAGTCCATGAAAAGAAATCAAAACTAGTACCCTCTCAAGATGCAACATTCCTGGGTGCAAGCTTGAATACAACTGCCCAGATGGTTTATCTCACGCCAGACAAAGGCAACTGACTACCTATTTCACAATGTTGGCAACAAAGGCCCAGTTATCTGCAAGAAAAATTCTGCAGGCTTTGGGCTTCATGATATCCTGCATCCTACTAATTCCATATGCAAGACTGCATATGAGGAAACTTCAGTGGTACCTAAAAAGTGTTTGAACTCAACATTGCCACAGCCTGGAAGCAGTGATTACTCTCATTCCCTGCCTGCAGCAGGAGTTTCGATGGTGGGTAAAGGCTTGTCACCAGAACAAGGGACTGCCATTCACATTACCCCCAGCCAGGCAGACGCTAACAACAGATGTATCAGATCCTGCAGGCAGGAAGATGCATTCAGGGCACATGGACCTCAAACCAAAGGTATCTACATATCAATCAAAAAGAGATGCTAGCTGTTCAAAATGCCCTGACAGCTTTCAAAGACCTACTTCATCCGGGACAACTACTGATAAAGACTGACAACACCACGGTCATGTGGTATATAAACAAGCAGGGGGGCACACATTCTTACCCCCTTTGCAGACTAGCCATGACATTGTGGGACACAACTTTGACTTACCAAGTACATTTGCAGGCACAATTCCTGCCAGGAAAGGAAAATACTCTGGCAGACGAACTAAGCAGAAACCTCATGGATCCCCACGAGTGGCAGCTGGATCCACAAGTCTTCAGCATAACAAGGAAATGGGGATGCCGGACATAGATCTATTTGCCTCCCCTCACAACTACCAACTAAAAAGATTCTGCACAAGGACTTATCACAGACCAGCATGGAAACTGGACGCCTTTCAGTATATGCCTTCCCTCCACTGTCTCTCCTCCCCAAGGTACTCCTAAAGGTCAGACAGGAGAAACCAAAGATGATACTGATTGCCCCAGACTGGCCCCGCCAGTACTGGTATCCAGTCCTAAGGAACTTGTCTCGTTACCCAGCTTGGACCTTACCTCCATTACCTCGTCTACTGTCCCAGCAAAACAGTCAGATCCTGCACAGCCAACTTAGGATATTAAACCTGGCAGCATGGCGGATAATGTAGTCATACAAAAAACACCTCTCAGCAAAGCTGTGATGGATGTCATTCTGGAAGCCAGAAGGCCTAGTACAAGGAAGTCTTGTGCTGGAAAATGGAAGAGATTCTGTGCTTGGAACCAGGCACAAGGAACTGATACAACCGTACCAAATATTCCTCAGATTTTGCATTACTTAACTGAGATGCTGGACAAAGGCCTATCCTTTTCATCAATTAAAATTCATTCCTCTGACATTTTGGCTCATTACAATACAGAGCCACCAATTTTTTTCTCATCCTTTATTAAAGCAGTACCTCAGAGGAGCCAAAAATTTAAGGCCTCCAGGGAGATCACCACTACCTGCATGGGACCTCAACTGTGTGTTGGAAAAGCTTACCCTGCCTCCTTTTGAGCCAGCTGCTACTGCTGATATAAACTTTTTATCTTGGAAAACAGCTCTCCTCCTAGCAATTACTTCAGCAAGACGAGTTTCAGAGCTACAGGCGCTCATGGCTGTGGAACCTTTTTATCATTTTTTATCCAGACAGGGTCTCTCTGAGAACAAACCCAACATTTATGCCTAAAGTGGTGTTCAGTGTGGCTCTTAACCAAACTATTCATCTGCCAACTCTTTATCCAAATCCACAGGACAAGGGGGAGAGAATTCTGCACTCTTTGGACGTACACAGACTGCTTAGATTCTACTTTGACAGAACCAAAACTGTCGGGAAGACAGAGCAATTACTAGTGGCATATGCTGCAGGATCACAAGGAAAGGCTATTTCAAAGCAGACTGTCTCAAAGTGGATAGGCCACTGCATTCGTTTATGCTATTCACACTATGGCAAGCCAGTGCCTAAGGGCATTAGGCCACATTCTACCAGAGCTGCAGCCACTTCAGCAGCCTTTCTCAGGGGAGTACCAACCAGAGACATTTTAAAGGCGGCTACTTGGAGTTCAGTGCCACCTTTACAAAGCATTATCATCTGCCATTCTACTCTAAATCCAGGGCAGGCTTTGCCACTACAGTTCTGCAGGGCCTCATAGCCGCTCCTAATGCTGTTCAGCTCCAGCCTCCCAACCAAAGCTTTGGAACTCTACCCAAATGTAATGACTGCAACAGTGAAACATGAAGAACCGTGCAGTTGTGTATACTTAAGTGTGGATGTCAGAGTGTATTCACTGTTGCAGTCCAGGTTACCCACCATCCCCCTTTTTTTTCTATGGATCTTCTCTTTCTTTCTCTGATTTATACAACCTATGTGGTGTATTTGCTTATAGATGAAGGTAAAATTTATATTGGTGCATTTTTTGATTTATATATAAAATTTGGCTACCCTCTTAAGGGGCATCTGACATCTGGGGCAATAAAAACTAAAGAAAATGGCATCTGCTGCTTCTTTTATACCCCTGATGACCTGACGTCAGGGAAGGGGCGACAGCAGCTAACGCAGGACCCAAGACTTTGGAATTCAGGCCGACTGAGGGCAACCTGCCAGCAGGATTGCCCAAATGTAATGACTGCAACAGTGAATACACTCTAACATCTACATTTATGGTAAGTGTATACAATTGTGCTTTTTCCTTATTCAACCTAGTGAGTGGGACATCAGTGTGCCTCACTATCGAGTCACCTATGATTAGTGTATTGGGCAAACTGTTTTGCCTTAGGGGCTTGGCTCACCTACATAGTGTGCCCTTCAACCTGTGTGTCTTGTGGTTTGTGCTGTGTTGTGGTGGTAAAGTGCGTTTCTGTCTTGGAGGTCTCTGCTGTTTGGGTAGACTTCTATTGAGAGCCTCCACGAAGGTGAGTTTGTGGTTTGTGTTGAGAGCTGTGATGGTGGGTGTTCTGGAGGGTTGTGTGTTGCATGTGGTGTGGTGTAGATGTTTACCTTCTCTTGACCAGCTGTTCTGGTCTTGGCTTGAGTGCATGGCTTCCAGTTTGGATACAAGAATGATTAGAAGAGGGGAGTTGCATGAATGACTACTGCCTAGCCACTACTAATGCTCATCTCAGCACAGCTTCCCTCTGTTTGGGATACAGTACTCCTTTGCTTCTGTCACCAGAAGCAAAATTTTTGCACTAAATCCCAAGAAGGGAAGCAGGCCACGGCCTGTTTGGTGATCCACAGTCTTGTCTCAGGTGATGCAAGGGTCTGCAGGCTTTTGTAGCCTTTTTGTGGGAAATGCCTTGAGTAGCAACCAGACCAATCGGGTATGTTAAGCAGGCAGTCGCTCTTCAACCAGAAAGCGTCCGGAATCAATTCACTCTGCTCCTACTCTCGCCAGGATCAGAATATAAGCACAGATTCCAAGCTGTCGCCTATAAAGCAGTTAAGCTTGCTGGCAAAAATAATTCCAAACAATCTAATTTTACCTCCTGAGGTACTCTTCATGATACATGAAGTGATCACCTGCCAGCTTGTACGCACAGGATTATTACACAACTAACCAAGGAATATAAGCTCAAAACTAACAGTAATCTCTACAGTTTATCCAAGGAGTCTTTCGCTGAATCTCTGAAGGCAGATTAAGTGGTCTATCCTAAAAAGACTCCCCTTAAGTGATGCAGCAGCATTTCTAAACATTCTTAACACCTTAGCCCCGCAGTGTACAAAAAGAATTGAAAACAGCCATACCCCATGGATCGATCAATGCAAAGTCCTTATAAAAGACTAAGACAAAGCAGGAATTAACTGCAAAATAATAAAAATGGGGAAAAAAAATTGCAAATATTCAGACAGCTATGAAACCAATCTAGAAACAAGTTGATAAAGATAGCCACCATAAAAACAAACCTAAAAAATTCTGGTCCCGCGTATCCCGTCTCTCAACCCAGGTTCAAAAAAGGATCCTGGACAATTCCCCCTGTTTAAGCAGCTGTATGTTTCAATACATCATAGAATATGTAGGCAACTTGGCCTCAAACTCGCCTAACACACCCCTTCCACACAGCTAGCGTTCTCTGCCTTGGACCCTAGCACATTTCCTTCACAAAACTCTCCTAACACACCCCTTCCACACAGCTAGCGTTCTCTGCCTTGGACCCTAGCACATTTCCTTCACAAAACTCTCCTAACTGCAACCTCTGCAATACAGATGCAGACAAATCCCCACCCACTTTACCTTTCAGCCAGTTTCTGTAAATCATAAAAAGCTTTTTCATAAACTAAAACAGTGTTCCTCCTCAGCCAGTAGCCACCCCCCTGGAATATCTAAATCTAGCTACAGATGCAATAGCATACCCACTTAGAATTCTTATTAACAAATCAGTAACAGAAGCCTGTGACCCTAACTTGTGGAAAATGGCACATACTATCCCCTTATGTAAAGGCGGTAATTTCACTTAACTTACACATTTCCATCTGTAGCCACACTGTTTCCCCCTCTAAAATACTTGAAAGATGTTTACATCAGAAATTTCTCTGTTTCCTTACAAAATAAGTTAATCACTAATACACATCATGATTTTTGGCAAGACCACAGCACCTCCACTGTTACTATAATTTACAGATAGTGAATAAAGCTTGCAACACTAATAAACTTGTATCTGCAGTTATTTCTAGATCTATCAAAAGCCTTTGACATGGTCCCTCACCGTAAACTCCTCAATCAGTTTTCCACCCTGGGTCTATCCTCTCCATCTGTTCAGTGGCTTTCTAGCTACCTTGCCAGCAGGCAACAAGCTGTAAAATGAGAAGGATCTGTCTCTGCATACCTTCCCCCTTCCTCAGGAGTCCTACATAGCTCTACCCTTGTCCCTATAATCAATATTTTTTATCAATAACCTACATTCATAATCTTGAGGGCATCTTGATCCAGTTTGCAGCTCTGCCATTGTCTGCTCTTCAAACATCTTAACTGACCACCAAAAAAATCACTCAAGCTGTCTCCATTGAAACCTGGCTTACAATGGCACAACCCCCAAAAAACAAACTCCTCTTTAAAAAACTTACACCCCTAACAAAGCTCCTTTCAAAATCATTTTGGCAAATATCACTGAAATTAAATGTCCACCATACCAAACTATTAGGAGTCATAATGGATAATCCTAAGTTTGACTTCCACGTCCAAATCAATATCAAGAAAACCCATAAAAAAAATAGGCATGCAGTACAGAAACATTTTCTGAGCACACCCACAAAAAAAATTACTCTAGCCAAAACATACCTTCTACTCTCCCTCCTCTATGGAGCACTAATTCTAACCAATTTACTATCCTTCGTTACAAAGAAAAAAGCTTGAAAGCTGCTACAACAAAATTGCCAGGGTTGCTGTTAATTCATCCTCCTTTACCCATTACTGTAAAGCTCTGCATACTCTTCGATGGCTGGAACTCCCTCCACCTCTGCTGCATTCAGCTTATAACAATGCATAAAATCATAAACATTATTAGCTTGCAAAGCTTTTACCCCTTTAATCAACATATTTATTTATTTTATTTTTATTTATTTTACATTTGTTGACCGGGATGGTCCGACTGGATACATGTCCATTTTCAGCGGAGGCCCGGGGAGAAAAGTTCCACAGAAGAAAAGAGTACACATTCGTTTACATATAGATAAATACACTTACTAATGCAAATACACAAAATACAAATACACAAAAAATACATCACAATGTTTTAGATATAATTGGCTACAACGTGAATAGATTACATTTCAAAATAGAGTATAGTTTTTGTATAGGTTACTATTTCCCATCCCTTGTAGAGTCAAGTCAGGCAATGGGGAGCTTGACTTCATTAGTACCAGTGGGGGTGGAATTTAGTGGGTGTGAGTTTACAAATTCTTTAGACTAAGAAAAAAAGAAAAAACACCTAGTGATACAGGTGGAGAATGCTACTAGTTGAGTGTCAGAGAGAACTAGTCTGGGTTATTACATGGGCACAGCCAATGTTTTTTAAAACATTGTTTAAGATTATTTTTGAATTGACAAAGGGATGTAGTAAGTCTTAAGTTATTGGGGAGGGAATTCCAGACTTTTCCTATAGAGTTGGCAAAAAGGGCTTCGCCACCAGAGTTGTTGGATTTGATGGTTTGGACCAGGAATCTATGTGAGTAGCGAAGACAGCTAAGATTGGAGTATGGAATCAGAAGATTATGCAGGGAGGGTTTTTTTTCCGGTTGCTTAATAATTTTAAACGCTTCAGTGAGTTGGTTTAGTTTGAGAAGATTGGGTAGTTCTAGCCAGTCAAGTTTCCTTAGGTTAAGGCAGTGATGAGTTCTGTAAGGACCTCCTACTACAAATCTGGCAATGTGATTGTAGGCAGCAGAGAGTTTGTTGATCTCACTGTTAAGGAATGAAAGCACAGGAGATGCATACAATAAAGTGGAGAGTAAATGCATGCGAGAGATAGTTTGGCAGTAGGGGTTAGAAAGTTTTTAATTCTATACAAGGATCCAAGTTTCTTATTTACAGCCTTTATGGTTTGACTGATATGCATATCAAATTTAAGCCTACTATCAATAGTGACTCCTAATAGTTTAGTGTTGGTAACAGGCTCAGTCATGGTACCATTAATAGATTGAACGAAGAAGGGACTATTGTTAGATTGTGGTGTAAGTTGGACTGATGGACCAACTGAGGTGGGAAAAAATACTAGTAACTTGTTTTTTTTTTTTTTTGGATTTAGAATGAGTTTCCGCTCCGAGAGCCACTTTTCTACTATAGCAAAACAGTTTTGGGTTATTACTTGTAGGTCGGGGAGGGAGACATCAGAGCAGATCAAAGTGGAGTCGTCTGCATATTGGATGCAGGTGTCCTTAGGGATGACTGAGTGAAGATCATTTATGAATACGGAAAAGAGAAGAGGACCAAGTATGGAGCCCTGGGGGACCCCTATGGTATTCGGTAGCAGTTGAGAGAGCTTATTTTCCCATCTAACTGCCTGTTGTCTTCCAGAGAGGTAAGCTTTGAACCAGCTAAGGGCCGGATAATCAAGGTGTAAGGTTTCAAGAGTGTGGAGCAGTAGTTGGTGATTGACCATGTCAAAGGCTTTTGACAAAGTCAAGAAAGAGGGCTGAAGATATTTTTTTGTTATTGCGGTTTTTATCGACTGAGTCAGTAAAAGAGAGGAGGGCGGTGGTCGTACTATGGTGGGGTCTGAGACCGTGCTGAGATTTGGACAGTAGATTGTTTAGGGTGAGATGGTGAAGGAGTTGTTTATGAACACATCTTTCCAAGATTTTGGCTATTGGAGACAGTATAGCTATAGGTCTATAATTCGATGGGTCATTGGAGGAGCCACCCTTATGAAGTGGGATGACATGGGCTATCTTCCAAATGGAGGGGATAGTGGCCTCAGTTATAGTTCGGCTAATTAGAATTGAGATGGGATAGGCTATGGCATCTGCTGCTATTTGTAGGTATTCAGCTGGGAGTCGGTCGGCCGACAGGGTGGTTGGTTTAAGTTTCTTCAATAAGGATCTAATGTAGGAGGTGGAGGCTGGCTGGAGAGTAAAGAAGGGTAGAGATTCATCATTAACCTTAGTTGGGGGGGGGGGGATGGGGAAGTTGATTAGCCAGGGTCTGAATGGTCTTGGTGAAAAAGGAGTTAAAAGTATTGGCGACCTCTTCTGGGTTTTTACCAATAAGTGTTTCTGGAGTGGGAGTAGACGTTTTCCCTGAGTGGAGGAGGTTGTTTAAGCCTGCCCAAAACTTCTTTGGATTGTTCTGGTGCTTATCTTGGAGGTGACAGAAATAGTTCTTTTTATCTAGGGTAGTGTCTTTTTTCATTGCATTTCTAAGTTGCTGCAATTTAATGCGATCTTGAGGTGCCTTAGTAGTTCGCCATTTGTCCCAGGCCTGATCTCTAAGTTTGATTTTTGGATTTGGTTTCTCTAGTTAGCCATGGTGCTATCAGAGTCTTGGTTCGGATGAGTCTGTTAGATGCATGAGAGTCCAGAATGTTGAGGAATGTGTCAGTAAAAAATGTCACACTCTCATCAAGGGGCAGGGTTTTTAGCTTGGACCAGTTACAGGATCTAAGTTCAGTTAGGAATAGTGTTGGAACAAATTTCTTCTTATTTCTAACAAGTCTATATATAGGAAGGTTTATGCTGGTAAATTTGTTTTTTATTATGTAGGTGACGTGGTGGTCACTAAGATCATTCGGGAGGGTCCCAGTAGTATATTTATGTGCGTCTTTATTAGTAAGAATCCAATCAATTATACTTTCTTTTTGGTGAGCAGTTCCGATTCTTGTAGGGGAGACAATATTTTGGGAGAAGCCATGTAGATTAATGGGCATGGGATTGGTCTGTGCGGAGCATTGGGTCCAGTCAATATTAACATCCCCTAGTACAATGGTCTCCTGAGGGTAGTTTGAGGCTATCCAATTTAGTGTTATCTCCATAGTTTCTAAGTTATTCCCTGGCGGAATGTAAATTACAATAAGATTAATACTTTTTTGGTTATTTAAGCATATTTTTAGGGCAATTAACTCTGCATTAGCTACCTTAGGTGGTTGAATAGGATTCAAGATGATATTAAGGGTACTTTTATACATGACAGCTGTGCCCCCACCCCTTTTTTTCCCCGATCTATTCTGAGAATATTATACCCAGGTGGGAGGATCTCTTCATCCTTTGTGACTGGTTTGAGCCAAGTTTCGGATAGCCATACATCTCCCCGACATTATGTGTCTAACAAGGCATGTAGATTATGAACCTTGTTGTTTAGGCTTCTTAGATTAAGATGGAAGATAAGGAGGGAGCTAGCTGATCTTTGGGCTGATATTGAAGTGACTGAGTCAGGGTGAGTGGATGGGCCTGGGTTCGGATGTATATCACCATCTTTAGTGATGCATTCCTTCAAATGGAATAGGAGTCTTTGGAGCTTATATAGTACCTTTAGTCCACGTTTAGATGTTGTTGCCTTTGTGTATGTTTGGGTGAGATATAGGCTTTTTTTGCTTAGGGTTTCTATGGGGTAGTAAAAAGAAGAGATCTATTTCGAGAGAGGATGTAAGATTGCAGGTTTGGTCCTTTGGGTAGTGGGGACCCCTTGAGTTTTTGGTTTTCGTACCTCGATGAGTAGTAAAGAGTAATTAAAAGTGGCAATAGTAATGGAATAACAAGATTCACTACTTTACCCATTTTGTAGTGTAGGATTAATCTAATAGGGTGTGTAGGACCTGGAAGTGGTAGTGCAATAGCGGCTATTGGATGGAGTTGTGGGAGGAGATAGGTTAGATGATTGGGCAGGGGCGATTGGCTTAGAGCTAAGAGGGGTGTGGTTTTTAGTCTAATAAAAGTAAAGATAGTGGGGGCAGGGAGGGGAGCGAAGCGAGCCCGAGCGAAGCAGAGCGGGGATACACCAACCAAGAGCTTTCAGGGTCTTAGAGATCCTATGCTGCAGGTGAGTGTTAAAGACCACTTTACCTAATTCTATGGCCTGATTTTAAGTAAAAGGCAAGGATTCTGGTTAGGTTTACTTTCTTATTCTTATTCACACTATTTCCCACTTGCCTAGTAAAGGACTGGAGTAATGGATTAGATGGAGTCTGGCTGGGATAGTACTATTTGCTATGTTTAAGTACTGTTATGCTGCCTGCCCAGGAGCGTTTACCAGAGGTATAAAGCCAAAAAACGACAAGGGTATAGTTATTACCCTTTATTCCTTGGGGATGTTTTTTTAATAGGGCTGACATGCATTTCCCTAACTCTTAGATCAGAAGACTAACAACTTCTCACAAGAAATAAACAAGTAAAAATAAAACAGTCCTACCACCAAGGCTAAGTACATAAAGCCACACTTTAATAAAAACAACAAAAAATGACAGGATAAGCACTTTCACACACTGTGCTTCATCAGATCCTGTTGACTCAAGAAACTTCCTACTATTTAAAAAGAATAGCCAATCAAGAACATAAGTTAATGGGGCAAAGGACTAGTTTTAAAGCATGTTTTAAAGGTATAGTGACATTAAGACCGGGTAATCTATGTGCCTATAAGGCAGTTACCCATTTAATTTCTGTCATCACCGTTTTGTTGACGATAACCCCACCCTTAATACTACCTTTTAATAATTTCAATAGCAGTAAAATTAAATGAATGTCCATCATTAAATCTAACATGTTTATATAGGGCATTTTGAGAATTTTCTCCTAATAGCTCCTAGATGGTGTAGCACACATTCTTTAGCCATCTTGTTGGTCTTGCCTACATAGAAGGCTTGACAGCCCTTGCACCTAGCCAGGTATACAAGATTGGACGTTCTACAGTCTGCATAAAAGCCAAATCTAAAGCTTCTATGCGTGCCTGGATGTGTAAATGTATTCTCACTGGACGTGTAATCGCAAGCTTTGCAAGACCTACAGGGGAATTTACCTAGTCTAGCCAATAAAGCAGCTTGTTTTCTGAAGTGACCATAGCACAAATGCTTCTTAAGGGACAAGTTGTTTCTGAAGATGAATCTAGGGGTATCCCCTACTCTTACATTATCGTCTGATAAAGAGAATTGGACCAGTTCTTTTTCACAATATCACACACAGCTTGTATATTATTGCTGTATGTGAGGGAAAAACGCATCTAGGTTGATGAACAGGTTCTGTATGGGGGGGGGGGGCTGTACTTCTCGTTAGATATGGCTCCCCTGTAGTCCTTCTCAGTAGCTGTACCTCTAGTGATTTCCATCTTGTATCCCTACATTTATAGCCCCTCTTCCAAGATTGCGTGCCAAAGTTTCAGCCACCTGTGAATAATCCTGATCCTCCGTGTGAAGTCTTGAAACATGGAGAAATTGTCCCTTCATAACATTGTCAAAAATTTGATGGATGCATGATACTCAAGAGTAGGTTATTCTTCCTACATGCTTTTCTAAACATTTAATGAATCAGTATGCTCTTTCTCTTTAATAATCAAAGTAGTGTCAAGAAAATCATTGCTTTCAAAGGAATATTGCATTGTAAATTTAAAGTAGGAAGTGCTGCTTTCAAAATAACTCAGTCATACAATAATTCGAGATCCATCTCGTAAAATAAAGATATAGTCAACAAAACATTTATAAAACGCCAGATGGCACTTGAGCATATGTTCAGAAAAGACAACATTGCTCTCCCAGTTAGTCGAGACCTGATGTGGATAACTATTGGCGCAGGGTGTGCCCATGGCTGCACCCTACTTCTGCCAATAAATCTGCTTATCAAAAACAATATATTTCGACATCAAGTCTAAAAACGTACAAATCGGTTCTATACTGGAGTGCGATAACTCACTAAAAGCATTCAAAAATGACCTCACTGAATCGACACCAAAATCACTAGGTATAATGGTAAATAAGGTTTGGATATCCAATGTTACAAAAATAAACCTCCTATTAAGAAAATGTAAGTTATTTATACATTTCCCCAAACTTTGAAGAAAATCTTCAGTGTCCCTGAGCAAAGCAGGCGCTTTATCCAAGTATTGTTTAAGCTGCTTCTCAATAAAAATGGACATAGGCTCAGTGTTCCATCCTTTGCCTGCCACAATTGGTCGTATTGTTGGTTTTAATCCTGTCCTTATGGATTTTAGGGAGACCATGAAAGGATGGAATCACCAGATGCTTTACATGAACAGTCGTATAAGCCTTTATCTGTAAATAAATCATAAAGCCATGTCCGTACTTCCTGTATAAAGAGATCTTGCCTCTCTTCTAGATATTTTCAAATAAGTACTAGCATCATTTAACAAATGCTGCATTTTTCCTAGATCATGTATAGTATCCATAACAATAATAGCCCCTCCCTTTTTAGCAGTGGAAATACGATATCAACATAGTCATATAATTACTCTAGTGAAATCATACCATGTGAAGTTGTTCTATTTCACAGTTCATTCTTACAGATGGGTTTGGAGCTGATCCTCTGCTCTGAGTCGGCATACTACAAAGCTCAAGGTCTTCAGATACTCGAGGCCAAGTAGCTATGCCATGATTCACCTAGAGTTGCCTCAGATTTAGTTTGCCGCTGCAATAGATCGGAGGTTCTCGCTAGCTCGGGCCAGTAAAACCTTGCTTTATTCAAAATATTTGATAATTTCTGTTTTGTATCTCAGATATTTAGATCAGCTCTTGTAGCTTTTATGTAGTTCCCTTCCCTTGGTGTGCTCTTTATCTAGTATTTAGCTCTCTTGGCCTTGTTTTTTTAAAGCCTTGTTTAGTGCTTAAATTGTGTGCTGATAGCTTTAGATTAGTCTTAGAGTTAAAAAGTGACTTTTCTGTCACAACTTTGAATTTCTTTACCTTAGAATTTAGATAAGTGTGTGCATTAGTCATTTATAGTTGTGTGCATTTATATAGTGACTTCTGTCACAACTTGTTTACATTTGCTCTTTACCATTTAAACAAATAGTTTTGTGTGTGTGCTTGCCAATTAATATTTAGCCTATATTTTTAGGAAGGCTTGTTGTTGTTGGGTGTGTCTGTTTTTTTTACAGCACCCTAACATTGTGCTTTTTGAAATGGCTGATTATAAAGACAAACACCCTAAGTCAGGGTTTAAAAAAATGTCCTAAATGTGGGCAGAAAATGTCCGTAACTGACGGTCACGTAAATTGTGTTTATTGTTTGTGAGCATTGCATCTCCAGGAAAATTGCTCCATCTGTCATTCTTTCTCTTCTAGGGTTCTCCAGGAGAGAAAGCGGTTTACTTAAACCTTCATTCCAAGAAGCTTTGAGCGACCAAGATGGAACCAGTAAGTCCTCAGTCTTCCAAGACTTTTACATCTGAGGCTAAGAAATCTAAAAAGTCTTTGACGTTGGCTCCATAGACCTCAGAACTGACTGTCTTGTCCTTTTGGAGCCGGTCCCCAGTTTTGGAATCTGTATCTGAAGTGCCTAAATCTCCAGTCTTGCAGTCTGTACCACCGTCTATCCACTCATCTCTGTCTTCGATTAGCCTTTCTGATTTGGATGTGCATCGTGTGGTGCAGAAGCTTTTACAGGCACTGGCCGTTGCAAAATTCTTATCGGCTCCGACCCAAGTGGCTTCGGAACTGAAGACCCTTTTACCAGCTACTACTCTTCCTCCTCTGAGCCATACCAGTCCTTCGGAGCCAGAGGAGTCAGACTTGTTGATCGTGGAGCCTTTGGAGCAGATGCCTGCTCAGTTTACTCTGATTTCCTCGGTGCTGATCGAGGAATCTAGGAAGCAGGCACTCTGCTCAGGTCTGAGGAGGATAGTCGGACCAACTTGTCTGTTCCGACTGTGCCTCTCTGGGCTTCGGCTCAGATGAGCTTGGCTCCCACCTCTGGCTTGGAGCCTACTGTCCTAGTGTCGGGGGATTGACTGTTTCCTCGGATCCGTCAGTCCCTCCACATTGGAGCAGAGGTGCCTTCGAAGCCAGGAGGAGAGTTATGTCTCCTAAGACATCTTCGACTTCAGGTCCTGCTTCCTCCTCCTCTAAAGTGCCTGTGCCTGCTTCTGCTTCTGCTTCACAGATCCTTGCCAAGCGTAGAGACCCAGAGCCTCAGGAAGTCCCATTGGGTGGCCCCTGCTCTTCAGAGACCTCACCAGAACCCCCCACTGATATAAGGTTCCCAGGAAGAGAATCGGTAAGAGGAAGCATCTAGACTCCCCACAGGAGTTCCTGACATTTGATGCCGACTTGGATGAATACGAAGGGTCCCTACGGTCCTCCTCTGAGGATATCTTATTTGCTGAGATACTAGAAATCCTTAGGCAGAGGGGCGACTGGCAGTTCACCAACCCTACTGAAGACGCGTCGGTTCTCCTGAAGGCTTTCGGGTCTCAGTCCTCCACCTCTTGGGGGTCTGCGCCCTTCGATGTGCTTATGCAGCTGGTCTCACGAAGGGCGTGGGAGTCTCTGGACTCCATGGAGCCTGTCCCCAGAAGGCCTAATAAATTTATCTTTGCTCCCCAGGACAAATCTTTTCTGACCAAGGGTGTGCCAGTTGATGCCATGGTGATGGCAGCCACCAAAAAGGAAATTTCAGAAACTTCCTCTTCTATCCATCCTCCTTCCTAACAAAGATTCTAGGATCATGGATTGATATGGGAATCGCACTTACAGATGTTCATCGTGTTACCCTGCTGCAGTCATCACACTTGGGTTATCCTGCCGTCAGGCGGTCCCGCAGTCGGCCCGAATTCCAAAGTCTTGGTCCGGCGTCGGTTGCTGTCGCTTCTTCCCTGACGTCAGTGTGCCAGGGGTATATAAGAGGCATCTGACGCCATTTTCTTCAGTCTTTCTTGCCGCGCGGTGCCCGAAGCAGAAGCAGTTAGCAAGTGCTGGTCGGCTGACGCCTGAGATTTTCTATTTGAATTTCAGTCCGAAGTCTTCAATAAAGCTAAGTACCCCATTGCATTTCTTGTGGGAAGCAAATACCTCATAAGGACTTCCATTCCTATTGTATTCCTTGCCTAGGCCCAGATCACGACGTCACAGGTTGTCGAATTTGCGCTAGGTTTAATAAACGCACTATCAAATGCCGTTTTGACTTAGCACGGCATTACTTTGGTAGGAAATTTAATTATATCATGCCGTCGGCGCAGCCGACCGCAATTCATTAAAAAGCAAGGATAAGGACAGGCAGCCTAGGAATAAGCCAGACCCCGAGGCCTCAGCTGGGCCTGTCGCCGGTTCTCCGGTTTTCAGTGAGGTGCATACGCAGCCCCTGACTACCGCAGAGCTGGAACCCCAGACAGCTGCCGACTCCCAAGCGGAGTCTACTAGGCCGACGCAGCCATCTACCGACACCGGAGCAGAATTAGACACCAGTGCAGAGGAAACACTTTGATTGCAGAAGGTGTCTTCAGACCGACTACACTCGCCATTAAAACTTATGCTAAGCTTAAAACTCCTTTAAAGCCTAAGAAATCTGTTAATCAGTCTACAGGTCAAGGCCCCATGCCTAAGAAGCAGATGCTTAAGATGGCTGAAGATTTAATTGCCCTTATCAGGGGTTCCCATCCCCCTCCTGATAAGACCAAGACAAGAGGAGGATTATGCATCCTCTGACCAGGTTTCTCTCTCTTCAAATTCTTCTGAGGAGCAGGATTACACTTTTCCACCTTATTAGGATTCTGATGCTGAAGACTGTATTCCCTCAGCATCTCCCCCTGAAGACTACTCCTTTGGGGAAACATTACATACCATGAGGGAACATTTCCACTGGGAAGGCCAGGATTACTCAGATTCTAAGAAAAGGCTCTGAGAGTTCCTTTTATTACCCCAGCACAGACCTCTGTGCATGATGTTGACTTGGAGTCTACTTTAAATCCAGTCTGTCTAGCTCCTGCTCCAGCGAAACCAGACTGATACTACAGAGTACCTGATTCTCACAAATTCCTTTATAAAAGCCCTATAGCTGACCCAGAAACCATTTCCCAGGGTCCTAAGGGAGCAAAAGCTTCTATGGCTAAAAATCCTGTGCCCTCTGAAAGAGGTTCCAGAGCCCTAGATAGATGGGGAAAGAAAATATTCACTTCTGCAACTCTGGCTATGAGAGCATTAAATTGCCAGTTTCACATGTTGAAATATCAACAATTCCTGGTGTCTCAGTTAAAAACAAAAAATGAGCACACATTCAGAACAGCCTGAATTCAAGGAAATGCAGGATCTGTTGCATGCAGCTAAACAGGTGGACAAGCATACTTTACAATGCGGATTTGATTCATTGGAAACTTCCTGTAGAGCAGCTGTTACTGGCTCTGTCATTCGTAGATATGCTTGGTTAAAAGAGCAAACCCTCCCTGACCATGTTGAAGCAAAATTATTAGATGCACCTTTACAACAAGATGTATTATTTGGTGTCAAAGCAGAAGAGGTTTTAAAGAAAATGGAGGATAAGGCTAAATCTATGCAAACGGTCAAGGATTTCTTGCAGGTACAACCTCCTCGCTTCAGCAGAAATTGGCCAACAAAAGTGGTCCTTTCCAGCTTCAGACAGATAACAGAGGGGCAAATACAGATGCCCAAGGGGCAGAGGTCAGTCACAGGGACCTTACAAACCTCGCCAATGGGGTTCTGCTACCCAGAAAGGAGGAGAAGACAAGCCCCAAGCTAGCAGAAGGCAGACACAATGACTCTATCCTCAAACTACCAAGCAAATTTCTCCTGGCAACACCCTTGGGAGGAAAACTAGCATTTTTTGCAGACCACTGGCACATCATCACAAAAGACAAATGGGTTCTAAACATGGTCTCTCAAGGATACAGATTCCACTTTCATACCTTACCAAGGATCAAAGGAATGCCAAACCTGCCACCAAATCAATGGGCAGAGGCACAAAAACAAATTGCAGCGCTCATGAACATGAGAGCCGTTCAACAAGTACCTTCGCAGGAGCAAGGACAAGGATTTTACTCGACTCTTCCTAGTTCCAAGAAAGGACAAAGCATGGAGACCCATTCTGAACACCTATCTGCAAGTGCCAAAATTCAAGATGCTAACACTACAGCAGCTTCTTCCCATGCTGGGCAAGAATGCTTGGCTAGTCACTTTAGACCTCAAGGAGGCATACCTGCATGTCCCTATCAGACAAAATTGCAGAAGATACCTCCGCTTCATTGCAGGTTCAACGCATTATCAATTCTCTGCACTGCCCTTTGGCTTGTCTACTGCACCCAGGGTCTTAAAATGCTTGGCACCAGTAATTGCATACTGCAGACAAAGAGGAATTCAAATATACCCATACCTGGACGACTGTCTTATTCAAGCAGAAAGCAAGGACATTCTTTTACAGCATCTGGCATTTGTCAAACACCTTCTAAGTTGCCTAAAGTACACAGTAAACGAAAAGAAATCAAAACTAGTGCCCTCACAAAACATAATATTCCTGGGTGCCAGCTTGAATACAATGGCCCAGATGGCTTATCTCACGTCAGACAAACGACGACAGCTGTTTCAATATTTCAAAATAATGGCAACAAAGACCCAACTCCCTGCAAGAAAAATTCTGCAGGCCTTGGGATTCATGGCATCTTGTATACTACTAATACCATTTGCAAAACTGCATATGACGAAATTACAATGGTACCTGAAAAGTGTATGGACTCGGCACAGCCACAGCTTGGAAACAGATTCCACTCATTCCCTGCCTTCAACAGGAGTTTTTATGGTGGGCACAGGCATGTCACCTCAAGGGTCAGCCTTTCACCTTACCCACAGCCAGGCAAACTATCACAGCGGATGCATCGGACTATGCCTGGGGAGCACACATGGCAGGACAGTGCATTCAGGGCAAATGGACTACAGATCAGAGACACCTGCATATCAATCAAAAAGAAATGCTAGCAGTGCAGAATGTCCTAACAGCTTTCAAGGACCTTCTACACCCAGGACAACTACTACTAAGGACAGACAACACCACAGTTATGTGGTACATAAACAAGCAAGGGGGCACACATTCAAACCCTCTATGCAGGCAAGCAATGACCTTGTGGAATACTGCATTCTTACCAGGTTCAGTTACAAGCACAATTCCTGCCAGTAAAGAAAAACACATTGGCAGACGACCTAAGCAGAAACATCATAGATCCACACGAATGGAAACTAGATCCACAAGTATTTGCAATGATAGCTCAGAAATGGGGACGCCCAGACATAGATCTGTTTGCAAGCCCCCACAACCACCAACTTCAAAAGTTTTGCACAAGGACCTTCCATCCACTAGATTGGAAAGTGGACGCCCTCTCATTCAGTTGGAAAACCTTAACAGTGTATGCCTTCCCTCCACTGCCTCTTCTAGCAAAGGTACTGCTGAAAGTCAGATTAGAGAGGCCACAAATGATTCACGTTGCACCAGACTGGCCACGCCAACATAGGTATCCAATTTTAAGGACCATGGCCCAGGGCCCACCATGGATTTTGCCACAAATTCCTCACCTGCTCACCCAGCGAGACAATCTGATTCTACACAGCCAACTCAAGACTTTAAACCTGGCTGCATGGCAAATTACCTAAACAACCAGCCAACACCTTTATTCAAAGCTGTTATGGATGTCATTCTGGAGGCCAGGAGGCCCAGCACCAGAAAAACCTATTCAGACAAATGGAAAAGATTTTGCGCCTGGAACCAGGCTAAAGGCCTAAATCCCCTGGAGCTGAACATTCCTCAGATTCTGCAATATTTAACTGAGATGTTACACAAAGGACTTTCCTTTTAATCTATTAAGATCCATGCCTCAGCAATTTCAGCATGGATCCTCCTTTATTTTCACATCCACTCCTAAGACAGTACCTCAGAGGGGCTAAGAACTTAAGACCGCCAAGGAGAGCTCCAACACCTACTTGGGATCTCAACTTTGTCCTGGAAAAGCTTACACTGCTGCCCTTTGAACCGGCTTTTTCAACTGATTTAAAATTTCTTTCATGGAAAACTGCCCTACTACTAGCAATAACCTCAGCTAGAAGAGTCTAAGAGCTACAGGCACTAATGGCCGTGGAACCTTTCCTCATTTTTCATCAAGACGGAGTTTCTCTACAAACTAATCCTTCCTTTATGCCAAAGGTGGTATCCAGTGTGGCCCTAAACCAAACCATTCACTTGCCCACCTTCTTCCCAAATCCCCAGAACACAGGAGAAAGACTCCTGCACTCTTTGGACATTCACAGGCAATTACGTTACTACTTGGATAAAGCTAAGGCTTTCAGAAAAACTGACCAGCTCATTGTAGCCTATGCTACAGGATCACAAGGAAAAGCTCTCAAAGCAGACCATTTCTAAATGGATAGGACATTGCATACGTTTCTGCTACACACATCATGGGAAAGCAGCACCTGCTAACATTAGGTCCCACTCCACCAGGGCTACAGCTACATCAGCAGCCTTTCTCAGGGGAGTGCCAACCAAGGATATTCTGGAAGCTGTTATTTGGAGTTCAGTGTACACCTTCACCAAATATCACTTGCCTCTTTACTCTAAGACTAGAGCTGGTTTTGCAGGGCCTACTAGCTCCTTCTAACCCTGTTTAGACTCCACCTCCCCTCCTTAGCTTTGGGATTCAACCCAAGTGTGATGACTGCAGCAGGGTAACACGATGAACATAGTACAGTTTTTTGTACCTACCATAAATGTAGATGTTGGAGTGTTCACCCTGCTGCAGTCCAGGTTACCCTCCCTCCATCCCCTCTGAACTAGCTGAACTTATCTCTACCACTTTATCCTATTCTACCGCTGTGGTGTATTTGCTTGTACCTTAGAGTTTTGTTTTATTTTTATATAGCCATAGATATATATATATATTGCCTACCTTTTAGGGGCACCTGACATCTGGGGCAAGAAAAACTGAAGAAAATGGCGTCGGATGCCTCTTGTATACCCCTGGCGCACTCGCGTCAGGAAAGAAGCGACAGCAACCGACGCCAGACCAAGACTTTGGAATTCGGGCCGACTGCGGGACCACCCGACGGCAGGATAACCCACGTGTGATGACTGCAGCAGGGTGAACACTCTAACATCTACATTTATGGTAGGGTAGGTACAAAACTGTACTTTAAGCGACTTTTGCACTGCGTTTGTTCAACTATCTAACCCATTTTTACTAGACTGCAAAGAGATCTCCTTAGAGCTGGGAGATGCTCTTCAGGGTACAGGAGTTGCAGGAGCTTCAGATAAAGTTGCCTCCCAGCTTGCTACCCTCAACTCCATAGTTAACTCGTCCATGCGTCTCATTACGTATGCAGCTGATGGAACGAGCAGGGCAGCAGGTACAGGAATTGTTCTTGGGGGACACGTCTGGATGCGCTTGTGTTCCTTCACGGAGCCCTTCAGGTCATCCTTTGTAAATACCCCTTTTGATGGCTCGTCCCTTTTTGGGCCCAAAGTTAAGGAAACTTTGACCAGGTGTGAGCAGGAAGGAGACTGTCTGCCGTCTGAGTCTTTTCCACCCCTACCCAAAGGGTCAAAGGGGAGGAAAGATGTTCCGAAAAACCCAAGGAGCCTTTCAGGGCACACGTGGTGAACCCCCTCCAGGGGCAGAGGAGGGGGCAATAATGGAAGATGCCACCCTCACGGCAGAGGGGGTCCACAAAACCAGGGCGACAGATCACTTCTTTGGGAAGCCCTGCCAGCGCTCCTGAAAGAAACTCTGGAGGCAGTCGGGGGTCTCTTATCTTTTGTATCCAGATGCCTGGCTCAAAATAACAAACGACAGCTGGGTACAAAGTATAATTTCTAGGGGATATTTCATTCCTTTCACCACACCCCCTCCACTGACTAGAAAAATCCTGGACGTTCCACCCAGTTACAGGGAACAGGCAACAATAGAGGTCCAATCGTTGCTAACAAAAAGTTTTCCAACCATTCCCAGCAGACCAGATAGGATCCGGCACTTACTCAAGATTCTTTTTAGTTCCAAAAACACAGGGGACTGGAGACCTGTATTGGACCTCAGCAGACTAAAGAAATCTGTTAAAGAGAAGTTTTGGATGGTCACTCTTCAGTCGATACTTGTCTTTTTAGGGAAAGACAATTGGATGTGCTCTATAGATGTCCAGGATGCGTACTACTACATAAAAATGGCCAGACCATCCAGGGATCATTTGCGCTTCCGTTTGGGAGCCAATCATTACCAGTTTCGAGCCCTGCCCTTTGGTCTCACTGCAGCCCCCAGAGTGTTCACCAAATGCATGGCAGTGATCACGGCTCACCCGAGATGTTTAGGATTCCAGGTGTTTCCGTTCCTAGACTATTGGCTCCTCACCGCTGCCACCAGGCATCAACTCGTTCAAGCCAGGGACACCACTCTTTCACTCTGCAGTCGGCTAGGCATTACAATAAACTTAGAAAAATCTGGCTTGTCGCCATCACAACATACCATTTTTATTGGAGCAGAATTGGACACCACCACCACATTGAGACTTCCAGTAGAAAGAGTATTGCTACTCGGGTCTGCAATCTGATAGCCAAAAAGCAAGGCTCCAGCATGAGGAGTAGTAGTAAAATTGTTAGGCATGATGGCAGCTGCAATATTGGCAATACAGCTTGGTCGCATATACATGCGGATTCTGCAATGGTTGTTCACTCAGTGGTCTTGTCAAGAGGTCCCAATGTCTCACCTTATAATCACAAACTCATGCAAAAAGGATCTTCAGTGGTGGTTGACCTCTCTGCATGTCACAATAGGTCATCCTTTTGTCCTACCCCCACCAGTGGCCACAGTGACCACGGACGCTTCCCTGGTAGGGTGTGGGGGCATTTTCAGGGAAGAACAGCCCAAGGCACATGGACCGGTTAGAGAGACATCTGCATATTAATGTCCTAGAGATGAGAGCAGTACTTTTAGTGTTGCAATACTTCCAGGACTCTTCCTCTGGGTACAGTTGTGATTCAGACAGACTACATGTCAGTGGTCTGGTACTTGAACAAACAAGGAGGAACCAGGTCCTACCCCCTTTGTCACAAGGCCCTAAGAGAGGTCTATTATAAGATTGATGTTTGAAAACATTGAACAGCATATGGTCGATGTCTTCAAACATTGACCTTTATAAAAAGACAAAAAAAGAAAAGTACCCTAATGGGTTTAAGTAGGGGGGTAAGCCCCCCTGCAAACCCCCACACCCCCTGCTACTTTAATATATTAACTCCGAGACCGCACTATATTGCAGTAAATGGAAATCTCCCCTTACGGAGAATTCCATTTACATGCTCGATATTCTCATATCGACAATGTCAGATACGACATTGTCTGCTTTTGAGAATATAATATAGACCCCCCTAAGTGTGGCAGTGGGCTATATCCACCCAGTGCCTTCTGTTGGCAACACACATCCCAGGGAAATCCAATGTGATAGACAAGCTGAGCAGAGCAATTCTGTTGCCTCACGAGTGGTCCCTAAAGAAAGAAATAGGGGACAGGATATTCCACAGGTGGGGCCAGCCTTGCTGCGACCTTTTCGCCAGCCACATGAACATGAAATGCACAAGCTACTTTGCCCTAATTCCCCCTCTGGGAGAAGCCCCAAGGGATGCACTCGTACACGATTGGCATTCCCACCACTCCTGTTGATTCCCAAGGTACTACAGAAAGCAAAAGCCCTGGGAAGGACCATCATTCTAATAGCCCCTCATTGGCCCTGTCAGATTTGGTTCTCCTCCTTTCGACTTCGTCTTTTGGAGGACCCTTGGATTCTGGACCCAGTTTCAGATCTTCTGATGCACTTGTCCGGGGAACATCATCCCTCTCTTCAGTCCCTGAAACTGACCGCTTGGCTTCTCCAATTCCCATCATAGCCAGGTTCTATAACCTTTCTAATGAGACGCAACAAATTCTCATATCCTCTCATAAATTCTCTACGAGGAAGCTATACTAGCAAATGAAAAAAAAAATTCTATATGGGCCTCTCAAAACAACATTGATCCCTATCAGCCCCCTATGGCCTGCATTTTAGAGTTCTTGACTATGATTTTCATCAAAGGAGCTGCAGCAGCAACAGTTTGTGTTCAACTTGCTGCCGTTTCTAATTTTCACCTTGGATTTGAAGGATTGAACATTGTCACGCACACTATCCAACCTTTCTCAAAGGGACCTTTCATCTCAGACCACCTGTGAAATCTCCCTATACCCCATGGAATCTAAATTTTATGCTTTCTCACATTATTCTCCCTCCATTCGAACCAGCCTCCTCATGTGACCTCAAATTGTTGTCATGGAAGATTTGTCTTTTTTAATAACGATCACTTCTGCCCGCTGAGTCAGAGCTTCAAGCCTTGTCCATTAAGCTTCCTTGTTTGATTTTCCATACTGACAGTCGCACTTTAAACTGACCACTCCTTTTTGCCTAAAGTTTGCACTGAAGCTAATCTTAATCAAATTATTGATTTGCCAGTTTTCTTCCCCAGTCGCGCCAATTTAGAATATATGCTGCACAAAGTTGACGTTCATAGACTGCTCATTTACTTGGATAGAACAAAGGATTTTAGAAAACTTGAACAGCTTTTCATTTCTTTTTCAGACTCCAGAAAAGGCATAGACTGCTCATTTACTTGGATAGAACAAAGGATTTTAGAAAACTTGAACAGCTTTTCATTTCTTTTTCAGACTCCAGAAAAGGTATGCCAAGTAGTTATCTGATTGTATCACATTTGCTTATTCATAGGTTCATAGGTTCATACTAGGCTATCTGCCCAAGGGCATTTATAAGCCTAGCCCATAGTTATGTGGCTTTCGCCACCCCTTTAGTTTGAATAAAAACTATGCCTATCATTTTTCTGTGCCTCTGTCAAGCAGTGACACTGAAGTAATCCCTGGGGTATATCTGCGATCTCCCATCCATTGGTCAAGATTCCTCTTGAACAAGGCCAGCGAGGTGCTCTGCCTCACATGTACCGGGATTTTGTTCCACAGCATAGGGAGTCTCTGGGTGATGAATCTGTCCCTCCAGCACGTTCTATTTATAACCGTGTCAAGGTTTAAGTCTCCCGCCTTGTGGTTCTGAGGGATCTAGATTTTTTGAGGTGAAGCATATTCATCAAATCTGGGTTTGACATGGCCTTATATGTTAGGCACAGGTCACCTCTGAGCAAGCGGTATGAGACTGAATAGAGCTGGAGTTCTTTCAGTCGGGCAGCATAAGACATATTTTTGAGACCCTTTATCCTTTTGGTGAGGAACTTTTGGGGCCTTTCAAGCTGCAGCAGGTGTCTGGTCAGATACATTCCGAACGGGGCATTGTACTCAATCATAGGTCTGAGTGATGAGTACAGGGGGACGATGACCTCCCTTGATCTAGATGTGAATTCCTTCATGATCAGGTGGGCGATATAGAAGGTTTTCCTAACTACTTTAGCAACATGAGTGTCAAACGAAAGGCTACTGTCAACTTGGGTCCCCAGATCCCTGATGACTTTTTCTGTGCTCAGTGGATTGCCACCTATATGGTAGCTAGGGGTAACCTTGTTTTTCCCAAAGGGTATGACTATGCATTTTTGGCGTTTAACTTCAGGCCATGGCTCTGGCACCAGTTATCCGTTTCTGTGAGGCCCTTCTGGAGGATATCTGTGTCAGATGTGTTTTCGACTATGGCCCAGTTTGCAGTCATCTGCAAACTTTGTCAGCCATAACCCTCCTGTGTTTGCTTGTACTTCAGAAAAGTAGATGCCGAACAAGAGTGGACCCAGGACTGAGCCCTGTGGGACACCACTTGTGACAGGCTTTGAGTCTGACATGGCTCCAGCAACTCTGACCCTGTGGGTTCTGTCACTTAGCCAGTTTGCAACCCATCTTGTGATGTATGGGTTTACATTCAAGCTGATGAGTTTTTCGATGATACCTGAGTGGGGTATTGTGTCGAAGGCCTTTGCCAGGTCGAGGTAGGCTGTATGGACTGCCTTTCCCTCATCAATGGCCTTGGTGACTGTCTCGAAAAAGTCAACCAAGTTTAAGAGGCAGGATCTGCCTTTGACAAAGCCAAACTGGGTTGGATCCAAAGTCTGCAAGTTCCCTACGTCTTTATTTATGAGTTCCATTATGATCCTCTCCATGGCTTTGCAGATAAGGCTTGTCAAGCTAATGGGGCGGTAATTTCCAGGGTCTGTGGAGGCACCGCTCTTATGAAGTGGGACCACAGTCGCCGTGCGCCACTCCTTGGTGGGTACGTATCCTGAGGTGAGGCTAAGATTAAACAGCTGTCCTAACTGGGTTTAATTCCTCGTTGAGTTCATGAAGCACACAGCCGGGGACACCATCCGGTCCCATGGATGCTGTGTTTTTTGCCTTAGTGAGGGCAGTTCTCACCTGGGCGTTTGAGATGTTTGGGGGGCTACAATCCTCTGGAATAGATATCTCTCCTTTTGGGGAGGGGAGAAGTTTGCACTGAACCTGTCAGCCAGTATGTTAGCAATGTGTGTAGGTTCAGTAATTTTCACATCATTTTGAACTAATTCTGAGCATATCTGGGAGTTTCCTCCTAGGTTTCTAACATAGCTAAAGAAGGCCTTATGATTGTCTTTAGAGTCCTTGGCGATTTTTCTCTCAAAATTTGCCTTGGATGATTTTATGAGAGCTCTTAGGTTTTTACTTATAATGATCAAAGGTGTCTTACCTTTCAAGGATTTTGCTCTATCTTGTAGTAGCTTCCTCCTTTTGTTGTAGAGCTTGTTTATGGCTGGGGTCCACCAGACTGGATTGCTTGCCTTTGGTACAGAGAGTCTTAGTTTTGTTTGGGATTGCCTGATCCATGCAGTCCTGTAGGTGCTGGTAGAAGGCATTTGTAAGTGATTCAGCGGTTTGAGTAATGTTTACCAGCTGCTAATATGGCCTTACAACATAAAATTAAGGCTCACTCCACCAGAGCAGTGTCTACATCCTCTGTCTTTTCTGCCAGACTTCGTATAAATAACATTTATGCAGCAGCCATTTGGTAAAGACCTCATACCTTTATCACTCAGTACAAAGCTGACAGGGCCTCCTTTGGGTCTACTGTCCTGAAAAAACATACTCCAGTGAGCCACCCGAGATAGCTGATGCTTGGGTCGCTCACCCATCTGTAAGAATGAACAGAAAGATAGAACAACTTCACATAAAGAAGTTATGTACTTAACGTTCCATGCGAGTTGTTCATCTCTCCTTCATTCTTACTTCCTACCCCCTCCAGGGATTTTCAAAGACCAAGATGCTGGATTCTTCCTGGTTGCTCAACCTTTCTATAGTTTTCTCTTATGGAGTGATCGAATGACATATGCAGCAAACAAGATCTGAGGTAACTCTAGGTGCATCATGGGATAGGGACTTAGCCTCGAGCTATCTGAAAACCTCGAGCTTTGTAGTAGGCCGACACGGAGTTGAGAATCGGCTCCGAGCCCATCTGTAAGAATGAAGGCCAGATGAACAACTCACATGGAACGTTATGGTAAGTACATAACTTCTTTTTCTGCCCTCCCTCCTCTGTGGAGCACTAATTCTAACCAATTTACAATCCTTCGTTACAAAGAAAAAAACTTGAAAGCTGCTACAACAAAATTGCCAAGCTTGCTGCTAATTCATCCTGCTTTACCCATCACTGTAAAGCTCGGCATACCATTAGGTGGCTGGATCTCCCCCTCCACCTCTGCTAAATGCAACTTATAGCAATGCATAAAGTCATACACAAATTAGCCTGCCTAGCTTTTACCCCTTTAATCAACGTGCATTTCCCCAACTCTTGGATCAGAAGACAAACCACTTCTCACCATAAATAAACAGAATAAATCATCTGGACAAAGCCTATACTTCTATTCAGTAGCAAAAAAATGGAACTCCATACCCCGAATCACCCAAACACTTTATAAACTGCCCACCTTTTAAATCCTTCCTAAAAGTATACTTTACAAAATCTTGGACCTGCTCCTGTGCCAATGCTGGCTGAACTTGCTCACTACTTCAGTCACCCCCATCAACCTAAGTCATACCTCGCAACCCTCACCAGCCTCCTACTCCACTCCTTTCTTTTGTTTTTGCCACTACCTTACCTTATCCACTTCATCTCTGCAGACCTTTCCTCTATCTCTTTCCTCCCTACTCCCCTAAGCTATGTGAAGACACCCTACTCAGTGCTCTCTCTAAATCTGCTCCTGTCCATCCTTCTTACTTCTATAACCAAAGTAGGGAGCACCTCTCTCGTACTAAGACATTTCACATTTTCTCCAGCTTATTTTTTTTTCATTGCGCTCCTCTGTGAAGCGTATGATGTCCTTCAAGGATGCATCTGCAGTCCTAATGTTCTATGTTTTTTCCATTACAGCATTTATTTTTAATGTTTTATGTTTTGCAGTATAACAGGATACTTTGTGATTTAAGATATCTGTACTTAAGGTTGTGATTGTGGAGCTTTCCTCCCCTGGTCTCTGCTGAAAAAGTGCTCTTTCTGGCCCATTCGGGTTTTCACGGTAAACAAATGTCAAACTAATGTCTGCTGTGCGTTTTTTCTTTCAGTTTGCATCTAATTTGCTTGTTAATAGTAACAAACACAGTATGTATTGTTGTTAGCTTACACTGACCGTCCTAATGATGTCTTGAAAACTTTTATAAAACTGTCAAGATACTGGCATTTGTAATTGCAGAAAGCGGTTTAGAACTGCCTTTAGAAATTGATAGGTTGGCATTTTTTTCAGAATATCTGATTTTATAAAAGCAGGCGGCACGGCGGTGCAGTGGTTAGCATTGCCACCTCACAGCAAGAGGTTCTCCGGTTTGATTCTTGGCTGGGGTGCCTCCTGTGCGGAGTCTGCATGTCCTCCCGGTGGTCGCGTGGGTTTCCTCCCACATCCCAAAGACATGCTGCAGGTGGATTGGACACTCTAAATTGGCCCTAGGTGTGAGTGTGTGCCTTCTGTGGAAGGTTGGGCACCGGGCTGGCAGCTCGACACTGTAAAACTCCACTGCCAATCATGAGCGGACAAGGTGATCCGCTGTGGTGACCCCTAACCGGGAAAAGCCGAAAGAAGAAGGTGATCTGATTTTATAAAAGTGTAGCCATCAAGTCTCTTCAAAGTATCAAATGTAAATGTCAAAAATGCGCATTTGTGCATTTGCAGGATGGTGTTATTCTTTTTAAATGCGACACAAAAATGTTCTTTAAATTTCAGGCAACAGGTACTCCTTTGCCTTTTGAAGCCAGCTACACAGTTTTGGAGTTTTATACGTAGTTGTCACCATATTGTAAAAATGTCATGAGAATATTCTAGATGGTTGCATGTTAAAAGGGAGAATTGACATTGTCTATTTACAGATGTCAAAGTCCAGCATGTTGAAGGTGCTTAATGTGAAAGTGACAGCTGCACGAAATGAAGGTATAAACAAATGCGCCCAGGAAGCATTAGATCTTCATGCAGTGACATCAAACATGACTAAGCTTGACATGCATATGCACATACTAGGTACTGTAGGCAGTACATACCAGACTGTGCTGCCACAGAAAGGACATCCCATTCTAGCAGTTTACATTTATGTGTATATATGTATGAAAGAACCTGCAGAGAGTATGTGTGTATTGGGCATATAAACCCAAAACAGCAGAAAAATATAAAGATAGTGTTACCTGTATAACTGTGGACCCCTGACGCAGCTGATATGGAGAGATACTGGTCGTGCTTTGATATTATAAGAGCAGGTATGTTGAGAGGGAGGCCTTGTAGATACTGTGGCATTGACATCACTAGAGGAATCCACGGTTTTACCGTCTCGGATGTGTAGATTATGTACTGTGCACAGGGTGAGACAAAGTGTGGGCAAGCAGAATAGGTTACTCTAGAAATGTTAGGTAGGACATGTAATCTATGCATACCTGAATTAATGTTTATTTAAAAGTTAGCGTTTGAGTGATTGTTTTGTCTACCTATTTTCATGTATGACGGATAAGCAAAATATTTTCCTTCCAACCCAGTCTGTGTATTGCTAACTGATTCATGTGAATCTGCTTGCTCCAAACCTTTCTTCTGACAAATTGAGCAGTTTTACATAGTCTTGTAAGAACTCTGTTTATATTGTTACTTTCAATTTTCATTACAGTACTGCGTGGTCTTTCCTGGATTTTTATTAGTCATGCATGTCATGATTCATGCCTATGAATTTTTGTATCGAGTGTAAGCAAGAATGCGTGTGTGGAAATTGCATGTTCTCACTTAGTGTGGTATTTTGCCATGGTATGTGGCTTCCTGCCCCCATCCAAATCCTGCAGGAGGTTGAATTGGCAGTTGTCCAAGTTGTACAGAGCTGTCTCTTTTTGTTGGATTGGCATCCTGCCAGGAATAGATTCCCTATCTTGCAGCCAGTGGTTACTATGATAAGTTTTTTTTTTCTTCCACAGTCTTGAATTAGGGTATAGCATATATTGAAAAACAAAACCGTACATTGCCATATATTATACGTTCCATACCCAGAGTTCTCTTCTGATCCTTTCCATCCATCTTTTGTAACGGACCTGACAGGTCCCTGTGTCCGTCATAAAGAGAGTTCTCCTTTATAGTTTTCTCTGCAGTATTAAGTATGGGGTATATATGTACTCGACTAGCAAATAGGTTGATGAAAAATGACATTTGTTACTGTAGTGTTCAGGACACTGATCTGGTTGCAGAAAAAGTAGTGTTCCTGTGATAGTTTTGTACTTGTGCCAGTGTTGCATTGCTTCTAAGCTAGGTAGTGATACGGAAAATTGCACTATTTGCTTGCATTTGTATTGTGGCTAGGATGTTTGCACTCTTACTTCACTACCATTCTCATATGACACTTTCTGTTGGATGTAGGTGGTCATTACCCATGGCGATGTCAATTTGTCACCGTGGTGCCGGAGTTGTCATGACAACAGGTAAAGAATTGTCTGCATTTTACCTTTTATTTTGATTTTTTAACCAGTTCTGTAGTAGATTTTGAAACGGTTGTAGTAAGTCTGCCCACCTGAAGGTGCCACTTTAAACATTTTTCTTCTCATTCTGTAATGTGACAGCCAGTACATGGCTGAGCGCACACAGCTTAAAGCACATAGTCTGTTTGATACTGGATTTAAGGCCTACTGTGATCAGAGCATTAGAGTGCAACACACACTGCTTCTTACTCTGCACGTATAAATGGCTGTTGTATTTTATGGGTTTTTGCGGAGATAGCTCTAAAGACTCTAATGAATGCTCCTTGCTACCTGGCAGCCATTAGTTAGTTCTCCTTGTGATCTTGGTCGATTTGTTCATCACAGGTGATGAGCATTTCTTGGCTAGTCCATTCCCTGTGAGCTGATGAGACTACTGCAGTGCCTGTCCGTGGGGCAACCATCATGTTTTTTCTGTTTATGGCCCTAACCCTACCCCCTGCTATCTGATGTAAGCGCACATCACCACAGAAGGTCTTTCTGTATCCTTCTCTAACAATGTGCGCCCTTCCACAACTACCTGCATACGTGGTTTTGTCCATGTTCACCCCACTATGAAAGGAGTCTTGAGAAGCACTGACTAGCTGACCAGAGTCTCTGTACCCATCTAGAGAGTGATCCTGTCTGCTGCCCCTTTCCATCCTCCTCGATGTATGTACCCATCTGAAGGGTGAGCCTGTGTCTGCTGCCCTCTCCCATCCTCCACGACATATGTACCTATCTGAAGGGTGGGCCTGTCTGCTGCCTCCTCCCATCCTCCCCCACATATATACCCATCTGAAGGGTTAGACTGTCTGCTTCCCCTTTCCATCCTCCCCCACCTAACTGTTCTAGCTCCTGAACCTCAGAAAAAACTTGGAAATCTGGTGTTTAGTTAGGGCTTTGTCCATCTTTGCCATAAACCAGTCACAGAATTGGGTAAGGTTGATAAGGGTCCTAGGCTTACTAACCCCTGCTGGTTGATATTTTGGAGATTGACGTCTTCTGGAAGTCTAATAATCTTTCCCTCACTTTTTTCTGTGACCTTCCTTACTGATGTGGTCAGATTTGCTGGTCTGTAGTTCTCTGGCCTGATTTTAGCACCCCACCCTCATTGTGGAGGGACATTACAGTTGCATCAGTTATGTTACAGGTTGTATTGACACTTGGTCCCTGTCACATCTGGCCTCTATGCATTATCTCCTTTGAGTGTACTTGGCTGTCTGTACCCTCCTCCCAGTCAGAAATTGGTTCTCTCTCTGCCTTTTCATACTGTAACTGTCCCACTTCTCTAGTGAAGACTGAAGCAAACCATTTACCTGCTTTGTTCTCTCTCTGCAGTTCATTATTTTCCTTATTGATGTATTTAATCTCTTATTTACCGTTGTTAGTTGGGATGGTCTGACTCCACAAAAGCTCTTTTCATTGGGGGGGGGCTCAAGTTACATAAGTTTATAGTAACAGGGTTGCATTGAACGCAGTATAAAACATCATCAAGTAGAAGCAGATTCATTTGGTGTAACCAGTACGTAGTTGCATATTAAAATATAACACAAGTAGAAGCAACTGTTTTATACAACTAAAACACAATCACAGTCAACACAGTACAACAGTTGTGCACAGCGGTTTGCATAGAGCATAATAAGTGAAGTTTTAAATGGTAAAAGCTTGTATTGATTATAGTAGTAGGTTGTTCAGTGGTCAGTTTGTATAGAAGTAACAAAATAAAACATTTTCATGAGGGTGTGAAAGGGGCCATGTCACATGATTAACAAACTAGACCCCCACTTTTTGTAAAGTGCTTGGTTATGTGTACAGCAACAAGTAGCAGTAATTCTTGTAAATGAAACAAAATGCAGAAGCACTACAACTTAAGAATAAAAAGAGCAGTTAAAAGTAAATGCATTAAAACAAGAAGCAGCAAAAAAAAAAAAAAAAGAAAAATGCAGTTGGTTGCAAGTTAAAATATGATGTAGGCTACCAGTAATGTCAGATTAAACGCGCAATATATTTCTTCAAATAAATAGATCTTCACGGAGTGCTTGAAGCATCTAGTAGCATATTACATAGTTATGGACTTTGGAAAACAAATTTCCAAGTCTCTAAAGACTTTAAGTAAATGGAACTGCCAACAATCACTGAAGATGAGTGCAGGAACCAAATTGTCCAAGAAAAATATCTGGTGCTGTGCTAAAGTCCACCAAGCAGTAAACCAGTAGTCCAAAAAGCAGAAAAAACCAAAGTGGAACACTGCTATGTTGAATCTTTTAATATCCAAAACAGATGAAAAAACAGATAAAAAACAGGATGATAAACCCTTCATCAGATAAAGTGGAGACATTTAACACACAATTTTATATATTCTAACAGCCAATCAAGATCAGTGGAAAACCCGCCTATTTTGTAGGACAGGTTTGATAGGTATAACTTCATTTAAACCTGGCTTCCTATTTGCCATCAAATCAACAATCCACCTGGTTTCCACCAATTCAGTTTTCAGCTTAATGTCCCCACCTCTGCTATTTAATCTAACATTTACAATAGCCAAACTTAAAAGTGTGGGTTGGAAAATCTTTTACATGTCTACATAACGCATTTCTGTCGTCACCATTCCTGATACATGAAAGATGTTGCAATATTCTTACTTTCAGCATATTATTAGTCTTCCCAACATAGAAACTGGGGCAGTTGCAAAATAAACTATGTCACAGGTACGACAGGTGGCCTTAGCCTTAAAAGAGAAAACCCTATTGCTGACAGGATGTTTGAAGTCTGTATCCTTATTTATAAAAGAACAGGCTTTGCATATGCCACAAGGCCTAGTCCCTGTGCCATGCAAAACCTGATGCTTGTGAATAGTGTCAGAACTTTCTTTACATAAAAGGTCCTTTAAGTTCTTATTCCTCCTATATTTAAAAGTAGGCTGAGAACCCACTATATCCCTTAAACTGCTGTCACGGATGTTCCAATTTTTGAACAATATCACAAGCATCTTTTATGTTACTGCAATAGGTAAACATTACCTAAATGTCTATTACTATCAGTACTTACTGTGTTCCTGGTACTTTTATCCATGGTTTATATTTATTCTCTCTTAAGCTTTTATTTTTATCTATAACATCATCTACCAATTTTGGTTTATAGCCCCTATCTATTAAACAGCCTTTTAGAAGGCTGACTTCTTCAATAAAGGAAGAATCATCCATACAGATCCTTGAAGCCCTGCTCACTTGCCCTTGTACTATGTTGGGGTGTGTATCTGGTGCATGCTGTCGTACGACAGAAGTGTGTTCTTCCAACAATCCTTTTTAAAAAGTTTAGAGTTAAAACCTAACTCATCCTGACCTACCCTAACATCTAAAAAATCTATAAAATCAGAGGAGTGCCTAACCGTAAATCTGAAGAAGCTGGTGGTTGAGTGTAAAAAATCAACGAACTCTCCTAATCTAGACTCAGATCCTTCCCACAGAAGGAAAACATCATCTACAAAACGCAGATAGAGTTTAATGTGATTTTTCCAAGTTTCATTATTAAGAACAAAAGTGTTCTCCCAATGCGACAGTACCAAATTGGCATAAGCAGGGGTGCCCATGGCTACCGTCTGTAAAAGAATTTGCACCCATGAAAACGTTGTTCTCTAGCACCAGAGTTAATAAGGTTTTAATTAAAACTATTTTCTTTGAAACAGCTAGTTTCTCCAAGAGTGCACCAATGGTATGTATACCATAATCGTTATTAATCACAGTAAACAAGTTTTGTATGTCCATTGTGACCATAAGAAGTTTTTCTGGGCCTACCTTATCATTCATTTCTCCCAAGGATACTAAAAAATGTCCCGTGTCTTTTAAAATATTGTCCATCAAAGACAACACGGTTTTAATGTGTGTTCAACCCATATGGGGTCAATAAGACTTATGAATTTAGTGCTTTAAAAATAGGAATAACAGGTTTTTCCACCAACAGAAAATTATATGCCTCTTCAGATATATGCATATCATCTAACAGTTTTTGTAGACAAAGATGTACCCTGTCTGTAACTTGTTTTACCCTGTCCGATAACAATGCTTAATTTTTCATTATATCTTATGGTATCAAGCAAAACCACAGCTCCTCCTTTATCAGCCTTCTTAATAATGATGTCCTTGTTCTCGCTAAGGCCTTTCAGTGCTGTCCTCTGCTTAAAAGTTAAATTATAGTATTTCCTAAATTCTGCTTTTTCAAAATACTGAATAAGATCTTGCTCACAAGCACTTAAAATAGATGCATCATTTCATTCCCACCAAATAAAACTTTCAGTGCTACATTTCAAAAAGCATAACATCCATCAACATATCATTGTATGTGCCACATTTACCTGGAACAAATGTAAGCCCCTTATTTAAGACAGCTAGCTCGTCTGTATTCAAAATATATGAGGAAAGATTAAATACAATGCTGTCAGGGTTACCAATAGTCAGTGCAGAGTCCTTCTCCTTTTGTCCACCCATTGACCTCTTCCATGAATTTTTCTTTTACAGGTGCTGGTAGGAGATAAAATTCTGCCTACCCATACAGTTTTCATTGGGACCTTGCTCACATCCTAAGTCACGTAACAGAGAGCCACTAACTCACATTCAGAGTCAGGTAATACAACGTTATTCACTAGTAAGGCAGCAGCCGATCTCAAAGGCAACTACTGTTCAAACCATGCGTCACAGTGGTGGCTCCCCTTCTTATTATTTCCTTCCGATACGAAATACCTTCTCCTGTAGGCAAATCAGCCCATCTCTTACTAGCATTGCCAGAAGACTTGGAAACATTGCCAAACAAAGATGTTTCCATTTAAAAATCTTCATAGTCCCTGTGTAACTTATTCAATTTTTGTTTTTTTATTTTTTCGTCATTCTCGGCAAGAGACACAAACAAAGCCTCCAGGCGCTCAGTGCTCCGTGTATCTGTGTACTCGGACTCTAGCTTGTGTTGTAAAAAAGCCACATCCTTTTTAAGAGAATCTAATTCAGGAGTGAAGAACTCATTAAGGAGTTCCATATACTTGAAGCTGGTACTAATATTCAGAGATTGCCATTTTGCCAAAAGTTCCGGGTGGCGGTCTCCTTGTGCAGGCATGCAAAGGATCCTCATCCCCCTTGGAACTATACCATAGTCAATGCAGGCTTCCAGATGATAAAATTGCCATTGAAGTCGCTGTAACTTACTTACTTTATAATTAAAGTCCCGTAGCATATCTTCAAAGCTTTTATCCATGGCTACAGGTTTAGGACATTCCCTGGAGCCCAGACCTTGCATTGCAAAGCCCAAATTTAAGAGTGGATTATCCTTGTTGAGAAAACTACTTGAGCTCCAAACTCTTTTAGCATCAGACCGTGAGTTATCTTCAGTATTCATATTCATAACCATAGCATGCACAGCACCATATAAAAGCAAACAAAACAATCCAAGAAAAATATCTGGTGCTGTGCTAAAGTCCACCAAGCAGTAAACCAGTAGTCCAAAAAGCAGAAAAAACCAAAGTGGAACACTGCTATGTTGAATCTTTTAATACTTTTATAAAGTAAGTAAGTTACAGCGACTTCAATGGCAGTTTTATCATTTGGAAGCCTGCATTGACTATGGTATAGTTCCGAGGGGGATGAGGATCCTTTGCATGCCTGCACAAGGAGACCGCCACCCGGAACTTTTGGCAAAATGGCAATCTCTGAATATTAGTACCAGCTTCAAGTATATGGAACTCCTTAATGAGTTCTTTACTCCTGAACTAGAGTCTCTTAAAAAGGATGTGACTTTTCTACAACATAAGCTAGAGTCCGAGTATACAGATACACGGAGCACTGAGCGCCTGGAGGCATTGTTTGTGTCTCTGGCCGAAAATGACGAAAAAATAAAAAAACAAAAATTGAATAAGTTACACAGGGACTATGAAGATTTTTTAAATGGAAACATCTTTGTTTGGCCGAGGACGAATGTTTCCAAGTCTTCTGGCAATGCTAGTAAGAGATGGGCTGATTTGCCTACAGAAAAGAACAACCGGAGAGGCAGTACCAACGCTGAGAAGGTATTTCCGGTATCGGAAGGAAATAATAAGAAGGGGAGCCTTACCACTGTGACGCATGGTTTGAACAGTAGTTCGTTTCACACGCCCGTTCAGGAGCCTTTGAGATCGGCTGACGAGGAGAGTGTATTAGGAACGAATAACATCCCTATGACAGTAAGCTGCCGCTGAAGCAAGCGAGGCTGTGGATTTAAATGTAGGTACAACATTGGCGAGAGATGGTTGTACCTTGTTGTCGACTCCTGCCTTACTAGTGAATAACGTTGTATTACCTGACTCTGAATGTGGAGTTAGTGGCTCTCTGTTACGTGACTTAGGATGTGAGCAAGGTCCCAATGAGCGAGGTTTAGGTGCTCGACCTAAAAACTGTATGGGTAGGCAGAATTTTCTAGATCTCCTACCAGCACCTGTAAAAAAGAAAAATTCATGGAAGAGGTCAATGAGCGAAGACAGAGGGGTGGACAAAAGGAGAAGGACTCTGCACTGACTATTGGTAACCCTGACAGCATTGTATTTAATCTTTCCTCATATATTTTGAATACAGACGAGCTAGCTGTCTTAAATAAGGGGCTTACATTTGTTCCAGGTAAATGTGGCACATACAATGATATGTTGATGGATGTTATGCTTTTTTGCAGAAATGTAGCACTGAAAGTTTTATTTGGTGGGAATGAAATGAGTGTTAACACCCTAAAAAAACCTAGTGGTTATGTACCCCCACTGACACCAGCATTGCATCTATTTTTAAGTGCTTGTGAGCAAGATCTTATTCAGTATTTTGAAAAAGCAGAATTTAGGAAATACTATAATTTAACTTTTAAGCAGAGGACAGCACTGAAAGGCCTTAGCGAGAATAAGGACATCATTATTAAGAAGGCTGATAAAGGAGGAGCTGTGGTTTTGCTTGATACCATAAGATATAATGAAAAATTAAACGAATTGTTATCGGACAGGAACACCTACACTCAGATTAATCCATTAGGGGTAAAACAAGTTACAGATAGGGTACATTTTTGTCTACAAAAACTGTTAGATGATATGCATATATCTGAAGAGGCATATAATTTTCTGTTGGTGGAAAAACCTGTTATTCCTATTTTTAAAGCACTCCCTAAAATTCATAAGTCTCTTATTGACCCGATTGTATCTGGGAGGGGGTGGGTCACGGAGAATATCTCCATATGGGTTGAACACACATTAAAACCGTATTTGTCTTTGATGGACAATATTTTAAAAGACACGGGACATTTTTTAGTATCCCTGGGAGAAATGAATAATAAGGTAGGCCCAGAAAAACTTCTTATGGTTACAATGGACATACAAAACTTGTTTACTGTGATTAATAATGATTATGGTATACATACCATTGGTGCACTCTTGGAGAAACTAGCTGTTTCAAAAGAGAAAATAGTTTTAATTAAAACCTTATTAACTCTGGTGCTAGAGAACAACGTTTTCATGGGTGCAAATTCTTTTTACAGACAAGCGCAGGGGGTAGCCATGGGCGCAAATACTTATGCCAATTTGGTACTGTCGCATTGGGAGAACACTTTTGTTCTTAATAATGAAACTTGGAAAAATCACATTAAACTCTATCTGCGTTTTGTAGATGATGTTTTCCTTCTGTGGGAAGGATCTGAGTCTAGATTAGGAGAGTTCGTTGATTTTTTACACTCAACCACCAGCTTCTTCAGATTTACGGTTAGGCACTCTTCTGATTTTATAGATTTTTTAGATGTTAGGGTAGGTCAGGATGAGTTAGGTTTTAACTCTAAACTTTTTAAAAAGGATTGTTGGAAGAACACACTTCTGTCGTACGACAGCATGCACCCGAGATACACACACCCCAACATAGTACAAGGGCAAGTGAGCAGGGCTTCAAGGATCTGTATGGATGATTCTTCCTTTATTGAAGAAGTCAGCCTTCTAAAAGGCTGTTTAATAGATAGGGGCTATAAACCAAAATTGGTAGATGATGTTATAGATAAAAATAAAAGCTTAAGAGAGAATAAATATAAACCATGGATAAAAAGTACCAGGAACACAGTAAGTAATTCGACTGATAGTAATAGACATTTAGGGCCGCAACTAATGTTTACCTATTGCAGTAACATAAAAGATGCTTGTGATATTGTTCGAAAAAATTGGAACATCCTAACGAGTGACAGCAGTTTAAGGGATATAGTGGGTTCTCAGCCTACTTTTAAATATAGGAGGAATAAGAACTTAAAGGACCTTTTATGTAAAGAAAGTTCTGACACTATTCACAAGCATCAGGTTTTGCATGGCACAGGGACTAGGCCTTGTGGCATATGCAAAGCCTGTTCTTTTATAAATAAGGATACAGACTTCAAACATCCTGTCAGCAATAGGGTTTTCCCACCTGTCGTACCTGTGACATAGTTTATTTAGCCGAATGCTGCAACTGCCCCAGTTTCTATGTTGGGAAGACTAATAATATGCTGAAAGTAAGAATATTGCAACATCTTTCATGTATCAGGAATGGTGACGACAGAAATGCTATGTAGACATGTAAAAGATTTTCCAACCCACACTTTTAAGTTTCTATTGTAAATGTTAGATTAAATAGCAGAGGTGGGGACATTAAGCTGAAAACTGAATTGGTGGAAACCAGGTGGATTGTTGATTTGATGGCAAATAGGAAGCCAGGTTTAAATGAAGTTATACCTATCAAACCTGTCCTACAAAATAGGTGGGTTTTCCACTGATCTTGATTGGCTGTTAGAATATATAAAATTGTGTGTTAAATGTCTCCACTTTATCTGATGAAGGGTTTATCCCGAAAGCGCTCATCCTGTTTTTTATCTGTTTTTTCATCTGTTTTGGATATTAAAAGATTCAACATAGCAGTGTTCCACTTTGGTTTTTTCTGCTTTTAGGAACCAAATTGTCTGATACCAGTTTGAAGGTTCCCATATATAAGGAGGGATAAACTAATAGAAGAACTTTAAAAAAAATATTATTCTGTTTTGCAGTGAACCTGCATAAGCTCTGCCGTACAGGTGCGATGTTAGTAGCTAGACTTACCAGTAAGTAACCTGGCTGCAGATTTTTGCACCACTTGCGCAGCAGTCAAGTTCTGCAGCTGGAAGCACAAGGTATAGAGCTGTACAGTAGTCTTCACTGGGAGGAGGTAACTAGAAGATTAGAGGGTGGGGTAAGACATTTAATGGAGATGATTCTGTTATGAATACAGCAAGATTAAACAGCTGGAATTGGCTTGTGAAGTCTCTCATCTATGCTATAACTTCTAATGAAACTGCAGCCCCACCCCATAAGACATCTGAAAATAGGATTGATGGGGGTATAATTCCTGAATATAGTATGTAATTAAGCTTTGCCACTCTGGAAGTGTTCATTTTAAGGTTGATTGCTGACCATCCAGTCATTGGTGCTGGCCAAGTCTCCTGAAGACTGCTGAGAGTTGACAATTTACTGAGGAACCTAGTGTGTCTGTGTCAGCATAACAGTATTGTAATCCACAGTCCCTATTATTGAATAACACTTCCCAAAGGTAATGTGTACAGTAAATAGGAGTGGAACCAGAATGGAACCTTGTGGGATGCCAGAGCTGGGGAAGATGAATTTCATTCCTGGCACTAGTCTGTTGGCTTTAGAGAGGTAAGAGACTGTCTAGTCTGGAGCATAAATAAAACAGTAGGTTTTCAGATAGCCAAGAAAAATAGTAACCCAATGTATTGAATGCGGATGAGAGATCAAGCGGGATCAGAACAGAGTAGCATTGATTTCCCACAGTATAGAATTTGTTGAAGACTCTAAGCGGTATCGGTACTGTGCCTAGCTCTAAAGCTAGAATGGAAAAGATAGTCTTTCAAATACAATTCCATCTGAAGGTGTGCTGCTTTTTACAGAACCTTGCAAACAAATTGAAGGTAGAGATCAGCCAACAGTCTCCGTACTGTCAATGTATTTTTGAGGTTTGGAGTAACCAAAGCTTCTTTTAGATGTGAAGAGAATACTTGTTGAAGTACTGTGGCAACAGTCTGTTACAAAGTGAGACAGCCTCCAGGCATTCCAGAATAAGCTTGATTAGGCACAGATTCATTAACCTATGGCACAGCGTGCAATACATTTTTCATAGTCAAAAATGGCAAAATTGCATGGGTAGCAGGCAAGCCAAACATCCTAGGAGAATTGCCGGCATCTTGACTTGCAGATTTTGGAACTATCCTGATTAGAACAAGCTTGGTGGAAAAGTACAGGGCAACCATTTTGTATGTCTTCCCATGTAGAGAAGCAGTATGGGACTGCCCAGCCTCCTTAGCACATAGGACATCTCTGTGGATCCCATCAGCAAGTTAAGAAATGAAAGTTTGAGTATAAGCCTCTACAAACCCATTAAGACTGGAGGCACTACAGCTATGGAGATGGTCAAGCAACATAGTGAAAAGCACTGAGATATCGGAGTGTCTTCCTGAATTGCACATATCCCATATCCTGTGAGGTAGGCTGGGGACGGTTAATGAACAAGTAAGCAATCAAGTAAGCTAATTATGTAACAGGCCGTGTTACTGTTGCATGCAATTGCACCCAGCTGGAAAAAAAAGTTTAGTGGTGCACAGGTAAGGCACAGGTGGTGATGTGCAGGAATGTCCTTGCAATACCCGATGGATGGAGGGTATGCCAGTCTTGTAACAAAGGCATCTGGCATTAAGATATATCACCTTGGTGTGATCTCCATAGTAGGAGGTGGTCTCTCTGTTCCAAATGTTGAGGAATCGTAAGATACTTCACACAAACTAGCTGCAGTATGAGCTTGTGGTTTTATCCTATTGTAACAATGCTAATGATCAGATATTATCCAAAGATCAGTCATGGGCCAGTACCAGCTTGTTACTGTTCCTCCAGTAGGGGGCAACACCTGTCACAGCTATAACAAGGCGTATGTCTGTTAGCAGTACACAGTCTTAAAATTAAAACAGCTGGCTGGGGAAGCTCAGGAGGGAAGATGAGGTTTCCCCTTCAGTAGACCAAGACCAAACCCAAACCCCAACCCCATACTGCTTCATATGAAATTGAATTAAAGCCCTGTGAATAATGTATTACATCATGAAAAAGAAACACCAGTAGTTAGTAAAAGTAAAAAAGTAAATAAAATAAAATTTAATAAACCAGTAGTCAACTGAATGACAGAATAGATAACATAGCAGCAACATTAGTCATAGTAGGACAAGGTACACAAATCCTGTAAAAAAAAATTTTGCTTTTTAAATGTGGAGGATACATGTTGATTAGTCAGTAGTTTTGACAAATGCAGATGTAGAGAGCCATTCGCCAAAACTAATAAAATTGAATCTTGGAGAAATATTTTTTATTTCTGAGTTTGTGTAGACCAATTCCTAGGTCACACAACAGTGGAGAAAGAAGTCCACTGCTAGTGAAAGTAGTTTTGGTGAACAGTTGTCGGTCTGCCTTCACTGAAACTGTGGTCTGACTTGACAGTATGCAGTACTTATTAGACATTAGAGATGTTTCAAAATGTCTGTACGTTTGGAATACATCATGCCTTGCGACAGGAAATTAAGTTTAAGAAAAAGATGGTGATATGAAAACTTCACATCCTGTAAAAAGTAATATTTTTTAAAAGGAAGAAAAAGATCAAAGGTGCAAGTAAAACTGAGATTGTCTAAATGACTGGCAGATTAAAAGTTCTCAAGTCTTTAGGGAAAGAAATTATATTGTTGAAAAAAACTAATAAAAGGAAACTAAAATAAAAATAAAGCATTCAGATGATTATCCAAGTGGTAAATGAGCTAAATAATAATGGAGGTTCTATTCCCAAGGAGTATTAGGGAACTTGATATTGAGAACATCAGTGGTAAGTTACTGCAGGAAGGGCGCACTCTGTAACCTGACAGAGTGGAACTCCCAAGTTATTTAGCTAAACCCTGTACAATAGGAGAAACAGTTGACCTCAACCCAGGCAACGTGACCAAAGTATCCGAGTGAAGTGACAGGTCACTCTAAAGTTTAACTGCAGCACAGCTCTAGGAGAAAAAGGTAATTTAAAGTCCGACAAAACCCAGGGAGAGAGGATCTGAAGCTGAACTTCAAAAGTCAGCCTGTAACCAAATGGCTTGGCTCCTCAGAGGCAAAAATAAAATTGAAGGTATCTAGCCTCCAGATAAAGTATGGTACTAGCTGCATTTCCAACAGCTTACCAAAAATAAAATTGAAGGTATCTAGCATCCATATCAAGTATGGTACTAGCTGCATTTCCAACAGCTGTATGGTACTAGCTGCATTTCCAACAGCTTACCAAAACAAGTATGGTACTAGCTGCATTTCCAACAGCTTACCAAAAATAAAATTGAAGGTATCTAGCTCCAGATCAAGTATGGTACTAGCTGCATTTCCAACAGCTTACCAGCATGATTACAAAAAGCAGGCTCCATGTAAATGATTGCAGGAGATCCTATTGATTGTATCAACAAAACCATAAGAATCTCTGAACACTCTCATAATAGTGACAGGGCAACAGAAAAATCATATCTGGATACAAGTCCAGTGGCAGGCATGGTTAGTGAGTGTCCAGTAGACCCATCTGGACTTTTCCTGACTCCCTGCAATAGACAGCAAGACTGGTTGTGGTAAGGTATCTTAAATGTGCATTAGTAAGTCTCTTGTGCCATATATCCCAGGGGTGTGTTCTGCTGAGCAAGTGTCTACAACTTCTAACTGCAACACTAATTGGTCATGAAAAGGTGTTGAAGTCAATTATAAAGTTGTGTTACTGATGAGATTAGCAGTTCAAAGCACATCAGCAACAGAAAATTATTGAAGGCGATATAATATGAAGATATGACAAAACTGAAGCAATTACTAGAAAATGGAAATCGGTCTAAACTGACTACTAGAAGTAGTGACTATAGTAACAGAGATAAAACTGGAATTGGGAACTTTAGAAAAGGGTAGGAGCAAATTACATAGGAAAACAAAAATGGGAATTGAGAACAATGCATACAGGGGTGGAGTTATGTTTAAAAGAAGGCAGGACTTAAATGAGCTATGCAATATTTGACTGAAAACAATTGGGTAGATTGTAAGTGATGTATAATGTTTGCAGCTGAAGTGACAGTATGGTTTGTGATGTAAAATGCTTGCAACTGGGACTGTCGGTGTGGTTTTTCATTTATATAAATGTATGAGTGCTTATGTTTTAAGTGATGGTTTAATAAAGACGTTTCTTGTTTAAAAAAAAAAAAAAAAAACAGAACTGCTAGTCAGTAAAACTGTATGCTTTAGCACTTAATTTTCCTTAGCAGATCTTAACAACCATGCAGTCTGAAATCAGTAAAGCAAGCCTGTGCATTAGAGTATGGGCTAAATCAGTAAAGCAAGCCTGTGCATTAGAGTATGGGCTAAATCAGTAAAGCAAGCCTGTGCATTAGAGTATGGGCTAAATCAGTAAAGCAAGCCTGTGCATTAGAGTATGGGCTAAATCAGTAAAGCAAGCCTGTGCATTAGAGTATGGGCTAAATCAGTAAAGCAAGCCTGTGCATTAGAGTATGGGCTAAATCAGTAAAGCAAGCCTGTGCATTAGAGTATGGGCTAAATCAGTAAAGCAAGCCTGTGCATTAAATCAGTAAAGCAAGCCTGTGCATTAGAGTATGGGCTAAATCAGTAAAGCAAGCCTGTGCATTAGAGTATGGGCTAAATCAGTAAAGCAAGCCTGTGCATTAGAGTATGGGCTAAATCAGTAAAGCAAGCCTGGGGCATCAGTAAAGCAAGCCTGTGCATTAGAGTATGGGCTAAATCAGTAAAGCAAGCCTGTGCATTAGAGTATGGGCTAAATCAGTAAAGCAAGCCTGTGCATTAGAGTATGGGCTAAATCAGTAAAGCAAGCCTGTGCATTAGAGTATGGGCTAAATCAGTAAAGCAAGCCTGTGCATTAGAGTATGGGCTAAATCAGTAAAGCAAGCCTGTGCATTAGAGTATGGGCTAAATCAGTAAAGCAAGCCTGTGCATTAGAGTATGGGCTAAATCAGTAAAGCAAGCCTGTGCATTAGAGTATGGGCTAAATCAGTAAAGCAAGCCTGTGCATTAGAGTATGGGCTAAATCAGTAAAGCAAGCCTGTGCATTAGAGTATGGGCTAAATCAGTAAAGCAAGCCTGTGCATTAGAGTATGGGCTAAATCAGTAAAGCAAGCCTGTGCATTAGAGTATGGGCTAAATCAGTAAAGCAAGCCTGTGCATTAGAGTATGGGCTAAATCAGTAAAGCAAGCCTGTGCATTAGAGTATGGGCTAAAGCCACAAAAAGACAACCAAAGTTGTTGTAATTGTCTGGAGAAGTGGCACAATGCTGAATTCAGAATTGTGGAATTGTTAAGCAGTTAAGGATTGTGTTCTGTGAAGGTGACGTGGTAACCTGAACTTTTTAGTTTGGCTTTAAGGTATGCAACAACTAATCCTGCTAGTATGCCAGAAAACCGCACCACATAGGTGGCTGACACTGCATTGCAGTATAAGGGGGTGCTGCACTCCTGAGTTTGTCGTCTTTCAGATGAGACGTTAAACCAAGGCCTCTGCTGCTTAAGTTGGTGGTAACTCAAGTGGCAGTGAAAGGATCCCATGTCACCTGTCAAAGAGTGGAAGTTCACTGATGCCCTGGCTAAAGTTCCCCTAGTAGTAATAAACGCTGCCTCAGTCTCTCCTGAAAGCAGGCCATTATCATAGAGGGACTAACCTGATCAGCATGCATCAGTAAACTAATATTACGGTTTACAGCAGTATAGAATTTTACTAGGCCTGGACAATAAGTTCATTATGTATAGGTCATTTTTGTCCAGAAGATCTGCAGTGCAAGACTGCTGAGGCAGGAGTTGCTGTGCATGGATGACTTGAGTAAGAAAATCAAATGCATGTGAGTGTACAACCAAGCTACACAGAAAGCATGCACCACATAGAAAACTTAGAAGATTTATTGCAACATAATCGGTGTCCTTTGCATGTTTGACTCTGTTCTTAAACGTTAAAGCAGGAATGTCTGTACCTATTTTTTTTTTCTGTCAAACAAGTTTTAAGGCAGAGCACCTCCAGTACATACGTAACTGCATTGTGAATTTGTGTCATTATTCAAAAGTTATTTTATGGTACTAATCACCTAATCCAGTAGTTCGTAAGAATTCTGAGAAAACCTGAAATAACCTGTAACATGGTAACATCTAGTTGTTAAATCTGAAATTGGTTTACTAATTTTAAATAGTTGCATTTTAAGAAATTTGTGAACATTGTATCCAGTGCCCACCTGATGTCATATTTAACAGTAAAAAAGTACAAATATAAAAACTCTGCGTTCACATATATGCAAGCTGCTGTACATAAAACTGCAGTAAAATACATCAACAGTACCAGTAATGTGACTAAAACAAGTCAGTTTGTCTAACAAGCAAACGAACAGACTGCTACAATATTGATTTAACTATTACAAAAATTAATTTAAACTTGGGTTAAATTGCATACTTGTGTGTCTGATCCATACATTTTCTTTAATGTGTAAAGATGATTTTGCCAACCCAGTTTATTGGGTCCATGACAAATGGTGTACCTGTAAACAAGAGCATGGCACCAGGATGTGCGTTAAGGTATGCTTAAAAAGTGCATTAGTAACTTGCACTGTGACTGGGTGCTCATTGGTATGAAATGTAAACAACCTCAAGTTTTCCTGTGTAAAGGAAAGGCACTATGTTTACCAATAGCTTCATTTACCACCCAGTCATTCTGATGGGTGTTTTAGTTTACAAATATACACCTTAATAAACTTAACATTGGTGCAGTTTCTACAAGGTGTACATCTCTAGGATATTCAGTTTGACTCTTACTGAAAGTTTTTGTTTATAATAGTTAAGGTGCTGATCCACTATTTATCCTGCCTTGTAAGTAAAACTACATTATATGTTCAAAACCTAATCTAAATCTTGTTTGCTTGCAAAATATGCCAGTGTTTATATCTTTGATCTCGTTTATACTTATTCCACAAGTTGTTTGTAATAGTCGTGTTGTATTGGTTGTGTATTTGAGGTTGTTTGTATAGAAAAGAGGAACAGCACTTCCATCTCCCCCGATTCCTTCGGCTTAGTTGTTCAAATTACGATTTTCTGTCCGCCCACAAGTATACAATTAACACAAAACTTCACCATACATTAGTCTTTGAGCAAAAAAGAATTAAAAAAACAAAACTGCAACCTTCATACAGTTTGTAAACAAGTCTGCAACCTGCTTGAAGGGTGCAGTGTGTTTGTAAACAAGTTTACAAACTGCTTGAAGGTTGCAGTTTTGTTTTTAATTCTTTTTGGTCAAAGACTAATGTACAGTGAAGTTTTGTATTGTATACCTGTGTGCGGAGAGAAAACTGTAATTTGTACAACTAAGCCAAAAGATTCTGGGGAAACAAAAGTGCTGATGTGAAGTTGTTCAATCTCGCCGTTTGTTTTTTACACGTGGGTTCAGAACCGATCCATCGGCTCCGAATCGGCCGCTTTCCAAGCTCAAGATCTTTGAGTAGCTCGAGGCACTGTCCCTATCCCATGATGCTCTCCTACCAACTCCAGATCTAGTTTGCTGCTGCAAAGGATTGCACGATCTTCGGAGGAAGCTCGGGCCAGTAACCTTTTTTTCTTTTTAGAAGAATATATAATTATTTAAACTATCAGGGATCTGACATTTGTGAGACTCATATTTCTTGTAATTGTTGTTCAGTGAGTTAACTGTATGTTATATTTTTGTCTTTCTAATTTGGAGCGGTTGCTCCTAGGCCTTTAGCTTTTCCTGAGTTGCATTTACTTGGCAGGGCTCTGTCAAATTTAATTCCCTATCCCCTCATTGTTCATAGATTTGTTGTATTTGAACGTTTTTGTGTCAAATAATTCTTGTCATTTGCAGTTCAGGGATCTGATCTTTCTAAGGAGTTCTTGGTGGTTTTTCGACTTTATTGAAATCGTTGTTTATTAGGGATCTGATGTTTGCATGTTTTCTTGATATGTCTGAGAAACAAATCAGGATTTAAAAGGTGTGACACTGGACAGATGTCCATCACAGATGACCACGTTTCTTGTGTGTACTGCTTGGGTCCACCACATTTGCAAGAGGATTGCTCTATCTGCCATTCCTTCAGTGGCCGGGTTTTATTAGAAAGGCGAAGGAAATTGGTGGATAGAGGGCTGTTTAAGCCAGATTTTCAAGAAGCATTAGACGAGACTGACCAGACCTCCAAGTCCTCGAAGGGGTCTAAGTCTTCTAAGGTGTCATCGTAGCACAAGTCTTCTGTTCCGAGCACCTCGGTCGCCATATCCGCAGCCTTCAGAGCCATGCACTGAAATCTTGCCTCTGAGCCAAATCATAGTGTTGGAGCCGGTGTTTGGAAGTTTTAAAGTCCCCGATCCTTAAGTCGGTGGCTTCTTCGACTCCTTTGACCCATTCTTCCGGTACCCTTTCCGACATCGATGTGGACCGCGTGGTGCAGAGACTTTTGGTGAACCTGGCCAAATTGCTTTCAGCTTTGACCCATCTGACTTCGAAGCCTATGACCCACCCACACCACGATTTCTGCTCCTCCTCAGAGACCAGTTGAACCTTCGAAGCCGCAAAGAGTGGTGGAACCCTCTGAGCAGAGGCCTGTTTCAATGCCCTCTGCCCTGTAGACCTTGACTTCTTTGGTTCCGATCGAAGAGTCTCTGAGCCGACTCTCTCTCTTGCTGGTTCTGGGGGAGGGAGTCGAACCAACGCTTCGGTTCCAACTCTCCCTCTCAGGGCTTCGGCGCAGATGAGCTTGGTTCCGTCCTCTGGTTGGAGCCCGTGGTCTCTGCCCCTGAGAGGTTGCCTTCTTTAGAACCGGCGGACTTCTTGGGTCGGGAAACCGGTGCCTTCGATGCCATGAGGAGGGTCAAGACCCTTACCTTTCCAGATCTTTCCTCTTCCTCCCCTAAAGGGCCACGTTCTGTCCCTACATCACAGGTCCCCACCAAGCGTCGAGACCCAGAGCCTCAGGTAACCCCATTGGGTGACCCCTGCTTGACATACTTCACCAGACGCCCGCATTGATGAAGTCCCCAGAAAGAGACTGTGCAAGAGGAGGCATTTGGATTCCCCTCAGGAATCCTTAACATCAGACACCGACTTAGAGGAATCAGAAGGGTCCCCATGGTCCTCCTCTGAGGATGTCTGATTCGCAGACATCCTGGAAATATTAAGGCAGAGGGGTTACTGGCAGTCCATACAGTCGGTACTCCTGAAGGCCTTTGAGTCTCAACCTTCCACCTCCTGGGTTACTCAGCCCTTTGACGAATTAATGGACTTGGCTGCTCGAAGGGCGTAGGAGTCTCCGATGGAACTGGTCCCTCGGAGGCCCAACAAATTTATCACCTCCCCTCGAAAGGTCTTTTCTTACGAAGGGAGTCCCCATTGATGCCATGGTGGTGGCGGCCACCACCAAGAAAGAGATATTAGAAACCTCTTCTTTGTTCGTCCTCCTAAAAGACTCTAGGACGATGGACCGATACGGGAAACGCATCTTTAGTTCTGCGACATTTGCAATGAGATCGCTCAACTATTTAACCCACTTTACCCGTCTTCAAGGAGATCTCCTCAAAGAGCTTGGAGATGCTCTACAGGGCAAAACAGATGGTGTTTCTGAGAAAGTGACTGCACAGCTTAACACCCTTAATTTTATTGTGAACTCGTCCATGCGGCTCATTTCTTAAGCAGCTGATCGAGCCGGGCAGCAGGCTCAGTGATAGCTCTGCTTAGACCATCCTGGATGCGCTTATGCTCCTTTGCGGAAGCCTTCAAGTCTTCCTTTGTTAATACCCCATTTGATGGCTCTTCCTTGTTTGGGCCTAAAGTCAAGGAGATGCTCACTAGGTGTGAGCAGGAAGGAAAAACTCTATCTACCATACCCCAAAGTTCAGAAATGTGGAAAAATGTGGTTCCGAAAGTCCCAAGGAGCTTTCCAGAACACACGTAGTGAATCCCCCTCCAGGGGTAGAGGAGGGGGGGTGTAATGGCAGAGGGGGTCCGCAGAACCAGGGGTGACAGGGAGCAGTTCCTTGGCAAGCCCGATCAGCACTCTTGAGAGGAGGCCCGACAGTTTTTCTCTTGAGGCAGTCGGGGGGGGTCTCTTAGCTTTATACCCAGATGCCTTGCTAGGAATTACATCAGATTCTTGGGTAAAGAGCATAATTACCAGAGGTTACATCATTCCCTTTTCAGAATCCCCCTCCATTACTACAAGAATCCCAGACATTCCACCCAGTCTACGGAATCTAGCAGCCATAGAAATTCAAAGGCTGCTAGAGTCATCCAGCCAGTCCCGGCAGACAAGATAGGATCCGGAACTTATTTCAGGCTCTTTTTAGTTCCAAAGAAAACTGGGGACTGGAGGCCCATCTTAGACCTCAGTAAACTAAACACCTTTGTCAAAAATGAAAAGTTCCGGATGGTCACACTTCAGTCGATACTTCAGTTCCTCGAAACGGGTGATTGGATGTGCTCTTTAGATCTCAAGGATGCGTACTATCACATCAAAATGGCCAGGCCATCCAGCGATAACTTGCATTTCCGGCTGGGGGCCAGTCACTACCAATTCCGAGCTCTGCCCTTTGGTCTCACCACAGCCCCCAGAGTGTTCACCAAATGTATGGCAGTGGTCACGGCTCACCTGAGGCATTTAGGATTCCGGGTGTTTCCATGTCTGGACGACTGGCTTCTCACAGCCACCACCAGGCATCAACTAATTTGTGCCAGAGATTACATGATCAACCTGTGTTCCAGGTTGTGCATAACTTTAAATTTCGAAAAATCTGCTGTATTGCCGTCGCAGCATATTTCCTTTTTGTAGGAGCAGATCTAGACGACACCACCACCTCCTTGGTCAGATTGCCTCAAGAAAGAGGTAATATCTTTGTGAAGTCAAGTGTCCCATTTGTTAACGGAAAGGAGAGTTCCGGCATTCCAGGTTCTGAAGCTGTTGGCCACCATGGCAGTGACACTCATAGCGGTTCCTCTGGGACGAATGCACAGGAGGATACTCCAATAGTTACTATTCACACAGTGGTCTTAACAGCTTCCAATGTCCCACAAGATTCTTCTGACAAATGCTTGCAAAAAGGACCACCTTTGGTGGTTGAACAGCCACCAAGTTACTGTAGGTTGCCCATTTGTACTTCTCCCTCCCACAGCCACAGTAACCACGGATGCTTCCCTGATAGGGTGGGGGAGCTGTTTCAGGGAAGAACTGTCCAAGGCACTTGGTCAGACATGGAATCTCATTTGCACATCAGTGTCATAGAGTTGAGAATGGTGTTTTCTAGCGTTGCAACACTTTCACGACTCTCTACCTCGAGAGACGGTTGCAGTACAGACCGACAACATGTCGGTAGTCTGGTACATCAACAAGCAAGGGGGGGAACCAAGTATTATCCCTTATGCCGAGAGACCCTGAGAGTTTGGCAGTTGGTTGTGTCCACCGGGCGCTTTCTGATAGCAATGCACATACCCAGCTCATCCAACGTGATAGCGGACAAACTGAGCAGAGCCATTCTGTTGCCTCACGAGTGGTCCCTCAAAGAACGAGTGGTGGAAGGGATATTCCGCAGATGGGGCTATCCTTGCTGCGACCTTTTTGCATCCTCGATAAATGCTAAATGCAGAAGCTACTTTGCCCTGTACCGTCCACTGGGGTACAGCCCAAGGGACTCGCTTGTACACGATTGGCCCTCTGGTCTCCTGTATGCCCCCCCCCCCCAATCCCTCTGATCCACATATTCTTACAGAAAGCCAAAAGCCTGGGAAGGACTGTTATTCTAATAGCCCTGTTTTGGCTTCGGCAGATATGGTTTCCCTTCCTACAGCAATACCAAGTGGAAGAACCTTGGGTTCTGGACCCAGTGCCAGACCTTCTGACTCATTCGGAAGTTCTTCATCCCTCTTGTCTCCCTCAAACTGACAGCTTGGCTGCTCCACTTCCCAACCTAGCCAGGTCACATGATTTGTCTCCAGCGGTTCAACATATTTTAGTTTCCTCTCTGTCTCCACCAGGAAACTTTATAACAGCAAATGGAGGCGATTTGTTCATTGAGCTTCTCAGCATGATATTGATCCCTATGTCGCCCCTATTCATAGTATTCTGGAATTCTTAACTTCGCTCTTTCACCATGGTGCGGCAGCTTCTACAATAAGGGTTCAATTGGCTGCCGTATCTAACTTCCATGTGGGATGCAGTGGTTCTAACATTATGTCCCACAGATTATGTCCCACAGATTATGTAAAGCCTTTTTGATAGGAACTCATCACCTTAGGACACCTATCAGACATCCTGTTACTCCCTGGAATCTGAATTTGGTGCTATGTCAACTCATTCTTCCCCCCTTTTGAGCCTGCATCATCTTGTCCGTTGAAGTTCCTTTCTTGGAAGACAATTTTCCAGTTGGCTATTATTTCGGCTCATAGAGTTTCTGAACTACAAGCACTTTCTATCAGGCCGCCATATCTAGTCTTTTTACCTCGACAGAGTGTCTTTAAGAACAAATCCAACCTTTCTTCCTAAGGTCTGCTCCGAGGCAAACTTGAACCAGTTTATTGACCTGCCTACTTTTTTCAGACATCATGCTAATAGAATGGAGTACATGTTACATAAGCTTGATGTTCACAGACAATTGAGGTTTTATTTGGACAGAACAAAAGAATTTAGGAAATCTAATCAAATATTAGTTTCCTATGCTGACAATAAGAAAGGTTTGTCGGTATCCAAAGTTGCATTGTCCAAATGGATTTCTGTGTATATTCTTTAGCTAAACAACCTTTAGAACGTGAGCTAAGCAACCTTTAGAATGTGAGGTGAAAGCTCATTCTACCAGGGCTGTTTCTACGTCTTTAGCCCACGCAGCCCATCTACCTTTGGACACCATTTGTGCAGCTGCTACTTGGTCCAAACTTCATACTTCTATCACTCATTACAAAGTGGACAGGGCCTCCAGGGACACTGCTTCCTTGGTTCCACCATTCTCAGGAATGTACTCCCGTGAGCCGCCCAGGATTAGGGTGCTTGGGACGCTACCCACGTGTAAAGAACTAACTGCGAGATTGAGTAACTTCACATAAAGAAGTTATGTTCTTACCATAACGTTCCATGTGAGTTGTTCATCTCACCTTTGTTCTTACACTCCCTCCCTCCTTCCCCCTCCAGGTTATGGAAGAAAAGGTATGACTGGTGGACTGGTTGGTCTTGCTAGTGTCCTTCTTTCCAGCCAGATTATTGTTTAGCTATTGTAAATAGTTATGTACTATGTACATTTTTTGTAATTGGTTGCTTAGTGTGTTTTTTTTTTTTTTTTTTTTGCTTGCTGGTCCAGCAAACTAGATCTGGGGTTGGTAGGAGAGCATCATGGGATAGGGACGGTGCTTCGAGCTACACAAAGATCTTGAGCTTGGAAAGCGGCTGACTCAGAGCCGATGGATCGGCTCTAAATCCACGTGTAAAGAACAAAGGCGAGATGAACAACTCACATGGAACGTTATAGTAAGAACATAACTTCTTTTTTTCTGTTGTCGCCTTGGTTATGGCAGAATGCTCAGAGGTTACTTGTTTATATAGACTCTGTGACTTCTCTTTTTTTTTTTATACCCCTTGTGAACACAACAGTGTACTGATGCCTCTAAATTTCTTGTTCAGTGTCTGTGGAACAAATTTTATGAATTCTTAAAAATTGTGACTTTGGAACATCATCTGTGTTGTGATGACTTAACAGTTGTTGGCCTGTAAAGCAATTGTTAACAAAAGCTTTTTATAGAAGGAGTGGTTGTTAAACCAGCAAGAACCTTTGTCACAGCAACGTCCAAACTGTGAATTCCACACTACACTCATCTTTAAGATATTCAGGAAATTCCTCCAGTTCAGCAGTATCTCCTTATATCCATAGATCTGAAGTAGTTAACTTCATTCTTTCTGCACATATGGGTATACGGATCCGATTCGGATCCGGGCCTGCAAAAACTTTTCAAGCATCCGCTCCAAGCTCCTCCCTTACCTATATTACATCACTTCCTCCTATTTAGCCCCAGATCTCGTTTGCCGCTCTGAGTCAGCATTGTGGTCTCTGAGCTCTAAGCAAGGTGGTAAGGTTTTTTGGTATTAGAGTAGTTGGGTGTGAATACCTTTCCCTTTTTCCTCCCTTCTTCGCATTTGGTCGCAGTGTTAGTTGAAAAAAAAAAAAAAAAAAAAAAATAGTGTTTGTGTAGTACTGTTTTGTAGTCTGGTTTCCCGCCTAGGCCCAATCCCTTGTTGTGTGTGTCCGTTAGGGCTTTTACTGTTATCCACTATGGCTGAACAGCCTAAGGTTCTTTTTAAGAAATGCACAGTGTGTGATCATAAGCTCTCACCAGCCAATGGCCACACTCTGTGTGCTCTGTTTAGGGCTCGCCCATCTTCTGCATCCCCTGCTAAGCTTGTGGCTAAAGATCTGCTACCAGCTTCTGCCCTGGAGTCTGCCTCTGTTTCATCCCCAGCCAGTGACACTGTGCAGGCAGGGACTCAACCTTCCACCAGGCCTGCTACATCTGATTCATCCCAGAGAGGTAGGGACAGAAGAGAGAAGCCACAAAGAGAGGGACAGGCCCAGAAAAAGATCACTGAACAGGGAGTTTTCCAGCCCCTCTTCAAAGGCACCCAGGTCCCGTTCTCCTCTGCTCCGCTCCCCGTTTTCGCCGGAGCCGATGGAGCCATCTGAGCTGAGGCACTCCCCTCAGATCCGGCGCAGACCCGAGTTGGTCGCTTCCTCCAGGTCGACTCTGAGTGTCTCCGACCTAGATATGGACAGTCTGATGAGGTTCATCCAGAACCAGATTCAGAAGGGGGTCTCTCCCATTGGAGAGGGTCCTTCTACGACTATGTTCCACTCTATTTCTCCTTCCCTGATCTGACCCGATGCTTTGGGGTTGTCGGGTCTGAGACCTTTTTTGAGCTGTTGGGTCGGCGACGATGGTTCTCGTTTCCTCGACACCGGCCATCACCTTGAGTTCCTCGAATCTGATCTCTGATCCAGGAGACTCTCGGAGCCGTGGTCGGGGAGTCTGACCCGAGGGTTGAGATCTTGCTCTTTCGGATTCCATCCTTGGTGCCCAGACTACCCTGCCCTCGGCTCCGATCCCTGCTTCGGATTTGGGGAGAGCCTCATCCTTATGAGCTACGGAGGCATGCTGTCCATCGGCATTCAGGGCAGTGGAAAGGGTTCTCTCCCAGGGGTTTAGGCCACAGCTCACCTACTCTGATCCTACCCAGACCCCTCTGATTTTGGATTCTGCTCCCATTACCCTGTCTCAGGGACTGCCCATGCCAAAGCAACCCCAAGTTGTTACCCTCAGGGAACCCCCGGAGGCTTACAAATCCTCTTCAGAGAGTCCCACTGGAGAGGAACCTCGTAATCACAAGTGTAAGAGGAGGCACTTGGACTCCCTAGAGTCCATTACCACCGATATGGACTTGGATGAAGGAGAGGGTTCCCCCAGATCACCTACCGAGGACTTGGATGAAGGAGAGGGTTCCCCCAGATCACCTACCGAGGACGTCTCGTTCGGAGACATTATGGAGATCCTCCGCCAAAGAGATGGTTGGTCAGCCCCCAAACCCTCTGCGGATGAGTCCGTATTCCTGGAGGCCTTTGGCGCGGGCCCATCTACTTCCTGGGTCTCCCATCCAGCTGACCTTTTGGTGGACCTCATCACCACTAGGGCATGGAAGAATCCTAACACCGTAGAGCCTATACCCAAAAGACCAGACAAAATTCTTTCCCCGCCATCAGACAGTCAGGCATGGTCCAAGGGAGGCTGGTAGACGCTTTGCTGGTTGCAGCGGCCACAAAGAGGGAACTGGCACAGGAGAGTTCCTCTGTTTATCCACCAGACAAGGAGTCCAGGTCGATGGATCGTTTCGGGAAGCGCATGTACTCGTCAGCGACATTTTCTGTCCGTGCGCTGAATTACTTGGCACATGTCATCCGACTGCAGCGAGACCTTATATTGGAACTGTCTGAGTCGCCCCTGGAGTCTCTTTTGCAGCAGGACAAGCAGTCCTTTACTGCGAAGATGACTACACTGAAATCAGTGACTTATACCTCTATGCGTCTCCTCTCTCATGCTACGGAGGGAGCCGCTAGAGCTGCTGGTACAGGCGTTGCCTTGAGGCAACACGCCTGGGTCAGGCTGTGTCAATTTGCGGACTTCTTTAAGGAGTCTTTCATCAACGCCCCTTTCGATGCATCATCCCTCTTTGTACATGACGCACTAACCCAGAGTGAGAAGGACGGAAAGACTTTGTCAGCCGTTGGAATCCACTTCTCCAACCCCCAGAGGTCCTATTCCAGGAACCAAAAGGGGCAAAAGAAGATGTGGTTCCAGAAATCCGTTTTTTTGTGACACTCAGGAATTTGTCCCCCAGAGGCAAAGGGGGACAAGGCTGACACCGTCCCAGAGGCAGAGGGGGGTCCCAGAAACTTCGGGTCTAGGGAACCTTTTTCCGACAGACCCGCACAGAAACCCTGAGGGGTTGCCCGGCTGCTCTACTCTGGAGGCAGTCGGGGGAAGATTTTCCTTGCATCCAGTGGCATGGGAGTCCATTACTGCAGAACGCTGGGTGTTAAACATCATATCCAGAGGATATTCCATCCCCTTCATTTCATGTCCCATAACTCCAACACACCTTCCAGATGTTCCACCCGCTCACAAGGAGGATACAGCATTAGAGGTTTCGAAGATGCTACAAAAATGAGCCATCGAGCCGGTCCCCCCAGATCAATCCGGGTCAGGCATCTACTCCAGGTTCTTTTTAGTGCCAAAGAAGACTGGGGACCTCAGGCCCATTCTGGACCTGTCTATCCTCAACCTGTCGATAGAGAAACAAAATTTCCAGATGGTCACTCTAAGTCCATTCTACCGTTTCTGAGAGAATGTGTCTGGATGTGCTCATTCGACTTGAAGGACGCTTACTATCACATCAATGTCCACAGGAGCTCCAGGAGGTTTCTGCGCTTGTGGCTAGGGGCCAGTCACTTTCAATTCGGAGCCCTACCCTTCGGTCTCACCACAGTCCCCAGGGTGTTAACCAAGATTATGGTGGTCATAGTGGCTCACCTGAGACTTCAGGGCATTCAGGTATTCCCCTACCTAGACGACTGGCTCTTAGCTGCCTCCACCAAACGTCTCTTGTGTCAGGCCCAACACTACTCCCTCGATCTGGCTCGCAAGTTAGGCATCACGATCAACCTCAAAATGTACCACCCGACTCAGGTTCAGATCATAGACTTCATCGGGGCACGGTTGGATTCAATTCAGTCAAAGATTTTTCTCACACCGGAAAGGCTAATCTCAGACTCCATGTATCAGCAATCTTGGATCACTCTGTAGTCACAGCAGCCTATGTTCTCAGGACCCTGGGTTCGATGGCAGCCTCAATCTCTATCCTCCCACTTGCACATCTTCACATGAGTCCTTCAGTGGAATCTAGCAGTTCAGTGGTCCTGGCTGGACCTCCCGATGAGTTTCCTCATCCGAATCAACCGGACATGCAGAAGATCACTCCAGTGGTGGCTTCATTCAGTGGACATTTTTGCGGGGTGCAGCTTTCTAGCCCCACTGGCTCAAGCCACGGTGACCACGGACGCCTCCCAACTTGGGGGGGCACTTCCTGGGAAGGACGGTCCAAGGCACGTGGTCCCTTCCAGAGACCAAGCTACACATCAGTGTCCTGGAGATGAGGGCAGTGCTTTTTAGCACTGAGAGCCTTCCACCCGGCCCTACCTCCGGGGATGGTAACCATTCAATCGGACAACATGTCGGTAGTCTGGTATATAAACAAACAGGGAGGGACCCGATCCTACCCCCTTTGTCGTGAGGCCATGAGGGTTTGGGAGTGGGCCATATCCACCAGCCGGTTTCTTATAGCAACGCATATCCCAGGATGCTCCAACATTCTAGCGGGCATTCTCCGCAGGGCAATCCTTGTGCCTTACGAGTGGTCTCTGAAACAGCAGAGAAAATCTTCCTTGTTTGGGGTCAACCTTGCTGCGATCTCTTCGCATCTCCTTCCAACACGAAGTGCAGCAACTTCTTCGCTCTGATCCCCCGTCCAGGGGATGTCCTCAGGGACGCTCTAGTCCATGCTTGGCCTCCCGGGCTACTGTGTGCTTATCCCCATAACCTCTTATTCCAAAGTTCCTTCAGAGAGTTTGTCGGCTGCAGTGCAAAGTCGTTCTCATAGCTCCCTTTTGGCCTCGCCAAGTGTGGTTTCCCTTCCTATGGTCTCACCTGTTGGCTCCTCCATGGGCTCTAGATCCATGCCTGGATCTAGTTTCTCACCCGTCGGGCATGCCCCTGCCCAACCTGGACAGTCTCAAGCTGACTGCGTGGCTGCTCCAGTTCCCATGATCATTAGGACTCCTGGACTTTCGTCCCCTGTTGAGAACATTCTGGTAGCTTCTCTTAAAGCATCCACTAGGAAACTCTACAATAGTAAGTGGAGACGTTTTTGCATTTGGGCCTTTCACCGAAATCAGAACTCGTTTACAGCCCCCGTTCTGGTCATACTGGATTTTTTGGCCGATCTTTTTCTATCGGGCATAAGTGCTTCTACCATCAAGGTTCAACTGGCTGCCATTTCTAATTTTCATGTAGGTGAAAATAAGGTTGCTCTGGCTTCTGCCAAACTGTGTAAAGCTTTCCTGAAGGGCACTTTTTATTGCGACCACCAGTTAAAGAAACAGTGCCCCCCCCCCGGGAATCCTACTTTAGTCCTTCAAGCTTTTACCTCTCCCCCTTTCGAGCCAGCCGGTTCAGTTCCGATGAAGTTTTTGTCGTGGAAGACAGCATTCTTGGCTGCCATCACTTCAGCTAAAAGAGTTTCAGAGTTGCAGGCCTTATCCTCTTTGCCCCCCTATTTGGTTTTCCACAAGGATAGGGTTTCGCTGCGTACGAACCCTTCTTTTCTTCCTAAGGTGTCCTCAGCAGCCGATATTAATCAATCTATAAATTTGCCAGCCTTCTTCCCAAATTTCCAAAATAGAGGTGAACGTAAGCTTCATTTATTGGATGTCCATAGACGGCTACATTTTTACCTCCATAGGTCTAAACCCTTCCGGAGGTCGGATCGATTGTTTGTCTCTCTTTCTAAACCATTTTTGGGCAAAGCAGTTTCGAAAGTGTCCTTAGCAAGGTGGATCACTCTTTGTATTGCACAAGTTTATAAGGACAAAGGTTTATCTCCTCCTGGTGTATTGAAGGCTCATTCCACTAGAGCAATGGCCACTTCTGGTCAAGAGTTCTGTTAGACGATATCTGTGTGGCAGCGACTTGGGCCAATTCGCACACACTCATTTCTCATTATAAATTGGATCTTATTTCTAGAGGGAGAGCATCCTTTGGCTCTGCGGTGCTCAGAAATATCCTTCCATAAGGGCCTCCCAGGAATACTAATAGCAGGGGATTCTGTCCCATATGTGCAGAAAGAATGAAGTTAACTACTTCAGATAAAGAAGTTATGTACTTACCATAACGTTCCATCTGAGTAGTTAGACTTCATTCTTCTGACCTTCCCTCCCTCCATCCCCCTCACTCTTCAGGTTTGTCCTGTTTAGGATTGTGGTTATGTTGCCATTTAGTGACACAAACTCGATCTGGGGCTAGGTAGGAAGAAGTGATGTAATATAGGTAAGGGAGGAGCTTGGAGCTCAGAGCTGATGCTTGAAAAGTTTTTTGCCGGCTTGGATCCGAATCTGATCCATATACCCATATGTGCAGAAGAATGAAGTCTAGCTACTCAGATGGAACGTTATGGTAAGTACATAACTTCTATTTACCCAAGTATTTACAGTGTGCCAGTGGTGCAGACATAGATTGTGTGACTGGTATCTTGAATCATTTGGTCTGTCTTCCAGATGTCCTGTTTTTCTCATGTATGAGAACAGATTATTTTCCCATTGCTATTCACATAGCGGCAAAAGTAATCTTTGTCAAATAATTCACAGAGTGCACTTTATCAATTCATTAAACATTGGATCTTACTTTTTTTTCGCTAGGCAGTAGTAACAGTTTGCATCCAAAATGCACTTATACTGTTTACTTTCCATATGTACTTCTATCAGCTGCAGGAAATGTATTTCAATCCTGTAGCCTAAATCTGCAGTCTACAAGTAATGGTGTTAAGAATATTACTGAAAGTAGTTCTGTTACCAAAAAAAAAAAAAATTACAGCTGTATCTACCACATGAGTTATGCCCTTGTACGTGTTTTTGGAAGGATATAAACCAGTTGCGGGCTGGGGTCAGCAACAGTTAATTCCGTTGTTAATCTAGAATAACGTTGTCTTGTATATTTCTAAGAAACCTGCCTCTCTCTCTCTCTCTCTCTCCTTTGTGGTAATGGGTGTAATGATACTAAGTCAGAATGGAGTAAAATTGGTCATCCATATTTCTATACTTTATCATTATCCCCTTTGTCTGCATTGATGTTAACAGTTTGTTTTTTCCAAAGCTTCTATTGCATCATTTTCTTAAATTAATAAAATATGAAGTGCATTTGTGAATGTACTGTAAATATTTGTAGGAATATATCTCCAGTGTCTTCTCAGAGGCAGTCACTGATAGAATCTACCTTTCATCCCCCTAGTTACCTATGAATGTAAAATTAAAGCATGAATTTCCCAGTGTGATGTTATCTTTAAATACAGTTTTAATTAATTTTACAATAAAATGGTGTTGGTATCAATGGCATTGTTTTGTGTTCAGACAAATGTGCAGTAGGGATACATTTTAAACATATTTATTCAGTCATTTGTAAGTATATTTTCTCTGAGAATAATTATGTACTAAATTGCGTATGGCAGAAGTGCAGTTTACTTGCTAGTGGATACCACTTTACTGACTGTCCCTATTAGATCAAAAACACCAAATATTGAATGGCTTAGAAATCGAAAATTATCTTCGGAATCGCTGTTGAGATCGCGGTACAGTGAAGATCGGAAAATTTGCCCTTTTCACTGTAGTGCGATCTGAGTTGGTATATATAATTAGCAGGGGGTGTGCAGCCCCCACAATATTGTTTTGATAATACCTCTTTCAAAGAACGGCATTTTCTATTTCTAAGCTGTTCGATATTTAGTGTTTTCTTCAATCTAATAGGACCCCTTTTCTGAAACGGAGAAACCTGTATTTGTTTGACCTTTCCTGTCTCTTCTGCATCCCCTGCTAAATGGTTTCCAGACAAAGCTGGTGGTGGTTTGATAGCTTTGAAGCTTAACTGACTTCAGAAAGCTCCGTGTCATTTTGTATTGCTGTTGAAGCATCACCTGTAGTAAAAATTTTCTGATGAGTTAGATATGTACAAGTTGAACAAGGTGGTCCATTATTCCTTTTGCGTTTTTTGTTATGACTGGCTAAAAATAGAATGTATTGTTAGTAAACCTGACTTAGCATTTTTGGGTTTTTCCAGCTGATTTTTCTTTTGGCTGTCTAGTCCTTTATATCACTAACTTAAAATTTTAATTCACTGTCAAAAGCAGACATTGCTAGTAGTTTTCAATTAATTGTAATTGTCTGGAGTCCATGGCAAAACACACAGCCCAAGATTGACTTTACTGTAGACTCTTGTATTTGTTGCTTATACATACTTTATAAGACTATACAAAGAGGGTATTTCCAAAATGCTGCACACTGATCAACAGCTCAATGTCAGCTCTCCAGTGTGAATAAAGAAACTTTGGGATAAGGGCTAGTAATTCTGACAGTTTTAGTAAATTTAGTTACTGGCTGTTAAGTACACTGCATGGATGCCAGCAAAGAAGAAGCTTGGAGAGCCTGATCACCTAGAGGAGATGAAGAGAAAATGCTGACTGGGAAGAATTGTGCAGTTCAGCTAAAAGTAGTTCAAGCTCCAATTTTAGTAAAGATGACCGCCAGTAATTTTAGAGGGAAAAAATCCAAATGTGTTCAGAACTGATTAAATGAAACATTGAAGGAGCATATCCACTCGAATAACAAAAGGCTGGAAAAATGGAAGAAGCTTAGTTATTGATATGAACTAATAAAACTGCACAAATGAAGCAAAGGCTGGATGAGTGAGACTGCTCGAAGAGCTGCTTAAAAGAAGATTTGGAGGACAGAGCACACAGAGAGCTTGATTTTCTACTATACAGAGAAAATAGAAGACTGCATTAGCACAAATCAGTAGCTGGACTGGTATTCCACCATAGAATTTATTTGAAAGGGTATGTTGTATGTGTGCTGTAAACCTGGCCGTGAGAAAGCAGCCAGGGCCTGCATTAGTAGAGATGCAATAAGAGCAGCAGAAAGAGTTGATCCTGGCAAAACTGTGGCATAAGGGCAAAGCATTTAAACATTGGAGATGATTATTTGTAGAAAAATGATTGCTTCTCTCCTGCCTGGTGTATAATGAATACATTTATCTCAGCAGTCAGGGAATGTCAAGGGCAGCTGTATCCAGCTGTTCTCAGAATATTTTTTCCTGATGGTCATTTTTGATGTAGAACAGGCTAAGGAGAAAGTACAAAAGTTTGGTCAACAGAAAGTGAGCCATTAAATAGGGAACTGTGTTTTTCATTCTTTTGATTATAAAGCTCTTTGAGAGAGACTTTGCCAGTGAAACTCTTTCCAGTGTTTCAAAGGAAAATGTCTGAGACCTAAAAATCACAGGAGTTTGCTAGAAGAATTGGGACCAACTTGGAGTTGTCAGTCTGAGGTTGGGAAATGGAGATTAACAGGAAGACCAGCAACACTGAAATTGCTAAATGCTTGTTTTACAAGAAAATGTGACTTGGAAAGATTAGAGTCTTCTTGACTTTGTTAAACTTGGGTGTGGGGTGTGAAAGGTATACATACCCTACTTTGTCGTTAATGTTTTGAAGGACAGAAAAAGTAAAAGTAACAAAGTATTTGTATAAAATATTTCTTGATATAAAACTGATTCCTATGTAGTAAATGTTCAGTGATTGTGATAAAGATGCTAAAGTAAACCAGTACTTTTTTCCTTTTTAGTTTTAAGGAATGTAGTAGGCATTACTCTAAAAAGAGAAGGAAGACTGGACAAAATGTTTGTCAGTATGCTGGAATCTTGGGCTGCTTGGGTAGAGGATGGGATGTAAAAGTGTGCAGAGTATAATATATGTAGAATTGAGATGTTTTCTCTCTCTTGCGTAGGTGAATCTCTGGATTAATTTCCTTGTGTTAATCTTAAGATGTTGTGTAGTTCAATCTCCCCTCCATTTTTACATATGGGTTCAGAGACGATTTACAAGCTCGAAGACTTCTGGTTGGCTCGTGGCTAAGCAGGTGTCCCATAGTGCACCAGTACAAATCCCAGATCTCGTTTGCCATGTCAACGAGTTCGGTTGTGCTTCTCTTGGCTCTGGCTAAGTGTTAAAATTCTTATATTTAAATTTTGTATTACAGTTATTACAGTGTTGTAAGGTGATATTCTCTTAGGCAGTAGTGTTGTTTGCCCTTTTTGGTGCATTCTTAGCTTAAACTTGTTAGTTTGGTATCCTGTGTGCCAGTTTAGAGTTCTTGTAGGCGCCGTTGCGCTTTTTTCCTTATCTGGTAGTTTTAGTTTGTGGCGATTTTTCCGCTGATAGTTAACAGGGGCTCCTATTATTCTGTTGTCTTTCTAGACCGTTATTGGCAGCTTAGTTTCCTCAATCTGAGATTGTATTTTTGGCGAGGATCCGCTGTTTTTTTGCTAAGGGTTAGAGTTCCTCCCTTAGTACGTTAGTTTTTTCTTCTGTTTGTTCCACATAGAGTTGTATACAGTTTTCTGTGTGTGCGTTTTTTTGTCTGTTTAAATAAGAAGACACCGTTTCTGTCCCACCGGGCTAGGCATGTTTAAGTTAGAGGACCTAGTCCTCGTGGTACTTTCTTCTGTAGGGCTAGGCCCGTTTTAGTTAGAGGACCTAGTCCTCTTTTCTCCTCCTTCTTCTTCTTCCTTCCTGTGTGTGTGTGTGAAATGTCTAAAGAGAGTAAGGAGCACAAACCTTCGGGTTTTAACAAGTGCATGAAATGCTCCCAAAAGATGTCTTTAATGGATGGCCACAGTAGCTATGTCTACTGTTTAGGGGCCATCCACCTGCAGGAATTGTGCTTGTTCTGCCATGCTTTCTCTCCTAGGGTGTTAGAGGAGAGAAAGAACAAGCTTATACTCAAGGGTCTACTAAAACCATCTTTTGAGAGTTTTATCCAGTTCTTCAGCTTCCTCAAAGTCTGGCAAATCTAAGTCTTCAAAAAGGCCTTCTCCGGTGCCAGCTGGTGTCTTGGAGCCGCCTTCTAAACAGTCAAAATCTGTCTCCTCGACTCCACTGCCTTTGGAGCCGAAGGAGAGCACTATTGTGGCGTCCGAGTCTGTTCCAAGTGTTTCAGAGCAGATATCTGAACCGATTGAATCAGCAATTGAATCTGCTTCTTGGAGCCGGTCTGTGGATTCCCTACCGGTTTCCGTGTTAAAGTCTCCAGTGCCCCCTAGATCAAGATCCCCTACTATGTCTTCCAGATCTTCCAGGAGCCTTTCGGAAGAAGATGTGGAGAGTGTAGTGTTGAGACTCCTGAAGTAGTCTGCCTTACCAAAATTATTGTTGTCTCTGACCCAGTCGGCTCGGAGCCACTCTATCCAGCTTTGCCCTTGTCTGCTATTCCTCCTCCGAGCCATGTTGGCCCTTCGGAGCCGGAGTGCTATCTGTTCCAGCTCCCTTTGTCGCTGCTTTGGAGCAGAGTTCGGCTCCAACATGCTCTGTGCCATCCGTCGTGTTCAGGGGCTGAAGCTCTCCTGCCGGCGCCAACAGGGAGGGTTGGAATCTATCTTCAATTCTGAGCCTTCCTCTCGGTGTGTCGGCCAGGGTGAGATCGGACCCTGCATCCATCTGAGCCATAGCTCTGGCTCCTACGTCAACCTTTGTCTCATCGGAGCAGGGGAGGTCTTCGGAGCCGGAGAGGTCGGCGTTTGAGATGATGAGCATGCTGTCTTATTCTCCAGTCCCTACCAGTTGTACCAGCACTCTTCCTCAGAGAGCACCCACTTCAGTCTCAGCCCCTACTCTCTCTGGAGACAGAAGAGACCCTCAGCCTCAGGAGCCATCTGCTGGTGGCCCCCACTCTTCTGAGGCCTCCCCAGAATGCCTTTTCGAGGAGCCTCCCCGGAAGAGGCTATGTAAGAGGAAGCATGTTGACTCCCAGGATGAGTCATTGACATCAGACACTGACCTCGAGGAGTCGGAAGGGTCCTCCAAGTCGTCTTCTGATGTCTCCTTCATGGACATCTTGGAGATTCTTAAGCAGAGGTGCGACTGGCCTGCTGTCAACCCTTCTGATGAGGAGTCTGTGTACCTGAAGGCTTTCGGGTCTCAACCTTCTGCCTCTTGGGTGTCTCCACCTTTTGACGAACTAATGGATCTAGTTAGTCGAAAGGTGTGGGATACTCCTGATGCCGTGGAGCCAGTCCCCAGGAGACCCAATAAGTTTCTGTCTGCCCCTCCTGGTAAAGAGTTTTGTCTAAGGGCATTCCCGTAGATGCCATGGTGGTGGCGGCGGCCACAAAAGGAGCTGGTGGAGACTTCTTTTTCTGTTCATCCGCCAAGTAAGGATTCTCGACAGATGGACAGATTTGGGAAGCGTATCTTTAGTTCGGCAGCATTTACCCTTCGATCATTGAACTATCTGTCACTTCACGAGGTTACAGAGGGATCTCCTCAAGGAGTTAGGAAATTCTATACAAGGTGCCTGTACTGAGGGAGTCCTTGACAAGATCTCTGCTCAGTTGTCCACCTTAAATTCTATAGTTAACTCCTCCATGCGGTTTATCTCCTATGCGGCTGATGGAGTGAGTAGAGCAGCGGGTTCAGGAGTTGCCCTGAGGCGTCACTCCTGGATGCACCTATGTAATTTTGCGGAACCGTTCAAGTCTACTTTCACCAACGCCCCATTTGATGGTTCCTCATTGTTTGGTTCCAAGGTGAAGGACACAAGAAGGAAAGACGCTTTCCGCTGTGGGAGTACGTTTTACTGTTCCCTCTTGACCATACTCAAAAGGTCAAAGAGGCGGTAAAATGTGGTTCAGAAAGTTCCAGAAGGTCTTTCCGGACACACTGGGTGAATCCTCCTTCAGAGGCAGAGGAGGAGGAGGAAATGAGAGACGTGGTCCGCAATACCAGCAAGGCCGTGATTCCTTTTGGGGACGGCCTTATCAGCGCTCCTGATGTGAGGCCCGACTGCGTTTCTCTGGGGCTGGTCGGGGGTCGCATTTCTTTGTATCCAGAAGTGTGGCTAAATATCACTCAAGACAAGTGGGTACAAAGAGTTGTTACCAGAGGCTATATCGTACCCTTTTCCCTTCCACTGTTTGTTCCCAAGAAGATCCCAGATGTACCACCCAATCACAGGGATCAGGCAGCTGTGGAGATCAACAAGTTGCTTTTAAAGAGTCATCCAGTCCATCCCAACAGACCAGATAGGATCCGGAACTTACTCCCGGTTCTTTTTAGTACCAAAACGAACCAGAGATTGGAGGCTGGTATTGGATCTCAGCAGGTTAAACGAATCCATGAAGGACAAGTTTCGGATGGTAACTGCAGTTGAAACTCCCGTTATTAGGGAAAGACTATTGGATGTGCTCTCTAGATCTCCAAGACTCCTACTACCATATAAAAATGGACAAGGCGTCCAGGAGCCATCTACGCTTCCGACTGGGAGCCAGTCATCATTAGTTTCGTCCTCTGCCCTTTTGGTCTCACCACAGCCCCCAGGGTGTTCACCAAATGCATGGCAGTAGTGACAGCTCACCTGAGACGTCAAGGATTCCAGGTGTTTTTGTATTTGGACAACTGGCTCCTGACCACCCCCACCAGGCATCTACTCCTCCAAAACAGAGACGCCACTATTCAACTTTGTGCTCAGTTAGGGATCTCCATAAATTGGGAAAAATCTGCATTATTGCCCTCTCAATCTGATTTTTATAGGCGCATAGGTAGACACAGTGAACATGACAGCTTGTCTCCCCGCCGACAGGGCACAAAACTTCATCTTTCAAATTCAGCATCTTCTTCCGTTGCGGAAGGTCAAAGCGAAGTGGGTTCTTCAGCTCCTTGGGACTATGGCTTCCACCATTCTATTAGTACCATTAGCCCATTTGCACATGAGAATTCTCCAGTGGCTTCTGTCTTCCCAATGGTCCTTCCAATATCTCCCGCTGAGTCATCCTATCCTGCTGTGACGGAATTATGCAAGAAGGACCTTCTTTGGTGGATAGCTCCCAACAAGTTGATCGCTGTCACCCCCTTTGTTCATGCCCAACCCGTTATCACTGTGACCACGGATGCCTCCCAGATCGGGTGGGGAGGGCATTATTTCGGCAGGACTGTCCAAGGCACATGGCAAGAACATGAGGCTCACCTGCATATCAGTGTTCTGGAGATGAGGGCGGTGCTCCTGGCGTTGTAAGCCCTTCAAGACCTTCTTCCTCTCGGTACTATTGCGGTACAATCAGACTGCATGTCGGTAGTTTGGTATATCAACAAACAGGGCGGTACCAGGTCTTTACCCACTCTGTCGAGAGGCCATGCGAGTTTGGGAATGGGCGATTTTCTTCCCAGCGCTTTCTGGTTGCAATGCACATTCCAGGGACGACCAACGTGATAGCTGACTAGCTCAGCCGAGCGATCCTACTGCCTTACGAGTGGTCTCTGAAACATCAGATTTTCTGCAAATGTGGACAGCCTTGCTGTGAACTCTGCCCGCCCAGTCAATACCAAATGCAGCAGCTGATTTTCCCTCATTCTCCCTCCAGGGGAGACGCCCAGAGATGCTCTGGCTCACGATTGGCCCATGGGACTTCTGTATGCTTTCCCTCCATTTCCAAAGTGATTCAAAAAGCCAGTCGGCTGGGAAGCAAGTTGATCCTCATTGCTCCTTACTGGCCTCGTCAGGTCTGGTTCCCTTTTCTCTAGCCTCTTCTCCTGGACTATCCTTGGATCCTGGACCCAGCTGCAGATCTGTTGGCTCACATGTCAGGTTCGCTACATCCCTCAATCCCACAACCTCAGGTTGACAGCGTGGCTGCTCCAGTTCCATCCCTAGTCAGGCTACATGATGTATCCTCCTCAGTATCACATATTCTCCCATAAACCTTCAACTAGGAGACTGTATAGCAGTAAATGGAAAAGATTTTCTATTTGGGCACAGAAAATGAATGTAGATCCCTACACTGCCTCTATCTCTCTGATTTTGGAATTTCTCTGAGCTTTTTCAACAAGGAGCTGCCGCCGCCACTGTCCAATTGGCAGTGATTTCTCATTTTCACTTAGGGTTTCCAGATAATTTAATGTCTCATAAGCTACGCAAGACCTTTTTGAAAGGAATCTCTCTCTTGAGACCACCACTGCAAGAACCTGTGGCTTCTTGGGATTTAAATTTTGTGTTGTCCAAACTGACTTCTCCCCCATTTGAACCTTCACACTCATCTTCATTGAAATGTTTGTCTTGGAAGACTTTGTTTTTGGTAGCTATTACGTCAGCTAGACTGGTATCGGAGCTACAAGCCTTGTCTGTTAAGCCATATTATTTGATCTTTCACAAGGACAGGGTGTCACTACGTACTAATCCCTCCTTTGTCCCCAAAGTTTGTTCCCCTGCTACCTTAAATCAATCCATAAAACTCCCAGTTTTCTTCCCTAATCACTGTAATGCAGCTGAATACCGTTTTCATCAGCTGGACGTTCATAGACAACTACGTTTTTATTTACAACGGACCAAGGAATTTAGGAAATCAGATCAACTATTCATTTCCTTTTCTGACTCCAGCTTGGGCTTACCAGTTTCTAAAGTGGCACTATCTAACTGGGTTTCCAGTTGCATAGCCTTTATCTACAGTTCGGAGGGCAGACCTTTACCCTGCAGGATCAAGGCTCATTCTACCAGGTCGCTGTCTACCTCTGCAGCCTTTCAAGACAGGGTCCCACTTGATAATATTTGTGCAGCAGCTACGTGGGCTAACCCTCACATTTTTATTACACATTACAAATTGGATTTAGCTTCCAGGGGTAGAGCATCCTTTGGCTCCACTGTGCTTAGGAGTATTTTCCAGTGAGCCACCCAAGAATAAGGCGCTAGGGACACTGTCCGTATGTAAAAATGAAGGCGAGATTGGACTACACAACATGTACTCACCATAACGTTACATGTTGGTAGTCCATCTCACCCTTCATTTTTACCAACCCGCCCTCCTGCCCCCATCCTGGAAGATCTGGAGATAATAATAATTGGCATCTTTGGTTAGAGACCCTTTAGTATTGGTTTGTCTGTTATGGGTTTTTTCTTCTAGTGAGCAGCAAACAAGATCTGGGGTTTGTACTGGTGCACTATGTGATACCTGCTTAGCCACGAGCCAACCAGAAGTTTTCAAGCTTGTAAATCGGCCGAGTCGGAGCAGAGGATCGGCTCCGAACCCATATGTAAAAATGAAGGGTGAGATGGACTACCAACATGGAACATTATGGTGAGTACATTTTTTTGTTTGCTTTAAAATAACACCAAATTTAAGTTTTCCTTTAGCAAATGTTCAGTGTGAGTTGAGAGATCTGTGGGTGAAAGGCAGCTGTACATGGTTTCCATGGTCACAGAATGACTACAGGTGCAGGCAATACATCTTGAGAGTTCTAGGCACTGTTTGCTGAGGGAATCCTAAAATTAAAAGATACAAGGGCAATTAGCTTCGTAAAAACAAAGTTGGAAATTACTGAAAGTAAATGAGAAACAGCAGCTTTCCTGGCACCCAGGTGCTTCAGTGCATTTGCTAGGACAGTGTATAATATAGTTTTATTTAAATACAGACATTGCACTTTTTTTCGTGAGGCTAAACATTAAATGTTTTTTGAAAGGAAAAAAAAAAAAAAAAAGCCTGTTTTTCACATCTGGAAGTCAAATATATGGCAAGAATGGACAACAGTGTAAGTAGGCGCACAGGCAGTGTCATTCACTTTAGCATGGATGACCTTAATTTTAGGTTAGGTAATTATTTTCCTGTCTCTTTGTTTACTGGGAAAGTCCTACTGGGTGATTCCCATTTTCATCAGAGGCATGGGGAGAAAAGTGCCATTTGCTTACATTGCATTATACTAAGTACCAGTTAAACACCCATCAGACGGGAACTGAAAGTTCGACTGCCGAGTCCTACACTAAGGCACTGTACGAGCATATCCACTCATGCATGAATCGTGCAATCCCAAATAGAACCAATATGCTTTCTTCCAAAAAAAGGAAGCCAATCTGGTGGTCTCCTGCCATAAACTTTACAACAAAAGGTGTAGAAACTGTTGCAGAAAAGAAGAAAATCCCACGATGCAAAACATTCCCTTACCAGCCTCCGTAAGAAGCTGAGATCCCTTGTAAAATCCTCTAAAACTAGTTACGAAAATAAAATTGCCAAAGATTCCAAAGACAAACACAAGGCATTCTATAACTATGTCAAGAATCTAAATGGCAATGCTGAGATCTGCTCTGAGCTACAACAGAATGGCATTAAATATACTGATCCCAAGGATATTGACAATATCCTGGCAGATCGATTCAGTGCCAACTTCACCCCCCTTTCACCCCCTAAACGGCCCATCTCAATACTGGAAGACTGCCAAATTCCGGTAATGGCCACACAGGTAAAAAAAAACACTCTCCAAAGCTAAGAATACAGCATCCATGGGACCAGATGACATCCCGGGCTGTGTACTACATGAACTAAAAAATGAACTGGCACCTCACCTAAGCCATGTTTAATCATGCCCTCACCTCAGGCTTAGTGCCCATTAAGTGGCACACAGCTACAGTTATCCCACTCCATAAGGGGGGATCCACCTTGGATCCCGGGAACTACCGTGCAATCAGTCTGACGAGCCTGATGTGTAAGGCCATGGAATGTATTATCATGGAACTTATAAATAAAGATAGTGGCAACCTTCAAACACTGGACCCCACCCAGTTTGGGTTCGTGAAGGGCTGATCTTGTCTTCTGAACCTGATTGACTTCGAATCAAGTCTCCAAAGCCATGGATGAGGGTAAGGCAGTCCACACAGCCTGCCTGGACCTCATCAAGGCCTTTGACACCATCCCCCACTCTGGAATCTTAGATAAACTTACTAAGCTGGGCATTAATCACTACGTCACTTGATGGGTTGTCAACTGGCTTACTGACAGAACCCACACTGTAAAAGTAGCTGACTCCAAATCCAGCTCCAGGCAAGTGGAGTACCTCAGGGTTCAGTCCTGGGACCACTCTTGTTTTGCATCTACTTCTCTGAAGTATAGGCCAACACTAAGGGACTCTGGCTAACAAAGTTTGCAGATGACTGCAAACTGGGAGCCATTATTGAATCCCCAAATGATGTGGATACTCTACAAAAAGGCCTTACAGAAACAGATGCTTGGTGACGGAGCCATGGGCTCAAGCTCAATGCCAAGAAATGTAGTTATCCCCTTTGGGAAAAAACATGTACCCGTGAATTACCACATAGGTGGCAGTACACTAAACACCGAAAGTGTGTTAAGGGACTTAGGGACACAGGTGAACAGTGGTCTCCTCTTCAATAACCACATTGCCACAACAGCCAGGAAATCCTGTGTGGCATACCTCATCACTAAGGGTTTTTCACCCAGAAAAAAGGAGATCATTGTCCCACTGTACTCATCCCTCATTAGACCCATTATAGAATACAGTGCCCCATTTGGTATGTACCTCTCAAGATATTTGCAGCAACTAGAAAGGCCATAGAAATACCTCACCAAAAGAATCACAGGCCTAAAGCATATGCCCTATTCTGACCGCCTTAAAAAAAAAACTCCAGCTATACTCTGTTGCATATAGTCTACTCAGAAGCGATCTCTGCTTAACATACAAGGCCATGTCAAACCCAGAGCTGTTGGACATGCTACACTTAAAGAAATCCCAATCCCTCAGAGCCACACGCTCTAGGGATCTAACCCTTGTCATCACAATAAACAAAACATGCTGGAGGGATAGTTTCCTGGCTCAGAGACTCCCCAGATTCTGGAATAGACTGCCCATACATGTGAAGCAGAGCGCCTCCTTGGCCCTCTTTAATAGGAACTGTGACTATTGGCTGGGAGAAAGCAAATTCACCCCGGGGATCATGTCAGTCGCCCTGCTAGACAGGGGTTCAGGGAAGTAAATAGTGTGGGAAGAAATAGCCAGGGAATTGTTATGGCTAGGCTTGTATATGCCCTAGGGCCAATAGCCTAGTACCAACCTATGAACAGAGAGTAGTTACATTTCTGTTTACATTTATACACAAACAGTAGTTAAATTTATACATTCTAAAATTGTACAGAGGTAGAAGTTTACTAGAGAGCCCACATGCAACTTAATGGATTGTACAGGTAGCGGTTGTGTATAAAAAATTTTGTCAGTTCAGTGATATGTCCGAGTATTCTGTACAGTGAACACGAGTCTTAACCTTGTGCTGAGCATGTACGGGACCAGGACGGATTAAGATGTTCAAGCAGTTCAGAGTTTGTGTGAGGATAATAATCCAGAGTTTAGCAAAGTATTGGTGGTAGAGAGTCTACTGCACCATTATGACTTATTTGTAAGTAATAAGAATGTTACTAGAGTGTCCCTTCCTGGACAGTAGGGCAGTAAGTTTTGTAGTGCAGGGCATTTTTCTGGATGATGTGTGTGCGTGTGCGCGCTGTAGGTAGTTGTATAATTCAAGCCAGTTTAATTACTTTAAGCTTTGACAGTGGTGGGTCCTATGAGGGAGATTGGTGGCAAATTTAGCTATTTTATTTTAGCAGGAAGCATTTTCTTTGAGTATTAAGTTTGTTGTTTATAGGAGCAGTGTAAGAGTGTTTGCAGTAAGGGTGGTGGCTAGAGTTTTTTTTTTTTTTTTTGCAGTATCTTTTAAGGAATCTATTTGATCATGGCAATTGCAAATCCATTGATTTATGCATTTGTGGATGCAGCTATCAGTTTGGGCTACTTTGTTCATTTCAGTCTCAAACTTAATTTGAAGATGTACATAGTTTTATTTTAAATTAATAGGTTATGAGGGCATGTGTTTTTGATGCGATTTCGGTAAAATATCAGCTTTCAGCACAAAATACTTGCAGTTAGGGACTAGAACTTGATTTGCAAAAGTGAGGATGTATCTGTGAGGCCTAGAAGATGAAATATAACAAAAGAGGGCAAGTTTCTGAAGAAATTTATGAAAATATTTGATATGGACGTGAATTCAGACGTAGGAACTCTGAGGATTCTCATATTCCCCAAGGTGCAATAACTGAGCTAGAGTAGACCGAAGTTGTTTCACAGGAATATTAACATTTTCATTGAAAACTTTGACACACACCCAGCAACTATTTCACATCACGCGCCAGTAACAGTTAGATAAAAATGCACGGTAGTGAAGTAAGAGACTGATGCTTCCCCACCTGCCTACGAGAGGAATTTAAGGAAAGGTAGTGGAGACTATTCGAGTTATTTGCAAAGATAGAAATTTCTTCCAAAGTTACAGCTACTGAATGGGATAAAATTAAAATGGAGTTTGTTTTAAAAATAGGGTAGAAATGAAAGATTTGTGGAATTATTTGGAGGTGTTGACAAAGGTTAAGGTTTTGCAGAATAAGAAGAGGTGCAACTGCAGAGTACTAAAAAGAAATTGAGGGAATGCCTGGATAATATGCATGAGTTTAGAAAGAATGTTAAGCTACTGTTGATAACTCTAGAACACACACATTAGCACAACAACTTAGGCAGCAGAAAGAGTAAATGATGGTTTCAAACTTGGGGAGCTTATTTAAAAAAAAAATAACCAGAGATTCTGTAGCAGTATTAAATATTTCAGAAATGTTATGAAAATTTATATAAATCGGAGAAATGTGGACATAGAGCGAGCATAAATGGAAATATTTGTGGAAGACTTTGGTATGCCACTCATTAGAGGTAAATGAGGCTCAATTAAGTTAAGCCAGGAGATAACAGAAAAAAATGTGACTAATCAATTTGCAGGAAAGTCTCCAGGAATAGATGGTTGTACTTTGGAAGTTTAGAAGCTAGGAGTAACGAAAGTTATAAAGATTTTGACATTTTGTTTAAGAGTATTTCAAAAGGAGGGGAAAGACCAACATCCTGGAAGAAGGCTGTAGTGGCTGTAATACCAAACGATACCCATCAGATCCAGCTTCATATAGGTCCATTTCAAGTTTTAAATCATGATTGTGAAGTTTGTCTATGATACCTTAAAATGTGGTAAAGGTGTTGCCAAAATTTGATAGATCTGTATCAGTGCATTTGTTTGGAAGGGGAGGCAAACATTTGACATTAATGATCCAGAGGGAAGCAGAATGTAAGAAAATACAGTTGATGGTGGGTCTTTATGCAGAGAACATTTTAGAGTTAGCTGGGATTCTGAATAGGACAAAGATAGCATTTGCATTCCCTGATATAATGTTAATTAGGAAGGTTATATGGGGGATTGAGGCAAAAATGAAAGTGGGAGGGTTCTTGTTGCTTGGACAGAAGAACCAGGCAGGGCTGTCCTCCTGCCCTTTTTTTTGCTTTATATTTAGAGCCACTGGCAAAGAAAATAAGGGATTCAAAAAGTCAAGGATATAATTGTTATGGTAATAAAGAAAAGATGGCTTTATTTGCAGACTATATTTTGTACCTGATAAAACCAGAAAAGGACATGTCCATGTTTTGGAGCATTTTGAGAGAGTTTTGAGTCTTTTCTGGATATAAAATGAATGAAGATAAAACAAATGCTACAGCTGTAAAACTATGTACCCGCATGCAAATTTGTTCTGCAATACCCATATTTATGGGGACACGATAAATTATTTTGGGGTATGGATTTAAAAAGGTTTCTGTTATGGAAGGGATATGTGGGCAGAGGGTATACAAAAGATTTTACAAAAACTGAAAACACTTGTTTATTGCCATCAAGATACAAACAGTGACTTTGTTTAGTCCCTTTATATACAGGTCTGGCAGGTTTTTATCAACCAGAGGAGAAGTTGTGGACAGTAAGAGTTCAGTGAATTTATCTGAGAGGGGAAGTGTCAAGTGGAGTAGGTTGATCCTTCCTGTAGAACAAGGAGGATTAGGTTTATCGGATTTGAAGGGATGTTTTAAAGCTACTCAGTTAAGGCTCCTATACATAACATAAGCAAAAAGCTATAATTCCAAGTGGAAAGGGATGAAGAAGCAGGGGGGGGGGGATTCAAGAAAGTGTGTGGGATTTTGGATGCAGGTCCTTAAGGAAAATAACAGTCATACAGAATATTCTAAGAACCAAGTCATCGCGAGAAGGGAGAAAAGATTTTGCCAATAGGGATGACTGTTTATTGGTACAGAGAATAGGCAAGAAGGGAGCTGGAATTTACTGAAGAAAACTGGCAAAGGAACCAATGTATTGGGAGCAAATAACTAGAGAGAGAAAGTTAATAGAATGGGAGAGGCCACAAAGACATTTGGACTGCAGTCTAAAGACTGCTTTTCCTCTTGGGGATTGATATCCAGGTGTAGGTAAAGATAAAGGGATAGGGGAATCCTAAGTGAAAGACCTGCTCTGGTACATTTAGAACAGAAGCTGCTGCTTAAAAATTAATTTTGTTAGGATCATTAGCAGGGCATAAATAACTATAGGAGCCAATCAGAGGAGGTTAGAAAAGATTGGGAAAAGAAAGTGGATAAGCAGTTCCCAGTTAAGTAGTTGGAGGACATTTATGGCTCCCAGATATGCAACAGTCTAGAAAATGTAATATTATTTATGCTTGGAAGTATTTACATAGGTGTTTTGTACCCCATGCATTTCCAATTAATTTTTCCTGAGGTAGATGACCAATGTTAGAGGGGTGATGGGGGGAAGAGAAAGAGCTAACTGGAACATTTTTTTTGGGAGTGTAATGATTTGGTTGACTTATTTCTAAAGTGTTTTAGTGAGCAAGTGGGTGTAACTAAGGAAATTATTTTTAAGCTGGGATACAAGATGTGAATTGCCTAGACATAGTAAGGCCTTGTTAAGTTTAACTCTGGTGGCTGCCAAAAAAAAACTAATAGAAAGCAAGTCTAAACCAAGTGTATCTGAAGTATTGAATATTGCAACAGATAAAGGAACTGGAAGTGGGAGCTTTAGAAAACGGTAGGAGCAAGTTATGTAGAAAAAAGGAAATTTTGGGAACAGTACATGCAGATTGAGGCTTTGGAGGAGGAATGAGGTTTAAGGCGGCAGGAATGGAGAAATGTACGTAACATTGGATTGATTATCTAAAAGAATGCATGTGACGTAATTGTAACTGGAAGTATGTTAATATGGTTTGTTTTATTTTCCATAAGTGTATGTTTGCTTGTTTTTTAAAAAAAAATAAATAAACTCTTGTCCGTTGTAATAGACTCACTGTTTGATAAAAGCCTGCAACTGAATTCCCAATGTTTGGCTCCAAAACCACCATAAAACCATAGAGATCCATGTCAGCAATGGGATTTACTTTAATATGCCAAAAAATCTCCAAGTTAAGTAGCATTTTAAATGCATTCTCAATTTTATAAACCAGTAAAGTATATTGTATACATGTATAGTAGTATAAACTTCCCAAAATTATCAGTGGGCTTGCCAAATGAATTCTGATTTCTTGATAAACTTGCAGTGCAATCCTTAACCTCCCTATGTAAAGCTATTCAAACATTATCACTTGGTACTGACCCACTAATGTAGAGATCTTCAGGACCAAACTTGGTCTGATTTCCAAATATGTGCAAAAAAAAAAACTCCCAACAATTTGCGTGCACAGTTACAAGAACAGTTTCAACAAAAAAACAGCATCACATAGAGGATGCAAAGCTTTACTAGGATAAAACCAGTCTCCTTCACTTTTTTCTTTTGTAGCAAAACTAAAAAGGATGTTAGTAAAGATCACAAACCAGTTTCAGTGTAAGAGCACCTTCAGTGCATAATAGTGTAGCTGCACAGTGGGCTTATGAAATTATTCCAAGTCTTCAACATTATATTAATCAAATAATCTAGAGGCTTTTATGAAAAGGTAACTCAAAACTTGTAATAAGTACTTTGAATAGGTCTTGTAGGCAGTTCAGCCATGGACATGTTCAGACAGCTTTGGGGGGGGTGGTCGTAAAGTAAGATGTTCTTCATCTCGCATTGCTGCAGTCCTTACACTTGGGTAGTCCGCTGTCCTCGGTCGGCCCGAATATCAAAGTATTAGGCTGACGTCGGTCAAGGCGCTTAAGACTGACATCAGGACGTCAGGGTACAAATGCGCATGACCGACGTCATATCCTCAGTCTTTTTGCCGCATGGTCCGATGCAGAAGCAGCGTTGCAAGTGCCGTTTCTGAAATTTTTCGGAGTTTCAGACAGAGTCAAAGTTGGCTAAGTACCCGTTAGAATATTTTAGTTTTTCTTGCCTCAGTGGTTTACGGATGTCAGAAAAAGTGAATAACTGTATTTCTTGTGGGAAACAGATACCGCATAGAGATTATCATAGTTTGTGTATTCCTTGTTTGGGGCCTGAGCACGGCGTTGTTGGGTGTCGCTTTGTGCTAGGTTCAATAAGCGCACTATTGCGAAGGTTAGATTGTGCCAGGTTGGCCTTTGGGAAGCGGTGCAATTATAATATGCCGTCGGATGCTCCGTCGCCCGCTTCTCCCAAGAAGCGCAAAGACAAAGCAGCTAAACCCAGGCAAGAAGAGTCATCCGTTCCGGACGCCGGTTCTTTAGAGGTGCCGGTGGAACCGGTGGTTCCGCAGGAGGTTTCTCTGGAGTCCCAGGGGGAGACTTTGTTATTGCAGGATGTGGCCTCTCAGGAGGCAGGTCAGGCTGAGGGGGCTTCTCAGGTTACTGTACTCCCCTCCCTTCCTAGGGTGGTTAGGCCCTCTCCTTCTGTTTCCAAGGCTTCTCCCAGAGGCAGGCCAGGTTTAGCTTCTGTTGGTGTCTCTCCTAGTTCATCAGGATCTGTGCCCAAGAAGCACATGCTTAAAATGGCAGAAGATTTAATTACTTTGATTAGAGGTTCTTTGCCCCCTCCTGATAAGAGGCCTAGGGTGGAACTAGAGTTGGGGAGTTTTGAGCAGGCTTCGGATGTTTCAGAGTCTTGACTGAAGACTTGCAGGAGTATTCTCCTTATTCTGATTCTGATGTGGATGATTCTACTCCTCCTGCTTCTCCTCCAGAGGATTTTTCTTTTTCAGAGACCCTTCATTCCATGAGGGAACATTTTAAGTGGGAAGGTCAGGACTTCTCTGATTCCAGGAAAAGGCTTAGGGAATTTTTGTTTTTACCCCAGCATAGGCCTTTGGCTATACCTCCTGTTCTGGATGTTGTGGAAGATGTGTTTGCAGAGGCTTCACTTAATCCTGATTCTTTGCCTCCTGCTCCTGTTAAACCGGATAGGTATTACAGGGTGCCTGAAGCTCATAAATATCTTTATAAGAGTCCCAGGCGGACCCAGAAACTGTTAGTCAGGGACCTAAAGGTGTCAAGGCCTCTGTTGTAAAAATCCGGTTCCTCCAGATAAAGAAGCCAGGGCTTTGGATAGATGGGGAAAGAAAGTCTATACTTCTTCCACCTTAGCTATGAGGGCTTTGAATTGCCAGTTTCACATGTTGAAATATCAAAACTATCTACTTTCTCAATTGAAGTCTAAGGTAGATGCTCTGGCAGAAGGTATTGAGTGTAAAGAATTACAAGATTTGGTACATGTTTCTGAACAGGTGGGTAAGCATTCTTTACAATGTGGTTTTGATGCTGTACAGGCCTCGTCTAGGGTGGCTGCCACTGGGTCAGTTCTTACATGAGCACGCCTGGCTGAGGGATCAGAATTTATCTGACCATGTTAAGACAAGGATTTTAGATGCTCCTTTACAGTCTGATGTGTTGTTTGGTTCACCTGTGGAGGCAGTCTTAAAGAAAATGGAAGACAAGGCTAAGTCTATGCAGACTGTTAAAGATTTTTGCAAGTTCAGCCTCCAAGTTTAGTAGGAATTGGCCTGCTAAGGGGTGGACGTACCCTTCTTATGATTCACAGTCTAGGGGTAGATCTAGACGTGGTAGGGGCAGAGCTCAGGGCTCTTTCAGGCCTAGAACAGGAGTTCACCTGCACAGTCTTCGGTGAGGGCAGGGGCCAGTCCTTTCGTAAACAGGCCCAATGACCTACCTTTTCAGCTGCCAGAGCCTTCTCGTCTGGCAGCACCTTTGGGAGGAAGGTTGGCACTCTTCAAGGAAAATTGGAGTTTAATTACCCAAGACAGATGGGTATTGGATATCATACACCAAGGTTACAGGTTTTATTTCCATACCTTGCTTCCTTTCAAAGGCATGCCAGACGTTCCTCCTCAGCAAAGAATAGAGGCTCACAAACAAATTTCTCTGCTGCTTCAAATAGGGGCCATACAGCCGGTCCCTCTGCCAGAAGTGGGCCTAGGATTTTATTCTCGCCTGTTCCTAGTACCAAAGAAGGGGAACACGTGGAGACCAATTTTGGATTTATCTATCCTCAACACTTATCTGGACATTCCCAAGTTCAAAATGTTGACGTTACAACAGCTTTTACCTCTGCTGGGCAAAGATCACTGGATGGTGACTCTGGATCTCAAGGAGGCTTACCTTCATGTTCCTATCAGGCTAAGTTGCAGGAAGTATCTGCGGTTTCGGGCTGGGACTTCTCATTATCAGTTCTCTGCATTGCCCTTTGGCTTATCTACTGCCCAGAGTGTTCACGAAAGTTCTGGCTCCAGTGATAGCTTTCTTCAGGCTAAAAGGAATACAGATCTATCCTTATTTGGACGATTGCCTAATTCTGGCTCAAGGAAGGACGAACTTCTTCATCATTTGCAATATGTGATAGCAGTGCTAAGATGCCTGGGGTATTCTGTGAACGAAATAAAGTCCAGTCTAGTACCCTCTCAGGACATGTGCTTTCTGGGTGTGAGACTGAATACAGCATCCCAGATGGCCTTTTGACCCCGGACAAACAAAAGAATCTTTCCCTTTACTTCCATCAATTGTCTCATCAGTCCAGGCTGACTGCAAGGACAGTCCTTCAAGCCTTGGGGTTCATGGCATCTTGTATTCTGGTGCTTCCCAATGCCAAACTGCATATGAGGAAGCTACAATGGTATCTCAAAATGTATGGACACAGCACTGCCAGGATATGGACACTGTCATTCAGATAATACCTTGCATTCAAAAGGAATTTTTGTGGTGGGCTCAGGAATGTCACCTAAACAAGGGACTCTCTGTGACCCGGCCAGAGGCGAGTCAGATTCTAACGACAGATGCCTCAGACAAAGCTTGGGGAGCTCATCTAAATGGAAAGTGGATACAAGACACGTGGCCTGCCAGACTACAACATCTACATATCAACTTGAAGGAGATGTTAGCAGTCCAATTTGCATTAATAGCTTTCAAGGATTTACTTCTTCCAGGGCAGGTGTTGATTCTAACAGACAACACAACTGTCATGTGGTACATCAACAAGGGGGAACACGTTCTTATCCTCTATGCAGGCAAGCAATGGTTTTGTGGGAGACTGCTCTCAGTTTACAGCTAAATCTTCAGGCAAGGTTTCTGCCGGGAGCACAGAACTCCTTAGCAGATGTGTTGAGCAGACGAATTATGGATCCCCACGAGTGGAAATTGGATCCTCATGTATTTCAGAAATTGACAGTGTCATGGGGAACTCCAGACATAGATCTGTTCGCTTCTCCACTAAACTACCAGCTGCCAAAGTTTTGCACAAAAAGGTTTCATCCCACAGCCTGGAAAGTGGATGCTCTTTCTTTCAATTGGAGCAATCTTCATGTGTATGCCTTTCCACCTCTGCCTCTCCTCCCAAAGGTACTCCTAAAGGTCAGACAGGACAAGCCAAAGATGATTTTAATAGCTCCAGATTGGTCTCGACAGCACTGGTACCCATTACTGAGAAGTCTGGTACGGGAGTCTCCATGGCCTTTGCCTTCGATTCCACACCTGCTGTCTCAGGAGAACAGTCATTTACTCAATGTCAAACTTCACTCTCTTCACCTAACAGCCTGGCATATTCTGTTTTGAACCCTGGAGGGTCTCAGCTTCCACAGCAAGTTTTGAATGTTATTTTGGAGGCCAGAAGGCCTAGTACAAGGAAAGTGTGCAGATAAATGGAAGAGATTTTTATTTTGGAGTACAGCAAAGGAATTTGATGTTTCTGAGCCTAATTTAAGTGTGGCTCTTCAATATCTTACTGAGTTACTGGACAAAGGTTTGTCCTTCTCTTCTATTAAGGTTCATGCTGCAGCAATTTCTGCTCACTATGACTGTGACCCACCATTGTTTTCTCATCCTTTGTTTAAGCAATTCTTTAGAGGGGAGAAGAATATAAGACCCCGAGCTCCTACTCCTGCTTGGGATCTCAATTTTGTGTTGGAGAAACTTACTCTACAACCTTTTGAGCCTGCAGCTACTGCCGAGTTGAAATATTTATCATGGAAGACTGCTTTTTTGTTGGCCATTACCTCTGCAAGAAGGGTTTCTGAATTACAGGCCCTTATGGCGGTTGAGCCTTTCTTAATTTTCCATAAGGATAGGGTATCTTTGCGTACTAATCCTTCCTTTATGCCTAAAGTGGTTTCTAGTGTGGCTTTAAACCAAACTATTCATTTGCCTACTTTTTATGCAAACCCCCAAAATAAAGGGGAAAAGATTTTGCACACTTTGGATGTACACAGGCAGTTGCGATATTATTTGACCAGAACTAAAGGGTTCAGGCAGTCTCAGCAGTTTTTTGTTTCATTTGCTTTGGGTTCTCAGGGCAAGCCTGTGTCAAAACAAACTATTTCTAAGTGGATTGGGTTTTGTATTGCTTTCTGTTATTCCCATCATGGTAAGGAGATTCCAGCTGGGATTAGGCCTCATTCCACTAGGGCTACTGCCACTTCTACAGCCTTTTAAGGGGTGGCAACTAAAGATATTTTGGAGGCAGCTACTTGGAGTTCAGTGCATACTTTCTCTAAGCATTATCACCTTCCACTTTATTCTAAATCTAGGGCTGGTTTTGCCACTGCTATTTTACAGGGCATTTTGGCAGCTCCTACTGCTTTATAGTTTTGCCATCCTCCCTTACCTCTGCTTTGGGATTCTACCCAAGTGTAAGGACTGCAGCAATGTGAGATGAAGAACGTAGTACAGTTTTGTACCTACCATAAATGTAGATGTTCGAAGATCCACATTGCTGCAGTCCACCTCCCTCCTTCCCTCTGTAGTTAGAGGTTGTATGGGTTGGGTTGTACATATTGTGTATATTGTATATATTGTACATATAATTACTGCAAGGGTGGTTGGTTGGTTTTGCTGTCTTTTGGTTTTGACCTTTCTTTTTAGGGCCTTCTGACATCTGGGGCAAGAAAAGACTGAGGATATGACGTCGGTCATGCGCATTTGTACCCTGACGTCCTGATGTCAGTCTTAAGCGCCTTGACCCGGCGTCAGCCTAATACTTTGATATTCGGGCCGACCGAGGACAGCGGACTACCCAAGTGTAAGGACTGCAGCAATGTGGATCTTCGAACATCTACATTTATGGTAGGTACAAAACTGTACTTTTTCTGCACTGCAGGCAAATGTCCAGTGGATCTGTGTGGGGATGGTCATAAAAAAAACATACGAGTGGACAGACCAACTAACAGGCTGCACCACTGTTACATATCATCCTTCCTGACTGGAAGACTGAATCCAGTATATGTCCTTATAAATCACAGAAGGAACAGTGGCAAAGAGGAGACTGGCGAATCAGTGAACTTCTGCAGAGATGTTCTCACATTGTCTGGTGGTCAGTTAATGAGGAGGCTTTTTGTGGGTTGCTACTGTGCCCATGGCATATTAAGAGGAGTTACTAAAAACAGGAACCAGTAGACAGTACAACTTTCGCCACAGAGAAACAACTGATAAGCCACAGGATGCAAAAGTTTAATGAAGTAAAGCGCTTTTCGTCTGCTCAACCAGCAGACTTCATCAGACCTGAATCAGTTGTTTCTCTGTGGCGAAAGTTGTACTGTCTACTGGTTCCTGTTTTTAGTTTTCCCTGTTTGTGTTTGCGAAGGATTATATATTGAGGAGTTGGCAGATTTAACTTTGACTTTTCTTAGGCCAATCTGCAAGTTAGTGGGTAGTGGCATCTACCCCACTACTCTGAATTGACCTTTGGTATTAAATAACTGAGAACTTTGGGAGTCAAAAGCTATAGGGACAAAGTTCTTATCAAACCAGGTCTCTCTCAAACAACAGATCTACATCTTACAGCAAGTCACAGTACACAGTCTTGTAGCAAACCAATCTGGCATTGTGATAAAGCACCTGAATGTCATCTCCAAAAAAAGGTTATATCTGTCTGTCCCAGGTACTTTTGAAGGCTCATTGGCTACTTCACACAGTGGTGACACGGCCCACACAGTGTGTGGTTTTGCCCTGGTGTGGAAATGAATAGGTAAACATCAGTGTAGAATCTTGGAACTCAGTACGTGCTTATTCTCACAAGTCTGTCTTAAGAATGCTGTGAGCCTAACCAGACATACGTCTGTGAGCAATACCCAGTCTCAAACCAAGGTCAAACTACTGGTTTGGGTGGCACAACAGGAAGGACAAAGGGACAGTAACATTTCACTTGCATAAACCGACTCAAATGAGGTTAAAGTATTGGCAATAACAAAGCCCTGTGCGGGAGATCTAGGAAGGAATTATCAGTAATTGGTAAAACCAGGTGTACATTTAAAACAAAAAAGTAGCCAACCAGTAGTGAATTGAATGAAAGAATTTGATTGAACCAATAGCAACAGCAATAGTAGTAAAAGGACGATACACGTAGACCCTATGAAGGAGAATTCTGCTCTAGTGTGTAGTAATCAGACCTGATAGAATCATAAAATATCAAGACAGTTGTACAACCTCACCCCTTTTGGAAGTAAAAACCTATTGAAAATAAAATGGTGGCATGGCATCTCTGGTCCTGTAAAAGCAAGTACCTTGTAAACAGAATTAAAGACAAAAAGTAAGGTCCAAGTACAGATGATTGTCTAAGGGGGCCACCAGGGTAAGATCTCCAGTTCAGCAGGAACTTGTCAAAGAGAATCTGTATATGGCAAAGTTACGCCAGGAAGGACGCAAATGGTGGCATGTCAAGGAGGGCCGAACTCCAGATTAGTTAAAAACCCTGTACAGGAGGAGAAACACTTATCTTCGACCCTCTTGGCAGGACCAAAATATCAAAGCAAAAGTAATGGGACAGCCTGCAGCTTAAAGAAAAATTAAAAAGTCAGCACCACAGCTTCAGGAGAAAGAAAAAGTAATGATGGGCAGTAGGATGCAACCCAGAAAAACAACCAGGATCCAGAGTTAAAATGTAGGCAGGATTGCACATCTGCTAACTAAATGGCTTGGCTCCTCAAATGAAAATAAGACTTAAGGCATCTGGTCACCATCTCCAGCGTGTCGCAACTTGTCAGTTTCCAGCAGCTCACAAAGATAATCGAGTAACAGGAGCTCCAAGCAGTGACCGCAGTTATGAAGGATCCCATCACACTGCACTAATAATAACACTGCTGTTTGAGAACAAAAGCTGGTAGCAGTGATAGAACAAAGTCATGTGAATCCAGTAGTGGGCTTAATCCTTGAATGGCCAGCACTTCAACTGTATGTCTCCCAACTCCCAGCAGTAGGCAGTCAGCAAGGTTGACCGTACAGATTCAAAGGTATGTTTGTTTTGTCTTTCGGCTTTTCCCGGTTAGGGGTCGCCACAGCGGAACTCCTGTCCGCTAATGATTGGCAGTTTGTTTTTATGGTGTCGAGTTGCCAGCCAGACGCCCAACCTTCAACGAAGGCATGCCCATTCAATTCATGTCTTTCGAATGCACACTCAACCGCGGGGAAGACATGCAGACTCCACACAGAAGGCACTCCCAACCCAAGCCGAGAATCGAACGGGAGAACCTCTTGCTGTGAGGCAACAATGCTACCGTTGCACCACCGCGGAAGTAGTATGTATTGCTGCTTTTGCTGCACAATCATCATTGCACAACTTGCCAGCGTCCGCAATAATCCATTACTGAAAGGTGTTGTCTGTACATGTTGGTGCCTCGGAGCCTGTCTTCAATAACAAAAGAAAAGGGAAAGTTATTGTACTGTGAAGTGATGAAAAATATGCTGCAGTCATTAAAACTGTATGCACCAGTGTTTTTAATGTACTGAGCAGATCTTGCCAGTCATGCCTTCTGAAATGAACAGAGGAAATCAGAGGTAGGAATTCATGATGCCAGTTAAGTGTGAAAGAGTGAAACACTGCTTAACTGTGTAACCTAGACCTGGTAAGCAGACAAGAAATGAGTGCTAAGGTGCTGTAATAACTTGTTTGCACGGACTCTGCAGTTAAATATGCAGCATGTAAGCCAGCAAAGAGTGCACTGAGTTTACTGGTGAACAAACATTGCAGTTTTTGTTTTGTTAGAATTAAGTATGTGATTTTTGTCCAGAGGATTTATGGTTGAAGATTGTTAAAGTGCTAGGGAAGGGTTGCTATATGAATTAAGAACGCAAAGTATATTGCATGTCAATTAACAAGTTAACTTTACAGTACATGAGCATTTTTGTAGCAAGTGATAGTTGAAACCAGAAGATGATCTGAGCAAGGAGAAATTGAGTTTTGAGATTTTGGTAGAGAGAAGTGTATTGCCATGGTTATTGTGGAAGTAGAACAGGGTTAGTGGTCCTGAGGTGGTATTTGCAGAAATACCAGTGGAGAAGTGTTGAGTTTGGTCCTTGGCATGATAGAGAACAGGGTGGGCAATGAGACGCCTTGAAGGATAATTTGCTATGTAATTTCAACAAATTGTTTTGCTTGAGGGCGACACTGATGTGTTTCTGATTTCTTCAAATCTTGTTTGATGTGCTTTGAGAATGACCTGATGGAAAGCAAATGACCTGAGTTTGCAGGAGAGTCTGTCAAAAGAATTAGTGAAAAAAGATATGTAGAAAAAAGTGGGTGGTATATGGTTTGGCTTATGGAGAAACAAAATGCTGAGCTTGTACCATTTCTTTAATGGCTTTGTTGATATGAATGCTGAATTTGGTGAGGCATTATACCTGACCCAAGCAGTGTAAAGAACTCATTTTAAGTTTTTGTTCCATCTTTATCAGTAGGCTATTAACTTGATTTTGTTTAGGATGAAATAACCTTGCCTTTGTTTTCTTTGCAATTAGTTTGATCTTGGTATAACTTGCCAAGACTCAAAGCAGTTTGCAGTGATGTATTTTTACAGGTTGTGTGATGCGAAATGCAGGATAGTGTCATCTCCATATTGAGTTGTTTCTACAGGTCGATCTAACTCTTGTATGCTGATTTGTGAATAACAAGGGTGTAAGAATTGCCTTTTGAACACTTATAGGTTCATAGGTAGGTACTAGGCTATCGGCCCTAGGGCCCATACAAGCCTAGCCAAAAAATGTATCCTGGCTTTCGCCACCCAAGAAAATTATTTTCCTGTGCCCCTGTCGAGCAGAGCCACAGAAGTGATCCCCGGGGTGAATTTCCCATCCAATCATCAAGATTTTTCTTGAAGAGTGCTAATGAGGAGCTCTGTTTGACATAGATAGGTAGTCTGTTCCAGAGTATTGGAAGTCTCTGGGACAGGAATCTATCCCTCCAGCATGTTCTGTTTATTGTGGTGACAAGGTTAAGGTCCCTAGAGCATGTAGCTCGGAGGGATTGGGATTTCTTTAAGTGGAGCATGTCCAACAGCTCTGGGTTTGACATAGCTTTGTATGTTAGGCAGAGATCGCCCCCTGAGTAGGCGATATGCGATGGAGTAAAGCTGTAGTTTTTTAAGACAGGAGATGTGTTGACTGGGTTTCTGCAGTATTATTGGCCCGTCTTGTGGTCTAGGTTCTTTGTACCAGCTAGGTATTGATCCAGGTTATGAGGAGATACTGATGTGTAAAGCTGGGCAAGGAGCTTCCACAGGATAGGATATTGAATTGTGCTGAAAGCCTTCAGGAGATGAAGGAAAATTCATCCAACGGCTCATTGTCGTTTTGTTTTCTGGTGTTGAAAGCAAATGGAGTGGCTTCAGTTCCTTGATGAGGTCTAAAACCATGTTAGGGGGTTAGTTTAGAGTTTCATACTAATGGTGTGGTACTCTATTCACTACCTTCTTGACTAATCATACTACTCCCATCACCATTAAAAATTAATCTGTATTGACATCACCGAAACAGCTACCTTTGTGAAATCAAGTTAACAGCAGGTTTCTGTTACAGGTGCAGAATTTGCTCTCATAGAATGATTTATCAGAAATAACTGGGTAGATACATGGAGCTGAGATTTCCTATAGGTGATTTGGAGAAGAGTTTTTTTTCCCCAACTCTATGTATTCATAGTTTTTTTTAAGCCTATTGTACAAACAGTATAAACTGTAGTTCCCAGTTATTGCAGGCTTGCACAAAGTTGTATTTTGGCATTTTATAGACCAAATTGAACAAGCTTATTCTTGATCTGTAAGTTGTTCCCTCATAAGGTTAGTATTTTAATGTGTCCCTGTTATATTTCAGTTTATTTCCCAGAATATTTCTTAGTTTGACAAGTCCCTATATTGGAGCCAAAGTATCCAGTTATGTTTTTTTCAGCCTGCCTGCATAGACCCTCTCCTTTTGCTTGGCCAGTTTATTTACGAATTCTTGAAATTCCAAGTGAGATTATTCTGAGCCTTCCATTTGTGGATAATATTTTTTTAGTATTGCTAGAATACCCAAAAAAACACCATTTCATTGTCATGTATGACCTAGTCTTTCACATCAATGTATCGCATGGCGATTGTGCTCCAGAATTGTGGGGAAAAAAAGATACATGTTAAGTTCTTCCCTAGCACAAGACCCTGTTTAACAATGCTGATGGGTGCTTAACCAAACTTTGCTATGAACACCCTAAGCACTAAGATCTGATCTCAGTCTATGGACTTCACAGCAGACAAGACTTGTAGGATTGCAAAGAACAGAGAGAGAAGGCAGAATAGCTTTTAAAAGTTGTTAGAACCACACTTGGCAGTGTGACAGATTGTGTATAATAGCTTTTAAAAACATTTTCCCCTGCCAGAGGAGCACTTTGCATCTGTTGTACCTCTCAACCTTCCCTGATTGTGGAAAACATCTCGGATTTGTTGCCTTGTATTTTTTTTTTGCTATAGCCCTCGTAAAATATTTGATCAGTTAAACTGCAGAGTATTGCAGTTGGGCAGGAATGCCAGAGATAAGTTTCATACCAGTTGTTCAGAAAATGCATGTTGATGCAAACCCTGTTGTTTTAAGGGAGTTGGAGTAGTGGTTAAAGTCTCCCTGGTTTTGATCCTTTGTCCTCTTTTTGGATTTGTCCTGATGTCTTAAGTAAAGCAGTTTAGAGTTTTGCTGCGGTCTTTGCCAGTGCTTAAGTGTTTACCAGCTTTCAAAGCTGGTAAAACACATCACACACCTATATGTTCTTTTTTTTTCTGTAAGTGGTTACACATGGAGCAGATTAAGCTTCATGCACGATTAAGAATTATTGGGACTCCGATTGTAACCCAGTACTGTGTATTGTTGAATACATTATAAGATGGCTACAGTTTGTGAGACAGTCCTATAACTTCCCAAGAATAACTTCTTAGCCATGTCTAGGTCTGTGCAAAGTCAAAATCTGCAATTCCTGCAGATTCTGCTTAAAATACTGTTGAAATGGATACAACTGTATGACTATTGATTTTTTTCCTACACCAGCATGCATTATCAACGGAAAGGAACTTGAGCTCCAGTCAAGCTGGGGTATAAAATATTTATGGAGGCATACCTCTCAACTGTACAGACTTTTGCAGAATGTCCAGATTTTTGAATACTGTTTTTGGCCTATTTTTCACAGAACTTTTAAAAATTATTGGCAAATTATTGATTGAAGTCAGAAAATGACAAGACGTTTGAGCTTCAGACTTTTCACCCTTCAAGAAAAGTCATGCTAATGCAAAACCTGTTCTATTAACTTTCTAAGTTTGTAAGAGCAATATTTAAAAATGGTCCCTATGTTTGGCCTTTTGTCCCCCTTATTTATGGCTTTGTCCAGATTTCTTGCTCCAGGAGGTTGAGAGGTATGTATGGAGGTATTTGTAGGCAGATATTCTCTACCTGTTTGACTTGGTAGAATACTTGAGTGCTAGGCATTCTTACCCTGTCCTCCCAGATAAGAGATGTGTCCAACTACTACTCCCAGTCCTGCTTTAATTCCGTTCCTGTTTTTTTTTTTTTACTGAATTAGCAACACTCCCCACACACTAATGTTTGCAGAAAGTGTGTAACCCCCCCCCCCTTGCTTCTACGATAAACTCCCAAGTTCCAGAATTTGGTCAGAGTCCTCCACTGTTTTTTCTTTCATTTAAAGATGATTGATTGCCTCTTGTGTCAAAGTAAATTTCTGTTTTGTTTTCTCCTGTAATACTTCTATCATTTGCTCCAGCTGCATTGTCGCTTCACAGTAAGTGGTTCTCCCGTTTGATTCTCGGCTGGAGCACCTTCTGTGTGGAGTCTGCATGTCCTCCCTGTGGTCGAGTGACGTTAAAGACATGCAGGTAAGTGCGAGCATGAATGGGTGTGCCTTCTTTGAAGGTTGGGCATTGGGCTGGCAACTCGGCACCGTGAAATCCACTGCCAGTCATGAGCGGACCTGAGTTCCTCTGTGGCGACCTCTAACCGGGAAAAACCGAAAGACTCTTAAGACTTCTGTCATTTGCTCCTATTATGTTATTGAGGTACACATTATCTTCTTACTGTAGCCATATATATATATATATATATATATATATATATATATATATATATATATATATATACACACAATATCCAGTAGATGTATCCCATTTTCTCTCTTTACCCCTTTGTGCACAAAAAGATCCATAGCTATTTTAACCAACTGGTCCCTGTAGGTATCTTCCCTGATGCTGTCTTTGTTTTATTATCTAAAATACTATGCTCCTGCAGTCTTGAAGCAAATCTATTTGGGTTCATGCTCAATGCTTTTACATAACTTGGTAAATCTAATCTTGTAACAAATAGAGTCTCAGTTGAGCAGCACAAAAGTAGATAGGCTTGGCATTGAGGCCCGCTCCAGTGCCACGCAAGGCCTCTTACTATCCCAGAGAAAATGACAATGCCATTTTTTTAAGTGACTCAGAGTCTTTTTAAGTAGAAGAGAGAGCCTGCCGGAAACTTGGCACCATGGTGATAGGACAAGCATCTTGATAGTGTTGTAATGTAAATCAGTTGGCCACTTGTAACGCTTCAATTTGCATTTTTTGTAATATGAATACATATGAATGTTGTTTGTCCCCATTCCCACTATCCATACCCCACCACAGATATCTTACTTTTTGTTATGATTTCTGAATTAAGTGCAGCTTATTCTAAGTTCAGTACTAGGTTTATAATTGCCACTCTTATCGCAAGAATGAAACCACCAAATTCCTGTAACATTTTTGAAAATGTTGTGCATCCCTTAGTTTGCATTGTCGTCATAAAGTGAGAGTTTACCTTCTCCCCTCCCAACTGGAGTAGTCTACTTGATACTGTCCCAAGCATTGCCAGAAGCTCAAGGTGGATGTCCGACAGGAACTGGGATGGCAGGCAACCATGCTGTCTTCCCCCTCATTAAAACAAATTGCTCCAATAGCTGTCCTCCCACTTAAATTTAATCCGATTCCTTTGTGTGTGTACGCATGCACTACCTTGGTAATGCCTGCTAAATCTAATCCATTCCCTGCCCCATCACTAGCCCTACATCTTACAGGATGTACGTTTTTAAGTAACGCTATAAGATATTCTGATACACAAACACACACCAACACATTCTACCAAAACTGCATCTGTCCTCCTGCCTAACCCTAAAATGCACCAATTCTCTTTCAAACATGCATCTATCCCCATACCTAATTCCATTAAAGACGATGCACAAATGCTCACCACCTTCCAAACCTCCGTTATCTCTTTCAAACATACCTTCAAGATGTCAAACGTTTGACTATACGAATAACTATCTCTACTGCCCCTTGCATTTGTTGACCAGCTTGTATGTTCAGTAAAACACAGGGGAGTGTGTGTGTGTGTGTGTGTGTGTGTGTGTGTGTGTGTGTGTGTGTGTACACATGAGTGTACATATACCCACAGTCCAGATCACAAAATTCTGCCAGTCCCTATGCCTTTTTTGCATCTTATTTTAAAGGACCATTTTCTGTTCAAATCTCCAGTTAACGGGTTATCTTCTAGTATTCTGTCTCAAGTGTACCCCTCTTCAACAAACCTATACTGATTTAAATCTACCATTTAGCACAGGAAAAAAAATTTCATCGGGGTGTCTAGTGAAATCACCTGTGGACTCTCTAGCCTGTTCACAGCTGTCTGTTTTGTTGACCGTCTTTAATTAAACTCTGTGAACAGGGAGAATTGTCAAAGAATATAGCCCTCAGAGTGGCATGGTTGAAGTTTGCTTTCCTATGTAAATATTAGTCTCTCTCTGCTCTGGTTGAACCCTTACACCAGGGCCTAGACGTCCTCTAATTTCTTGCTGGGCTTTACTTTCTTGATGTTGATTGCATATGTGGGCATTTGGATAACTGTCTTGTCACTCATCCAACTTAATTTTCTTCTTGATCCTTTCTCACTCCTGCCTTTTTCAGTCCTGTGGTAAAGAGAATGGTCATTGTGCACATTTTGCTAGTTTGTTCCAAAATCACCAAGAATGATCATTTTGGCAGAAATGTTAACTGGCCCAATTGTAGTGTAGTTTTAGCAGCATCTCTGGGTAACTTTAAATGGATATAAATTCATAACAAAATAGCATTGTTTAACTTGATCACAAGTCAAGTGTTGTGGTTTTTAGTTCCAGGTATGGTACTGATCACGTCCTGTTCAGTGCGACAGCAGTGACCATGTTAAATACAGTATCCTAGTGGAGTAATTTCAGAGTTCATTCAGTATAGTTAAGGCAGTATTTAGAGATGGCAAATACATCTGTGATGTCCAAGTTTGGATTTGTGTTTTTTACAGATATTGTGCACAGTTTTGAGTATTGAGGAGATTTTCTAGTAAGGATATGATGTCTTGCTGAGAACTAGGATTGGCCCAATCTCTTCTGAGCAGAGGAGAAGTTAGGCCATTTGAAAGTATGTTTTAAATTTGGGGGTCTGTTTACGGAAGAGAAGTTTGGGTAACCATTTTAGGTCTATGTCGTGGGTGAGTGATATGAGGTTTTGGGTTAAAGTAGTTTTGACAGAGTTTTTGAGAGGGATGTGCAATGTAGATGTTTTTACAAAGCTCTTTTTTTGTGGGGGATACCTTTAGAGGTTGTCATATGTGTGGGTTGTTGTGATAGGTAGTAGTACAGTAAAATTGTTAAAGAATGTTCTAGGTATTGTTTATGCTCTAAGATTTTTCACATCATTCTTCTTTTTCTTTCCCTTGCCTAAAGAACCTTTCCCGTTTTCCTCGATCCATTTTGCCATGTCTATTTTCCATTCCTGCTTTGTTTTTTCTGCCTTCCTGGCTGCCTTTATTGATTTTATTTATTTATTTCTTTAATATTCCTCGTTTGTAAGTGAAAGGAGTCAGATTAGTTATAATCTGTCTCCGTTCAGTGATTACTCCTGACGTCTAATTTAAGCCAAATTGGTCCCCTTCTTTTTGTCTGCCTTTTCTTCCTGCAGGTTACCTGTGTTCTAGGTTCGAGTGCTGTGCGGAGCTGGCCTTTTATCTTCACTCTTCCTTTTATCCACTACCCTGTAATGTGTGCTTTTTCCTTTCATGGCATCGAACGTAAAGAACTGCACAGGGTCAAGGACATCCTAAAATGAGTTATTTTGTGGTAGAGATACTATTATGATTTCACATCTTCACTGAAACTCAGTTCTGTCTTGTCACAGACTGTGTAGAGTGTTCTTAGTTCCTCTGTCACAAGATGTCTCTAACTTAAAACACTGATTCTGCTGGCAAGAAATAAGCAAGATGCTAAATTAAAAGCAGTCCACATTCAGTACCATTTACTAGAACAAGGAACAATTGTTTTTATGCCATCTGAAAGGAACTTGTTTTACAAATCTTCGCATTTGTACATGTTTTGGATTTCTATCTGTATTGCTAACTGACCAGGTTAAGACATTGAGTAAGGATACTAGTTATCTGCCTAGAGAAGAATATTTAGTGTTTCTCCAATGGTTTGCCTTGCTTTAAAAAGATGAAGGCAATAAGTAGCAGACAGAGTTGAGATGAGGCGTTTGCCATCATTGCAGAGCTTTCACAAGTGTGTAGGTACTATCCTTTACTTGCCGTGTGTTGTCTGATATGGGAACACAGTGTGTGTTCTCTAGAACTTTGTAGGAAGGTGCTGTGCTGCTATTTTACTTGTTAACTGTGTGACGTTTAATTTTAGGAGCACTGCTGTGTGTGTATGTGTGAGACACATGCACATCTCCCTGTTTTTTTTTACAGCGCATGATGGTTTTTGATATGAAACTAAGCTTCTTTGAGACTACGAATGTTAACAGTTTGTGTTGTGCCTTGAATGTCTGTTTTGGTGGAGAGCTGATGTTCATCATGTTACCCTGCTGCAGTCATCACACTTGGGTTATTCTGCTGTCAGGCGGTCCCACAGTCGGCCTGAATTCCAAAGTCTTGGTCCGGTGTTGGTTGCTGTTGCTTCTTCCCTGACGTCAGTGTGCCAGGGGTATACAAAAGGCATCCAACGCCATTTTATTCAGTCTTTCTTGCCGCGCGGTGCCCAAAGCAGAAGCAGTTCGCAAGTGCCAGTCGGCAGACACCTGAGATTTTCGATTTGAATTTCAGTCCGAAGTCTTCAATAAAGCTAAGTACCCTGTTGGGGAACATTTTCTTGCCTCAGTCCGATCTCAGAAAAAGTTAACAATTGCATTTCTTGTGGGAAGCAAATACCTCATAAGGACTTCCATTCTTATTGTATTCCTTGCCTAGGCCCAGACCATGACGTCACAGGTTGTTGGTTTTGCGCTAGGTTTAATAAACGCACTATCAAACGCCGTTTTGACTTCGCACGGAATTACTTTGGTAGGAAATTTTAATTATATCATACCGTCGGAGCAGCCGACTACCGCAATTCATAAAAAACGCAAGGATAAGGACAGGCAGCCTAGGAATAAGCCAGACCCCGAGGCCTCAGCTGGGCCTGTCACCGGTTCTCCAGTTTTCAGTGAGGCACCTACGCAGCCCCTGATGACTGCAGAGCTGGAACCCCAGACAGCTGCCGACTCCCAAGCGGAGTCTACTAGGCCGACGCAGCCATCTACCGACACCGGAGCAGAATTAGACACCGGTGCAGAGGAAACACCTTTGGTTGCAGAAGGGGTCTTCAGACCGACTACACTCACCATTAAATCTTATACTAAGCTTAAAACTCCTTTAAAGCCTAAGAAAACTGTTCATCAGTCTACAGGTCAAGGCCCCATGCCTAAGAAACAGATGCTTAAGATGGCTGAAGATTTAATTACCCTTATCAGGGATTCCCATCCCCCTCCTGATAAAAGACCAAGACAAGAGGAGGATTATGCATCCTCTGACCAGGTTTCTCTCTCCTCAGATTCTTCTGAGGAACAGGATTACACTTTTCCACCTTATGAGGATTCTGATGCTGAAGACTCTGTTCCCTCAGCATCTCCCCTTGAATACTCCTTTGGGGAAACTTTACATACCATGAAGTAACATTTCCACTGGGAAGGCCAGGATTACTCAGATTCTAAGAAAAGGCTCCGAGAGTTCCTTTTATTACCCCAGCACAGACCTCTTGCTATCCCTCCTGTTTTAGATATTGTGGATGGTCTACTTGGAGTCTAGTTTAAATCCAGACTCTCTTCCTCCTGCTCCAGCCAAACCAGACGGATACTACAGAGTACCGGACTCACACAAATTCCTTTATAAAAGCCCTATAGCTGATCCAGAAACCATATCCCAGGGTTCTAAGGGAGCAAAAGCTTCTATGGCTAAAAATCCTGTGCCCTCTGAAAGAGATTCCAGAGCCCTAGATAGATGGGGAAAGAAAATATACACCTTTGCAACTCTGGCTTTGAGAGCATTAAATTGCCAGTTTCACATGTTGAAATATCAACCATTCCTGATGTCTCAGTTAAAACAAAAAATGAACACACATTCAGAACAGCCCGAATTCAAGGAAATGCAGGATCTGTTACATGCAGCTGAATAGGTGGGCAAGCCTACTTTACAATGCGGATTTGATTCATTGGAAGCTTCCTGTAGAGCAGCTGTTACTGGCTCTGTCATTCGTAGACATGCTTGGTTAAAAGAGCAAAACCCTCCCTCACCATGTTAAAGCAAAATTATTAGATGCACCTTTACAACAAGATGTATTATTTGGTGTCAAAGCAGAAGAGGTTTTAAAGAAAATGGAGGATAAGGCTAAATCTATGCAAACGGTCAAGGATTTCTTGCAGGTACAACCCCCTCGCTTCAGCAGAAATTGGCCAACAGAAAATTGGTCCTTTCCAGCTTCAGACAGATCAGAGGGGCAAATACAGACGCCCAAGGGGCAGAGGTCAGTCACAGGGCCCTTACAAACCTCGCCAATGGGGTTCCAGAAAGGAGGAGAAGACAGGCCCCAAGCTAGCAGAAGGCAGACACAATGACTCTATCTTCAAACTACCAAGCAAATCTCTCCTGGCAACACCCTTGGGAGGAAAACTAGCATTTTTTGCAGACAACTGGCACATCATCACAAAAGACAAATGGGTTCTAAACATTGTCTTTCAAGGATACAGATTCCACTTTCATACCTTACCAAGGATCAAAGTAATGCCAAACCTGCCACCAAATCAATGGGCAGAGGCAGAAAAACAAATTACAGCTCTCATGAACATGAGAGCCATTCAACAGGTACCTACACAGGAGCAAGGACAAGCATTTTACTCAAGACTCTTCCTAGTCCCAAGAAAGGACAGAGCATGGAGATCCATTCTGGATCTTTCAATTCTGAACACCTATCTGCAAGTGCCAAAATTCAAGATGCTAACACTACAGCAGCTTCTTCCCATACTGGGCAAGAATGCTTGGCTAGTCACTTTGGACCTCAAGGAGGCATACCTGCATGTCCCTATCAGACAAAATTGCAGAAGATACCTCTGCTTCATTGCAGGTTCAACGCATTATCAATTCTCTGCAGTGCCCTTTGGCTCATCTACTGCGCCCAGGGTCTTCACAAAATGCCTGGCACCAGTAATTGCATACTGCAGACAAAGAGGAATTCAAATATACCCATACCTGGACGACTGTCTTAATTCAAGCAGAAAGCAAGGACATTCTTTTACAGCAACTGGCATTTGTCAAACACCTTCTAAGTTGCCTAGGGTACACAGTAAACGAAAAGAAATCAAAACTAGTGTCCTCACAAAACATAATATTCCTGGGTGCCAGCTTGAATACAATGGCCCAGATGGCTTATCTCACGCCAGGCAAACAACGACAGCTGTTTCAATATTTCAAAATAATGGCAACAAAGACCCAACTCCCTGCAAGAAAAATTCTGCAGGCCTTGGGATCCATGGCATCTTGCATACTACTAATACCATTTGCAAAACTGCATATGAGGAAATTACAATGGTACCTGAAAAGTGTATGGACTCAGCACAGCCACAGCTTGGAAACAATGATTCCACTCATTCCCTGCCTTCAACAGGAGTTTCTGTGGTGGGCACAGGCATGTCACCTCAACAAGGGTCGGCCTTTCACCTTACCCACAGCCAGGCAAACTGTGACAACGAATGCATCAGACTATGCCTGGGGAGCACACATGGCAGGACAGTGCATTCAGGGCAAATGGACTACAGATCAGAGACACCTGCACATCAATCAAAAAGAAATGCTAGCAGTGCAGAATGCCCTAACAGCTTTCAAGGACCTTCTACACCCAGGACAACTACTAAGGACAGACAACACCACAGTTATGTGGTACATAAACAAGCAAGGGGGCACACATTCCTACCCTCTATGCAGGCAAGCAATGACCTTGTGGAAGACTGCACTGTCTTAAAGGTTCAATTACAAGCACAATTCCTGCCAGGAAAGAAAAACACATTGGCAGACGACCTAAGCCGAAACATCATGGATCCACATGAATGGAAACTAGATCCACAAGTATTTGCAATGATAGCTCAAAAATGGGGATGCCCAGGCATAGATCTGTTTGCAACCCCCCACAACCACCAACTTCAAAAATTTTGCACAAGGACCTTCCATCTACTAGCTTGGAAAGTGGACGCCTTCTCATTCCGTTGGAAAACATTAACAGTGTATGACTTCCCTCCACTGCTTTTTCTAGCAAAGGTACTGCTGAAAGTCAGATTAGAAAGGCCACAAATGATTCTCGTTGCACCAGACTGGCCACGCCAACATTGGTATCCAATTTTAAGGAACATGGCCCAGGGCCCACCATGGATTTTGCCACAAATTCCTCACCTACTCACCCAGCGAGACAATCTGATTCTACACAGCCAGCTCAAGACTTTAAACCTGGCTGCATGGCAAATTACCTAAACAACCAGCCAACACCTTTATCCAAAGCTGTTATGAATCTCATTCTGGAGGCCAGGAGGCCCAGCACCAGGAAAACCTATTCAGACAAATGGAAAAGATTTTGCACCTGGAACCAGGCTAAAGGCCTAAATTCCCTGGAGCCGAATATTCCTCAGATTCTGCAATATTTAACTGAGATGTTACACAAAGGACTTTCCTTTTCATCTATTAAGATCCACGCCTCAGCAATTTCAGCTCATTACAGCACGGATCCTCCTTTATTTTCACATCCACTCCTAAGACAGTACCTCAGAGGGGCTAAGAACTTAAGACTGCCAAGGAGAGCTCCAACACCTACTTGGGATCTCAACTTTGTCCTGGAAAAGCTTACACTGCCACCCTTTGAACCAGCTTCTTCAACTGATTTAAAATTTCTTTCATGGAAAACTGCCCTAGTACTAGCAATAACCTCAGCTAGAAGAGTCAGAGCTACAGGCACTAATGGCAGTGGAACCTTTCCTCATTTTTCATCAAGACAGTGTTTCTCTACGAACTAATCCTTCCTTTATGCCAAAGGTGGTATCCAGTGTGGCCCTAAACCAAACCATTCACTTGCCCACCTTCTTCCCAAATCCCCAGAACAAAGGAGAAAGACTCCTGCACTCTTTGGACATTCACAGGCAATTACGTTACTACTTGGATAAAACTAAGGCTTTCAGAAAAACTGACCAGCTCTTTGTAGCCTATGCTACAGGATCACAAGGAAAAGCCGTCTCAAAACAGACCATTTCTAAATGGATAGGACATTGCATATGTTTCTGCTACACACATCATGGGAAACCAGTACCTGCTAACATTAGGTCCCACTCCACCAGGGCTACAGCTACATCAGCAGCCTTTCTCAGGGGAGTGCCAACCAAGGATATTCTGGAAGCTGCTACTTGAGTTCAGTGCACACCTTCACCAAACACTATCACTTACCTCTTTACTCTAAGACTAGAGCTGGTTTTGCCACTGCAGTTTTGCAGGGCTTACTAGCTTCTTCTAACCCTGTTTGACTCCACCTCCCCTCCTTAGCTTTGGGATTCAACCCAAGTGTGATGACTGCAGCAGGGTAACACGATGAACATAGTACAGTTTTGTACCTACCATAAATGTAGATGTTAGACTGTTCACCCTGCTGCAGTCCAGGTTACCCTCCCTCCATCCCCTCTGAACTAGCTGAACTTACTACCTCTGTGGTGTATTTGCTTGTACCTAAGGGTTTTGTTTTATATTTATATAGCCACATATATATATATATATATATATATATATATATATATATATATATATATATATATATATATATATATATATATATATATAATATATTGCCTACCTTTTGGGGGCACGCGTCGGATGCTTCTTGTATACCCCTGGCGCACTGACGTCAGGGAAGAAGCGACAGCAACTGACGCTGGACCAAGACTTTGGAATTCGGGCCGACTGTGGGACCGCCTGATGGCAGGATAACCCAAGTGTGATGTCTGCAGCAGGGTGAACACTCTAACATCTACATTTATGGTAGGTAGAAAACTGTACTTTTTCTCCCCATAGACACATTGTTCATATAACTGTATATCTTTGAGTTGATTAGTTCTGTTCTCCCCATGATGCATTCCAAGGAGTGTGTCTGTTTTGCTAATGTTAGCATTGCTGATGCACTCTTCTGCTGGGGTTAGAAGAAAGTGTATTATCTTGAACCAGTATATTACCCTCACCTATTCAACTGGCCATTGCTGAGTTTTATTCCTGTATAGGTGGTACAAGTGATTTGTACTGCTGATGCATCAAATTTGTAGATTGAGGAAGTGGACTGGTTGGTTATGTAATCTATTTAAGTTGATAATTAATAGGAGGATCATGTTGGTTGTAATTTAGGTGCATTTCTTAGTTTTATGTAGAAAACACACAATTTTTAAAATTCAGCTTGATGATTAGATGGTTTAAAAACTGTTCGAGTGTAGTAATGTAGGGTTTAGCTGTAGCATTTTGCCCCAAACTAGCTGCAGACATTTTAGATTATCTGTGATAGTAACACACACTTGTTTTTTTCCCTTTCTGTAGGTGTTTCACTCTTTGCTCTGTCAGCCCTTTTTGTACCAGGTGACTTTGCCTCACATGTGGAGCTAATAAAGAGTCTCAGCCTTCCCCCACAACTGATCTTCTGCACCAAATTTGCAATTTGTGTACCATTAACCTACCATATGTGGAATGGACTCAGACATTTGGTAAGTAAGAGTGACCTGTTACCATTCAGAAAAGTGACCTCAAGTAGTACCAGACTCCTTGACTAACAAGAATGAAGCACTGACTGGATCCGGGCAGCCAGGGTTCTTGTGGCTCTGGCAGTGAAGGAATCAGGCAGGGAGAGGGGAAGGAGTGAAAAGGCATTCCCTCCTCCTCATTCTGGGGGGAGGGGGGTAGCTGGGGTTGCATGCTCTACACGGGCAGAAAGTTTGTGATTTCTCCCTGGGGAGATGGGGAGAGCCACCACTTTTGTGTTTCATTGAAGCATTCCTACCCATTTCGTCAAAACACCCCTTGCAGATGTGAAGGGATGTCATCTGCTGTCAGCCCATTGCATGCCCTTCCTTAGTGCTGGTGGGGATAAAGCTGAAAACGGTAACTGAATCCTCAAACCACTCCGAAGGCCTCTTACAGGTCAGCCCTTTACCTGGTGATGGAGAAAGAATATGCTCTGATGATACAGCAGGAGCAAAAAAAGAAAAATAGTCCTGACAGTAAAATTAGTGGCGCTGAACTTTGGTGTGTGTGTGTGATGTAGCTTATTTACATTTACTACTTCTGTAGGTTTTTGACAGCATTTCTTAATGATAGTGGTGATGGGTAGTTGCCTGCTGTCTGGTCTTTGGAGCAGGTTCTGACATAAAAACAAAACCTGTGTTTTTAGTCTCATTTCTGGCTATAATATTTTCCTATTTTTGAGCTATGGTACACCTGGCAGTTCTGCACTAATACACACTTATGTCTGTACTGTTGCTTTTTTGCTTCACTGACTCCAAACACAAACTGTTTGTGAAACTGATGTGCACAAGTGTTAATTTTTAGTTTTGGCTAGTTCCAATTTTGTTCAATGAAGTGAATACCAAAGTTATTCCCATAAACTTCAGGACTGGTTTTGTGTGTATATGAGAATATTTGTGTAACTGACTTATCCAAGTAAGTGAAGTGGTGTTTGCATCCCTTTTCTGCTGCAACCCATTCTGGAAGGCACAAATACATAGCAGATGTGAGTAAATGAAGTACACAGATGAATTGGCAAACCATTTGAAAAGCATAAGAATAATTTGGTGCATTTTTTGGGTAGCAAGTATAGGGTTGTGATGAAACATATGGGTTTGATCACAAATGTCTGGAAGGCATTAGTGAGTTGTGAAATATTTGTAAAAGTGTATAATTATTAAAATGTGAACGGAGATTAAGAAATACTAGTAGAAAACTGTACAAGATTGTCACCTGGGATGGGCAGAACCAGATTTTACTTGACAGGCATAGTGGAAATATATAAGCAACTTATTTGCATCTTGTCCAGTGTGTGAGAACTGCATTCATCAGGGATGCAAAGTCTCTGTCTCAATACCTATTATAGAAATGCTATTTGAATATATGTTCAGATAAACTGAGGCCATTAATAGTCCATCAGTGGACATCAGTACACAGTTGTAATGGACTGTGCTCCCATATTACCAGAAGTAGTGCTTTTATGGTTAAAGCAGAGACTGTTGACTGGGAAGTGGTATTTTTCTCCAGAATGTGTACCCCCTAAGGAAATACTTTACTAACCAAGGCCCATAGCAATTCTGTCTCCTCTATCAAAAATACTGGATTGATGCATTCACTCTCAGGTTCTAGGCTACCTCCTTGCTAACGACCTTCTGTCTAACACACAGCATGGTTTCCGACCATACCACAGCACAACCACTGCCTTACTTGCTTTCACTAATGCAATCCTCCAACATACAAACAATGGTTATTTCAGCTCTGCAACTTTCATTGATCTATCTAAAGCATTCGACATGGTCTCTCATAAACAACTCATCACTGTCCTCAGTACTCTATCCTGCTCTCAATCTGTCACAAACTGGTTCCAGAGCTGACTGACCGCCATCAATCCGTTGTTTGGCATAATGATATATCCCCCCAACTCCCTTTCTTAATAGGTGTTCCCCAAGGGATCCATCCTTGGACCTTTACTCTTCTACATATTCGCTAATAATCTAGCCTCTGCTACCAAACAGGCCACACTTGTACAGTACGCAGATGATTCCACCATAATCTGCTCAGCCCACTCCTACCTGAACTTCAAAAGACCACACAGGAAGCCTTTTCCTCAGTTGAAATTTGGCTTTCAGATGCACAATTAATACTTAACCCAAACAAAACTCCTCTTCCAACCCACCAAACACAATCTAAACACCCACCAATTTAATATTAAAGCCAATGACAACACCATTATCCCCCCAACAGACCACACCAGACTACTTGGAGTTGAAATGGACAATAACCTCAAGTTTGACATCCACATCTCGTTAACCATAAAAAAGTATACAAAAAACTAGGAGCTTTATACAGAAATAAGCAATTCTTCACCAAAACAGCCAAGGTTTCAGTTGCATACAGCCACCTTATCTCCACCCTACTCTATGCCTCTCCAATATTTACTAACCTAAGGCAAAGCGAGTTTGGTAAACTCGAAGCTTGCTACAACAAAATAGCAAGGTTTGCCACTGGCACAAACTACCGTAGCCACCACTGCACCTCACTTACTGAACTAGGCTGGCTAGAACTCCTTCACCTCATTCAGTGGTACCAACTCTCACTCGCTCACAAACTACTAAATCATCCTCTAACAGTCCCCCTCCCTCCAAAATCTACTCCAACCCCATCATACCTCCAGACCACTATGCTCCAGCAACAAAAATCAATTGCAGGTAACTAAAACCAGAAAAACTGCTGGAGAAGCTCTGTTTTCCTACTCCATGGCAGAATTATGGAATACCCTTCCTCACACTATAATGTCAACGTTATCACACACCAACTTCAAAGCTGCTCTAAAATCTCATCTAAAAGAGCACTGGACATGCCCCTGTCACAAACCTCTCTAACATCTCTATCCCAACCTCTCTAATCTCATTCTTCCACCCCTCTAACTACCTTGGATTGCAGCCAGATACATTGCTCGTAAACCTATATCTCAGCTGTAATCTTAGCCACTGTTATTCAGGGGTAGTAGCTGCTAGCTCAGCTATTAAAATACTTGCTAGTCTTTATGGCACCAATGATACAAGTTGTATCATTTAACTAAATAATTTCATTTTGAACTATAACTGTTTACTACTTTTGTTAAACAAAACCTGCCTATACTTGTAACTTGTAATTAATTGTTGTTTTTAATTGTTTTTATTGCGGAGCTTTTCGCCCTGGGCCTCCGCTGAAAAAGGACGTGTGTCCAGTTGGATTTTCCCGGTCAACAAATGTAAATAAAATAAATAAATAAAAGGCACTCTCTTTACGTTAAGGATACTGTACCAGTTATGTCAGCAGTGGGTATTAGTACATACTAGTCATAATAGACTGTGCTCCCAAATTTCCAAAAGCAGTGCCATTACACAAAACTACATCTGTTGACAGTGAATTGGTATTGATGATCATCGTGTTTCACTGTTGCAGTCATTACTCTTGGGTTATCCTGCTGGCAGGCTACCCTCAGTCGGCCAGAATTCCAAAGTCTAGGTCCGGCGTCGGTTGCTGTCGCCTCTTCCCTGACGTCAGTGCGCTAGGGGTATAAAAGATGCAGCCAACGCCATTTTCTTCAGTCTTTCTTGCTGTGTGGTGCCGAAGCAAAAGCAGTTCACAAGTGCCGGTTGGCCGACTACTGAGATTTTCAAATCCGAATTTCAGAACAGAAGTCTTCATTAAAGCTAAGTACCCCGTTGGGGAAACTATTTTCTTGCTCCAGACCGAGGTCAGAAAAAGTTAACAATTGTATTTCTTGTGGGAAGCAAATACCTCATAAGGATTTTCACTCTTACTGTATTCCTTGCCTAGGCCCTGATCACAACGTTGCTAGCTGTCGGTTTTGTGCTAGATTTAACCAACGCACTAGCAAACGTCTGTTTGGTTTTGCATTTCATTACTTTGGCCGAAGATTTAATTATATAATGCTGTCAGACCAGCCAACAACCGTAGTTTACAAAAAACGCAAGGACAAGGAAAAGGATAGGCATCCGTGGTCCAAAACCGACGAAGCCTCTGCTAGGCCAGTCGCCGGTTCTTAGTGAGGCGCTTTCGCAGCCCTTTGCGCCCGCTACCTCAGAGCCGCAGGCCACTTCCGACTCCCACGTGGAACCGACTGGGCTTCTGGATACTCAAGGTATTGGACACTCTGAAATCATTCCCTCAGATGGGTCCGGAGCCGCTGAGCAGGCATCTGCTACTGAGGGTGTCTTCAGACCTACACAACTATATATTAAGCCATCCTTAGCTTCAAAGACTAAAGCAGCTCTAAAGACAAAGAAAGTACAGCATTCTCCTACTCAGGCTTCCATGCCTAAAAAACAGGTGCTCAAAATGGCCGAAGACCTAATTACTTTGTCTCTTGCCTAGGTCTCTTATCAGGAGGGGGATGGGAGCCCCTGATCAGAGTATGATTTTTCTGATCAGGTTTCTATTTCCTCTGATTCCTCTTCTGATCAGGATTACTCCATGCTTCCCTATGAGGATTCTGATGCTGAAGAATCCATTCCTTCAGCCTCTCCTCCTGAGGATTACTCTTTTGGGGAAACCCTGCATACCATGAGGGAGCATTTCCACTGGGAGATCCAAGATTATTCTGAATCTAAGAAAAGGCTCAGACTTTCTGCTACTTCCTCAGCACAGACCCCTTGCTATTCCACCTGTTCTAGACATTGTAGATGTATTTTCAGCATCTGGCCTGTCCCCTGACTCTTTAGCCTCTGCACCTGCTAAGCCAGACAGATACTACAGGGTCCCGGATTCTCATACATTCCTATATAAAAAACCCGTTGCCGACCCAGAAACTATATCTCAGGATCCCAAAGGGGGTTAAAGTTTCTACTGCAAAAAACCCTGTCCCCTCTGATAGGGATTCTAGGGATCTAGACAGATGGGGGAAAAAGTCTACACTTCTGCTACCCTGGCTGTAAGGGCTTTAAATTGTCAGTTTCATATGCTTAAATATCAGCAATATTTAATGTCACTGCTTAAACAGAAATTGTTGACAAATACTGAATGTTCAGAGATCAAGGAATTGCAGGAGTTATTGCATGCAGCTGAGCAAGTGGGAAAGCATACTTTGCAATGTGGTTATGATTCACTAGAGGCCTCTTGCAGGGCCGCTGTTACAGGTTCTGTTATTAGAAGGCATGCTTGGTTAAAGGAACAGAATCTGCCTGATCATGTTAAAGCAAAATTATTAGATGCACCATTACAGCATGATACTTTGTTTGGTACTAAAGCAGAAGAAGTGTTGAAAAAAATGGAGGATAAAGCAAAATCCATGCGGAGACAGTCAAGGATTTCTTACAGGTACAGCCACCCAAGTTTAGCAGGAATTGGCCTTCTAAAAATTGGTCCTTTTCAGTGTCAGACAAGACCACAAAGAGGAAGATACAGGCGTCCCAGAGGCAGATCTCAGCCCCAAGGCTCATACAGGCCTAAACAATGGGGTGCTCCTACCTCCAAAAGCCCCTTTAGGGGGAAAACTAGCACTTTTTTCATCAAATTGGCAAATGGTTACCCAAGGCAAATGGGTCCTGAACATAGTGTCCCAAGGCTACAGGTTCCATTTTCACACTCTACCAAGGTCAAAAGGTATGCCAGACCTGCCACACAATCAATGGGCTGAGGCACAAAAACAAATTACAGCCCTCAAGGACATGAGGGCCATTCAGCAAGTACCACAAAGAGCAGGGGCAAGGATTTTACTCCAGACTTTTCCTAGTACCCAGAAAGCACAAAACCTGGAGACCAATACTGGACTGGTCTATACTATATACGTTTCTGGAAGTTCCAAAATTCAAGATGTTGACTCTACAGCAGCTACTGCCCATGCTGGACAAGAAGGCTTGGCTCGTAACTTTGGACCTAAAAGAGGCATACCTGCATGTCCCAATCAGACAGTCTTGCAGAAGATACCTCAGATTCATAGCTGGCTCAATGCATTACCAATTCTCTGCACTGCCCTTTGGCTTATCTACTGCGCCCAGGGTCTTCACAAAATGCCTGGCACCAGTAATTGCGTTTTGCAGACAAAAGAATTCAAATATATCCCTACTTGGACGACTGCCTAATTCAAGCAGAGAACAAAGACATTCTTCTAAAGCATCTGGCATTTGTAAAAAGGTTACTAATTGGTCTAGGGTACACAGTAAATGAAAATAAATCAAAACTAGTGCCCTCTCAAGAGATAATATTCCTGGGTGCAAGCTTAAATACAACTGCCCAGATGGCTTATCTCACGCCAGACAAACAAAAGCAACTGACTACTTACTTCAAGAAATTGGCAACAAAAACCCACTTATCTGCAAGGAATATCCTGCAGGCCTTGGGTTTCATGGCATCCTGCATTCTACTGATTCCATATGCCAGACTGCATGTGAGGAAACTACAATGGTATCTAAAAAGTGTTTGGACTCAGCATTGCCACAGCCTGGAGACAGTAATTGCACTCATTCCCTGCCTGCAACAGGAGTTTCGATGGTGGGCAGGCCTGTCACCACAACAAGGGTCTGCCATTCAGTTTACCTACAGCCAGACAGACACTGACAACGGATGCATCAGATTATGCCTGGGGAGCCCATATGGCAGGAAAATGTATTCAGGGCACATGGCCTGCCAACCAGATGCATCTTCACATCAATCAAAAAGAGATGCTAGCTGTTCAAAATGCCCTGACAGCTTTCAAGGACCTGCTTCATCCAGGACAGTTACTGATCAAGACAGACAACACTACGGTCATGTGGTACATAAACAAGCAGGGAGGTACACATTCCTACCACCTCTGCAGACAAGCAATGACCTTATAGGACACAGCATTGGCTTTTCAAGTTCACCTGCAAGCACAATTCCTGCCAGTAAAAACAAATACTCTGGCAGACGAACTAAGCAGAAACCTGGATCCACAAGTCTTCAGCATGATAATAAGGAAATGGTGATGCCCAGACATAGATCTATTTGCCTCCCCTCACAACTGCCAATTGCAGAGATTTTGCACAAGGATTTATCACAAGCAAGCATGGAAAGTGATGCCGTATCCTTCAGCTGGAAAAATGTAACAGTATATGCTTTTCCCCCACAGCCTCTCCTTCCCAGGGTACTCCTAAAGGTCAGACAAGAGAAGCCAAAAATGATACTGATTGCACCAGACTGGCCACGTCAGCACTGGTACCCAATCCTAAAGAGCTTGTCTCAAGGTCCAACATGGATATTGCCTCAAACTTTTCACTTGCTGACCCAATAAAACAATCGGATCCTGCACAGCCAGCCCAGGACCTTAAATCTGGCAGCATGGCTGATAATGTAGCCATTCAGAACACTCCTCTTTCAAAAGCTGTTATGGATGTTATCTTGGAGGCCCAGTACCAGAAAATTTTATGCAGAAAAATGGAAGAGATTCTGTGCTTGGAACCAGGAACAAGGCATTGACACGTGTGTACCAAATATCCCTCAGATTTTACAATACCTAACTGAGATGCTGAACAAAGGCCTTTCTTTCTCATCAATTAAGATTCATGCCTCTGCCATTTCAGCCCATTACAATACGGAAACACCTATCTTTTCTCATCCTTTAATAAGGCAGTACCCCAGAAGGCCAAAAACATTAAGCCTTCAAGGAGAGCACCAGTTCTGGCCTGGGACCTCAATTATGTTTTGGAAAAACTCACACTGCCTCCTTTCGAGCCAGCATCAACAGCAGATATAAAATTCTTATCCTGGAAAACAGCTCTGCTCCTAGCAATAACCTCTGCAAGGCGAGTCTCGGAGTTGCAAGCACTCATGGCTGTGGAACCTTTCATCATTTTTTATCCAGACAGGGTTTCTCTGAGGACAAACCCTACATTTATGCCTAAAATGGTGTCCAGTGTGGCCCTCAACCAAACCATTCAGTTGCCTACCTTTTATCCAAATCCACATAACAAGGGTGAGAAAATTCTGCATTCTTTGGACATACACAGGCAGTTACGCTTCTACTTGGACAGAACTAAAGCATTCAGAAAGACTGAGCAACTTTTAGTGTCATATGCTGCAGGATCACAAGGAAAGGCCATCTCAAAACAGACTATTTCTAAATGGATAGGCCATTGCGTCCATTTCTATTTTCAACATGGCAAATCAGTGCCTAAGGGCATTAGGCCTCATTCCACCAGAGCAGCAGCCACTTCAGCAGCCTTCCTCAGACGAGTACCAATCAAAGATATCTTGGAGGCTGCAACTTGGAGTTCAGTGCACACCTTCACAAAGCATTACCACTTACCTCTTTACTCTAAGTCTAGAGCAGGCTTTGCCACTGCAGTTCTGCAGGGCCTCAGCCTCTCCTAATCCTATTTAGCCCAGCCACCCATCCTCCGCTTTGGGATTCAACCCAAGAGTAATGACTGCAACAGTGAAACACGATGAACATAGTACAGTTGTGTACCTACCATAAATGTAGATGTTCGAGTGTATTCACTGTTGCAGTCCAGGTTACCCACCCACCATCCCCCTTTTCTTTGCTGGGACTTATCTGCACTTCTCTATCCTATACAACCTATTTGGTGTATTTGCTTGTAGATGAAGGAAATGTTATTTTTATTGGCATATTTTTCAGCCTACCAATTTGGGGGCACCTGACATCTGGGGCAAGAAAAACTGAATAAAATGGCATCGGCTGCATCTTTTATACCCCTGGCGAACTGACGTCAGGGAATAGGTGACAGCAACCGATGCCGGACCTAGACTTTGGAATTCTGGCTGACTGAGGGTAGCCTGCCAGCAGGATAACCCCAAGAGTAATGACTGCAACAGTGAATACACTTGAACATCTACATTTATGGTAGGTACACAACTGTACTTTGTCCAGAATGTGTCTATAAGGAAATGATGCACCATTTATGTCAATGCTTTAAAGTCAAACTTGCCATCAGTCCACCATCAGTAGACAACTGGAGGAGTAGAGAAGTGTAATAAAACACACATCTGTGCTGAATGAGGGAAGCTGCATTTACAATCAGAGGTGCTGCAAGCTACTGTTTGAATTTGTGCAAGCGGCATCCGATAGGACCGCTTGATATTGAGTAGGAAACGTGGAAAGAGAAAAAGGCATGGTTTTAAAAAGTTTGATAGAGCACTGTATTCGCTTAAAGGGATCATTTAAATCTGGCAATGCCCATAGTAAGAGAGCACATTCAGAGAACCAAGGAAATGCAGCAGTGAGTTTATAATAAGAATGCCAGATTACAAAAATTTAACTCTGGGGGACCAGGTGCTTGTTTAGTGCCCAACACTTGAGGTGATTTAACAAATGCAGTAAATTATTAGGTTAGATAGCAAAGACCGGGAAAGGTAGAGCAGATTTACTGTAGCAATTTGAAACCATGTAAGGAAGCCAAACATTCTGCAGAGAGTTTGCAAAAGTGAAGTCCCTATGGAGAGGCAGTAGAATCTCTGAAGTACAGCTGAAAGAATCCTTATCAAAAGTTGAAAATCTGGAAGTGGGAAGAAATACCTGGAATGTCTCAACTAATCTAACACATCAAAGAGATGACATTTAGATCAAGTTCCAGAGTCACAGAAACAGAAGTTCCAAAAAATGCTTGGAGTCGCAGAGTGGCTGGAGTAGCCTAATCGTGAGAGTCCCTAAACCTGATGAAAGTACATTTGACACCTATCCCATTCCCAGAAGTGATGAGTTGAACTTGGGGAAAGGTCTGGTACTTAAAGGGATACTGGCAAATTAACAACCCCTCTGCAAAAAAAAAAAAAAAAAATTAATTTCTGACCTTCAGTGGTCTCAGTGCACAGCATTACCACTTGGCTTACATGGAACCCCAGCCACCTCTCACATATTTAATACAATGTTGACACCTCACTGACAGTAATACTGCAGCATACCTGAATAAATGTGGTCATTCATTCAGAGGACTGGAAATTGCACTAGCAAAGTTCAGGCTGTTAAAAGCTCTTAAGGCAAGCAGGATTGACTGTGAATGGTAAGGCAAGTAAACTGGGTATGGTGGGAGGCTATGTATGTAAGGGAGTGATAGGAAAACAGGTGTTAAAACCAAAAGTAGAAAAAACAGAACCCATAAAAAATTGTCTGCACCCTGTGCTAAGAAATAGGTGAAGTTGAGTTAGTGATTTTTCAACTTTCTTTTAAGTTACCTTTGCATCATGGCATGTGGTGCAAAAATTGATGAAAAGCAGGTGTTCTTTGTGTTTCACTGTTGCAGTCATTACATTACATTTGGGGTAATCTACTGGCAGGTTGCCCTCAGTCGGCCTGATTAACAAAGCCTTGGGTCCTGCGTCGGTTGCTGTCCCTTCTTCCATGATGTCAGGTCATCAGGGGTATAAAACATGCATCCAATACCATTACATCAGTCTTTCTTGCCATGCGATGCCCGAAGCAGAAGCAGTTAGCAAGTGCTGGTCGGCCGACTCCTGAAATTTTCATTTTCGAGTTTCAGAACCGAAGTCCAACTTAAAGCTAAGTACCCCGTTGGGGAAACTTTTTTTTCTTGCTCCTTACCGATGTCAGTAAAAGTTAATAATTGCATTACTTGTGGAAAGCAAATACCTCTCAAAGATTTTCATTCGTACTGTATTCCTTGCCTAGGCCCTGACCACGATGTACCTTGCTGTCGGTTTTGTGCTTTATTTAATCAGTGCACTATCCATCGTCGGTACATTTTTGCCTCTAAATATTTTGGTTCTTGGTTTAATTATCCAGAAATGTCGTCTGTTAGCCATCCGACTACCGGGATTCCGAAAAAACGCAGAGATAATGACGGAGACAGGCCGCCGAGTTCCTAAACTGCTGATGATGCTTCTCCTAAGCCAGTCGCCAGTTCGCCGGTACTCTGGCGCTTTCGCAGCCCCTGATACCCGCTGCTTCTTATTTGCCGGCCTCTACTGAGACCCATTTGGAGTCCGGTATGCCGTGACAGGCTTCACCTATGAAACCCGCAGATGTCTCTACCTTGGATGGGTCCAGAGCCCCTGTGTAGGCACTGGCTTCTGAGGGTGTATTCAGGCCTACAGACTTGCATATTAAATCAACTCCCACCTTCATTACGAAGGCCTAAATCTCGATCTATGCCTAAAAACCAACGCCCAAGCCACATGTTCAGGCCCCTATCAAAATGGCTGAAGATCTAATTACTCTAATCAGGGGTAGTCACCCCCCCTAAGAGGCCTAGGGCTGAGCTTGATTATGAATCTTCTGATCAGGTTTCTGTTTCTTCTGACTGTTCTAATGACCTGGATTTGTCCTTACCTACTTATGAGGATTCTAATGCAGAGGATTCCATTCCCTCTGCTTCCCCTCCTGAGGATTTTTCTTTTGGGGAAACTTTACATACCTTAAGGGAGCATTTCCACTGGGAAAGTCAGGAATTTTCTGATTCAAAAAAGAGGCTTAAGGACTTCCTTCTACCTCAGCATAGGCCCTTCGCTATACCTCCTGTACTAGACATTGTTGATGTGTTTTCAGAATCCAGTTGTGTCTTTCGGCTTTTCCTGGTTAGGGGTCGCCACAGAGGAACTCTCGTCCGCTAATGATTGGCAGTAGATTTTTACATGCCGAGTTGCCAGCTCTGACGCACAACCTTCAATGAAGGTACGCCCATTCACGCATGTCTCCACACAGAAGACGCTTTAGCTGAGAATCAAACAGGACACCGTCTTACTGTGAGGCGACAACGCTACCGCAGCACCACCACCGCAGTATTGTTTTCAGAATCCAGTATGGCCCCTGATTCCCTGCCTCCAGCTCCTAGTAAACCTGACAGGTACTACAGTGTTTCTGAGTCCCACAAGTTCCTTTTTAAAAATCCTGTTGCAGATCCAGAAACCATTTCTGAGGGGCCCAAAGGCATTAAGGCTTCTACTGCTAAAATTCCTACCCCTTCTGACAGACTCCAGGGAGCTGGATAGATGGGGTAAGGTTTGTACTTCTGCAACCTTGGCAATCAGGGCTTTAAACTGCCACTTTCATATGTTAAAATATCAACGGCATATTATTAGACTGCTTAAACAGAAAAGTATGTTGATTCCTGACTGTGTGGAAAGTAAAGATTTACAGGATATATTGCATTCTGCTGAACAAGTTGGAAAACATACTTTGCAATGTGGTTTTGATTCTTTAGAGGCCTCCTGCAGGGCTGCTGTTACTGGGTCTGTGCTTAGAAGGCATGCTTGGCTTAAGGAGCAATCTTTGCCTGATCATGTTAAAGCGAAATTGTTGGATGGTCCTTTAAATCAGGACCTTCTGTTTGGCAATAAGACTGAAGAAGTTCTAAAAAAGATGGAAGATGAAGCTAAATCTATGCTAACTGTTAAATATTTCTTACAAGTGCAACCTCCAAGATGTTGTAGGAACTGGCCTACTAAGAATTGGTCTTTTCCAGCTCCTTCCAGATCCTCTCAAGCCAAACCCAGACACACCAAAAGCACCAGGTTTCAGTCCCAGGGGACTCTCAGAACTAAGCAATAGGGGGCCTCCACTTACAAATCTGGAAATAACAAGACACCCTCCCCCCCATAGTAAACAGTCTCAATGACTTCCTTTTAAAATTACCAAGCACTTAACCTTTTAGCTGCCCCTTTGGGGGGAATGATTGCTCTTCATGCAAAGAATTGGGAACTCTTAACCCAGGACAAATGGGTTTTAAATTAGTGTCCCAGGGTTACAGATTTCATTTCCACACGTTGCCAACACCAAACGGATGGCCAAACCTGCCCCCAAATCAGTAGGCAAAGGCTCAAAAACAAGTACTTTCTCTTAAACATGGGGGCTATTCAACCAGTGCCAAAAGAGGAAAAGGGTCCAGGTTTCTATTCCAGGCTTTTTCTGGTACCCCGAAAAGACAAATCATGGCATCCAATTCTGGATCTGTCTACTCTAAACACCTTTCTGGACATTCCAAAATTCAAAATGCTGACTCTTCACCAATTACTTCCTATGCTAGGCAAAGATGCCTGGTTGGCAACTCTAGATTTAAAAGAAGCATACCTGCACATCCCAATCAGGGAATCTTGCAGAAGATACCTACGCTTCAAAGCAGGCTACTTGCATTATCAGTTCTCTGCACTGCTTATCTACTGCACCCAGTGTATTCACAAAGTGCTTGGCTCCAGTTATTGCTTTTTGCAGGCAAAGAAATATTCAAATATATCCATACCTGGACAATTGTCTAATTCAGGCAGAAAACCAGGGCATACTTCTAAATCATCTGGAGTTTGTATTAAAAAAAAAAAAAAAAAAAAAAAAAAGGGTTCTAACTTGTCTAGGGTACACTATAAACGAAAAGAAATCACAGCTGGTACCCTCTCAACAGATTACATTCCTGGGTGCAAGCTTGAATACAACTGCCCAGATGGCTTTCCTCCCAGAGAAGCAAATTCATTTGGTAACTTACTTCAAACAAGTGGCCACAAAAACCCTGCTTATCTGCAAGACAAATTCTGCAAGCCTTGGGGTTCATGGCCTCCTGTATTCTTCTAATTCCATATGCAAGACTGCATATGATGAAACTACAGTGGTACTTAAAAAGTTTATGTTCTGTCAACTTTGTCACAGCCTGGAAACAATGATTGCTACCATACCTTGCCTACGCCTGGAATTCCTATGGTGGGCAGAGGCCTGCCACCAAAACAAGGGACTGCCATTCACACTACCCCATGCCTTCCAAACCCTAACTACAAATGCGTCAGACTGTGCATGGGGGGCTCACCTGGCAGGGAAGTGCATTCAGGGCAAATGGAACCAAAATCAAATGCACCTACATATCAAATCAAAACTAAATGTTAGCTGTACAGAATGCTATGACAGCGCCTTCAAGAACTACATTCTTCCAGGACAATTAATGGTAAAGACTGACAACAGCACGGTGATGTACATAAAAAAGCAGGGGGGGGTTCACACCCTTCTGCAGACTAGCCATGGCATTGTGTAACACAGCCTTGAGCTACCAAGGCTACCAAGTGCACCTACAAGCTCAGTTCCTGCCAAAAAAATTGAATACACTGGCAGACGTACTAAGCAGAAATCTCATGGACCCACACAAGTGGAAACTGGATCCATGGATTTTCAACATGTTGACAAGCAAATGGGGGAGCCCAGACATAGATCTATTTGCTTCCCCCCAGAACTACCAGTTGGACAAGTTTTGCATGAGGACTCACCACAAATAAGCCTGGAAAGTGGATGCTCTGTCCTTCAGCTGGAAAAACCTATCAGTCTACGCCTTTCCCCCTCTGCCTCTGCTCTCCAAAGTTCTGCTAAAAGTCAAACGGGACAAACCAAGTATGATTTTGATTGCTCCAGACTGGCCTCACCAACACTGGTACCCACTCCTGCACAGTGCGTCACAAATATCTCCATGGCACCTACCTCGAACACCTTCTTTGCTGTCTCAGCAGAGAACCAAATTCTGCACCCTCAGCTTCCAACATTGAACCTTGCAGCCTGGCTAATCACTTAAATTCACTCTTCTCATCCCTCAGCAATGGATGTCATCTTGGAGGCGAGAAGGCCTAGTACTAGAAAATCTTATGCTGACAAATGGAAAAGATTCTGTGCCTGGAACCAATCTTTAGGGATGAGCACAGCAGCGGCCAATTTGCCTCATATTTTGCAATACTTAACTGAGGTGCTTCACATGGGGCCTGTCTTTTTTCCTCTATTAAAATACACACGAGCAATTTCAGCTCACTATAACACAGAACCCCACCCCTCTTCTCTCATCCCCTGCTCAAGCAGTTTCTCAGAGGGGCAAAGAACATTAGACCACCCAGGAGAGCTCCTACCCCTGCCTGGGACCTTAACTTTGTTTTGGCAAAGCTCACTCTGCCTCCTTTCAAGCCAGCTGCTACTGCAGACTTAAAGTTCCTTTCTTGGAAAACAGCCTTCCTTTTAGCAATCACTTCAGCTAGAAGGATATCTGAATTACAGGCCCTTATGGCAGTGGAGCCTTTCATCATCTTTCGTGCGGACAGGGTATCTCTGAGGACCAATCCATCCTTCACGCCCAAGCTGGTGTCCAGTATGGCTCTTAAATCAGTCCATTCATTTGCCAACCTTCTTTCCCAATCCACAGAACAAAGGGGAACGGATTCTGCATTCCTTGGATGTGCACAGACGACTTAAATTCTACTTGGACAGGACTAAATCTCGAAGAAAATCTGAACAATTCCTGGTAGCATTTGCTGCAGGGGTAGAGGAGAAGGCTTTTTCAAAACGAACAATTTCTAAATGGATAAGTCATTGCATTAATTTCTGCTATAAGCACCATGGAAAACTTATCCCCCAGGGGATGAGATCTCACTCCACCAGGGCTGCATCTACTTCTGCAGCCTTTCTCAGAGGTGTCCCTACCAGGGATATCCTAGAAGCTGCTACCTGGAGTTCTGTACATACTTTCACCAAGCATTATCATTTACCAATTTTCTCTAAATCCAGAACTGGTTTTGCCACTGCTGTGTTGCAGGGCCTTATAGCTGGTCCTAATGCTGTATAAACTCCTCCTCCCAACCATAGCTTTGGGAATCTACCCAAATGTAATGACTGCAACAGTAAAACACTAAACATAGTACAGTTGTGTACACTTATCATAAATGTAGATGTTAGTGTATTCACTGTTGCAGTCCTGGTTGCCCTCCCTCCAGCCCCCTAATTTTCCCTGGCTATACCTCTTTCTTTTACTATGCTTAAAAGCCTTTTTGGTGTATTTGCTTTTGGTTGGAGGAATATTTTTGTGTTTTTAATTTTATTTGCTCCCTATTAGGGGAGCACCTGATATCCGGGGCAAGAAAAACTGATATAACTGTGTTGGATGCATGTTTTATACCCCTGACAACTTGACCTCAAGGAAGAAGGGTCAGCAACCGACGCAGGACCCAAGGCTTTGTCAGGCCGACTGAGGGCAATCTGCCAACAGATTACCCCAAATGTAATGACTGCAACAGTGAATACACACTAACATCTACATTTATGGTAAATGTGGTAAATGTACACAACTGTACTTTCTAGCTGTTGGGAAGCATCTTTTATTTCAAATTAGACATCTAATTTAAAGTCCATTTTTACATAAACTGATGTCATTGAAGAAAAGTTTAACCTTGGTAGCATTAGTGTAGTAAAAACGTGTGATGTCCTATTCCCACGTTACAGTATTCTGCATATGGGTTTACTCCTCTAGTCTTGCATACGTACAGCCAGTATTCAAAAGCTTTCTGTCCCTGCAAGTTGCGCGAGACATCTGACTTGGCTGAGAGAATGTGGGCCATAAAGGTAAAGTTGGCATGCACCAGCCCTCAGAGCTTTTCAGCCACCAGTCGTATGCCAAGTATTTCTGCTAAGCTAACGCCAGATTCTTTTCAATAATATAAGTACCCCATTGGGGACCTTTTCAGTCCTTAAAATCTGCATTGCTTGTTCATGTCATCCAGAAAGGGTAAGTAAAGTGCGGACTCCAGATCCCTCATAAGGACACCCACGATAAGTGCCTTTTTTGTTTGGGATGGTCCCGCAACCACAAGACCTGCCCTATTTGCCAGGTGCTCATGCCCAAGACCTTATGTAGTCACTTGCATGCATCAAATCTTTACCTAGAAAACAAACTTCTGAAGCAGATTACCTTTGGGATGGCAAACTCCTCAGAACCGCCAAAAAAGGCCAAGACCTTATGGCCTTAGTCTACTGCTGAGCCTCTTCCGACCGATCCTCAGCCTGTGGCCGACATTGGTCTGGTATAAGGATCTGGACCCAGATCTGCTACTGTGGATAATGTGGTTACTTCTAAGGATGCTGGACAATCCGTAGGCGAGAGCACATCTGTGTAGGCTATTCAGACACTGAGGGGGGGGGGACCTGCGTTTTCTGAGGATCCGTCTGGTCCCTCCGATCCCTTGCAGTCTCCGCTTTTCTGTTGTGTATTTCTCCCACAACAGAAAAGCATGCCTGATTGGCAGGCTTTTAGTCAAAGCCTTTTCGGTGCTTTTATGTCAGTGAAACATGCTTCTGCTGTTACTATTTCCACATCACCACCTCCTGAGCCCTAGGTCTCAGACTACAAGAGACCATCACTAGGAAAGAGGAATTCCTTTCAGATTCCTCAGAGGAATCACTTTCATGCAACTTTCAGATATCTTCCCCCTTGGGATATGGATCCCTAGAGGAAGAATCAGTGGACCCCGATTCTCCAGTTGATGACTTGACTTTTGGAGAAACTGTTTGCAGGATGAAGAAACACTTTTTAAATGGGAATCTTCAGAAATGACTGAGGTACAAAAAAAGGTATTACAACCGCATTCAAATGGAATCCCCCGGCCCATCTGCTGTTCTCTATCCTGCCTGCCTTTTTAGATGCCTTCTCCTCAGCATCTCTTAACCCTGACTCCCACCCTCCTGCTCCACGCAGACCAGACAGACTTTACAAGGTGCCTGACCCTGCTAAGCATCTGCTTAAGTGCCCACCTGCTGATCTAGCCACTATCTCATTCTCTACAAACAAAGCCTCCAAGCTCCTACCTTCTACCACCATTGTCCCTGCTAAGAAAGACAGCAAAACTATGGAAAGGTTGGGCAAAAAGATATGTACTTTGGCTGCCTTGACCTTCAGAGCTACAAATTACCAAACTCACATGGCCAAGTATGCCTTGTCCCTTTTAGAATCTGCCACCAAACGTCTGGCAGATATTCCAGACTCCCCTGCCAAAGCAACCCTGTCTTCTCTCTCCCCAGGTTCCCAGACACTCTATCAATTGCAGTTATGATGCTGCTGAATACTCAGCCAGGTCAGCAGCATCAGTGTCTGCCTTGCACAGGTATTCGCCCACAACCCCTGCCCAATTATTTCAGGGCAAAGCCCATTGATGCTCCCTTGGACAATGCAGCACTTTTTGGTTCTGAAGTAGCAGACCTCTTTAAGTCTCTGCAGCAAAAAGGCAAACAAAATGCCGAACTTAAACATTTGCTGGTTCTCCAATACCCAAGTTTAAAAAAAACTATCCAGCAAAAACACAGTTTTTAGTAGGAAGCACTCTCGTCCTGCCCCTCCTTCAAGGTCTCGTAAGCCCACAAGGCAACAACCTCCTCCAGCTAGAACATCCCCTCCCTTTAGCCAAAGGCCTCCCTTTCAAGACAGGGCAGGTAGCATCTGACTACTGGCCACCTTTGCCCCCTCCACCTCCTCCTTTCTGTACCACTGTCAGCTTGCCACTCTCACTGCGTACCTGGTTGGACTAATTTCACCTCAGACAAGTGGTCCTGTCCATACTGTAAAATGGTTACTACATGTCCTGGATCTCCCCACCCATAGAGCGAGGCTGGAATAATGGTTACGGTGTTTGCCTTACAGACACAAGATGCAGGGTTTGATTCTCACGTGGGATAATTGTCTAGGCTTAAAATGGTCCAGAAAGGCAGCTAGCCTAGTACTAACCTATGAACCTCTGACCACCTTCACAGCAACTGCACCTCTTGCTACTGGTAGTGCAGACCCTGTTAGGTTAGAGCACCATAGAGACAGTCCATAGAGACAGTCCCCTGAGCTGCAAAATGAAGAGGATTCTACTCAAGGGTCTTCCTGGTCCACAGGAAAGACTGACCCTGGAGACCAGTTCTAGACCTCTCAAATTTCAGCCTTTTTCTAAGTAAAACTCGCCTACAGGAAATACCCGAGATTCTTGCTGGGTTCCCCTGACTTGCAATTCTTTGCCTTGCCCTTTGAACTCTCCACTGCACCCAGCATCTTTACAATGCTTTGCACTAGTGGTTGCTTACTGCAGGACAAAGGGAATACAGATATTCCTTTACCTGGATGATATGTTGATCCAGGCTGCCAGCCAAGACCTCTTCTAAAGGCGCATCCACTTTATGGTGGCCCTCCTTCAATCACTGGGATTCCAGATAAACTTCCCAAAATCTCATCTGCAACCAACCCAAGACATTGTATTCCTCTGGTGCAGGATCTGCTCAGACCTCATGGAGGCATACCTACCCCTACCCAAAGTGTACTCATTGACAGAGCATCATCTCCTGGTCCTTCACTCCACAGAATTGACTGCAAGGCAGTACCTCAAACTACTGGGCCACATGGCAGCCACCATACCCATGCTTCCTTTATCAAGACTGCACATGAGAAGGCTACAGTGGTACCTTCGGTCAGTTTGGAAGCAACACAACCACCCTTTTGAGCATACCCCTTCTGCCCTGCCTAGAAAAGGAAATACTATGGTGGTTGGAACAGGTGAAGCACAACCGAGGCCTTCCTCTCCCAACCACCCCAGCCCAAAACAGGTTGTGCACATAGTCTGCTCAGACCTGGGGTGGGGAGCCATTCTCGGCCACCGAAGGGTGCAGGGCCTGTGGCCAAATCCCCACAAATTAGAACACATCAATGCCAGATGAGGGCAGTCCTAGCCCTCGGGCATTTCTTCCTTTCCTACAGCAGAGACCACTTCAGATATACACAGACAACACCACTGTACTGTGGTTTATCAACAAGCAGGGAGGGACCGAGTACTACCTACTCTGCAGACTAGCCCTCTTGGTTTGGGAATTTGCCACCTCACAGGGAATCACTCTGCAGGCGACCTACATTTCCCTCTCTCCACAACTCCCAGGCAGATTTGAGCAGAACCAGCACAAGCAACCACAAATGGGTGCTTCACAGAGATGTCTTCCTGGATCTGGTCCACAGGTGGGGTATATCTCAAGTAGACCTGTTTGCCTCCACCATCAATGGGCAATTTTCTGGCTTTTGCAGCAGGACACCAGAACCCCAGGCACTGGCAACAGATGCCTTCTCAATTTCCTGGCAAGGGAAATATCTATATGCATTCCACCCCTTCCCACTCATTCAGAAGGTCCTGCTGAAAATACAGCAGGACAATCCAAAAATCTTGTTGGTGACACCCTACTGGCCCAGGCAGCACTAGTTCCCCTTACTCCTACATTTGTCCAAGGGCAATCACCACAAGTAACCCCCCAGAGTGGACCTTCTTACACAGCACGAGAGATCATTAATTCACCCACAGTGGCAGCTTCTGCACCTAACCCTCTGGCTGATAGGATTCTGATCCCCTTCAGACACCTTTGCAATGAGGATTGCAATGAGGACATGCTCAGTGTCCTGCAAGAAGCCAGGAAACCAAATACAAGAAAATCATACCTTTCAAAATGGAAAAGATTCACTATTTGGTGCCATAACAGCTGGACCTGCTTCTTAGTGAACCCCTTCTAGTGCTATCCTATTTATGAGCTACTACAGACTGGATTAGCTTATTCATCATCAAAGCTCATCTGTTTTTAGCATCCAAGCTCATCTGTTTTTAGCATCCAGACTTCCTTCCAGGCTCCTCTTTAAAGTGGTACTTTTCCTCAGACCCCCCCCCCCCCAGGAAACCCTCTTCCCCCACCTTGGGACCTTAACTACATGCTCAAGAAGCTTATGCTCCCGCCCTTTGAGCCAGCAGATAAAGCTTCCCTAAAGCATTGTACTTGAAAAACTGTTCTGTTAGTGGCCCTTACTTCTGCCAGAAGAGTATCAAACCTCCAAGCCCTTATGGCTATTCCTCCTTTCTTCGTCCACAAGGACAGGGTTAACCTCTGGGCAAACCCATCCTTCATGCCCAAGGTAGTGAATGACCTGCCCCTCAACCAGGCCATTCACTTACCTGTATTTTTCCCAAACCCACAAGGGGACAGTGAGAGTGCGCTACATTCCCTGGATGTACATACAAGTCGGGTTCTACCTGCACAACACCAAGTCTATCAGACAGGCTGACCAGCTTTTCATATCCTTCTACCCTAGAGCCCTGGGGAAGGCAGTGTCCAAACATACTACTTCTACTTGGATTCCAAAGACATGCATCTGGAGCGTTTCTCCCCGGGCCTCCGCTGAAAACAGGCTCTGTGGAACCTAGTCGGACATTCCCGGTCAACAAATGTTAAATAAATAAAGGCCATCACCTTCTGCTACCAATTCCATGGTAAGTCTCTGCAGGGTACAGGTAAAGCACATTCCACAAGAGCCATGGCCTCTTCATGTGCCTTCTTTAAGGGCCTAGATACTCCTACTATCCTGGAGGCTGCTACTTCGTCTTCTGTTCACACCTTCACCAAACACTATAAACTTGACCACATCATCAGATCCAGGGCTGAGTTAGTCAGGGCTATCCTTCATGGATTCCTGGAGTCTGCCTCTAGACCACCACCCCAATCTCCGTGAGCTTTGACACTCACCCATATGCAGAATATTACAACATGGGAATAGAAGGACATAGAAAAGTTGTGTAAAATCTTATCACCATAGATGTCCTTCTCTTCCATGTTGCAGTATTCCTTCCCACCCACCTTCCCCTCCTGTCAACTAAATAACTTCCCTATCTGGATGGCAATGAATTGGCATTGCCCTTACTAGGACTGCCTCCGACTGGGGCCTTCAATTCTGAGGGCTGGTGCATGCCGACTTCACCTTTATGACCTGTGTGTTCTCGGCCACGTCAGACGTCTCGCGCACCTTGGAGTAACTGAAAGCTTTTGAATACTGGCTGTACGTACATGAGACGAGGAGTAAACCCGTATGCAGAATACTGCAACATGGAAGAGAAACGCATCTCTGGTTATGGTAAGATTTTACCCAGCCTTTTTTTTACATCCATAGTGTTTAATGGGCGCACTACCAGCATGTGTGAAGGTACCCCATTGAGGTGTATGGTTGCAACACGTTACCCTAAAGATAACTTCACGGTAGGAAATCTGAAATTTATTTAGAGAGTGGTTTAATGAAAAGTTTACAAAGCTTTTTTTATTATGAAAAAAACTGCCCAAATGTAGATAAGTGGGATAATGCATTACAGCATTAGACAAATCGTTTACTAATATTTAGAAAATCACTTTAATGCAATACTAGGTTCATGGTTACACACACAGTAGGCATTAGATAATCCTGGTTAGAGTAGCCGGATTGTTACTGGACTTGGGTCAGAAACTGGTCAGGATTAATCAGTTGTGTGTGTGTGTGTGTGTGTATATATATATATATATATATATATATATATATATATATATATAATATGTATGTTTAATTATTATAAAAGTATCTAAACTTTGTACATGCCTGTCTGCAGGAACTATAATCATTCAGTATTAAACCCAGTACCCTTTTCCTAGGTGAAATAAACTGTCAAATTATAGATGGGGAAACCTTCACCACCACTAGTGCACAAGCACAGAGATTCCTGGAGTTTGCCAATACAAACACCCTGGAACAGTGAGTCGGAGTACTCGTCTTTGATCTTGTCCTTATTAATATGGGAGCATCTTGCCACCATACCTTGGGTGTTGTCACTTATGTCTGACCTATAAAAGTCTCACTTTGAAGTAAAATTGAAACCAGCGATCTCTTCTACCAAAGGTACCTTTAGAAATTTTAAGACAAACTGCTTACTCCTAAATGATACATTGGGCATTCAGTGGAGTTAACTAGGTTTGATAGGGATTTGAAGCTTGCCAAACACACACGCCACCAAAACTGTACCAGCATGTAACCAGCTGCATAGGTGCAGTTGGGGTCTACTTTAGATCGCCGAAAACTCAAAATGTCGATCGCTCACATGAGCGAATAATCAGGAAGTCTAATTTGGATTTTTGGGATTGCAGTACAGTGAAGATCGGAATATTTGCCCTTTCCTCACTGTAGTGCGATCTCGGAGTAGGAATATATATTTAGCGAGGGGTGTGGTGGGGGGGGGTTCATGATTATTCACTCATGTGAGCGATCGACATTTTGAGCTTTCATTGTTCTGACAGACCGTGCAGTTCTACCCTGTAGAAACAAGTTTAGGGCAAACCCCAAAATCAAACACATATGCTACTACCGTAAGAACAAACCTTATAATAAAAAGAAAATTTTGACATTAAATAAGAGTGCTGGAGCCATTGTCACTGTTTAAACAAACAACTCAGGAGTTTAGTAAAATCCACCAAAGCAAAGTCTGAGGCAATGGTAGCTCTCCAAGCCAAAGATGGTCACAAGGCATTTTTCAGTTATGTTTGTAATCTCAAAAGCACAATATGGTAATGTGGTGAGCTTATTGTGAACGATGTTACCTACATTGAGGCTGAAGATGTAGCAAACCTACTGGCCATTTAAAATTTGGTTTAAGTTTACCCCTCAGTCTGTCCCTTATGATGTATCTGAAACTGGCTCCCCACCAGCTGTCGCACAAGACTGAGTCCTAAAAGTGCTAGCAGATGCTAAAAGTACTGTATTGATGGGTCATGACAATATCCCTGAATGTATGTAAAGTAGCTTGAAGCTAAATTTAGTCACATCCCTAACACTTTAATTTCAGCCTCCTTACAGGTTTTGTATCAAACGAGTGGGAAAACTGCTACAGTCATTCCCTTGCATAAGGTTGAAGCTTCCACAGACCCAGGCAATTAACAGACCCCGAAGTCTGACCAGCTTTATAGGCAAAGCTATGGAAAGACTTGCCATGGAACTAATCAGTAAGGATATAAGGAACCTTCACAAAAATTGGACATGTTTGTTTTAATTTGTCAAGGGCAAGTCATGCTTACTGATACTGATTTTTGGTGGGTTTTTTTGAAAAGGTCACCAAAGCAATGGATGAAGGCAAAGTGATACACACCACATACCTCGATCTGGCCAAAATGTTGACAGTTCCCCACTCTGGCATAGTAGAAAAGCTACACAAACTTGGAATAAACCCCCTGTGCCACTTGCTGGATTGCCAACTAGCTTACAGGGTCAGGAAAACCAAAATATAAGTTACATCCCCAAACAGGCCAGTAACCAGTGGAACCCCCCAGGGTTCTGTGATGGGATCCCTCTTTTTTTGTAATCAACTTTTTTCAAGTATAAAAAAAAAAAAAAAAAAAAAAAAAAATAGCAGTCATTGAATCCCCAAATGAATTGCCCATCCTGCAGAAAGGTTTGTCCCAAATAATTGGTGCCAAAACCATGGACTGAAACTAAATGCAGAAATATTCATTACTTTATCCGTTGGGAAGCCCTCTACCCCAGGGAGCTAACATGTCAACAATACACGCCTCAAGAGTTGACCCAATTCAGGATTTAGAAATTTATGCGGACAACGTACACACCTTTTGACTAACATGCGTCTTTTGTAAGAAAATCCTTCTGTATTCCACTGCTAGTAAACAAAGGGATCGTGTCTAGATCTTGGGTATGCCATTGTCCCTTTTACTCAGCTCTCATTAGGCCAGTCATTGAATATAATGCCCCCTTTGACAGTTACCTGTCCAGGCACATGCAGGAAAACTGGAACACCCACAGAGATACCTTAGAATAAGGATACAAGGTCAAAACATGTCCTGCATTGACTGACTTAAAGCTCTGTCACTGTACTGTCTTCTACAGACTAAGAAGTGACCTGTATGTGGCATACAAGGCATCCTCCAACCTATTACTGATGGATTTACTGCATATCAGCAAGCCAAATGGCATCAGCAATACTCTGTGTAGGGATATAAACCACTTCTGCAACAGAATGGTTAGAATGTGCGTCTCATAAGAGGATGAAAAACTTGAGTGGAAATCCAAATGCCCAAAAAGACCAGTACCAACAGCCGAGAAATATCACCAAGCGATTTATTAAAATCATCAAGCAGCAAAAATAGCAAGTGATAGCAGTTTAGTGTTTTCGTATGGGTAAAGACTTCAGAACTTTTTATTTGTTTGGTTTGTCAGTATCTCATAGAGGATGCCACTGCTCTGGCATAGACTTCCCATCCGCATTAAACAAAATTCATCCATGTTCATGCTCAACTTCTATGGATGAGAAACAAAAAAAACCTGAGGACTACCCTCAATACTAATGGACAGAGGCAGCTCCTGAATGCTTTATCCCATGCATGGGTCCCCTCATATCTGTGGTATGATCCCAGTTATTCTCATTAGAAGTGATTATATAGATCTGAAGTTGTTTTCTTTTGTTCTTCAACCTGTGGGTTTGGATCCAAGAATCTCATCCAACTTGGATATATACTAAAGCCTCTAGGATCTAAAATCTGAGCTTCTCCCATGCCCATAATGCTGTGCTCTCTCCTCAGATCTCTCCCCTCTCATCCCCTCAGATATCGTTTGCTGTGCTTCTGCTAGCACCAGGATTTTGGTTCACTGAAGAGCTTGGTTTTTCCATGAATGAAGAAAGATTTTTTTTCTTTTATCTTTGACATCCATTATTTCTTTCCTTAGCCTAACCTAGACAAAAAAGTATTTTCTAACTTCAGATTTTATTTTTTTCTACCTTTCTCTCCCCTACCCTTTTCCTGTGACTGTCAGATGTTCTTCGTCTCACATTGCTGCAGTCATAACCTGTGGGTAGTCCGCTGTCCTCGGTCGGCCCGAATACCAAAGTGTTAGGCTGGCGTCGGTCATAGTCGCTCTGATCTGACGTCAGTACGCAGTGGTACTAAAGCGCATGACCGACGCCATATCCCCAGTCTTTCTTGCCGCATGGTCCGAAGCAGAAGCAGCGTTTGCAGGTGCCGTTCGGCGTCCTGAAATTTTCGTATTCTGAGTTTCAGACCGAAGACCAAGTTGGGCTAAGTACCCTGTTGGGGAATATTTTTGTCTTTTCTTGCCTCAGTTAAATCCGGATGTCAGAAAAAGTTAATAATTGTATTTCTTGTGGGAAACAGATACCTCATAGGGACTACCACTCTCTCTGTATTCCTTGCTTGGGGCCTGAGCACGACGTAGTCGGGTGTCGCTTTTGCGCTAGATTTAATAAGCGCACCATTAAACGCAGGTTAGATTGTGCTAGACTTGTTTTTGGTAAGCGGTGCAACTACAATATACCGTCGGATCCTCCGACGCCCGCTACCGCTAAGAAGCGAAAAGAGAAATCGTTAAAGTCTAAGCAGGATGAGTCGTCCGTTGCGGACGCCGGTTCTTTGGAAACTACGGTGGAATCTGTGGATCCAGCCGAGGTTTCAGCTGAGTCTCAGGGGGAGCCTTTAATATTGCAGGAATTGGCCTCTCAGGAGTCAGGTCAGGCCGAGGGGGCCTCTCAAGTTTCTGTAGTCCCTTCTTTACATAAGGTTGTTAGGCCTTCTACTTCTGTCACTAAAGTACCTTCTAAAGCTAGGCCTGGTCTTGGCACAGGCGTCAGCCCTAGTTCTGCAGGCTCTGTTCCTAAAAAAACATATGCTGAAAATGGCAGAGGATTTGATTACTTTAATCAGAGGTTCTATGCCCCCTCCAGATAAGAGGCCTAGGGTAGAGAGAGAGGTGGAGGGTTTGGAGCATTCCTCAGATTACTCTGAGTCTTCAGTTGAGGACATTCAGGATTTTCCTCCCTATTCTGATTCGGATGCAGAGGACTCCTGTCCTTCTGCTTCTCCTCCAGAGGATTTTTCTTTTTCTGAAACCCTGCATTCAATGAGGGAGCATTTTAAGTGGGAAGGTCAGGATTTCTCCGATTCTCGTAAGAGGCTTAGGGAATTTTGTTTTACCACAGCATAGGCCCTTGGCCATTCCCCCTGTTTTGGATGTTGTTCAGGATGTTTTTTCTGAGGCTTCCCTTAATCCTGATTCTTTACCTCCGGCCCCTGTCAAGCCAGACAGGTATTACAGAGTTCCAGAGGCTCATAAATATTTATATAAGAGTCCTAGAGCTGACCCAGAAACTATTAGCCAGGGAACTAAAGGTGTCAGGGCTTCTGTAGTAAAGAATCCAGTTCCTCTGGATAAAGATTCTAGAGCTTTGGATAGGTGGGGTAAAAAAGTGTATACCTCCTCCACACTAGCTATGAGGGCTTTGAATTGCCAGTTTCATATGCTGAAGTACCAAAATTTTCTGTTAAGTCAGTTGAAATCTAAGGTAGATGCTTTAGCTGAGGGTATAGAGTGTAAGGAATTGCAGGATTTAGTTCATGCCTCTGATCAGGTAGGTAAGCATTCCTTGCAGTGTGGCTTTGATGCTCTTCAGGCTTCTTCCAGGGTGGCTGCCACTGGTTCAGTTATTTGTAGGCACGCCTGGCTTAAGGATCAGAATTTGTCAGAGCATGTTAAAGCTCGAATTTTGGATGCTCCCCTCCAATCTGAAGTTCTTTTTGGTTCTCCTGTGGAGTCAGTTTTGAAGAAAATGGAAGACAAAGCTAAGTCCATGCAGACAGTTAAGGAATTTTTACAAGTGCAGCCCCCTAAGTTTAGCAGAAATTGGCCTGCAAAGGATGGGCATATCCTTCTTCCGATTACCAGTCTAAGGGCAGATCTAGACGTGGTAGGGGCAGAGCTCATGCTCAGGGTTCTTTCAGACCTAGGACGTGGAGTTCTCCTGCACAATCTTCTGGTGAGGGCAGGGGTCAGCCTTTTCATAAACAGACCCAATGACCTGTATCTCCAGCTGCCAGATTCCTCCTGTCTGGCAGCTCCTCTAGGAGGAAAGTTGGCACTGTTCAAGCAAAATTGGCTTTTGGTCACCCAGGACAAATGGGTGTTGGACATTATAGATCGGGGCTACAAGTTTTATTTTCACACCTTGCCTCCTTTCCAAGGCATGCCGGACGTACCTCCTCAGCAAAGGCTGGAGCTCACAAACAGATTTCTTTACTTTTAAAAATGGGGGCTATTCAGGTGGTACCTCCGTCAGAAGTAGGCCTAGGATTTTATTCTCGCCTCTTCCTTGTGCCAAAGAAGGGGAACACTTGGAGGCCAATTCTGGATTTGTCTATTCTCAACACATACCTAGACATCCCAAAATTCAAGATGTTAACTTTACAGCAACTTCTGCCTCTGCTAGGCAAAGATCACTGGATGGTAACTCTGGATCTCAAAGAGGCTTATCTTCACATTCCTATCAGGCCCAGTTGCAGGAGGTTCCTGCGTTTTGGCTGGTACTTTTCATTATCAGTTGTCTGCATTGCCCTTTGGCTTATCTACTGCCCAGGGTGTTCACAAAGGTCCTGGCTCCTGTGATAGCCTTCTTAAGACTAAGAGGAATACAAATTTATCCTTATCTGGACGATTGCCTGATTCTTGCTCAAGACAAAGTCACGTTACTTCAGCATCTACAGTATGTAATGGCAGTGTTAAGGTGCCTAGGGTATTCTGTGAGCGAAACAAAGTCCAGTCTAGTACCCTCTCAGGACATGTGCTTTCTGGGTGTGAGACTGAATACAGCCTCTCAGATGGCTTTTCTGACCCCGGACAAACAAAGAAATCTTCCCCTATACTTTCAGCAATTATCCCTACTGTCCAGGCTGACTGCAAGGACAGTCCTTCAAGCCTTGGGGTTCATGGCATCTTGTATTCTGGTACTTCCCAATGCCAAACTACATATGAGGAAGCTACAATGGTATCTCAAAAGCGTATGGACTCAACACTGCCACGATTTGGACACTGTCATTCAGATAATACCTTGCATCCAAAGGGAGTTTTTGTGGTGGGCTCAGGAATGTCACCTAAACAAGGGACTCTCTGTGACCCGACCAGAGGTGAGTCAGATCCTAACGACAGATGCCTCGGACATGGCTTGGGGAGCACATTTCGATGGGAGATGGGTTCAAGACACGTGGCCTCCCAGACTACAGCATTTGCATATCAACATGAAGGAGATGTTAGCAGTCCAATTTGCTCTGATGGCTTTCAAGGATCTACTTCAACCAGGACAGGTGTTGATTCAAACAGACAACACAACAGTCATGTGGTACATCAACAAGCAGGGGGGAACCCATTCGTACCCTCTTTGCAGACAAGCTATGATTTTTGTGGGAGACTGCTCTGAGTTTGCACCTCACTCTTCAAGCAAGGTTTCTGCCAGGAGCACAGAACTCCTTAGCAGATGTTTTGAGCAGGCAACTGGTGGACCCCCACGAGTGGAAATTGGATCCTCATGTATTTCAACAGTTGACAGTGGCTTGGGGAACTCCAGACATAGATCTGTTCGCGTCCCCACAAAATTTCCAACTGCCAAAATATTGCACAAAGATGTTTCATCCAGAAGCTTGGAAAGTGGATGCTCTATCTTTCAGTTGGAACAACCTTCACGTCTATGCCTTTCCACCTCTGCCTCTCCTTCCCAAGGTGCTCTTGAAGGCCAGACAGGACAAGCCTTGCATGATCCTTATAGCTCCAGATTGGCCACGACAGCACTGGTACCCCTTGCTGAGGAGTTTAGTTCGGGAGCCTCCTTGGCCTTTGCCAACAATTCCAAACCTTTTGTCTCAAGAAAGCAATCATTTCCTCAATGTAAGGATACAGTCCCTGCATCTGACAGCCTGGCATATTCTGTTTTAGACCCTGGGGGGTCGCAGCTTCCTCAACAAGTTTTAAATGTCATTTTGGAAGCCAGGCGGCCTAGTACAAGGAAAGTTTATGCTGATAAATGGAGGAGATTTTTTCTTTGGAGCACAGCAAAGAGCTTTGATGTTTCACGCCCTAATTTGAGTGTTACACTACAGTACCTTACAGACTTACTAGACAAGGGTTTGTCTTTCTCCTCCGTGAAAGTTCATGCTGCAGCCATTTCTGCTCACTATGACTGTGATCCACCATTATTTTCTCACCCTTTGTTTAAGCAATTTCTTAGAGGGGCAAAGAACATAAGACCCCCACGTAGAGCTCCTACTCCTTCCTGGGATCTCAATTTTGTGTTGGAAAAACTGACTTTACCTCCTTTTGAACCTGCAGCTACATCTGAGTTGAAGTTTTTGTCTTGGAAGACTGCTTTTTTGTTGGCCATTACGTCTGCTAGGAGGGTATCGGAATTACAGGCTCTAATGGCAGTCGAACCCTTCCTAATATTTCATAAGGATAGGGTATCCTTGCGTACTAACCCTTCTTTTATGCCTAAAGTTGTTTCTGATGTGGCCTTCTATTCATTTGCCTACTTTTTATGCTGATCCCCAAAATAAAGGGGAAAAAATTTTGCACACTTTGGATATTCACAGGCAGTTACGTTATTATTTGAGCAGAACTAAAGGGTTCAGGCAGTCTCAACAGTTATTCATTTCTTTTGCCTTGGGTTCACAAGGAAAACCTGTTTCAAAGCAAACTATTTCTAAGTGGATTAGCCATTGTATTGCTTTTTGTTATTCTCATCATGGAAAGGAGGTTCCGGCTGGGATTAGACCTCATTCCACTAGGGCTACTGCCACTTCTACTGCTTTTTTGAGGGGAGTAGCTACTAAGGATATTTTGGAGGCAGCTACTTGGAGTTCAGTGCACACTTTTACTAAACATTACCATCTCCCTCTTTATTCCAAGTCTAGGGCTGGGTTTGCCACTGCAGTTTTACAGGGCATGTTAGCAGCTCCTAGTGCTTTTTGATTTTGCCAACCTCCCTTACCTTTGCTTTGGGATTCTACCCACAGGTTATGACTGCAGCAATGTGAGACGAAGAACATAGTACAGTTTTGTACCTACCATAAATGTAGATGTTCGAGGATCCACATTGCTGCAGTCCAATTTACCCTCCCTCCTTCCCCTCTGTAGTTTAGGCTTGCTGTGTTGCTTTTGGGGTAATTATTTTGTCTGTAATTGGTGGTTGGGTATTTTCTATTTTTGGCTATGGCCTCTTTTTTTTTTTTTTTTTTTTTTTTTTAGGCCTTCTGACATCTGGGGCAAGAAAGACTGAGGATATGGCGTCGGTCATGCGCTTTAGTACCACTGTGTACTGACGTCAGATCAGAGCGACTATGACCGACGCCAGCCTAACACTTTGGTATTCGGGCCGACCGAGGACAGCGGACTACCCACAGGTTATGACTGCAGCAATGTGGATCCTCGAACATCTACATTTATGGTAGGTACAAAACTGTACTTTTCTTCTTAGGTGATCTCTTTCTACATAAAAACATATATAAACATTTTTTTCCATCTACATTTATTTTCTTTTGCTAATTGTTCTGGTTTTCTTATTTTTTTTTTTTCAAATGGCAGAGTCTAAGTCAGCGGGATTCAAGAAATGTGCCTCATGGGCACAGAATCCCTCTGTCTAATGCCCATACTGTGTTATGTCTTGGGCCTTTCCGTTTGGCCAACTCCTGCTCCATATGTGCTGGCTTCAACCAGCATGCGTTAATAGGAAGAATAAGCTTATTTTAAAAGGTCTCTCTTCGACTGCTTCTTCCTCTGCATTGACGTCCACTTCAGGGGCTCAAACTCTCTCAAAAAACGCAATGCAAGTGGTCACCGAATAGATCTCATCAAACTGGGGAACCACCTTGGAAATAATCTGAAACTTCATATCTGACTGACTCTGCTCCAATTGTAATAGTTTTTTTCCCCAGAGCCAGTTGCCTTAAGGCCGAAGTCTCCCATTCTATCTTCCAGAACACCATCTGTTGCTTCATCCACTAGGTCTTCTGTAGTCTCTCTGAAGCTGAGGTACAGACAGTATGATGAAGTTTCTCAAGGTACAAATGCATCTGGGTATTTTGTCTGGTCCATCACACTCTGGATTTGGCTCTCGATCTCTGCTCTGACTTCTTACTTGGATCCGGGGTGGTGGGGATTTGTGGAGCTTCCCCTTCGGCAGCTCTGGCAGAGATGCCATTGAGTTCATTCTCTCTCTCTCTCTGCATTCAAGGTGGTGGAGAGGGTGTTCTCTGCCTGCAGAAGAGCCTTTACTCTCCCTGTCCCCCCAGCAGAGATTGTGCCAGAGACATCTGTTCTGTAACTTCCAGGACAGCCTACCTAGAAAAGCTTCTAGACTGTTTCCCCTTTGGAACATCCATGGTCTTCCAACACCTCTCCGAACCCACTGAGGAGGTCCCTTTCAAGCATCTGTGCAAGAAGAGGCACTTGGGTTCCCCTTTGGAATCCCTCACTGAGGATACTGATATCAAAAGGGGAAGGGTTCCCTAGATCACCATTTGCAGATGTCTCCTTTAGGGATATCATGGAAATTCTTTGCCAAAAAGGTGGTTGGTCTGCTCAAACCCTAACCCTGAGGAATCTGTTTTTCTAGAAGCTTTTGGATAGTCCATCTACTTCTTGGGTGTTCCCCCTGCCGATCCCCTTATCGACTGTTTCCTCATACAGCATGGAAGGTACCGGACACAGTGGATACCAATTCCTAAGTTTCTAAGCACCCAAACAAGATCCTCGGCGCCCCTTCAGACAGACCCCACTGGACTAAGGGTGATCCTGTCGATGCCATAGTGGTTGCAGCAGCTACCAAAAAGGAGCTGGCCCACCAAAGCTCCACCATCCATCCCCATAACAGGATGTCTAGGACTTATGGACAGGTTTGGTAAGCAGATATACACTTCAGCGACCTTTGCATTACAAGAGCTGAATTGTTTGGCACACACAACAAGGCTACAGAGGGACCTGGTCAAGGAACTCTCTGTTTCTGCCCCAGGGTCCATGTAAAGACACACACTTCCAAAGTGAAAAAGATGGAAAGACCTGGTCTGCCATCGGAATACCATTTGCTACCCCCCAGTGGGCCTTTTCCAGGAACCAGCGTGGGAGTAAAAAGGTTCCAAATATCTGTGCCCTTTTCAGAATTCACAGGGAGACCTTTCCCTCCAGAGGAGGGGGGGGGGGCTGATGAATCAAGGGTTTTGAGATACCTTCTTGCACAGGCCCATTCAGCAGTCCCGAAGGACTGCCTGACTATTAATCTCTGGAGGCAGTCAGGGGACATTTGTCTTTTTATGCAACAGCCTGGGAAGCCATCACAAGCTGCTGTTGGGTGGTGTTCCATACCCTTTTTCTAAAATTCCTCTTCAAGCAAGAACCTCCTTGATGTTCCACCCAATCAGCGGAAGGCTGCAGCCTTAGAAATTTCAAAGCTGCTCACAAGAGTCATCCAAAACTGTCCCCCTAGACAAACTTGGATCGGGCATCTATTCCATATTCTTTAGTGCCCAAAAAACAGGGGATCTCAGGCCTGTTTTGGACCTTACGACCATCAACAAGTCTGTAGCCAGTTTAAAGTTCCAAGTAGTCATGATGAGTCCATTCTGCCCTTCCTGCAGAAGGACAACTGGATGTGCTCCGTAGATCTTCAGGATACATACCATCACATCAAGATGAACAGATGCTCCAGAAGGTTCCTCAACTTCTGGCTGGGAACCAATCACTACCAGTTCAGAGTACTCCCGTTTGGTGTCTCCACAGCCGCCAGGGTATTCACCAAATGCATGGTGGTGGTACCAGCTGACCTGAAACTGCAAAGATTCCATGTGTTTCCCTATCTGGATGACTGGCTCTTAACTGCTGCCACCGGGCATCCACTTCTACAAGCCAGAAACTATCTGTTCAGCTAGCCACAACTTTGGATATTTCCATCAGTTTCAGAACGTCTCGCCTTCAACCAGTACAACTATTAGATTTCATCAGAACCCGGCTGGACACCACTTGTTCCTTAGCTGCTCTTTCCAGACAATCTCCACCTTGAGACTCCATATCAAACAAATCTTGGGTATTCTTCTCCCCTGACAAGTCTTGTTCTTAAGAGCCTTAGGGTCCATGGCTGCCATGATTGCCCTTATCCCAGTAGCAAGCCTCCATATCAGAATACTTCAGTGGACTTGAGTGGTTCACTGGTCCTTTCTTTGGTATCTGTGGAATCACCCGGTCAGAATATGAAGCCTACAAACAATCTCTTCTATGCTGGCTCTAATCTGAGGATTTCTAACTGGGTTGACTGTTCATCCTTACTCCCCCCAACGATCACCGTGACCACAGACACTTCCCAGACAGTCCAAGGTATGTGGTCCCCTCTAAAGACCAGTTTGCATATAAGCATCTTGGAGATAAGCGGTGCTTCTTGTGTTCAAGCCCTTCAAACTTTTCTTCTGATAGGGACCTTTGCAATTCACATGGACAACATGTCAATGGTCTGGTACATCAAACAGGAAGGAACCAAGTCTTACCCCTTGTGTCGAGAGGCCATGAGGTTGTGGCAATGGGCCATCTCTTCCAGCTGTTTTCTAATAGCAATGCACATTCTGAGGAAGTCAAACATTCTGGCAGACGGGCTCAGCAGAACCATTGTGATGCCTCACAAGTGGTCTGTAAATACTTCAGTGGCGAAGATGATCTTCCAAAAATACGGTTAACCTTGCAGCGATCTCTTCGCATCTCCTTCCAACACAAAGTGCAGTGAGTTCTTTGCCCTAATTCCTCCTCAGGGACAGTCACCAAGAGACGCTGTAGTCTGTGCTTGGCACCCCGGTCTGCTTTATGCCTATCTTCTTACTCCAATTCCCAAATTTCTACAAAAAGTTCAGAGGCTGAAGTGCAAAAATATCCTCATTGCTCCCTTTTGGCCTCAAGTATAGTTTCCTTTCCTTTGGTCTCACTTGGTTTGTCCACCATGGACTATGGATCCCTCTACAGATTTTCTGTCCCACCCATTGGGACACCTTCACCCAGATCTCTTGAGCCTGAAATTAACCGCTCCAGTGATGGCTTGAACTCCCAGGGTTTCATCCCCAGTTAAGAAAATTCTGATTGCAGCACACAAACCGTCCACTAGGGAAATATACAAGTGGAAACAGTTTTCCATTTGGGCTCATCAAAACCAACTGTATCCCTTTACAACACCTATTCCTGATGTATTAGATTTCCTAGCATCCATTTTTCATAATGGAGTTAGTTTCTCTACTGTTAAAAGTGCAATTGGCAGCCATTTCCAATTTTCACATTGGGGAAAATTCATTCTCTTTGGCCTCATCCAAGTTGTGCAAGGCCTTTCTAAAAGGTACTTTTATTCTTCATCTTCCTATTAAAGATCATGCTCTACCTTGGGACCTTATTATGGTTTTGCAAGCTCTAGTTGCACCTCCTTTTGAGCCTTTTGCTAAAGTTGATTTGAAATATTTGTCCCGGAAGACTGTCTTTTTACTGGCCATCACTTTAGCTAAGACAGTATCTGAAATATAGGCTTTTATCTTGTAGGCCTCCGTATTTAATTTTTCACAAGGACAGGATTACATTGTGTACCAATCCTTCCTTCCTGCCTGAGGTTGCTTCTGAGGCCAATATAAATCAGGTTAATTTCCCAGTAGTCTTTCCTAATTTCCAGAGCAAAGGAGAGTATCCACTTCATGTGCTGGATATACATAGACAGTTAAGTTTTTACTTGGATAGAATAAAGCATTTCAGAAAGTCTGATCAGCTTTTTGTATCCTTAAAGAGCAAATTGGGAAAACCAGTTTCCAAGGTCACGCTGGCCAGCTGGATCACAAACTGCATTACATTTGTGTGTTCTGTTAAGGACTTTCCTTTATTTATCGGATTAAGGCTCACTCCAGTAGGTCTGTGTCCACTTCGCCATCCTTTTGGTCTAAACTTCCCATTGAGATTTGTGCAGCTGCTACATGGTCAAATCCATAAGTTGGACATTATTTCCAGGAACAGGTCCTCCTTTGGTTCTGCTGAGCTCGGAAATATCCTTCCATGAGGGCCTCCCAAAATTTTTATATTTGGAGACTGTCCCACAGGTTGAAGAACAAATAAAACGTCAATTTCTTGGAAGTTATGTACTTAAAGTAACATTCCATCTGAGTTTTTTCATTTGTTCTTCACCCTTCCCTCCCTCCAACCCCCTACCATTCTTTGTAGGACCTAGTGGATATGTATACAATTACTTATAAACTATTCAAAAGCGGCAGTACAGCATACTCAAACACCATATATAAAAAATCGTTCAAGTATTTATTGGAAATAATTCCAGTGCTTTCGTCCAAGGCAGGACTTCATCAGAATTCATAGACACGAAACCAATCCAAACAGTCTGCTCCAAAAAGACTCCAAAAGCACCAGCACTCCACAAATCCAATGTGAAACGTGTTTCCTTTATTAACACACACAAGTTAAAAAGTTAAGCGCTTTCATCTGGTTAAGACTTCATCGGAACTAACTTTCTTGATCCAAATATTCACCTTATAAACTTATACAACATCACATGACATGACATTCCTACTATTGGTTTTTAAAGTGCTAGTGCAAATACAAGTTCCTTCATCAAAAATAAATGTTACATATATTTCCATTTGTCTTTACATTTATTATTACATTCCTTCCCTTAGTAAAAACCATATGAATACATGCATAACAGTTATTGAATATTATTAAAAATATTTAAAAATTTCATAAAAAATGTCATGAAAAATGACTTGAATATTATTTAAAAATTGATTAAACATTCCTGTCATATAAAGAAAGATGATGTAAATTCATCTTACATATGTTCTAAGTATCTAAAATGGGTTTAATTGATACGTGTTCGTTGATTCCAGGATATACGGACGCGTTCAATTTAATTTGCCACCTAACCTCCTTGTCACTAACTTTCTTTTTTATATCCCCACCCCTTGTGTTCATTTTTACTACTACCAAAATTCCAAATTTAAACCCGGAACATATTTCATTGTCTTTAAGATGTTTCCAAAGGGCATTGTTACTATCCTCCTTCTTGATACTGTACATATGGTCGTAGATCCTATTCCTTAAACAACGGGTGGTCTTCCCTACATAAAAGCATGGACACTCTGTGCAGGTGGCCAAATATACCAGGTGGGTTGTCCTACAATTCCCCCTCTGATAATATATTCTAGTTTTGTTATAATTAAACAACGTAGTTTCCTTATTTTCCGTAATATACTTGCATTGTTTGCAAGTACCACATCTCTCTAATAAATCTGATTTCTTAACAATTTTCCTTTCCAACAATGCCTTCATATTATTCCCCCTCCTAAGGACAAAATGTGGCTCCTGCCCCACTATTTTGTAAATTCTATCATCTACTTTCAAAGTATTCCAGTTGTGATGAATAATTTTCCTAATATCTCTGCTAAAATTGTTGTGTTGTAGAACACATGCCATACCATACTTATTTAATGTTTCTTCTTTATTGTTACAATTTCCTTCTCCATCTGGTCCTATTCCTAGACCCACACCTAATAAGGGTTTATATTTTATTCCCCATTGTTCTCTGACGTATCCTGTAACATCTTCTATCATATCTCTCGGGTATCCCCTTTCCATAAAAAGATGCTATTTTTGCAAATTCTCTATCCACATCCTCCACTTCAGAAGTCATCCTTGCTGCCCGTATACACTGTCCCTTAATAATATTCTTTTTCTGGGCCCAGGGATGATTGCTCGAAAAATGTAGGTAGGAATTACTGAATGTGTTCTTCCTGTATATATTGGACTTAAATTTTCCTTCCTTCAATGGTTGAATCCTATTCTAAAGAAAATTCCACATTTGGTTTTGGATTCATGGGACTTTCTTGGTAGGCTGGAACCCAGATTAGCTCAAGGGGTAAAATGGTTGGTAACCATGGATGTTGTAGACCTTTTTTCAAATATACCTAGAGAGGAAGGTATGCAAAGATTGCAGGAGAGTATAGTGTGGTCCAATTCTGTCTCTTGGGACAAAACACTATTGATTATGGAATTTATGGAAGAGGTATTGGCCCACAATTATATTTGGTATGAAGGGGAATACTATAAACAGTGTAAGGGTGTGGCTATGGGGGCAGCGTGTGCCCCCATTTATGCAAACCTGGTAGTTTACGACTGGGAGAAGGAATATATTATCAATACCCATTGGTACAAATATATATCTTGCTATTTTCGTTTTTTAGATGATATTTTTATTTTGTGGAAGGGTGATCTCAACCATTTAGAAATGTTTAATGACTATTTAAACACCTGTAGTGAACATTTCAAGTTTACTATGAACAAACATGAAGATACTATATCATATTTAGATGTCCAAATAACATTGAAGGAAGGAAAATTTAAGTCCCAATATGTACAGGAAGAACACATTCAGTAATTCCTACCTACATTTTTCGAGCAATCATCCCTGGGCCCAGAAAAAGAATATTATTAAGGGACAGTGTATACGGGCGGCAAGGATGACTTCTGAAGTGGAGGATGTGGATAGAGAATTTGCAAAAATAGCATCTTTTTTTATGGAAAGGGGATACCCGAGAGATATGATAGAAGATGTTACAGGATACGTCAGAGAACAATGGGGAATAAAATATAAACCCTTATTAGGTGTGGGTCTAGGAATAGGACCAGACGGAGAAGGAAATTGTAACAATAAAGAAGAAACATTAAATAAGTATGGTATGGCATGTGTTCTACAACACAACAATTTTAGCAGAGATATTAGGAAAATTATTCATCACAACTGGAATACTTTGAAAGTAGATGATAGAATTTACAAAATAGTGGGGCAGGAGCCACATTTTGTCCTTAGGAGGGGGAATAATATGAAGGCATTGTTGGAAAGGAAAATTAAGAAATCAGATTTATTAGAGAGATGTGGTACCACTAAATGTGGTACTTGCAAACAATGCAAGTATATTACGGAAAATAAGGAAACTACGTTGTTTAATTATAACAAAACTAGAATATATTATCAGAGGGGGAATTGTAGGACAAACCCACCTGGTATATTTGGCCACCTGCACAGAGTGTCCATGCTTTTATGTAGGGAAGACCACCCGTTGTTTAAGGAATAGGATCTACGACCATATGTACAGTATCAAGAAGGAGGATAGTAACAATGCCCTTTGGAAACATCTTAAAGACAATGAAATATGTTCCGGGTTTAAATTTGGAATTTTGGAAGTAGTAAAAATGAACACAAGGGGTGGGGATATAAAAAAGAAAGTTAGTGACAAGGAGGTTAGGTGGCAAATTAAATTGAACGCGTCCGTATATCCTGGAATCAACGAACACGTATCAATTAAACCCATTTTAGATACTTAGAACATATGTAAGATGAATTTACATCATCTTTCTTTATATGACAGGAATTTTTAATCAATTTTTAAATAATATTCAAGTCATTTTTCATGACATTTTTTATGAAATTTTTAAATATTTTTAATAATATTCAATAATTGTTATGCATGTATTCATATGGTTTTTACTAAGGGAAGGAATGTAATAATAAATGTAAAGACAAATGGAAATATATGTAACATTTATTTTTGATGAAGGAACTTGTATTTGCACTAGCACTTTAAAAACCAATAGTAGGAATGTCATGTGATGTTGTATAAGTTTATAAGGTGAATATTTGGATCAAGAAAGTTAGTTCTGATGAAGTCTTAACCAGACAAAAGCGCTTAACTTTTTAACTTGTGTGTGTTAATAAAGGAAACGCGTTTCACATTGGATTTGTGGAGTGCTGGTGCTTTTGGAGTCATTTTGGAGCAGACTGTTTGGATTGGTTTCATTTTTAGTTGTTGGCTGTTCCAGAATTCATAGACAACCAACTTTTACCCCTTTTATACAAATGTTCTATTGTTGAGGGTTTAAAGACCATCAAAATATTGAACACTGTCAAACCATTAAACCTACACTACCATAAATACCATAATAAAGAAATGCATAGTCCAGACTAAACCAAACTAGGAAATGGATTTTAAAATAAGTTTTAAAACAACAAATATTCAAGAAATAAACCTTCATTGATCCACTAATACTCTATATAGGTAAAACAGTCTAAACCAGTTATGTAATACGTGCTTTATAATTTAAGTAAGGTTGTAAGGAAGTATGTTCATTTAAACCCGGGGTGTATGAAGGTTTTAAGTTGCCACTTCATTCTTTAAGGTCCAGTGCCCCTTTCCAGTCACCCCCCCCCCCTAGGGTTTTTAAAAGCTTTATTATACCAAACTTAAACTTAGTGAAATTTGCATAAACTCTAGTGTGTGTGTTTTTTTGTGATCAAGTCATAAGTGTTCGCATATCCTCTTTCTGAAACATCTCTGTCTTACCAACATAGTAACTTGGGCAACTGTCACACTTAGCCATGTATACCATTGCACTTGTTTGGCAGTTACCCCTGATGAATTAGACTGGAACCTAACCTGTTTTGAAGGATAACACTCTGCCTCTAATATGTAGGAACACTGTGGACATCTACCCCACTTGGTTGTCACCTCTCCAGTTTTTACTCTATATTGGCATTCATTTTCAAAGCTTTCTTTTAAGTTCCTACCAGTTTCAAAAGTAAACAGAACAGTCCCTAAAAGCTGAAGTATATCTGTGAGGCCCTTAAAGATGTTCCAGTTCCTGTAAATTGTATCCTAAACTTCACCAGCTAGAGGTCCATATTCTATGATTAAGGCCCTACGAAAATCTTGATTCTTTTCATAGTGTTGAATTGAATTAGGACCAAGGCCCAATAGGGGTTTATATTTGATCCCCCATTGAGAATATACCTAATCCCGAATTTTTCACGTTTTGGGATGGGTGCCCTTTAGCAAGGTACATGTTGGCTACTACATCCAATTCAGTGAAAAGGTTTTGTAAATGGGAGGTCATTTTGGCAACTTTACTACACTGACCTTTGATTAGACCTTTCTTTTGACTTAATAGGTGACAACTAGAAAAGTCTAGATAGTTGTTACTAAAAGTGGGCTTCCTGTAAATGGTAGATCTAAATCCTTTTTCAGTATGTTATACAAGTATCTAAATTTTTCATTTTGTCAAATTTTATAAATGAATTTCAAAAAATCAGAAACCTTGTTCAAATAGTGCACAAAATTTCTCGTCATTCTCCTACCCAAAAGCACTTGTGTCCACTTCTGCTTCACAGATCCTTTTTAAGTGTAGAGACCCTGAGCCTCAGGAAGCCCCATTGGGTGGCCCCTACTCTTCCGAGACCTCACCAGAAATTCCCACTGATGAGGTTCCCAGGAAGAGAATCTGTAAGAGGAAGCACCTAAACTCCCCACAGGACTCTCACTTCCAATACCGACTTGGATGAATCAGAAGGGTCCCCACGGTCCCCCTCTGAGGATGTCTGATTTGCTGAGATATTAGAAATCCTTAGGCAGAGGGGTGGTTGGAAGTCCACCAACCCTACTGAAGATGAGTCTGTTCTCCTGAAGGTGTTCACTTCTCAACCCTCCACCTTTTGGATGTCTCCGCCCTGCGATGAGCTCATGGAGCTGGTCTCCTGAAGGTGCGTGGGAGTCTCTGGACACCATTGAGCCTATCCCTAGGAGGCCCAATAAATTTATTTCTGCCCCCCAGGAAAAGTCTTTCCTCACCAAGGGAGTGCCATGAATGCCATGGTGGTGGTGGTGGCAACCACCAAAAAGGAGATGTCAGATACTTAATCTATCCATCCTCCTAACAGAGGCACTAGGATTATGAATAGATATGGGAAGCACACATACAATTCAGTGACTTTTGCCATGTGTTCACTGAACTATCTCACTCAGAGGCCTCCTTAAACAGCTTGGAGATGTTCTTCAGGGTACAGTAGCTGCAGGAGCTTCAGATGGTGGTCTCTCAGCTTGCTACCCTCAATTCCATAGTGAACTCGTCCATGCGTCTCATTTCATATGCAGCTGATGGAGCGAGTAGGGCAGCGGGTACAGGAACTGCTCTCAGAAGACATTCCTGGATGTGCTTCTGTTCCTTTGCGGAGCCCTTTAAGTCATCCTTTGTCAACACCCCTTTTGATGGCTTGTCCCTTTTTTGGCCCAAAATTAGGGAAACTTTGACAAGGTGTGAGCAGGGAAGAAAGACCATCGGAGTCTGTTTTTCCACCCCTACCAGACCCTACCCCAAGGGTCAAAAGGGAGGAAAGATGTGGTTCTGAAAAGCCCAAGGAGCCTTTCTGGACATAAGTGGCGAACCCCCCTCCAGGGGCAGAGGAGGGGACAATAATGGAAGATGCCGTCCTCGAGGTAGAGAAGGTCCGCAAAATCAGGGCGACCGAACAGTTCTTTGGGAAGCCCTACCAACACTCCTGAAAGGCGGCCCAACTGTCCTGCTCTGGAGGCAGTCGGTGGTCGCTCATCTGTGTATCCAGACGCCTGGTTCAAAATAAATGACAACTGGGTACGAAGTTTAGTTTCCAGAGGATATTTCATTCCTTTCACCACTTCCCCTCTATTGTAAACAAAAATCCCGGACGCTCTACCCAGTTACAGGGAGCAAGCAACAGTAGAAGTCCAAATGTTGCTAAGAAGAGTCATCCAACCAGTCCCAGCAGACCAGACAGGATCCGGAACTTGCTCAAGATTCTTTTTATTTCCAAAAAAGACAGGGGACTGGAGACCTATTTTGGACCTCAACAGACTAAACAGATCTGTCGAGAAAGAGAAGTTCTGGATGGTCACGCTTCAGTTGATACTTCCCTTTTTAGGGAGGGGACAATTGGATGTGCTCTCAATAGCTCTACAAGATACTACCATATAAAAATGTCCAGACTATCCAGGGATCATCTGCGCTTCCAGCTGAGTGCCAATCATTACCAGTTTCGAGCCCTGCCCTTTGGTCTCACTACAGCCCCCAGAGTGTTCATATGTATGGCAGTGGTCACGGCTCACCTGAGGCGTTTAGGATTCCAGGTGTTTCCGTACTTAGATGATTGGCTCCTCACAGCCACCACCAGGCATCAGGTAATACAAGCCAGGGGCACCACTCTTAGTCTCTGCAATCATCTGGGCATTACAATAAATGCAGAAAAATCTGCCTTGTCGCCATCGCAATGTAATGTTTTTATCGGAGCAGAATTGGTTACCACCACCACCACTTGGAGACTTCCAGCAGAAAGTGTTTTACTACTACGTCAGCAGGTCCACGACATCATATCCAAAGACCAGGCTCCAGCATCTGAAGTGATAAAATTGTTAGGCATGATGGCAGCTGCAATATTAGTGATACCATTGGGTTTCATGCACTTGCTGATTATGCAAGGACTGTTCACTCAATGGACTTACCAAGAGCTCCCAGTGTCTCATCTCGTAATGATCACAAACGCATACAAAAAGGATCTTCAGTGGTGGTTGACCTCTCTTCAGGTCGTCTTTTTATCCTACCCTCACCAGCGACCACAGTGACAACAGATGCTTCCCTGATAGGGTGGGGGAGGAATTTTCAGGGGAGAACAGCCCAAGGCACATGGACCATAAAGGAGACACATCTGCATATCAGTGTCCTGGAGATGAATGGTACTTCTGGCGTTGCAGTACTTCCAGGACTCTCTCTCTTCCTCTGGGAACAATTGATTCAGGCTGACATGTTGGTGGTCTGCTCCTTGAACAAACAAGGAGGAACCAGGTTCTATCCCCTCTGGCGCGAGGCCCTAAGAGTATGGCAGTGGGCTACATCCACCCAGCGCTTTCTGATAGCAATGCACATCACGAGGAAATCCAAAGTGATAGCAACCTGAGCAGGGCAATTTTGTTGCCTCACGAGTGGTCCCTCAAGAAAGAGATAGCGGAGAGAACTTTCAGCAGGTGGGGCCAGCCTTGCTGTGACCTTTTTGCCAACCACATTAACACAAAATGCAGAAGCTACTTTGCCCTGATTCCCCCTCCGGGAGAAGCCCCAAGGGACACACTCGTACACAATTGGTCTCCTCTATGCATTCCCACCAATTCCCTTGATACCCAAAGTATTGCAGAAAGCAAAAGCCCTGGAAAGTACCATCATTCTAATAGCCCCTCATTGGCCTAGTCAGATTTGGTTCCCCTTCCTTCAACTTCATCTGTTGGAAGAGCCTTGGATTCTGGACCCAGTTCCAGATCTTCTGATGCATTCATCGGGGGCTCTTCATCTCTCTCTCCAGTCCCTGAAATTGACAGCTTGGCTGCTCAAATTCCCAACATAGCCAAGTTCCATAACCTCTCAAATGAAACGCAGCATATATTTATATCTTTTCATAAGTCCTCTACTAGGAAGCTATACCTTAGCAAATGGAGTTGGGGTACAATTTGCCGCTATCTCTAATTTTCACCTTTGCTTTGAAGGATTAAACATAATGTCTCGCAAGCTATCCAAAGCCTTTCTCAAAGGGACCTTTCATCTCAGACCACCTGTTAAATCCCCTTATACCGCATGGAATCTAAAATTTATGCTTTCACCCATTATCCTCCCACCTTTCAAACCAGCTTCCTCATGTGATTTGAAATATATATCATGGAAGACCATCTTTTTAGTAGCCATCACTTCTGCCTGTAAAGTGTCAGAGCTACAAGCCTTGTCCATAAAGCCTCCTTATTTGATTTTTCATGCTGACAGTGTCCCTGCGAACAAATCCTTCATTTTTACCCAAAGTTTGTACTGAAGCTAACCTTAACCAGATCATAGATTTACCAGTGTTCTTTCCCAAGCATACCAACAACTTAGAGTATATGATGCTGCACAAGCTTGATGTTCACAGCTAAGATTTTACCTGGATAGAGCAAGAGTTCAGAAAATCAGAACAGCTTTTCGTGTCCTCCTTAGATTCCAGAAAAGGTATGCTAGTGGCAAAAACAACAGTCTAGATGGTTATCTGATTGTATCACATTTACTTAGCTGCTAATTTACCTTTACAACACAAAATTAATGCTCATTCTACCAGAGCAGTGTCCATATCTTCTGCCTTTTCTGCTAGGCTTCCTATAGACAGTACTTGTGCAGCAGCCACTTGGTCAAAGCCTCATACTTTTATCACTAATTACAAAGTTGACAAGGCCTCCAGGGATAGGGCCTCCTTTGGTTTCACTGTCCTGAAAAACACTCCCGTGAGCCACCCGAGAAAGATGTTGCTTGGGATGCTACCCATCTTTAAGAATGAACGGCGAGATAAAACAACTTCACATAAAGAAGTTAAGTACTCACCATAACGCATGTGAGTTGTTCATCTCGCCTTTATTCTTACTCCCCTCCTACCCTATCCAGGGTTTTTTGAGGACTGAGATACTAGTTCTGTCCTGGTTGCTCAATCTTTCTATGGGTTTTCTCCTAAATAGTGATGGCATGGCACATGGTATTAGATGCAGCAAACAAGATTTGCGGTAACTCTAGGTGCATCATGAAATGGGGACTTGGCCTCGAGCTGTCTGAAGTCCTCGAGCTTTGTAGTAAACCGACTCAGAGCCAAGGATTGGCTCCAAACCCATTTGTAAGAATGAAGGAGAGATGAACTCGCATGGAATGTTATGGTGAGTATATAACTTCTTTTTTTTTTTTAATGGGTGCAGAGGATAATATCCAGAGGATACCCAATTCCATTCTCCAAAGACCCCCCCCCCCCAAACAGAAGAATCCTGGATAATTCCACCCAGTCAAAGGGGTCAGGCAGTTGTTCAAGTTCAGAAACTGCTGGACTAAAGTCATCCAAGAGGTCCTTCCACATCAAATAGGATTCTGAACTTACACAGGGTCTTCTTAGTTCCAAAAAAAAAAAAACTGGGCTGGAGACCAATTCTGGATCTCAACAGATTAAACAAGTCTGTCACAAGTTCTGAATGGTCAAGGTACAGTCCATACTTCTTTCTAGCAACAGGATGTGCACTCTAGACCTTCAGGATGCTTACTACCATGTAAAAATGGACAGGTGGTCCAGAAGATATTTGCACTTCCGGCTAGGAGCCAGTCCTTTTCAGTTCAGCGCACTGTCTTTTGGTCTCGCCACAGCCTCCAGGGTGTTCACCAAGTGCATGGCAGTGGTAGCGGCAAACTTGAGATGGCAAGGTTTCTAGGTGTTTCCCTGCTTTGGCAGCTGGCTCATTTTCCACCCCCCACCAGGCATCTACTTATTTGGGCAAGGAATTCTGTTAAAATTTATACAGATCTATGTAAAACAATAAGTTATGAAAAATTCCACTTGGAACCCGTTCAAACATTGGAATTCATAGGAGCAATTTTAGACACAAATCAGATTGCAAGACTACCACAATCCAGAGGAGTCTGTATTAAATCAGCGAACGCTTAAAATAGCGAACTCTGATTTATCAACCCTTTAAAAGTGAAAGCTTGAAATCCCGAAGACAGAACAGTGACCCCCCCCCCCAGGGGAAAAAAATCACTGTTCGCAAAAAAAAAAACCCCTTCAAAACAATAAAATTGGGGGGCTTTGTCCACCACACCCACTGATGTGGTGGGGACTTGTGCCCCTACTTAAATATACCAACTCACATTTAAAGGGCCGATAAATCGGTGTTCGATATTTTAAGCGTTCGCTGATTTAATATAGGCCCATTCCCAGAGTACTAACCATGAGATGCCAGATGCAAAAGCTACTTCAGAACAGGAGGATAGCCACCCATCATGTCTCACAAGCTTTAGGCTCAATGGCATCCGCTGTAGTTTTGATGCAGCTGGTGAGATTCCACATGCGAATGCTACAGTAGCTTCTGGCAGCACAGTAGTTGATTACCCATCAGCAGATGTCTTATCAGATGGTCATTACGGACACCTGCAGGACAGCTCTAACATGGCGGATTCATTCTGATCAGGTAATGCAAGATCGACCCTTTCTTCCCCTCAACCTCAGGCCACAGTGACCACAGACTGTTCCCAGATTTGGGGGGGGGGGGCATTATCTTGGAAAGACTGTTCAAGGCACTTCGTCTTCTGACGATGCCAGTTTACACACACAGCTAGAGATGAGGGTAGTGCTCCTAGCATTGCAGGTTTTTCAGGTTGCTCTTCTGGGGACAGTGGAGATTGTCAGACAGTATGTCTGTGGTCTTGTACATAAGCAAGAGGGAACCAGATCATACCTTCTGTGTCCAAATGAGCTTGGTGTGGCAATGGGTGATCTCGTCCAGTCGCTTCCTTATAGCAACGTACATTTCGGGAAAGTCCAACGTGATTGTGGACAAGTTGAGCAGATCCATTGTCATGCCTCATGAGTAGTCTGTCAACCAGGAAGTAGCCAAAGAAATTTTCTGTAATTTGGGCCAATCCTGCTGTGACCTTTTTGTATCCAACCTGAAAAACAAATGCAGCAGCTGCTTTGCCCTGGAAGTACCCAAGGGATGCTATCACTCAAGATTGGCTGCCTGGTCTCCTGTGCATCACCCCCCCCTCCCAACCTCCTTGATTCCTAAACTTCTCCAGAAAGCAAACAGGTTGAAGAGAAGTCATCCTCTTTGCCCCATTTGGCCTCGACAAATCTGGTTCCCCTCTCTTTGGCCTCACCTTTGGGGAGAAAAACATGGGTTCTGTAACATACTTCCTGCATCTTCTGTCACACCCGACGGGAATGATTCATCCCAGTCTGCCCCAACCTCAAGCTGATGGCTTGGTTCTTCCAGTTCCATTTATAGCCAGACAGCCTGTGCTTTCCTCCCCAGTTCATCGTATTTTGATATCCCATAAACTATCCACTCAAAAGCTGTATAGGAGCAAATGAAGGAGATTCGTAATCTGGTCTCAACGTAATTTAGACCCTTAACACTGTCCTTGTTCACTCCGTTCTAGAATTCTTAGCTCATCTTTTTGAAAGTGGGGCAGCGGCCTCTACCATCAAAGTACAGTTGGCAGCTATCTCTGTTTTTCAAGTTGGGGATGATAATTTGCCTCTAATCTCAAACAAGCTTTGCAAAACCTTCTTGAAGGGGATTTTTGTTACAAAGGCCACCACACGGATCCTTCTCCTCCTTGGGACCTTAATTTAGTGCTATGTTTTATTGTTCAACCTCCCTTTGAACCTGCAGCATCATGTGACATTAATTTTTTGTCTTGGAAATCCATTTTCTTAGTAGCAATTGCTTCGGCTAGAAGAATATCAGAAATCCAGGCCTTATCCTCTCTGCCTCCATGCTTGATTTTTTTATAAAGGCAGGGTTATCTTGCATACCAACCCTTCCTTTTTACCTAAAGTAGTTTCGGAGACTAATATCAATCAAACTTGCCTATCTTTTTTTTCCCCCACCTTCACTAATAAAGGAGAATATGTACTACATTTATTGGATGTTCATAGACAATTATGTTATCTACACAAAGGCAGGTCAATTTATTTATTTTTCCATTCTCAGAAAGGGCTGACCAGTATCCAAGATTACTCTAGCAAAATGGTTATCTGATTGCATTACTTTTATCTACCACAGACAAGGTGTAGTTCTAAACCTGTACTCATTCAGCCGGAGTAATTGCAGCTTCAGCAGTTTTTCAGAGTAATGCATCTGTGGATGAAATTGTGCAGTGGCCACTTCGACAAATCACAATATCTTTATCACTCATTTCAAATTTCTCCTGGGGAATAGCGTCCTTTGGTTTGATGATCCTGGGGAATATTCTTCCATGAGTCTACCCAGGATGAAGGTAGCTGGTGACTCTGTTCCATATGTGAGGATGAAATGAAAAATTGACTATCAGATTCTTAATCTGTTTTTCATTTCTCCTCACAACCCCTCCCTCCAAGCCCCCGACCTTTGGTTTCTGGTACAGCGGGAAGCATAATTGGTGATGTAGTGCACTGGTTCACATGAAATTTCGTACAGGAGTGGGTGTGGCCAGGATGATTGACAAACTTAATGCCTGTGAAGCAGAATGTAATTGAGGCATGATTGGCATGCCATGCATATTAGCCCATGACAACATGCATATAATGTAGATGAGCAGCTCAGTACTGTACATTCTTGTGACATTTGTTTTAATGGTTTAGCTTTCATCTCTTTGAAATGCAGGTGCATAAACACCCTGTTTGTCCCTTTTTGTTTCTGGCTAACCTAGCACCTCACAGTTCAGCTTCTGCCTGTGACAGCAGGAGTATTCATTGTGCACCTGGCAGTTCATCTGCTGCCAGTGACAACATGAATATTCACTGTGTAGTCTGTTTACCATCATCTTCAACTTAGTCTGATCTTGAAGTTGGCGTATTCGGGTGGGGGGGGTGTGGGGGCGCAGAGCCCCACAAGGGAGGTGCAGTGGGGCTTGCCCCCTGCAAAAGCAAAGGGAAAAAGTAATTGTTTATATTCACTGGGATTAGTTAATTATAATGTTTAGGATTACCTATAGTAGTTTATATTCAAAGAAAAGTCGTGGAAATTACATTAAAATATTCACAGGTTTGTTGTACTGTTCTGGCTCACCCAATTCCGCATGCGTAGGCTTCCTCATCAGAATGAATATTCATGCTGATGAAAGCACTTCATATTGGTTATTCATGAGTACAGCAAGGGGCGACATTTGGGTAACGCTTGCTACTGCGGATCTCCTGAGCCAGTACACTACAACATCGCCGCATAATTTATGCCACCTTTATCTTCTCCATACTCCAGAAATTGTCTCCTTACAGTCCTCTCGTATACAAGAGTTCTTTACCTCTTTGCTGGAAATAATCTTAGTTTCATAGTGTATAGTACTAGGCTATCTGCCCTAGGGCATTTATAAGCCTAGCCAAAGTGTATGTGGCTTTCGTCACCCCATGTAATGATACAAAAGTGTACAATTTAAGTTAAATTTAGTTTACTGTGCCTCTATCTAGCAATGAGACAGAGATGACCCCCGGGGTAAACCTACGATCACCCATCCATTCGTCCAGATTTCTCTTGAAGAGAGTCAGTGAGGGGCTCTGCCTAACATGGACAGGTATCCTGTTCCAGAGTGCGGGAAGCCTCTGGGTTATGAATCTGTCCCTCCAGCATGTCCTATTCATATTTGTGCTGAGGTTTAGATCTTTAGCTCTCGTGGCTCTGATGGATTTGGATTTTTTTGAGGTGGAGCATGTCCAGTAATTCTGAATTGGACATGGCCTTGTACGTAAGGCACAGATCACCTCTGAGCAGGCGGTATGCTACTGAATAGAGCTGGAGCTTTTTCAGTCTGGCAGCATATGACATATGCTGGAGACCCTTGATCCTCTTGGTAAGGTACTTTTGGGGTCTCTCCAGCTGCTGCAGGTGCCGGGTGAGGTACATACCAAATGGGGCATTGTACTCAATCATAGGCCTGATAAGGGAGGAATATAAGGGTACAATGACATCCTTTGATCTGGATGTGAATCCCTTCATGATAAGGTGGGCAAGGTAGAAGGTCTTTCTAACCACTTTGGCGACGTGGGTGTCAAATGAGAGGTCACTGTCAACTTGGGTCCCCAGGTCTCTGATCTTTTTCCGTACTTAATGGATTACCACCTATGTGGTAATTTGTGGGTACTTTGTTTTTTCCAATGGGGATGAGTATACATTTTTTGGCATTTAGTTTAAGGCCATGACTCTGGCACCAGTCGTCTGTTTCTGTGAGGCCCTTCTGGAGGATGCATGTGTCAGCTGGTGTGTCGACTATGGCACCTAGTTTGCAGTCGTCTGCGAACTTTGTCAGCCACAAACCCCCTTTGTTTGCCTGCACATCTGAGAAATAAATGCTGAACAAGAGGGGTCCCAAGACAGAGCCCCGTGGGACTCCACTTGTGACTGGCTTAGAGTCTGACATAGCTCCAGCTATTCTGACTTTGTGGGTTCTGTCCTTTAGCCAGTTTGCAACCCATCTTGTGACAAACGGGTTTACATTTAAGCTGTTGAGCTTGTCTATGATGCCGGAGTGGGGTATTGTGTCGAAGGCTTTTGCCAGATCCAGGTAGGCTGTATGAACTGCTTGCCTTCATTGATGGGTCTAGTAACTGTTTCAAAAAAAGTCCACCAGGTTTAAAAGACAGGATCTGCCTTTTACAAAGCCGAACTGAGTAGGGTCAATTGTCTGTAGGTCCTCGATGTCTTTGTTTAGGAGTTCCATAGTGATCCTTTCCATAGCTTTGCAGACCAGGCTGGTCAAGCTTATGGGGCTGTAGTTTCCAGGGTCTGTAGAGGTGCCACCTTTGTGGAGTGGGACCACTGTAGCTGTATGCCAGTGTTTAGGGACGTATCCTGTAGCAAGGCTAAGATTAAACAGCGTTCTTATGTGCGAGTTTAGCTCCTCTAGGAGTTCACGTAGCACGCAACCCGGGACACCGTCAGGTCCCATGGATGCTGTATTTTTAGCTTTGCTGAGGGCAACTCTCACCTGGACATCTGAGATTTCAGGGAGGTTGCATTCAGCTGAGATATTTATTTCGTCTTTTGGGGGAGAGGGAGGGGAGAAATTTGCACTGAACCTGTCTGCCAGTATGTTGGCAATATCTGTGGGTTCGGTGTATTTTTTGCCGTTATGAACTAACTCTGCGCATATCTGGTTTCTAACATAACTGAAGCAGGCCTTGTGATTATCTTTACTATCCTTAGCGATTTTACTCTCGAAGTTGGCCTTTGATGATTTTATTAGCGAACGTAGTTTTTTGCTAGTGCTGATCAGAGGGATGCCATCCCTTTATGGGATTTTGCTCTGTCTTGCAGTAGCTTCCTTCTCTTAAGTTTGTTTATGGTTGGGGTCCACCAGATAGGATGCCTGCCTTTGGTGGAAAGGGTCTTTGTTTTATTTGGGATTGCATGATCCATGCATTCTTGGAGATGCCCGTAGAAAGCATTTGTGAAGGATTCAGCAGTGTGGGATGTGGTTTCCACTGGCCCAGGGGGCTTCAAGGATACTATTTCAGTCCTAAGGAGTGTAAAGTCGGCTTTTGAGAAGTTTCTCACTGTGGTCTTTTGTGCTGGGGTGGAGGTGGGATATGAATATCTAGGGTTATTAATTTATGGTCTGATCTCACTAGTGAAGGGGTATACTTCCGGTGTTGAGCATTTTGTCCCCATGTTTGTGATGATCAGGTCAAGTATATTATTTCCCCTTGTGGGGGAGGTGACTAGTTGTTCCATCGCATTTGAGTTGATGAATTCCAGGAACCTTTGGGCTAGGGCGTTGGGGCTTGAGTAATGCACCCAGTCTATGTTTGGGTAGTTTAAGTCTCCCAATATGATGGTATTTGGTGAGACATTCGTATCCTCCAGTGTCTTCAGGAAGGCTGAATGGAGTTCCTGAGATTGCGAGGGTGGTCTGTAGCATATGCTACAAGTTGTATAGCAGTTTTGCCTACGGTTAGTTGCACATGGATGGTCTCCGATGCTTTGTGTGTTGCCACTAACCTGGAGGTGTGGGCGTCTAATGAACATGTACACTCTCCCTCCTTTTGTGGTACGGCCCACGTTTTGGGGCCGAAATGCATGATACGAGGTATAACCTGGTAGGGCTGGGGTGCTCTCAGGAGCCTTGAACTAGGTTTCAGTTACTGCACAGACATCGATGCTCTCCATACTGAGGAGTGCTTCGAGAGCCTGCATCTTGAGATTTAGACTTCTGGCATTGAGCAGCATTACCCTTAGTTTTTTTCCTTTATTGTTTTCTAAGGTGGTGGGTTTGTCTTTTGAGCCTTGCCAAAAAAAGGCACTATGGGGGTAGCAAGTGTCTTAGCCAATATTCGGAAGCCCAGTGGTGACAGGTGCAAACCGTCCCTTGCGAAGCAGCGTGGCTTGTCCAGTATGTCATCCCAAGCAGACAGACATTGGATCCCCCTAGAATGACACCAGTAATTGAGCCAATTATTAAAGCTGATCATCTTGTCTTTGTATTGTGGCATCATTCTTGGTGAGGGCAAGATGCTGCTCAGGGTCAGGGTCATACCGGCCTGGGCTACATAATCAGAGAGCTCCTCTGTCTCTTTTCATGTAGTCCAAGGAGGTACGTCTCAGGTCATTCACGCCGGCATGGACAATGACTGAGTCATATTTGTACTTGCTTTGGAGTGACCTGAGTGCTTGTGTTATGTGGCGGATCCTAGCTCCCGACAGGCAGCTCACAGTTACCCTCTCTTTGTTCAGCCTGGTAAGCGGGACGTCAGTGTGTCTGACTAGAGAGTCACCTATTACTAGTGTATCAGGCATGGTGTTTCGCCTTAAGGGCTGTGATTGTTTGGCACACTGACTTTGTGTACTGTGTGTTACATGTGCAGAGTTTTGAGGTGGTGTTTTCTTGGATGTCTGCTTTGGGAGCCTCTTGTTTCGGTAAGTTTTTTATTAGAGCCTCCGAGTATGTCTGTGTTATTATGTGTTTGGTTTGCAGTTGTGGTTGGTTTATTATGAGACTGGGTTTGTTGTGTGTGCATGGCCGGCCTTAGGCATAGGCGAACTAGGCGACCGCCTAGGGCGCCGTAAAGGCCAGCCTGTTAAAGGGCGCAGTTTTTATTTATTTGTGCATTTATTTTTTAAGAAAGCGTGCGCTCTTCTCTGCGCCCTGTTCAAGTGTAAAGCGCCGTAAAGGACAGCCTCTTACAGGGTGCGGTTTTGTGCATTTATTTTAATTAAGAAAGTGTTGCTGCTGACATCATCACATGTGGGGGGGGGGGGGCATGCGTGCATCATGACGTCTCCTTCGTGAGGCTGACTGTCTTACCAGAATGCTACTGCATGGGTAATAGTATAAAGATAATGATATCTTGTATTAGAAAGATCCTGGAAAATTGGGCACTAGTTATTATAATAAACATTGATCTACTCTGACCAATGGGGCTGAAGGACTGTAAGAATTTATGGAATAGCTTACTGCAGATAGATATTAATGACTTAGAGGTGTTACGTTTTAGAATTGTTTACCTGTTAACACTTTAGTACCCCTAAAGTAGGCAGCCCTAGGCATTCCTCATAAACGTATGTCTATTTCCTAGGATGTTATACCAGGTAGGCGTCGCACTTTGTGGTAGTCAGGAATGCAAATTTTGAGAATAGTGTCAGACGCTACATATCTGGCAACTTATCAAATAGTTTATTCTGCTTAAGCAGTAAAACTTTGACAGGAGCAAAGCATGTACATATTTGACTCCCTTGAACTTGTAACGCTATGGTACAGCATGACATTACAAAAAAACTTTCTTTCAGAAAGATGCCGGGAAGCTATGCCTGGAATTTTCCAGTAAAAAGTACACCTCGTACGGCCAATGCAGGATATGTTACTGACTTGATTGTGTTACTGAAGGAATAGAGCATTATGATTGGATTGCTGATCGTAATATATATCATGTGTTTGAAACAAGAATGCCAAGAAATTTTCGAGAGCTTAGCTCCCAACAGTGAATATTGGCATCCATATCAAGATCACAACATTTTTCTGCAGTTAAGAGATCTTAACATAATTCTTTGTTGTGCATGGAGATTTATCTGCTCCATGTACTACTAGTTTGTGAAAAGTAAGATAAAAAAGCAAAAAAAAAAAAAAAAAAAACACTATGTTCTGATGGTTTTGAAAGCTGGTAAAGCAGTGGGGGAGTGGCTGACACCCTTATGTTTTCCCTGTCTAAGGGAAGCAGTTTAATTCAAACTGTTGTGTGCACTTTAGCAGACACCAGGCAGAATAAGAGTTGAAACTAAACATGCCCTACTGATGTTTTCTGGTCAGCTCTATCTGCTTTAGTGCAGATTCATTGTTAACAATAAGTAGCAGGGGGCTTAACAATTAGTGTTGTTAAGGTCAAGTCTTACACTAGAGTAGTGCTGAATCAGGATGTAATTTAGCAGGTTTTGAGTATAATAATGGTTTTCCATGCACTACATATGTGTTAAGGACACTGGTGCATACTTCATAGGATTATTTTCTGGATGGCATTTTGTGGTGCAGTTCATGAACAGCCTTTTAAAATCAAACTAGTTCCAGTAGATTTAACTGAAGATTATGCCAAGTTAGGAAGAGAACCTATGTGGTAACAGCTCAAGGCAGTCAAATACCTACCCATTTTTCATGACTGAACACCTATAGTTTTAACCAAAGAAGATACTAGCTGCCTTGCCGGCACTAGCCAGCTGTGCTCCCAAGATTTACATCCTCTCGCCACCAAAGAGAATTCCTGCCTTATAACATCTTGATTCACTGTAAGTACACTTTTGCCTCTATAGTGACAGCATTCAGCCTATCTGCTTGTCCAGTCCAGCAGAGATGTCCAGTCCTGGGTCCACAGCTTCTAAATGCCTGAAAATGCCACATTGTATACCACTTCCAAAGGAATGGCACTTCAACTGCAAACCATCATCCATTTTCTGGTTTAATCTACCTATGTTACCTTTGGCTGCCACATCCAGCCTCTCCCACATTTTCTAAAGGTATGATGTTCTTTTTACTCATATATCCCACCGACAGCAGTTCTCCAGTAGTCTCCTTCTTTCATCTTTACCTATTTCCTATTCCCTCACTGGGAAACTTTATCCTGTTTACCATCCCTCTCAACTGTCCAGATTATCACAGAATGCCTGGATTTTTGCCTCATATTTTTGGTCTGTTCATTATAAAATCTGTGGTTTTCTGGCAAATCACTGAGGATTGAAGTCACTAAATAATGACATACATTTGAGTTTCAGACTTTATAACCTTTAGAAAATGGACATAACACAAATCCTGTTATTTTAGCAACCTTTCTAAGTTAATAAGAACAATATTTAAAGTATGTCCCAATTTTTGGGCCTCTGTACCCACATTATTTTAGGATTTGTCCAGGTTTCTTCCAGTACAAGGTTGAGAGGTATGCTGTTTACTCCACTAATATGTGTTTAACAATGTCTTAAGCCAGTCAGCTGACATGTTGCTAGTGCTGCAATACGTTGATGCTTTCCTGATCTCTCTTAGTAATAATGACACTTTTTTTCTTAGTATCAGTCTGTAACAGGGCAAACTAACTTCATGCCTGGACTACTGAAAAGCAAAGTGTCCATTTTACTGCTAAAACTGGCACCGGCACCAATATTACTATACTGTCCCTGCTTCTATACTATAATTATTTTTAGGAAAGCCTGCTCTTGGATGGGAATCATGATAGTGAGTGCTTACTGTACTAAAGTCTTCCACCCCCTCCCAAATAATCTCTGTCATAATCTGGGCTATGTGGATGGTGGTAATCAGCCGTAGTTCTGTTGCATATCCTGCATTACATGTAGTAGTCTGATCATTTCTTTCAAGATCCTGGGGGAATTTCTGTGCCTCTATGAAGGCCCTGTATATATGTGCAGATTCTGGCATGCTGACATCAGAGGGAGGGCAGTAAGCATACCTTTTCTGAGAATCTCTACTGACAACCTTGTGTGGTAGTTCACCCTTGTGAAGGCTAGAGGAGCCAAGTCTTCAGCTGGAGTAACCACACTACCTTGGTCAACCATGTCCCCATCAACCTGTCCAGTCTCAGATGGGTCAGTGGCATTGATATACCTAGGCATATAATGACCATGTCCATATTGTGAAGAGGGGATGTGGGGGCCACAATCTCCATGTCAGACATAGCCTCTATAGCCTCTGCAACCCCAGACTAATACTGTTAATCATTGCCTTCCTCATCAGGGCCTACTGATCCTCTAACATCAGGTGGAAGGGGAAAGTACTACTGTGCTGCTACCAACTACACCAAGAAAATAGGCCCAACTGTGAATAATCTTAGAGAGTAATACATATAATAGCAAAAACATTTGCCAGTACCATGTTTAGGTAGTCCTTGTACCTTAATGACAGATGTCCCTAAACACAAATGTCAGCTGATAGACATATTATAAGCATACAAAACAAGACAACTTAACAGAAATCGTAACGTAACTCATTTATGTACTTGAATGGTATTCCTGAATCATCACTAAAGGGAAATCCCTGATTGTTCCCCACCACTTCCCCAACACCCAGCATCGCAATGTGGCACTCTTGTGAGCTGCCTAGATTCCTTACTGTTGTCAGTAGCTCTTCCATCTTAGTGAGTGGTGATTTGGTAGAAGGCCCATCCCCCATGGCCCTTTGTTCCCATGTCACAGCCTTCACTTTGTTAGTAGCCTTTTTAATCATATCTCTGGCCCTACATCTAACACTCATGTAGTCATTGTCCTGGCCACCCACAGTATTAACATCACTGACAACCTACTGTCAGACACAGATATCAAAGGACTTTTCTACTAAATGAGGATCTAGGAGCTATGCCACATATGGAGGGCCTGTACTATGATCTCACTGTCAGCATCTGAGAATGGAGTTTGTATAGCGATGACCCCTTTTTTACAATTTTGGAGCCATATCCATATTGTGATAGGAAACAATAAAATTATATCAGAACAAACTACACACCTGGGGGAGCTGTTTACAGGCTGACGTACTTATAGAGAGGGAATATTCGATGTCCTTCAAGGATGCATCTGCAGTCCTAACAAATGGGTTGTCCTGGCCTCAGGCAGCCCTTCGGTCGGCTGGATTCCAAAGTCTGGGTCTGGCCTCGGCTGATGTCGCACTTCACCCGACGTCATAGCTGCAGTTCTTCGGGTATAAAGGCATCAGCCGACGCCATTTTCCTCAGTCTTTCTTGCCGTGGCCAAGCAGAAGCTGTTCGCAAGTGCCGGTCGGTCAGAACCAGAGATTGCTACTACCGAAGACTTCTAAAAGCTAAGTACCCGTTGGGGACTCTTTCTTGCCTCAGCCGATGTCAGAAAAAGTGAATAACTGTTTAACTTGTGGGAAACAAATACCTCATAAAGATTTCCACTCTTACTGCCTACCTTGTTTAGGCCCAGACCACGACGTAGCAGCTTGTCTAGCCTGTGCTTCCTTCAACCGACGGACACTTAGACGTCGGTCGGAGTTTGCAGAGGAGTTTTTCGGCTCCGCTTTTACTTATATCATGCCGTCGGAGACTCCGACTTCACATTTAGCTAAAAAGCGTAAGGAAAAGGACCGACACTCGCGGTTAAGCCAACCGCGAGTATCTCTGTTTCAGCTGAAACCAAGTCTGCGGTTCTTCCTTCGGCCGAAAGCATGCCTCCTACTACCGAGGCCTCTTCCAGCATGGCTGAATCTGCTACTGAAATTCCACCTGCTATTACAGTTTCTCAGGATTTATCAGATACTATCCCCCTAGATGTATCTACTCCTGCACGTGGAGCTGCTAGGCCCCCTGCATCCATGTCAATTAAGGCTTTTGCCAGGGCTAAAACAGCTAAATCTTCAAAGGCCATGCCTACTAAAGCCCCCTCTCACAGGCCTAGCTCTAGTACTCAAATGCTTAGTCTAGCAGAGGATCTCATTTCTTTGATCAGGGGAACCCAGTCTCACCCTGACAGGGCCTCTCACCCCCCTCCAGAGAAGAGGCCTAGAGCAGAGCCCCCTGAGACAGTTTCTACTGATTACTCCTCAGATGATTCAGAAAATACAAACCCTCCTGAGGGCCCTTATTCTCCATATGAGGACTCTGATGCAGAAGACTCCATTCCTTCTGCCTCTCCTCCTGAGGAATTTTCTTTTGGGGAAACCTTGCATGCTATGAGGGAACAATTTCAATGGCAGGGCCAGGATTTTTCAGACTCTAGGAAAAGGCTTAGGACCTTTTTGCATTTGCCACAGCATAGGCCTTTAGCCATTCCTCCAGTACTTACTGTTGTGGATGATGCATTTAATGATGCTTGTACTGCTCCTGATTCTCTTCCTCCGGCCCCTGCTAAGCCCGACAGATACTACAGGGTTCCGGACACACATTATCACTTGTATAAGGCTCCTTTTGCAGATCCTGAAACTATTTCACAGGGCCCCAAGGCTGTAGCAGCTACCTCTGCCAAAAACCCCCTCCCCTCTGAAAGGGAATCTAGGGCCTTAGAGAGATGGGGTAAAAAAGTTTATACTTCTGCTACTCTTTCGGCTAGAGCCTTAAACTGTCAATTCCACATGATTCAATATCGGGAATTTATGTTAGATCAGTTACTAAAAAACTGTCCTCACCTGAACCTTTGGACCGAAAGTCTCTTCAAGAAATGGTACATAACATTCAGCAGGTCAGTAATCATTCCTTAAAATGCGGCTATGATGCACTGGAGGCTTCCTTTAGATCAGCTATGACTGGTACAGTGATCAGAAGGCATGCATGGTTAAAAGAGCAGTCCTTACCAGACCATGTAAAATCAAAGCTCCTAGATGCTCCCATGGATAAGCACAATTTGTTTGTTTGGCTCCCCTGCACAGCAAGTGCTGAAGAAGGTGGAAGAGAAAGCAAAATCTGTCCAGACAGTCAAGGATTTCTTACAGGTCCAGCCACCAAGGTTTAGTAGGAACTGGCCTTCCAAGAATTGGTCCTTTCCAGACACCACCAGAGCACAGAGAGGCAGGAATAGGCGCCCAAGAGGCAGAGGTCAATCCAGAGGTGCCTACAGGGGACGTCAGTGGCAGCCTAACAACCAGCGAAGTACTGCCACAGATCCAGCCGCTACCACTTCCACAGGACAATCACAGTGACTTGGCTCTGAAACCGCCTACCAGGGAACAACTAGAAGCACCCTTAGGCGGAAAGCTAGCCTTATTTTCAGTAAACTGGCATTACATTACAGGAGACAAATGGATTTTACAGACAATAGACAAAGGTTACAGGTTTCACTTCCATACTCTACCAAGGAAGAGAGGAATGCCAAACCTACCTCCAAATCAAAAGACAAACGCTCTACAACAAATAGACCACTTAATAAGGATGAGAGCTATAGAGAAGGTGCCGTCTATGGAACAAGGGCAAGGATTTTACTCCAGACTTTTCCTGGTGCCAAGAAAGGAAAACCAATGGAGACCTATTCTCGACCTGTCCGCTCTGAACACATATCTCATTGTTCCAAAATTCAAGATGCTGACCCTACAGCAGCTTCTTCCCATGCTGGGCAAGGAGTCTTGGCTGGTGACTCTGGATCTCAAGGAGGCATACCTGCACGTCCCCATACGACCAAATTGCAGAAGATACCTCAGATTTCTTGCAGGATCAGAGCATTATCAATTCTCAGCATTGCCTTTGGCTTATCTACTGCCCAGAGTATTCACGAAATGCCTGGCATCAGTAATTGCTCATTGCAGGCTTCAGGGAATTCAAATTTATCCATACCTGGACGACTGCCTGTTACAAGCGGACAGCAAAGACAAATTAACAAAAGATTTGAAAAAGGTTATTCACCTGCTGCAAGCCCTGGGATACACAGTCAACACAAAAAAGTCAAGGCTGATACCATCTCAAAGGATAACCTTCCTGGGTGCAGAACTGGACACATTAAACCAGATGGCATTCCTCACAGCAGAAAAACAGCAGCAGCTACCACTCTATTTCATGACATTAACAACGCAGAACCAGCTTACAGCAAGGAAAATCCTGCAAGCCTTGGGTTACATGGCATCCTGCATAATATTAATTCCACATGCCAGACTACATATGAGGAAGTTACAATGGTACCTGAGGAATTTATGGTCTCAGCACAAGCACAGCCTAGAAACCCAAATTCCAATAATTCCATGCCTGAAGCAGGAATTGCAGTGGTGGGCCCAGGCCTGTCAATTGAACAAAGGACTGCCCTTCCACAGGCCTCACCCAAGCCAGACTATCACCACAGACGCCTCAGACCTCGGTTGGGGGGCTCACATGGTGGACAAGTGCGTACAAGGCTTATGGACTCAAGACCAGATGAACCTACACATAAACCAAAAAGAGATGCTGGCAGTAAAACTGGCGATTCAGGCATTCAGACCATTTCTTCAACAGGGTCATTTGCTGATAAGGTCGGACAACACCACAGTTATGTGGTATATCAACAAACAGGGAGGCACACATTCATATCCTCTGTGCCGGATGGCAATGGACCTTGGAATGTGGCCCTGAGCCTCAACATTCAGCTCCAAGCCATATTTGTGCCAGGAAAAGAAAATATACTGGCAGACATCTTAAGCAGAACCACCACGGATGCCCACGAATGGATGCTGCATCCAGACATCTTCAAAACCATCACAAGGAAATGGGGACAACCAGAAATAGACCTGTTCGCATCCCCACACAACCACCAATTGGAAAAATTCTGCACAAGGACATACCACCCACTTGCTTGGAAGGTGGACTCCCTATCCTTCAGTTGGGAAAATCTGACAGCATATGCATTCCCACCTCTTCCTTTGATGCACAAGGTGCTACTGAAGATCAAAGAAGATCACCCGAGGATCATCTTGATTGCTCCAGATTGGCCGAGGCAACATTGGTACCCGCTACTGAGGAGTATGTCCGGAACACGCATGGCCTCTACCCCTACTGCCTCTACTGCTAACACAGAACAAATTCAAAATCCTGCATCCAAACTTGAAAACACTGCAGCTAGCTGCTTGGAACATTACATAAGGAAAAATAACCCAGATTTATCTCAAAGGGTTAAAGACATTATCTTGGAGGCTCGCAGACCCTCAACAAGGAAAACTTATTCAGCAAAATGGAAAAGATATCTCATTTGGAGTGCAACAAAAGGAGTGGAGGCATCATTGCCAAACATAGCTAACATCCTGGAATACTTAGCAGAGCTTTTCCACAATGGTCTGTCTTATTCCTCCATTAAGATTCATGCATCAGCAATTTCAGCAGAATACAACATGGATCCTCCAGTCTTTTCTCAACCTCTACTCAGGCAGTTTCTCAGAGGAATTAAAAATGTAAAACCACCAAGGAAACCACCATTGCCTACTTGGGACCTGAACTTTGTGTTAGAAAAATTGACACTACACCCTTTTGAACCAGCAGCAACAGCAGAATTACAGTACTTATCTTGGAAAACTGCATTCCTGCTTGCAATCACTTCAGCCAGAAGGGTTTCTGAATTACAGGCATTAATGGCAGTACAGCCCTTCCTTATCTTCCATCAGGATAGAGTGTCCATGAGAACTAAGCCTACCTTTATGCCAAAGGTGGTCTCAAGGGTATCATTAAACCAAGCAATACACCTACCAACATTCTTCCCCAACCCGCAGAACAGGGGGGAAAGATTGCTGCATACCTTGGATGTACACAGACAATTGCGCTACTACCTGGACAGAACCAAGAACAATAGAAAAACTGACCAGCTTCTGGTAGCATATGCAACAGGAATGGAAGGAAAAGCAATTTCAAAACGGACAATCTCAAAATGGATAGGAAATTGCATTAGATTTTGTTACTCTTTTCATGGAAAGGCAACTCCAGAAAACATCAGACCTCACTCCACAAGGGCTACAGCCACTACTACAGCTTTCTTACGAGGAGTGGCTACCAAAGACATTTTAGAGGCTGCTACTTGGAGCTCCGTGCATACATTTGCCAAGCATTATAATCTGCCTTTATACTCCAGATCCCGAGCAGGTTTTGCCACTGCTGTTTTGCAAGGGATCTTAACTACACCATAAAACTCTTAGTGCCTCCTTAGTGCCTCCTTCCTTAGTTTGGCTATGGTATTCTACCCATTTGTTAGGACTGCAGATGCATCCTTGAAGGACATAGTACAGTTTTGTACCTACCATAAATGTAGATGTCCGAGAGGTATGCATCTGCAGTCAGGATTACCCACCCTCCTTCCCCTCTGTGGTACTCCTAGGGTATTTGCCCATCTTGTAGCTAGCTGGGGGAATCTATTATGGTGTATTTGTTTGTATATATGTATATACATGTTTATTTCTATTTGCTCTCTATTGTTTGGAAACATTTGCATTTATCCAAATTTAGCCTTCCTAGAGGGCACCTGGCATCTGGGGCAAGAAACAGAGGAAAATGGCATCGGCTGATGCCTTTATACCCGAATAACTGCAGCTATGACGTCGGGTGAAGTGCGACATCAGCCGAGGCCAGACCCAGACTTTGGAATCCGGCCGACCGAAGGGTTGCCTGAGGCCAGGACAACCCATTTGTTAGGACTGCAGATGCATACCTCTCGGACATCTACATTTATGGTAGGTACAAAACTGTACTTTATGCAGACATCGGGTATCATTGTACAAATCATTTCTGAAAATCAGTGCAAGCTCTGTAATATCCCCATATGCATCCCTGCAAAAGGATAAAGCTTATGACTACAGAAATGGAAAAATGTATTTCATGTACATGGAAGGATAAATAGTACTACTAGGAATTTAGAACAGCATAAACATAGAACATTTGCTTAATTAACAATTTAACACACACAGGCTTTTACAATTCAGGCATGTCTGAACATCCTAAGGATTTTGACTGACCCACATGAAATAGAAGTAAGAGGTAACTGCAATAACAACAGTTTTGATAGTTAATTTCAAAAACACGCAACTTTGACAGGTTAGACAGCAGTCTTTGCAAATAGGCTATCAATATATCGATGTGATGCAGTAGTTTTAGTCATTTTCTATTGCAATATTACCAGTTTACCAATTTTTTTTAATGTAATATAGATTAACGCAAGGGCAACAGGCACTGAATTTGTAGATGAAACATTGAGGTGTAAAGTTGTTTGCCATTAGCGGCCTTCATTCCTCTTCATTAGTTACAGATTTCTTTTAATGTGGAATTATTCCAGTGATTTTACTTCTGTAGAGACTGTGTATCGAGTGATATTGTTGGATTGTCATGACAGAAGTCTGGGTTACCTTTTATGGTTGAACTTTTCTGAAATGGGTAATTTTTGTCATTGGTTTATACTTTGTTTCATTGCTTATTAAAATGCTTAAAACTACAAATTTTAAAACGCATTCTAATTAGTGGTGCTGTATTATACAAGGAATATAATTTAATACAATCAGGAAGGTGAATAAAAGAACAAATTCATGTATGCATCGCCCTAAAATGTGTGTAAGGAGTCTATTTTGAAAACGACTCAAAAGTAAACCTAACCCTCCACTGGCTAGATGCATTTTCTATGAGTGTTGGTTTTCATGCCCTTTCAATGACGGAGAAGTTTACTGCATATGCTAAGTCTATCTGTGTGCTGTTCTAGTTTAAGCTACTGTACACTGGGAGGAGAGAGGTTGCTATTCTACTTTCACTGAGCTGTAAGGCTTACTCGTCTACCCAAAGTAAATTAAACTGTTTAGATTAACTTAAGCATCCCTTTGAAAGAAGGCACATGGGCTTGTATTTAATGAGGACATGACTTTTACAGTAAAATGTGTGAAGCAGCAACAGATAAAGCAGGCTTATTAAAAAAAATTCCACTTCAATTGCAGTTTAACAATATTACAAGGTATCTTTTCTTCCTGTTCATTTAAATAATTGAAGGAAATGACTGGAGTGGCTTTCTTGGGAAGTGACCTTCATGTGGGTGTGGCTTATAGGGGTGTTTCAGGAGTATGGTGTGGGTGGGGCTTAAGGGGCGCTGGAGTACTACTTCGCCTAGGGCACCATTTCAGCTAAGGCTGGCCCTGTGTGCGTGTGGTTACCTTCTGCTCCTGTCTGATCTTGCTAGTCCTGTGTTGAAGAGAGTTCAGCCTCCAGTTTGGCTATATAGTTGCATCTCTCACATGTGTTTGTATTTGTTGGGAGGAGGAGAGGGTTGTCTGTGTACATGAGACAATTGTAACATTGTCTCAGGATTCCCAGATTAACCAGCTGAACTGGAGAGGACGTCAGTAATATACCATTGTCTTTATTCTCATTGTCTTTATTCTCCAGCTTGAGTTTTCATGTTGTCCCATCGTTGAAACTCTCTCTTCCTCTTATTACTATTGGTCTTTTTCTCTGTTCCTTTTTATTGCTGGTATTACACTGGATGTTCGGGTGACAAATTAATGGGCAGCTGCGACTAATGGGCGACAGTTATCTATTAATATTAATATACTATATTAATATTATCTATTAATATACTTTATGCAGAGAATGTGGAAGGCCTGCATCATTGTTTTATTGAGCAAGTTCACAGGTGTTCAGGAACTGTCATGGTGCCTTATGAAGTTGTCTGTCTACATGAGTAGTTTTGCATAGCTGGTTATCTTTCTGTAATTAAACTGAACTGTTTGAGGTGGAATTTGTGGTGGTAGTGTTTTGAAAGCTTCTAACAAGTGATGAAGATTATGCAGAGTGCAGAAGAAAACATGAGTTTAGCAGACGTGACTGCTAATACAGCTTGAAAGGTGAATCCCAAAGCAAAAGGATGTGATGCTAACAGAGGTTCCTCACCCAGAAACTCCAGGGCCTCCATCATCTACCTACACAGATGGGCTAAATGCCATGTCCCTCTACTCAGTCTCCTACAGACTCCTCCGAGGTGACCTCTGTCTGGCATACAAAGCAATCTCAGACCCTGCCTTGATGGGACTGCTGCATATCTGCAAGTCAAGCTCCATTCGAGTAACCCACACGCGTGACCTCAGCTTGGTCTGTGTCAGCAATAGGACTTGGGACAGATTTCTGTCCCAGAGACTCCCCCTTTTGTGAAATAGACTCCCTCTCCAAGTAAAGCAGAGTACCTCATTAAAACATTTTAAGCACAACCTGGATAACTGGATGGAGAACAGAAAATATACCCCCTGGGATTCCACCTGTCCCTTCTGGACAGTGGCATAGGATGCTGACTTGTTGGAGCATGTGCTAAATTCTTGGCTAGGCTTGTAAGGGCCTCGGGGCTAATAACCTAGTAACTTCCTGTGATCCTAATCTGATTTAATATGATGAAAGTTGGAAGAGTGTGGAAAATGTTTTTTTTTGGCACAAGTTGTCTGGACGTTTGGCTGGTTACATAAGACATTTGAAGGTAGCTAGAGTTTACTGATAAATTCTTCAGTGAGAAAGTGCTGTGATACTGATTAAGCATGAAGTTGGTAATTTTTGTGAAAAAGCAGAAAGAGTGACAAGGCACATGTCGAACAGAGATTGGTTATGATGCAGGGTAAGGTTCACAGGAAGAAGAGCTTGCTTGGAGTGTTGGAAGGAATGGAAGGCAAAGATTTTAATTAACTGTTTCAAAGCATAGATGATGCAGTGGGCTAATTTGCTAATAAAACTCTGAAGAGTAGGGAGATTTGCCATTGATAGAAAATGGAATAAAGAAAGATTTATTTTGATACAGTTTATGAAAAGATACTGATGTTCTTCGTGTTTCACTGTTGCAGTCATCACACTTGGGTTATCCTGCCAGGGGTAGCCCTCATTCGACCCGAATACCAGAGGCTTAGTATTTCTGCGTCGGTTGCTGTCTCTTCAGGACTGACGTCAGGTAGTCTGAAGTTGAAGTCTTCTAAAGCTAAGTACCCCCTTGGGGATCCTTTTTTCTTGCTCTAACCGATGTCAGAAAAAGTTAGTCTCGCCTTTGGAAAACGTACCACACTGAGATTTCCATTCTTACTGTATCACCTGTTTAGGCCAAGACCAACATGTCCCTTGTTGCCGGTTTTGTGCTTTGTTCAACGCCCGAACTATTCGTCGTTGGGCCCTTATTGTGACTAAATACATTTGCTCTCATTCTCCGTATTCCGAAATGGCTTCGGTAAGCCATCAGACTACCAATCTTCTGAAAAAATGTAAGGATAAAGACAGACCGCACAGGTCCAAAACTGCAGAAGACGCTTCTGTTAAGATGGTCGCCAGTTCGCCGGTACTCTGTGAGGTGCTTTCGTAGCCCCTGATGCCCACTTCGATGGATTCACAGGCCGCTACAGAGACCCGTCAGGTATGCCGCGAGACTCTTCTTTCACTACAGGGGATGGCAGAATGGTTAAGGTGTTTACCTTGCAGACACAAGGTGCAGAGTTTGATTCTCACATGGGGTGATTGGCTACGCTTAAAATGGCTCACAAGGGCAATTAGCCTAGTACTAATCTATGAACCTAATGTCTCTACTCTGGATGGGTCTGGAGTTGCTGTGCAGGCACCGGCTTGTGAGGGAGTTCTTCGCACTACCGATATTAGACACAGACTTCTTTCATGTCTTCAGTTCTTTCTAAAACTACGGAGTTTCTAAGGCCCAGAGTACGAGCTACGCCTAAAAAACCGTCGACCCAAACTCAAGCGTCTGCTTCCTTGCCACAATCACAGATGCTTAAAATGGCAGAAGACCTAATCATGCTGATTAGGGGAAGCCAGCCTTCCCCTGCTAAAAGGAAGAGACTTGTCTCCAGCAGCTTTATCTGACCAAGAGTCTGACTCTTGAGGCTTCTGATTATGAAGACATGCCCTTATCTGCTTATGAGGATTCAGATGCAGAAGAATCCATTCCTTTTGCCTCTCCTCCAGAGGATTTTTCTTTTGGTGAAACCCTACATACTTTGAGAGAGCATTTCCATTGGGAATGCTAGGATTATCCTCAGTCCAAAAAGAGACTCTGGGAATTTTTAGATTTACCACAGCACAGACCCTTAGCTATCCTTCCTGTTCTGGATGATGTCTTTATGGAATCCAGCCTAACTCCTGATATTTTACCTCCTGCTCCCAGGAAACTTGATGGGCACTAGAGTTTCTGACTCTCACAAATTTCTTTTCAAGAATCCTACTGCTGACCTAGAGGTAATCTCCCAAGGACCTAAAGGAATAAATGCAACTACAGGTAAGAATCCCACCCCCTCGGACAAGGATTCCCGAGCGTTGGACAGATGGGGTAAATAAGTATACACCTCTGCAACTCTTGCCATTAGAACACTGAATTGTCATTTCCACATGCTGAAATACAGCAACATACTATGGAACTTATTAAGCAAAAATTGTCTACCTTCCCTGACTGTGCAGAAAATAAAGAATTACAGGAGTTTATGCATTCTGCAAGCCAAGTCGACAAGCATACCCTGCAATGTGGGTTTGATGCCCTAGAAGAATCTTGCAGGGCAGCAGTCACAGGTTCTATACTGAGAAGGCATGCCTGGCTTAAGGGGCAGACCTTGCCAGACCGTGTCAAATCAAAATTATTGGACTCGCCCAATCTGTTTGGCACCAAAACAGAAGGTTTTAAAAACGATGGAAGACAAAGCTAAGTCTATGCAGACAGTCAAAGATTTTTTGCCAGTACAGCCTCCAAGATTCAGTAGGTATTGCCACTGAAAACATTGGTCATTTCCAGCCCCCTCAAGGCCACCTCAGACTAGACCTAGGGGAAGCAGACCCCCCCCCCCCAGACAACAGTCTCAGGGTATGCAGAGATCTAAGCAATGGAGTACCTCCACTTCTGAAACAAGGAGTGCTAAGCCACCCCCTTATGGAAAGCATTCACAATGACTTCTCAACTCCTCACCTCAGCTCTGCCCAATTGCTTGTGCCCCTAGGAGGAAAACTTGCCTGCCATGCAAAAAACTGGGCCTCCATCACCAATGATCGATGGGTCCTCAACATAGTATCCCAAGGGTACAGATTTATTTCCACACACTGCCAACCCCAAAAGGGTTCCCAGATCTTCCTCCAAACCAGTGGGCAGAGGCACAAAATCAAGTTCAGTCCCTGCTCTCTAAAGGCAATTCAGCCTGTTCCTGCAGAACAGGCCTATGTTTTTATTCCAGACTTTTCCTGGTACCCAGAAAAGAGGGCACCTGGCGCCCAATCTTAGCTGTATCCGTTTTAAACACCTTCCTGGTGGTACCAAATTTCAGAATGCTCACCCAACAGCAGCTTCTCCCTATGCTGTCCAAAGATGCCTATTTAGCCACCCTAGACCTAAAGAAGGCCTATCTGCATATCCCAATGAGGGACTCCTGCAGGAAATATCTACATTTCAGGGCAGGATCTATGTATTATCAGTTCTCTTCACTACATTTCAGGGCAGGATCTATGCATTCAGTTCTCTTCACTTCCCTTTGGCTATCCACTGCTCCCAGAGTGTTCACAGAATGCCTGGCTCCAGCCATTGCCTTTTGCAGACAAATAACTATTCCAATTTACTCCTACTTGGACGACTGCCTGAATCAGGCAGACGGGAAAAGCTATTGCAGCACCTGACATTTGTGAAGGACTTTCTAACCTCACTGGGGTACACTATCAACAAAAAGAAATCCAAACTAGTTCCCAGTCAAAAAATTGTATTCTTGGGAGCAAGCTTGAATACAGCATCCCAGATGGCATTCCCTTACTCCAGAAAAACAAGCCTATCTGACAGGCTACTTCTCTCAAATGGCCACCAGAACCCAGTTTTCCACAAGGAAAATCCTGCGAGCTCTAGGGTTCATGGCCTCTTGCATTCTACTAATTCCGTATGCCAGACTGCATATTCAGTGGTACTTAAGTCTTTGGTAGCAATATTCTCAGGACCTGGAAACTGTCATACCTATGATGCCTTGTCTAAGGAAAGAGTTCCTTTGGTGGGCAGCAGCATGCAACCACAACAACCACAGACGCATCAGACTATGCCTGGGGTGCACATCTGGACGGCAGGTGCATTCGGGGCCACTGGAGCCCTAGTCAAATTCATCTGAACATCAACCAGAAAGAGATGCTAGCTGTTCAGCATGCTGTAACCACTTTCAGATCCCTACTCTCTCCTGGGCCTCTTCTAATCAAAGCCGACAACACCACAGTGATGTGGTGCATCAACAAGCAGTGGGGAACCCACTTGCCCACCCTGCAGGCTAGCTATGAACCTTTGGAACACTGCCTCAGCCATGCATATTCACCTGCAACCCAATTCCTGCCAGACAACCAAAACTCTCTGGCAGACAACTTAAGCAGAAATCTCCTAGACCCACATGAGTGGCAAACCATAACACCTTCAGCCTTGTGACCCAGAAATGGGCTACCCCGAGGGTGGACCTATTTGCCTCCCCCTACAACCACCAGCTCAGCAAATTTCTGCACCAGGAAACCTCACAGCAAAGCCTGGAAAGTGGATGCCCTGTCCTTCCACTGGGAAAACCTCTCAATCTGTGCATTTCCCCGCCTTCCTCTTCTTACCTGACTGGTGCCAGCGCCATGGCCTAAAGTTAAATGCCAAAAAATGCATAGTCATACCCTTCGGGAAAAACAAGGTTACCCCTAGCTACCATATAGGTGGTAATCCTCTGAGCACAGAAGAAGTTATCAGGGACCTGGGGACCCAGGTTGACAGTAGCCTGTCATTCGACACCCATGTAGCTAAAGTAGTTAGGAAGACCTTCTACATTGCCCACCTCATCATGAAGGGATTCACATCTAGATCAAGGGAGGTCATAGTCTCCCTATACTCATCACTCATCAGACCAATGATTGAGTACAATGCCTCATTCGGAATGTATCTGACCCGACACTTGCAGCAGCTAGAGAGGCCACAAAAATTCCTCACCAAAAGGATAAAGGGTCTCAAAAATCTGTCCTATGCTGCCCGACTGAAAGAACTCCAGCTCTATTCAGTCGCCATCGCTTGCTCAGAGGTGACCTTTGCCTGACATACAAGGCCAAGTCAAACCCAGAGTTGATGAATATGCTTCACCTCAAAACATCTAGATCCGTCAGAGCCACAAGGGCGGGAGACTTAAACCTCGACACGGCTATTAATAGGACGTGCTGGAGGGATAGATTCATCACCCAAAGACTCCCTATGCTGTGGAACAAAATCCCGGTATATGTGAGGCAGAGCACCTCGCTGGCCTTGTTCAAGAGAAATCTTGACCAATGGATGGGAGATCGCAGATATACTCCAGGGATTACCTCAGTGTCACTGCTAGACAGAGGCACAGCAAAATAATGGGTATAGTTCCCCATACAAAAGGGGTGGCTTAAGCCACAAAACTATGGGCTAGGCTTATAAATGCCCTCGGGCAGATAGCCTAGTATGAACCTATGAACCAAAGTACTACTCAAAATAAGGGAGGAAAGACTGGGCAATCCTGACTGCCCCGGACTGGCCACGGCAGCACTGGTAGCCACTACTGCGCAGTCTGTCTCCGTTGCCTCCATGGCACCTCCCTCAGATTCCAACTCTCCTGACTCGGCAGGAGGGAGAGTTCTTGCATGCACAATTGCACACCCTGAACCTGACAGCCTGGCTTATTCCTTGACTTCTCCAGTGGCCAGCCTAAGCAAGCAGGTGAAGCCAGACGACCCAGTACTAGAAAATCCTATACTAACAAGTGGAAAAGGTATTGTTCCCGGATCCAAACTAAAGGAGCTGAACCAGCACTGCCCTCCTTACCCCTCTCATCCTGGATTACCTAGCAGACCTACTCCATAGGGGCCTTTCCTTCTCTTCCATTAAAATCAATGCCTCTGCCATCTCTGCACATTACAGCACTGAGCCGCCTCTCTTCTCACACCCTCTCATCAAGCAGTTCCTGAGAGGGGCTAACAACTTAAGGCCTCCAAGAAGAGCCCCTACCCCTGCTTGGGACCTTAACTTGTGTTGGAAAAGTTCACGTCACCTCCACCCCCCTTTGAGCCTGCAGCTTCAGCAGAGTTAAAATTCCTCTCTTGGAAAACAGCCTTGCTTTTGGCCATCACTTCAGCTAGAAGAGTGTCTGAGCTACAAGCATTTATGGCTGTGGAACCCTTCATCATTTTCCATGCTGACAGGGTTTCCCTCAGGACTAACCCAATTTTCATGCCTAAAGTGGTGTCCAGTGTGGCTCTTATCTATTCATTTGCCCACCTTTTTCCCTAAACCTCAAAATAAGGGGGAAAGGATCCTGCAGACAGCTCAGATTTTACCTGGATAGGACTAAGCCCTTTAGGAAATCTGACCAGTTACTAGTCAGCTTTGGACCAGGGCCAGAGGGCAAGGCCATATCAAAACAAACCAGTCTCCAAATGGATAGTACACTGTATCCATTTGTTACAAACATCATGGAAAACCACCCCCACAGGGGGTTAGAACACATTCTACTAGGGCAACTTCAACCTCTACAGCTTTTCTCAGAGGAGTCCCTACCAGAGAAATTCTGGAAGCTGCAACATGGAGTTCTGTTCATACCTTCACCCAGCATTACCACCTGCCCATCTTTTCCAAATCCTTCCAAATCCAGGGCGGGCTTTGCAACCGCAGTCCTGCAGGGCATACTAGCCAGCCCCAGCTCTTCTTGACTGCCTCCATCCATTCTTCAACTTTGGGAATCAACCTCTTAAGTGTGATGACTGCAACAGTGAAACACGAAGAACATAGTACAGTTGTGTACATTTACCATAAATGTAGATGCTCGAGTGTATTCACTGTTGCAGTCCTGGTTTCACACCCTCTAGCCCCCCTTGTCTCTCTCTCCCTCACTCCTTACAGGACTAATGGCATTTACTTTTACTGGTGGTGTTATTCCACCATAACTTAGCTGTCCATTTGGGGGCTCCTGACATTTGGGGCAAGAACAATTGATGTAATGACGACAGTGGCTGCCTGTTTTTATACCACTGACAACCTGATATCAGTCCTGAAGCGACAGCAGCCGATGCAGAAATGCTAAGCCTGTGGTATTCAGGCCGACTGAGGGCTACCCCTGGCAGGTTAACCCAAGTGTAATGACTGCAACAGTGAATACACTCTAAAATCTACATTTATGGTAAGTGTACACAACTGTACTTTTTTTTGTGGTAGAGCAAACAGGAAAGTTGTTTGCAGTTGCTTGTCAGTGTGTTTTGAGCATTATTTGGAAGTAACATTTCAGCAGTAAATGCAGTTTGTGGCAGCCACATAACTTTTGCTTTTTGTTTAACCCAGTCAACAAAGGATAAAGTAATCGTACCAAGCAAGAATCCTGTCTTTGGGGGAGAACCAATGTGGTATTTATAAACTATTAAGAGAAATTTGACCAGGGCATCAGGTAAGTTCCCCTAATCTTTAGTGTTGAGTGGAAACCAATTTGGAGGACCACTTCCTGATGTTCTTCGTGTTTCACTGTTGCAGTCATTACATTTGGGTAATCTGCTTGCAGGTTGCCCTCAGTCAGCCTGATTAACAAAGTCTTGGGTCGTGCGTCGGTTGCTGTCCCTTCTTCCATGACATCAGGTCGTTGGGGGTATAAAACATGCAGCTGACGCCATTACATCAGTCTGTCTTGCTGTGCGGTGCCCGAAGCAGAAGCGGTTCACAAGTGCCAGTCGGCAGACTCCCGAAATTTTCATTTTCGAGTTTCAGATTTGAAGTCTTCAACTAAAAGCCAAGTACCCCGTTGGGGAAACTTTTTCTTGCTCCTTACCGATGTCAGTAAAAGTTAATAATTACATTACTTGTGGAAAGCAAATGCCTCATAAAGATTTTAATTCGTACTGTATTCCCTGCCTAAGCCCTGACCACGACGTACCTTGCTGTCGGTTTTGTGCTTTATTTAATCAGCGCAATATCAGTCGTCGGTATATTTTTGCCACTAAATATTTTGGTTCTTCGTTTAATTAACCAGAGATGTCTTAGCCATCCGACTACTGGGATTCTGAGAAAATGCAAAGATAAACACAGAGACAGGCCGCCGAGGTCCATAACTGCCGACGATGCTTCTCCTAAGCCAGTCGCCAGTTCGCCGGTACTCCGTGAGGTGCTTTCGCAGCCCCTGATACCCGCTATTTCTGATTCGCAGGCCTCTACTGAGACCCATTTGGAGTCACAACTGTGGAACCCGCGGATGTCTCTACCTTGGATGGGTCCGGAGCTGCTGTGCAGGCACCGGCTTCTGAGGGTGTATTCAGGCCTGTGGACTTGCATATTAAATTGACGCCTCCTTCATTACGAAGGCCTAAATCTCGATCCTTCTCTCAAAAACCCGACGCCTAGGCCACATGCTCGGGCCTCTGCCTAAAAACAAATGATAAAAATGGCTGAAGATCTAATAACTCTAATCAAGGTTAAACAACCCCAACCCCCCCCCCCCCCCCTGCCCTTCTAAGAGGCCTAGGGCTGAGCTTGACTATGAATCTTCTGATCAGGATTCTGTTTCTTCTGACTCTTCTGATGACCTGGATTTGTCCTTACCTACTTATGAGGATTCTGATGCAGAGGAATCAATTCCCTCTGCTTCCCCTTCTGAGGATTTTTCTTTTGGGGAAACCTTACATACTCTAAGGGAGCATTTTCATTGGGAAAGCCAGGAATTTTTTGATTCAAAAAAGAGGCTTACGGATTTCATTCTTCTAACTCAGCATAGGCCTTTAGCTATTCCTCCTGTACTAGACATAGTTGATGATGCTTTTTCGGAATCCAGTTTGGCCCCTGATTCCCTGCCTCCTGCTCCCAGTAAACCTGACAGATACTACAAGGTCCCGGAGTCCCACAAGTTCCTTTTCAAAAATCCTATTGCAGATCCAGAGACTATTTCACAGGGGCCCAAGGGCATTAAGGCTTCTACTGCTAAAAATCCTACCCCTTCTGAAAAATACTCCAGGGCACTGGATAGATGTGGTAAGAAGGTTTACACTTCTGCAACCGTGGCCATTAGGGCTTTAAACTGCCAGTTTCATATGTTAAAATATTAACAACATGTTATTGGACTGCTTAAACAGAAAATTATGTTGATTCCTGACTGTGGAAAGTAAAGACTTGGAGGATTTAATGCATTATGCTGAACAAGTTGGAAAACATACTTTGCAATGTGGTTTTGATTCTTTAGAGGCCTCTTGCAGGGCTGCTATTACTGGGTCTGTGCTTAGAAGGCATGCTTGGCTTAAGGAGCAGTCTTTGCCTGATCATGTTAAAGCTAAATTGTTGGATGCTCCTTTTAATCAGGATGGCCTGTTTGGCAACAAGGCTGAAGAAGTTCTTAAAAAAGATGGAAGATGAAGCTAAATCTATGCAAACTGTTAAAGATTATTTACAAGTTCAGCCTCCTAAATTTAGTAGGCACTGGCCCTCTAAGAATTGGTACTTTCCAGCCCCTTCCAGGTGGTCTCAAGCCAAACCCAGACAGCAAAAAACCCAGGATGTTCTTCGTGTTTCACTGTTGCAGTCATTTACCATTGAGTTATCCTGCTGGCAGGCTACCCTGAGACGGCCTGAATTCCAAAGTCTAGGTCCGGTGTCGGTTGCTGTTGCCTCTTCCCTGACATCAGTGCGCCAGGGGTATAAAAGATGCAGCAGACGCCATTTTCCTCGGTCTTTCTTGCCGCGCGGTGCCCAAAGCAAAAGCAGTTTGCAAGTGCTGGTCGGCTGACTCCTGACATTTTTCAAAATCAAGTTTCAGATCCGAAGTCTTCATTAAAACTAAGTACCCCGTTGGGGAAACTTTTTTCTTGCTCCAGACCGATGTCAGAAAAAGTTAATTGTATTTCTTGTGGGAAGCAAATACCTCATAAGAACTTTCATTCTTACTGTATTCCTTGCCTAGGCCCTGACTACAACGTTGCTAGTTGTCGGTTTTGTGCTAGCTTTAACCAATGCACTATTAAGCGTCAGTACGATTTTGCATTCCATTACTTTGGCAGAAGATTTAATTATATAATGCCGTCGGAGCAGCCGACTACCAGAGTTTATAAAAAGCGCAAAGAAAAGGACAGGCATCTGAGATCCAAAACAGAATAGGTTTCCGCTAGGCATGTCGCCGGTTCTCAGTGAGGCGCTTTCCCTGATGCCCGCTATTAGTTATGAGAAACACAGTTATGAGAAACCTACTTTAGCTTCAAAGGCAAAGACTAAAGTAGCTCTAAAGACAAAGAAACAAGTACAGCATTCTCCTGGACAGGCCACCATGCCTAAAAAACAGGTGCTTAAAATGGCCGAAGACCTAATTACTTTGATCAGGGGTTCCCATCCCCCTCCTGATAAGAGGCCTAGGCAAGAGATAGAATACAAATCTTCAGACCAAGTTTCCATTTCCTCTGATTCCTCCTTTGAACAGGAATATTCTATTCCTCCCTATGAGGATTCTGATGCTGAAGAATCTATCCCTTCAGCCTCTCCTCCTGAGGATTATTCTTTTGGGGAGACGCTGCATGCTATGAGGGAGCATTTCCATTGGGAGAGCCAAGATTACTCAGAATCCAAGAAAAGGCTCAGAGACCTCCTTTTATTGCCTCAGCACAGGCCCCTTGCTATCCCACCTGTTTTAGACATTGTAGATGTATTTCTGGAGTCCAGTCTATCTCCAGACTCTCTACCACCAGCCCCTGTTAAGCCAGACAGATACTACAGGGTTCCTGACTCTCTCATAAATTTCTTTATAAAAAACCCTGCTGCTGACCCAGAAACCATCTCTCAGGGTCCCAAAGGGGTCAAGGCTTCCACTGCAAAAAACCCTATCCCCTCTGATAGGGATTCTAGGGCCCTGGACAGATTGGGTAAAAAGATTTATACTTCTGCTACCTGAGCTGTAAGAGCTTTAAATTGCCAATTTCATATGCTTAAATATCAGCAATATCTTATGTCACTGCTTAAACAGAAAATGTTGACATTCAGAATGTGCTGAAAACGAAATGCAGGATTTATTGCATGCAGCTGAACAAGTGGGGAAACATACTTTGCAATGTGGTTTGAATTCTCTGGAGGCCTCCTGCAGGGCCACTGTTACAGGTTCTGTCATTAGGAGGCATGCTTGGTTAAAAGAACAGAATCTGCCTGATCATGTTAAAGCAAAACTATTAGATGTTCCATTACAGCATGATACTTTGTTTGGTGTTAAAGCAGAATAGGTGTTGAAGAAAATGGAGGACAAAGCTAAATCTATGCAAACAGTCAAGGATTTCTTACAGGTACAGCCTCCCAGATTTATTAGAAACTGGCCTACAAAGAATTGGTCCTTTCCAGTGTCAGACAGGCCACAAAGGGGCAGATACAGACGCCCTAGAGGCAAATCCCAGCCCCAAGGTTCGTACAGGTCTAAACAATGGGGTGCTTCTCCCTCCAAAACTGGAGAAGACAAATCGCAGCCATACAGGAAATAGTCCCAATGACTTCCCCCTGCCTGCGCCAAGCACGTATCTTCTGGCAGCACCTTTAGGGGAAAAACTAGCACTTTTTTTCTCAAAATTGGCATATAATAACCCAGGACAAATAGGTCTTAAGCATAGTGTCACAAGGCTACAAGTTTCACTTCCATATGCTGCCAAGGGCAAACGGTTGGCCAGACCTGCCAAAACATCAGTGGGCAGAGGCACAAAAACAAGTCTCATCCCTCATGGACATGAGGGCCATTCAACAAGTACCAGAGCAAGAGCAGGGACAAGGATTGTACTCCAGACAGTTCTTTGTACCCAGAAAGGACAAAGCCTGGAGACCAATACTGGACCTATCTATTCTAAACCACATACCTGGATGTTCCAAAATTCAAAATGTTGACTCTACAGCAGCTTCTGCCCATGTTTGGCAAGAAGGCTTGGCTTGTGACTTTAGATTTAAAATACCCATACCTGCATGTCCCAATCAGACAAACATGCAGAAGATACCTCGGATTCAAAGCTGGCTCAATGCACTACCAATTTTCTGAACTGGCCTTTGGCTTATCTACTGCACCCAGGGTCTTCACAAAGTGCCTGGCACCAGTAATTGCATACTGCAGACAGAGGAATACAAATATATCCTTACTTGGACGACTGCCTCATTCGAGCAGAGAACAAGGACATTCTACTACAACATGTGGCGTTTGTAAAGAGATTTCTGTCATGCCTAGGGTACACAGTCAGCGAACAAAAATCAAAACTAGTACCCTCTCAGGAGAGAATATTCCTGGGTGCAAGCTTAAATACAACTGCCCAGATGGCTTATCAAACGCCAGACAAAGGCAACTGACTACCTATTTCAAACTGTTGGCACCAAAGCCACAGTTATCTGCAAGAAGAATTCTGCAGGCTTTGGGCTTCATGGCATCCTGCATTCTACTAATTCCATATGCAAGTCTGCATATGAGGAAACTTCAATGGTACCTAAAAAGTGTTTGGACTCAACATTGCCACAACCTGGAAACAACAGTTACTCTCATACCCTGCCTGCAACAGAAGTTTCGATGGTGGGTGAAGGCCTGTCACCAGAACAAGGGACAGCCATTCACTCTACCCCCAGCCACACAGACATTAACAACGGATGCTTCGGATTGTGCTTGGTGAGCCCACATGGCAGGAAGATGTATTCAAGGCACATGGTCCGCAAACCAAATGCATCTACATATCAATCAAAAAGAGATGCTAGCTGTTCAAAATGCCTTGACAGCCTTCAAGGACCTACCACATCCAGGACAACTACTGATAGACAGACAATACCACGGTCATGTGGTATATAAACAAGCAGGTAGGCACTCATTCTTACCCCCTTTGCAGACTAGCCATGACTTTGTGGGACACAGCATTGACTTACCAAGTACATCTGCAGGCACAATTGCTGCCAGGAAAGATAAGTACTCTGGCAGACGAACTAAGCAGAAACCTCATGGATCCCCACGAGTGGAAATTGGATCCACAAGTCTTCAGCATGGTAACAAGGAAATGGGGATGCCCGGACATAGATCTATTTGCCTCACCTCACAACTGCCAACTAAAGAGATTCTGCACAAGGACTTTTCACAGACAAGCATGGAAAGTGGATGTCCTATCTTTCAGCTGGAAAAACCTTAACAGTATATGCCTTTCCTCCTCTGCCTCTCCTCCCCAAGGTACTCCTAAAGGTCAGACAGGAGAAGCCAAAAATGATACTGATTGCCCCAGACTGGCCACACCAGTACTGGTATCCAATCCTAAGGAACTTGTCTCAATGCCCAGCTTGGACCTTACCTCAAGTGCCTCATCTACTGTCCCAGCAGAACAATCAGATCCTGCACAGCCAATTCATCTGGCAGCATGGCGGATAATGTAGTCATACAAAACACACCTGTCACTAAAGCAGTGATGGATGTCATTTTGGAAGCCAGGAGGCCTAGTACTAGAAACTCCTGTGCTGGAAAATGGAAGAGATTCTGTGCTTGGAACCAGGCACAAGGAATTGACAGCTGTTCCAAATATTCCTCAGATTTTGCAATACTTGACTGAGATGCTGGACAAAGGCCTATCCTTTTCATCTATAAAAATTCATGCCTCTGCCATTTCGGCTCATTACAATACAGAGCCACCAATCTTTTCTCATACTTTATTAAGGCAGTACCTCAGAGGGGCAAAAAATTTAAGGCCTCCAAGGAGATCACCAATACCTGCATGGGACCTCAATTATGTCTTGGAAAAACTCACCCTGCCTCCTTTTGAGCCAGCCGCTACAGCTATAAAGTTTTTATCTTGGAAAACCACTCTGCTCCTTGCAATAACTTCTGCAAGACGAGTCTCAGAGCTACAGGCACTCATGGCTGTGGAACCTTTTATCATTTTTTATCCAGACAGGGTTTCTCTGAGGACAAACCCAACATTTATGCCTACGGTAGTGCCCAGTGTGGCCCTTAACCAAACTATTCATCTGCCTACCTTTTATCCAAACCCACAGAATTAAGGGGGAGAGAATTCTGCATTCTTTGGACATACACAGACAACTACGCTTCTATTTGAACAGAACCAAAGCTTTCAGAAAGACAGAGCAACTACTAGTGGCATATGCTGCAGGATCAGACAGAGCAACTACTAGTGGCATATGCTGCAGGATCATAAGGAAAGGCTAAGCAGACTGTTTCAAAGTGGATAGGCCACTGCGTTCGTTTCTGCTATTCACAACATGGCAAGCCAGTACCTAAGGGCATTAGGCCACATTCAACCAGAGCAACAGCCACTTCAGCAGCCTTCCTCAGGGAAGTACCAACCAAAGACATTTTAGAGGCTGCTACTTGGAGTTCAGTGCACACCTTCACAAAGCACTATCATTTGCCACTCTACTCTAAATCCAGGGCAGGCTTTGCCACTGCAGTTCTGCAGGGCCTTATAGCCGCTCCTAATGCTATTTAGCTCCAGCCTCCCAACCTTAGCTTTGGGATTCAACCCAATGGTAATGACTGCAACAGTGAAACATGAAGAACATAGTACTGTTGTGTACACTTATCATAAATGTAGATGTTCGAGTGTATTCACTGTTGCAGTCCAGGTTACCCACCCGCCATCCCCCATTTCTTTGCTGGAACTTATCTGTACTTCTCTATTCTATACAACCTATGTGGTGTATTTGCTTGTAGATGAAGGCAAAATATTTACTTTGGTGCATGCATGTTTTATTGACATATTTTCAGCCTACCCTTTTGAGGGCACCCTGACATCTGGGGCAAGAAAAACTGAAGAAAATGGCGTCGGCTGCATCTTTTTATACCCCTGGCGCACTGACGTCCGGGAAGAGGTGACGGCAACCGATGCCGGACCTAGACTTTGGAATTCAGACCGACTTGAGGGTAGCCTGCCAGCAGGATAAGCCAATGGTAATTACTGCAACAGTGAATACACTCCAGCATCTACATTTATGATAAGTGTACACAACTGTACTTTTCAGTCCCAGGGGACTCTCAGAACTAAGCAGTGGGGGCCTCCACTTCCAAGTCTAGGAATAACAAGACTCGTAAACTGTCTCAATTACTACTTTTTTTTTAAATTTCCAAGCACTTATCTTCTGACTGCCTCTTTGGGGGGGAAAGATTGCTCTTCATGAAAAGAACTGGGAACTCATTACCCAGGACAAATGGGTTTTAAATATAGTGTCCCAGGGATACAGATTTCACTTCCACACGTTGCCAACGCAAATGGGTGGCCGGACCTACCCCCAAATCAGTGGGCAGAGGCTCAAAAAAAATTACTTTCTCTCTCAAGCATGGCTATTCAGCTGGTACCAGAAGAGGAAAAGGGACAAGATTTCTACTCTAGACTTTTCCTGGTACCCAGAAAAGACAAATCATGGCATCCTCTCCTGGACCTGTCTACTCTAAACACCTTTCTGGAGATTCCAAATTACTTCCTATGCTAGGCAAAGATGCCTAGTTGGCAACACTAGATCTAAAAGAAGCATACCTGCACATCCCAATCAGGGAATCTTGCAGAAGGTACCTATCCTTCAAAGCAGGCTACATGCATACTCATTTCTCTGCACTGACCTTTGGCTTATCTACTGCGCCCAGGGTATTCACAAAGTGCCTAGCTCCAGTTATTGCATTTTGCAGGCAAATACGTTTTCAAATATACCCATACCTGGACGATTGTCTAATTCAGGCAGAAAGCCAGGACATACTTTTAAATAATCCTGGCCTTTGTAAAAAGGGTTCTAACTTGCCTAGGGTACACCATAAACAAAAAAAAAATCAACTTGTACCCTGTCAACAAATTACATTTCTGGGAGCAAGCTTGAATACAACTTCCCAGATGGCTTACCTCATGCCAGAAATGCAAATTCATTTGACAACCTACTTCAGACAAGTGGCCACAAAAACCCTGCTATCTGCAAGACAAGTACTGCAAGTCTTGGGGTTCATGGCCTCCTGCATTCTTCTAATTCCATATGCAAGACTGCATATGAGGAAACTACAGCAGTTTCTAAAAAGCCTATGGAGTCAACATTCTCACAGCCTACAAACAATGATTCCTATCATACCTTGCTTATGCCTAGAGTTCCTTTGGTGGGCAGAGGCCTGCCACCAAAACAAGGGACTACCTTTCACACCACCCCCTGCCGCCCAAATCCTAACAACAGATATATCAGACTATGCATGGGGAGGCTCACCTGGCAGGGAAGTGCATTCAGGGTAAATGGAAACCAAGTCAAATGCACCTGCATATCAATCAAAAAGAAATGTTAACTGTACAGAATGCTCTGACAGCCTTCAAGGGCTACATTCTTCCAGGACAACTAATGGTAAAGATGGACAACACCACGGTTATGTGGTACATAAACGAGCAGGGGAGTACACATTCTTACCCCCTCTGCAGACTAGCTATGGCATTGTGGAGCACAGCCTTGAGCTACCAAGTGCATCTACAAGCTCAGTTCCTGCCAGGAAAATTAAATACACTGGCAGACGGACTAAGCAGAAATCTCATGGACCCACACAAGTGGAAACTGGAACTAAGGATTTTCAGCATGTTGACAAGCGAATGGGGGAGCCTAGATATAGACCTGTTTGCCTCCCCCAGAACTGCCACTTGGACAAATGTTGCACAAGGACTCCCCACAAACAAACCTGGAAAGTGGATGCTCTGTCCTTCAGCTGGAAAAACCTATCAATCTATGCCTTTCCCCCTGCTCTTCAAAGTACTACTAAAAGTCAAACAGGACAAGCTAAGGATGATTTTGATTGCTGCAGACTGGCCATGCTAACACTGGTACCCCCTCTTGCGCAGTGTGTCACTGTTACTCCATGGCACCTGCCTCAGACTCTTTCCCTGCTGTCTCAGCAGGAGAACCAGATTCTGCACCCTCAGCTTCCAACACTGAACCTTGCAGCCTGGCTAATTACTTAAACTTTCCCTTACCATCCCTCAGCAAACCTGTGATGGATGTCATCATAGAGGCAAGGAGGCCTAGTACTAGAAAATCTTATGCTGAAAAATGGAAAAGATTGTGTTCCTGGAACCAATCTCAAGGGATGAGCACAGCAGCGCCCAATTTACCTCGGATTTTACAATACTTAACTGAGTTGCTTCACAAGGGCCTGTCTTTTTCCTCCATTAAAATCCACGCCTCAGCCATTTCAGCTCATTATAACACGGAACCACCCCCCTTCTCTCATCCACTGCTCAAGCAGTTCCTCAGAGGGGCCAAAAATTTGAGACCACCCAGGAGAGCTCCAACCCCAGCCTAGGACCTTAACTTTGTATTGGAGAAACTTATTCTACCTCCTTTCAAGCCAGCTGCGACTGACTTTCTAGGAAAAAAGCTTTCCTTTTAGCAATCACTTCAGCTAAAAGGGTATCCTGAATTACAGGCCCTTATGGCAGTGGAGCCTTTCGTCATCTTTCATGTGGACAGGGTGTTACTCAGAACCAGTCCATCCTTCATGCCCAAGGTGGTATCCAGTGTGGCTCTTAATCAGTCCATTCATTTGCCAACCTTCTTTCCCAATCCTCAGAACAAAGGGGAACGTATACTGCATTCCTTAGATGTGCACAGACCACTTAGATTCTACTTGGACAGGACTAAACCTCCAAGGAAATCTGAACTGCTGGTAGCATTTGCTGCAGGAAAGGGGGAAGGCTATTTCAAAACAAACAATTTCTAAATGGATAAGCCATTGCATTAATTTCTGCTCTAAGCACCATGGAAAACCTTTCCCCCAGGAGATCAGACTTTACTCCACCAGGGCGGCATCTACCTCTACAGCCTTTCTCAGTGGTGTTCCTTCCAGGGACATCCTAGAAGCTGCTACCTGGAGTTCTGTACATACTTTCACCAAATATTACCATTTGCCAATTTTCTCTAAATCCAGAGCTGGCTTTGCCATTGCAGTCTTGAAGGTCCTTATAGCTGGTTCTAATGCTGTTTAAACTCCTCCTCTTTGGGAATCTACCCAAATGTAATGACTGCAACAGTGAAAGACTAAGAACATAGTACAGTTGTGTACACTTACCATAAATATAGATGTTAGAGTGTATTCACTGTTGCAGTCCTGGTTACCCTCCCTCCAGCTAGGAACAAACTTATAGTATCCAAAAAAACAAATAGAATAAGAAAAACTCACTTTATTAAAACAACAAAGCTTTCGGGAATGTCCCTTCCTCAGTATTGATCAAAATCATTTTGATTAATACTGAGGAAGGGACATTCCCGAAAGCTTTGTTTTAATAAAGTGAGTTTTTCCTCATTCTATTTGTTTTTTTGGATACCCTCCCTCCAGCCCCATAACCTCTTTTGCTTATGCCTCTACTTTCCTTTACTATGCTTAAAAGCTTTTTGGTGTATTTGCTTTTTTTGTTGGAGGTATATCATTGTACATTTATATTTAATTGCTTCCCATTTGGGGGGCACCTGACATCTGGGGCAAGAAAAACTGATGTAATAGCGTCTGCTGCATGTTTTATACCTCTTGACGACCTGACGTCGTTGAAGAAGGGACAGCAAACCGACACAGGACCCAAGGTTAATCAGGCCGACTGAGGGCTACCTGCGAGCAGATGACCCAAATGTGTAGTGACTGCAACAGTGAATACACTCAAAACATCTACATTTATGGTAAGTGTACACAACTGTACTTTCCTGTGCTAAGAGGATTGGGGAGTGAGGGCTGTGGTTGTACCGGTTTTATTTCGCTTTTGTGTAGCGTTCTTGTGCTAAGAGGATGAGGGGGTGAGGCACTGTGGTTTTACCAGTTTTTTTTACTTTTGTGAAGTGACATGTCCTAAGAGGATTTGGGGGGAGGTTGTACCAATTTTATTTTATTTTACATTTGTTTACTGATTAGTCTGACAGAACCCTTTTTCAGTGGAGGCCCAGGTAGAAAAGCTTATCTTGGTGCACAAGTGGTAGAAATATGTAAAACAAGTATGGTTTATCTGTTTTTTTATGAGGGAGAATATAAGGGAATGTGAGCTGTAATACACATTTAATTTTGATTGCCAGTTGGTTAGGAGGAGTGTGTGTGTTAGCTATTGGGGGCAAGAGGTAGAATAGGCTCGTTATTTTTATAGGTAGTATCTGTGCTGTATACATAAAAGGTAGAGAGAATGGGATAGGGGTAATGAAGAAAAGGAGGAGGGGGGATGATGGGACAGAGAGAAGAAAAGGGTATTGGAGTTGGCTAGACCAGGGATAGGTGGGCAGTCTTGTGAGGTGATGTCTAAGTGAATAATTTTAGGTGTATGGGGTAAGTAGTGAAGATTGGTTCATTTCAGCCTGGATTGGGGCATGACCTGTTGCATGGTAGATGCGGCACATAAGTGTAGCATCGTCAGCATATTGGATTGTGGATGCTAGGGAGGTGGTGGTATTGAGGTTGTTAGTAAATCCACTAAACTGAAGTGGACCAAGCATGGATCCTTGAGACTCCTAATGTGACTGGGAGTAGAGGGGGAAGAGCCTGGAGCCATTTTATTGGCTGTTTATGACCTGTTGGGTAGCTTTGGAACCATTTGAGGGCTTGGGGCTGAGATTAAGGTTGGCGAGAGTAGTTCTAGTTTGTTGTGAGAGACTGTGTCAAAGGCTTTTGACAAATCTAAAGAGAGATGATTTTATTTCCCTTCATTTCTAAATTGATGGTGTTGGTAAAACTGAGGAGGGCAGTTGTAGCATGAGGCCTGAAGCCATGTTGGGATTTGGCAAGTAAATTATTGGTTGTGAGATAACTGCGGAGGTTGATAATGAATGCATCCCTCTAGGAGTTTAGTGGGGAGGAAATTGCTCTGGGCCTATAATTTTTTTAAGTTCTGTCAAGTTTCCACCTTTGTGCAAGGGTATGTGTGTGATATTTCCAAGATGGCTGGGACATGTTGCTCAGTAATGGATCTATTAAGTATTGGTAACTGGCTTCAGCTGCTGTTTTTTGAATTCTGCAGTTAGATTATCCACTGCATTTGCAGTAGGTTTGAATTTTTTAGATGCTTTTCATTAGTCTTTGTGGGGATAGGTTGGAACAAGAATGTTAAGCTATTGTTGGGTGAGATGTCGATTGATGATGGGGTGGTTTGCTGTTTTTGGTTGGTGATTAGAATTTTTTCAGTGAAACATTTCTTACTGTTCTGCAATGGTAGCTGTGCTTTTGGGTATATTGGGGCAGTTCAGGTTTTGTCTGGGTGAAGGATGTTAATTGTCCAGAATTTGTGAATTTTTGGATGTCCTTCAAGGATGCATCTGCAGTCCTAACATATGGGTTGTCCTGCCTCAGGCAGCCCTTCGGTCGGCCGGATTCCAAAGTCTGGGTCTGGCCTCGGCTGATGTCGCACTTTACCCGACGTCATAGCTGCTGGGGTATAAAGGCATCAGCCGACGCCATTTTCCCCAGTCTTTCTTGCCGCGTGGTGCCCGAAGCAGAAGCTGTTCGCAAGTGCCGGTCGGTCAGATCCAGAGATTTCTACTACTGAAGACTTCTAAAAAGCTAAGTACCCCATTGGGGACTCTTTCTTGCCTCAGCCGATGTCAGACAAAGTAAATAATTGTTTAACTTGTGGGAAACAAATACCTCATAAGGATTTCCACTCTTACTGCCTTCCTTGTTTAGGCCCAGACCACGACGTATCAGCTTGTCTAGCCTGTGCTTCCTTCAACCGACGGACGCTTAGACGTCGGTCGGAGTTTGCAGAGGAGTTTTTTGGTCCCGCTTTTGCATACAAAATGCCGTCGGAGACTCCGACTACACAATTAGCTAAAAAGCGTAAGGAAAAGGACCGACACTCGCGGTCCGCGGTTTCGGCTGAAACCACGGTTAGGCCAACCGCGAGTGTCTCAGAGACAGAGTCCTCGGTTCTTCCTTCGGCCGAAAGCATGCCTCCGATAGCCGAGGCCTCACAGGGCATGGCTGAATCTGCAACTGAAATTACCCCTACTGAAGCAGGCACCCAGGATTTATGAGATACTATTCCTTTAGACATATCTACCCCTGCACGTGGGACTGCTAGACCCCCTGCATCTATGTCTATCAAGGCTTTTTCCAGGGCTAAAGCAGCTAAATCTTCTAAGGCCTTACCTGCTAAAACTCCCTCACACAGGCCTACCTCTAGTTCCAAATGCTCAGCCTGGCTGAGGATCTCATTTCTTTGATCAGGGGATCCCAACCTCACCCAGACAGGGCCTCTCAACCCCCTCCAGATAAGAGGCCTAGAACTGAACCCCCGGAACCTGTTTCTACAGACTATTCCTCGGATGACTCAAATATTTCAGACCCTCAGGAAGGCCCATATTCTCCTTATGAGGATTCTGATGCTGAAGACTCCATTCCTTCTGCTTCTCCTCCTGAAGAATTTTCTTTTGGGGAAATCTTACATGCTATGAGGGAACACTTTCAATGGCAGGGCCAGGATTTTTCAGATTCAAGGAAAAGGCTAAGGACTTTTTTACATTTACCACAGCATAGGCCTTTAGCCATTCCTCCAGTACTAACAGTTGTTGATGATGCATGTAATGATGCCTGTACTGCCCCTGATTCTCTTCCTCCGGCCCCTGCCAAGCCTGACAGATATTACAGGGTCCCGGACACACACTACCATTTGTATAAGGCTCCTGTTGCAGATCCTGAAACCATTTCACAGGGCCCCAAAGCTGTGGCAGCTGCCTCTGCCAAAAACCCTCTCCCCTCTGAAAGGGAAGCTAGAGCATTAGAGAGATGGGGTAAAAAGGTTTATACTTCTGCTACTCTTTCGGCCAGGGCCTTAAACTGTCAATTTCACATGATTCAGTACCAGGAATTTTTGTTAGACCAGCTAAATAAAAAACTGTCCTCTCTTGAACCTATAGACCGCAAGTCCCTTCAGGATTTGGTACATAACTCTCAGCAGGTCAGTAACCATTTCTTAAAATGTGGCTATGATGCACTGGAGGCTTCCTTTAGATCAGCTATGACTGGAACAGTGAATAGAAGGCATGCCTGGTTAAAAGAACAATCCTTACCAGACCATGTTAAGTCAAAACTCCTAGATGCTCCTATGGAGAAACAGTTTGTTTGGCTCCCCTGCACAGCAGGTTCTAAAGAAGGTGGAAGAAAAAGCAAAATCTGTCCAAACAAAGATTTCTTACAGGTCCAACCTCCGAGGTTTAGCAGAAATTGGCCTTCGAAGAATTGGTCCTTTCCAGACACCTCCAGAGCACAGAGAGGCAGAAATAGACGCCCAAGAGGCAGAGGTCAATCCAGGGGTGCCTACAGGGGACGTCAGTGGCAGCCTAACAACCAGAGAAGTACTGCCACAGATTCAGCTACAACCACTTCCACAGGACAGACACAATGACTTGGCTCTGATTCCGCCTACCAGGGAACAACTGGAAGCACCCTTGGGTGGAAAACTAGCCTTATTTTCCGTAAACTGGCATTACATTACAGGAGACAAATGGACTTTACAAACAATAGACAAAGGCTACAGGTTTCACTTCCACACTCTACCAAAAAAGAGAGGAATGCCAAACCTACCACCAAGCCAAAAAACAAACGCTCTAAGACAAATCAACAACCCACTAAGGATGAGAGCTATAGAAAAGGTACCGCCTATGGAACAAGGCCAAGGATTTTACTCCAGACTTTTCCTTGTACCAAGAAAAGAAAATCAATGGAGACCTATTCTCGACCTGTCCGCTCTGAACACATACCTCATTGTCCCAAAATTCAAAATGCTGACCCTACAGCAACTTCTTCCCATGCTGGGCAAGGAGTCTTGGCTGGTGACTCTAGATCTCAAGGAGGCATACCTGCACGTCCCTATACGACCAGATTGCAGAAGACACCTCGGATTTCTTGCAGGATCAGAGCATTATCAATTCTCAGCATTGCCCTTTGGCTTATCTACTGCGCCCAGAGTATTCACGAAATGCCTGGCATCAGTAATTGCTCATTGCAGGCTTCAGGGAATTCAAATTTACCCATACCTGGACGACTGCCTAATACAAGCGGACAACAAGACAAAATTAACAAAAGATTTGGAAAAGGTCATACAACTGCTGCAAGCCTTGGGATACACAGTCAACATGCAAAAGTCAAGACTAGTACCATCCCAAAGGATAACATTCTTGGGTGCAGAACTGGATACATCAACTCAGATGGCCTTTCTCACAGAAGAAAAACAAAAGCAACTACCAGTCTATTTCATGACATTAACAACACAGACTCAGCTTACTGCAAGGAAGGTCCTGCAAGCCCTGGGTTACATGGCATCTTGCATAATATTGATTCCGCATGCCAGACTGCATATGAGAAAGTTGCAATGGTACCTAAGGAATGTATGGTCTCAACACAAGCACAGTCTAGAAGCCCAGATTCCAATAATTCCATGCCTGAAGCAAGAATTCCTGTGGTGGGCTCAGGCCTGTCGGTTGAACAGAGGATTGCCTTTCCACAAACCTCATCCAAGCCAGACCATCACCACGGATGCCTCGGACCTAGGCTGGGGGGCACACATGGTGGACAAGTGTATACAAGGCCTATGGACCCAAGACCAGCTGAATCTACACATAAATCAAAAGGAGATGCTGGCAGTGAAACATGCAATCCAGGCATTCAGACCATTTCTTCAACAAGGTCACCTGCTGATAAGGACGGACAATACCACAGTCATGTGGTACATCAACAAACAGGGAGGTACACACTCATATCCTCTATGCCGGATGGCAATGGACCTGTGGAATGTGGCCCTGAATCTCAACATTCAACTCCAGGCCAGATTTGTACCAGGAAAAGAAAATTCACTAGCAGACACCTTAAGCAGAACTACCACGGATGCTCACGAATGGATGCTGCATCCAGATATCTTCAAAACCATAACAAAGAAATGGGGACTACCAGAGATAGACCTGTTCGCCTCCCCACACAACCACCAAATGAAGAAATTCTGCACAAGAGCATACCACCCACTTGCTTGGAGGGTGGACTCCCTTTCCTTCAGCTGGAAAAACCTGACAGCATATGCATTCCCACCTCTTCCTTTGATGTACAAAGTCCTACTGAAGATCAAAGAGGATCAGCCAAGGATAATCCTGATAGCTCCAGACTGGCCAAGGTAACATTGGTATCCGCTACTGAGAAGCATGTCTCAGACGCACGCATGGCCTCTACCTCTATGTCCTTTACTTCTAAACACAGAACAACTACAAGATCCTACATCCAAACTTGAAAACACTACAGCTAGCTGCTTGGAATATTGCATAAAACAAAATAACCCAGATTTGTCTCAGAGGGTTAAGGACATTATCCTGGAGGCTCGCAGACCCTCCACAAGGAAGACTTATTCAGCCAAATGGAAAAGATACCTCATTTGGAGTGCAGCAAAAGGGGAAAATGTCTCATTGGCAAACATAGCAAACATCCTGGAATACTTAGCAGAACTGTTCCACAATGGCCTGTCCTACTCCTCCATTAAGATTCATGCATCAGCAATTTCAGCAGAATACAACATGGATCCTCCTGTCTTCTGTCATCCTCTACTCGGGCAGTTCCTGAGAGGAATCAAAAATGTAAAGCCTCCAAGGAAACCACCTTTGCCTACATGGGATCTCAACTTTGTGCTGGAAAAGTTAACACTTCCCCCTTTTGAACCAGCAGCAACAGCAGACTTACAGTTCTTATCTTGGAAAACTGCTTTCCTGCTTGCAATCACTTCAGCAAGAAGGGTATCTGAGTTACAGGCATTAATGGCAGTACAGCCCTTCCTTATCTTCCATCAGGATAGAGTGTCTCTGAGAACTAACCCTACTTTTATGCCAAAAGTGGTCTCCAGAGTATCATTGAACCAAGCGATTCATTTATCTACATTCTTCCCCAACCCACAGAACAGGGGGGAAAGACTACTACATACCTTGGATGGGCACAGACAATTACGCTACTATCTGGACAGAACTAAGACCAACAGAAAAACTGACCAGCTTCTGGTAGCATATGCAACAGGAATGCAAGGAAAAGCAATTTCAAAACAGACAATCTCAAAATGGATAGGAAATTGCACTAGATTTTGCTACTCTTTTCATGGAAAGACAACTCCAGAAAATATCAGGCCTCACTCCACAAGAGCTACAGCCACCACTACAGCTTTCCTATGAGGAGTGGCTACCAAAGACATTTTAGAAGCTGCTACTTGGAGCTCCGTGCATATATTTGCCAAGCATTATAATCTTCCTTTATACTCCAGATCCTGAGCAGGTTTTGCAACTGCTGTTTTGCAAGGGATCTTAACTACACCATCTTTATCTTAGTACCTCCTCCCCAGTTTGGCTATGGTATTCTACCCATATGTTAGGACTGCAGATGCATCCTTGAAGGACATAGTACAGTTTTGTACCTACCATAAAGTTTGTGTATATATATATATATATATATATATATATATATATATATATATATATATATATATATATATATATATATTTATTTACTTACTTACTTACTTACTTATTTATTTATTTATTTATTTATTTATTTATTTATTTTTTTTTTTTTTTTTGCTCTCTACTGTTTGGAATTATTTGCATTTATCCAAATTTAGCCTTCCTAGAGGGCACCTGGCATCTGGGGCAAGAAACACTGAGGAAAATGGCGTCGGCTGATGCCTTTATACCCCAGCAGCTATGACGTCGGGTGAAGTGCGACATCAGCCGAGGCCAGACCCAGACTTTGGAATCCGGCTGACCGAAGGGCTGCCTGAGGCAGGACAACCCATATGTTAGGACTGCAGATGCATACCTATCGGACATCTACATTTATGGTAGGTACAAAACTGTACTTTTCCACTGTAACTTGGTGTAATAACTTTGTCTTGGTTTATTTGGTATTTTGTTCCTAATTTGTTAGGCTATTTTACTTTCGTCCAGAATTCCTGTGCAGCGAGGGGGAGGGGCTGTGGTTCTACAAGTTTTCTTGTGCTAAGAGAGTTGGGTCGGGGGGTCTGTGGTTGTACCACTGTTTTGCATTTGTCCATAATTGTTTTGGTAATTGAGAGAAGTTTGTCTGTAATGTCCAGATGTAGTCATGGGGTTGGGGAAGGTAATCTAAGGAGATGATTGCATTACTTTTTTGTGCAGAGTTGTTGTACTAAGGGGATTGGGGGGGGGGGAGTCAGTTGTGCACAAGAGTTTTCATTAACTTAATTTTGTTTTGTCCAATTGTGCTGAAAAATTGGTAGGGGGGATAAGGGCTGTGAGTGATGTAGACGGTACAGATGGTTTTCATGTGTTCAGATACAAAACCCTGTTATGCCAGTATGTGTATACAACAATCCACAATGCTACAACTTTGTCCTGTAACTTTTTCCTTTGTCCAAAATTGTGTTGAGAGGTTAGCAGGCGGCTTAGTGGCGCTGCGAATGTAGCAGAATGTATAGATGTTTGCATGTATATTACTGCAAACCCTGTTATGCTAGTATTGTGTATAACAGTTGACGTTAAGTTGTCCATCTCGCCTTCATTCTTGCTGGTTGGGTTCGGAGCCGATCCTCTGCTCTGACTCGGCCATCTTCAAAAGCTTGAGAGCTGCATACTGGCTCAAGGCCACCCCATATCCCATGATGCCTGGTGCTAGATAGCCAGATCTCGTTTGCCGCTTCTGCTGCGAGGTTGTCACTGGCTCAGGTTGTATATTTTCATTATTTTATCCGTTTTTGTTAGGCTTGTACAGTGTAGATTGTTAATAGTAGTTACAACCTTTCTCGCGCTCTCTCTCTCTTTCTCTCTCTATATATATATATATATATATATATATATATCTATATATATATATATATATATATATATATATATATCTATATATATATATATATATATATATATATATATATACTTGTATTCTATAATTCTTTCTTGACCTATCCCTTCAGAAAACTCAGTTTCCCCTCCCCCCTTCACTTTCTTCTCATAGGTAGCTGTTTAAATTAGAGGCTAACCCTTTTCCTTTTCTCATATATATATATAAGTAGCTGTTACCTAGTTAGTTTTATTTAGCTTGTAAGTAGAATATTGTGAGTATTCTTGCTGTGTTTTGGGTGTGATAACTTTAGTGTGTGTGGTAGGTTATATCCTATTGTTTGTGTATTGTCCTTGGTATTCTATTTTCTTTCAGGGATGTCCAAGGATATCAAGGTGTCCGGATTCAAGAAGTGTGACTCATGCTGTCAAAAGATGCCTCTGACAGATGGTCACACTTCTTGTGTCTATTGTTTGGGCTCCATGCACCTGCAGGACTCTTGTTTGGTCTGCCATACCTTCAGCCCAAGAGTCCTGCAGGAGCGTAAAAATAAGTTAATCCTACGGGGTTTACTTAAGCAGGATTCACCGGCTAAGGCTCAGCCCATGAAGGCCTCTAAGCCACCTAAATCTTCGGCCCCCAGTTCGGAGCCATCGATGGGTGAAGCTGTTCCTTCAGCCTCAGTTCTGGCCGGAACCGATTTACCTGTCTCCCAGTCGGTTCTGACTCTCTTCGGAGCAGTCGGGGAGTCGAAAGAGATCCAGGTCTCCCTCCCTGGAATTGATAAGCTCAGCTCCGAGGTCTCCTCTGCTCCAATCGGAGCACAGTCATCAGTCCCACTCTTCTCAGTCCTCAAGACTATCAGATCATGACGTGGAGAGAGTGGTCAGTAGGCTGTTGAAATCGCAGACCCTAGCAAAAATATTGTCCAGCCCCCCTCATCAGGTGTCTGCTCCGTCCATCTCTGCAGTTATTCCTTCTCAGACTCCTCCCTTGAGCTCTGAGCCGGAGTTCGTTGGGGTTCGATTCGTGGAACCGTCGGCACCGATACCTTCTCCTTTGGTTCCATCGTTTGCTCCGATCACTTCATGGATACCGTCCTTGGAAGGGTCTGGGCACCGAGACTCCCTCATCAGCTCTGAGGGGGCAAGTGTCATCGGACCCTTGTCCGACCCCGTTCTCCCCCTTTGAGCTTCGGTGCAGGTGAGCTCTGCTCCTACATCGGCTTCGGAGCCGTCCCTCTCGGTGCAGAGAGGGATTTTCAGTCTCTTCGGAACCAGAGCTTTCTTGGCATCCGAGCAGGGACGCCTTTGAGGTAGTGTGCTGGCCCTTGTATCAGCCCCATGATCATCCCCATTGGCTCCTCCCACTATGGTGCCTATGTCTGCCTCTGCCCCTCCTCCAGACCCCAAGCGTGGGGAACCAATGCTCCAGGGCACCCCCTTGGGTGCATCTTCCTCTTCCGAGGCCTCCCCTGATCATTCAGAAGAACCACCTCGTAAGAGGAAATGCAAGAGGAAGCATGTTAACTCCCCTGAGTTTGTCGCATCAGATACCGACTTAGAGGATTCGGAAGGGTCCCAGAGATCCCCCTCTGAAGATGTCTCCTTCTCAGACATCCTTGAGATGCTTAGGCAGAGGGGGAACTGGACTACCCTAAGCCCCTCCGAGGATGAGTCTGTATTCCTGGATGCGTTTGGATCCCGACCTTCCACCTCCTGGGTGTCTCCGCCTTTCGACCCACTGATGTCTGTGGTGGCTCGGAAGGCGTGGTCAGCTCCAGACAGAGTGGAACCGACCCCCAGAAGACCCGCTAAATTCATAACTGCACCACAGGATAAACAGTTTTTGACCAAAGGTGTCCCTGTTGATGCCATGGTGGTAGCGGCGGCCACAAAGGAGTTGGCTGAAACTTCATCTGTCCATCCCCCTAATAAGGAGTCCAGGACGATGGACAGATATGGGAGGCGGATGTTCACTTCAGTGACGTTTTCTTTGAGGTCTCTGAATTATTTGTGCCACTTTACCCACCTTCAAGGGATCTCCTTAAAGAGCTTGGAGATGCCCTCCAAGATCCATCAGCTGAGGGGGACCCAGGCTAAGGCAGCCTCCGAGCTGGCGACTCTTAATTCAGTGGTGAACTCCTCCATGAGGCTCATTTCTTATGCAGTCGATGGTGCGAGTAGAGCCGCGGGCACAGGTGTTGCTCTAAGGAGACACGCGTGGATGCGGCTATGTAACTTTGCGGAACCTTTCAGACAGTCTTTCACCAACACCCCTTTTGATGGTTCCTCTCTCTTTGGATCACAAGTGAAGGACACCCTTACCAGGTGTGAGCAGGAAGGCAAGCCTCTCTCTGCCATGGGAGTCCGTTTTTCCACTCCTTCCAGACCATATCCCAAGGGTCAGAAGAGTGGGAAGATGTGGTTCCGGAAATCCCAGGGAGCCTTGCAGGACACACGTGATGAGTTCCCATCCAGGGGCAGAGGAGGGAACAATAATAGACGCCGCCCTCGTGGCAGAGAGGTTCCGCAAAACCAGGGCAGCAGAGACTCCTTCTCTGAGAAGCCCTTCCAGCATCCCTGAAGGGTTGCCCGACTGCCCACCTCTGGAGGCAGTCGTGGGAAGATTATCGCTGTACCCAAGAGCCTGGCAAGACATAACACAAGGCAAATGGGTACAGTTGGTTATATCCAGAGGCTACAGAATACCCTTTGTTCGCACTCCCGTAGTGTTAAACAAGTCCCTTCCAGATGTTCCACCCAATCTAAGGGATCAAGCAGTACAAAAAAATTTCAGAACTGCTAAAAAAAAAAAAAAGGGCCATCCGGCAAGTCCCAGCAGACCAGCAAGGATCCGGAATTTATTCAAGGTTCTTTTTGGTACCAAAAAAGACAGGGGACTGGAGACCCATTCTGGATCTCAGCAGACTGAACAGGTCTGTACAAGGAACGAAGTTTCGGATGGTCACGCTACAGTCCATTATGCCCTTTCTGGGTCAGGATAATTGGATGTGCTCTATAGATCTTCAGGATGCGTACTACCATGTCAAAGTGGACAGACGCTCCAGAAGATTCCTTCGCTTCTGGCTAGGAGCCAGCCATTACCAGTTCAGAGCTCTGCCCTTTGGTCTCACCACAGCCCCCAGGGTGTTCACCAAATTTATGGCAGTAGTTACCGCTCACCTGAGACGGCAAGGATTCCAGGTGTTTCCATATCTAGATGACTGGCTCCTTACTGCAACCACCAGGCATCACCTTCTGCGAGCCAGAGACTACACTATAGAGACTTGCTCCAGACTAGGTATCTCAATAAATTTCAAAAATTCTGCATTGTCGCCCTGCCAGTCTATCACCTTTATAGGCGCAAATCTAAATAGAAAAGACATGTCAGCGAGCCTTCCACCAAACAGGGTATTAGTGATTCGTCAACATGTACAGGTCGTATTAGCATGCAAAAGAATTCAAGCCAGGTTCGTCCTCCAAACTCTGGCTCTCATGGCAGCAGCGATCATACTTGTTCCTCTAGCTCGTTTTCATATGAGGATTCTCCAGTGGCTGCTTTTCACCCAGTGGTCCTTCCAGCAGCTTCCAATGTCTCACACAATTATGATCACAGAAGCATGCAAAAAGCACCTTGCATGGTGGATGGTGTCCATATCATTGCCCCTGGGCAGACCGTTTGTACCCCCCCAGTTGCTACGGTTACCACGGACGCTTCTCTGATCGGGTGGGGGGGCATTATCAGGGCAGGACAGTCCAAGGCACCTGGCAACTTCGCGAGTACCACCTGCATATAAATGTCTTTGAGATGAGGGCCGTGCTTTTAGCGTTGCAAGCTCTTCAGGACTCTCTTCTTACCGGGACCATCGCAATTCAAACGGACAATATGTCGGTAGTGTGGTACATCAACAAGCAGGGCGGAACCAAGTCCTACCTCCTCTGTCGAGAAGCACTCAGACTCTGGCAGTGGGCGATCTCTTCCCAACGGTTTCTGATCGCAATGCACATCCCTGGGAAGTCCAACGTCAGAGCAGACAGGCTGAGCAGAGCAATTCTCATGCCGCACGAGTGGTCTCTGAATCAAATAGTTGCGGACCAAATATTCCACAAATGGGGCCAGCCTTGCTGCGACCGTTTTGCCACCCCCTTCAACAGCAAGTGCAACAATTTCTTCTCTCTCCTTTCACTTCCCGGACATTCCCCCAGAGGCGCTCTAATCCACGATTGGCCTCAGGGACGTCTTTTTGCATTCCCTCAGTTTCCCCTTATACCGAAACCCGTTTTGGGCAGCAAAATGATCCTCATTGCTCCTTACTGGCCTCGGCAAATATGGTTTCCGTTCCTCCATCATCTTCTTCTCGAGCAGCCTTGGACTCTGGACCCTAGTTCCAGACCTTCTGATCCATCCATCAATCGGGCGGGCTGCATCAATCTCTGCAATCTCTCCAGCTCACTGCTTGGTTGCTCCACTTCCAACCTTAGCCAGGCATCCAGATATCTCCCCCTCTGTGCGCAAAATTATTTTATCATCGCACAAGTCTACCACCAGAAAAACTTACGCTAGTAAGTGGAAAAGTTTTTCGTCCTGGGCGGAGACTAAGGGTATAGATCCCTTTTCAGCCCCTATACACCACATTTTGGAATTTCTTGTGGAACGCTTTCATTCTGGGTCCGCTTCCGCTACAATTAGAGTTCAGTTAGCTGCAATTTCAAATTTTCACATTGGCCTGTCAGGAAATAATATCATGTTGCATAATCTATGTAAAGCCTTTCTCAAAGGGACCACTCTGCTCAGGCCTCCAGTGAGAGATCCTCCACCTCCGTGGGATCTAAATTTGATTTTAGCTTCTCTAATATTGCCTCCCTTTGAACCTGCAGCATCTTGTTCCTTGAAGTTTTTGTCTTTGAAAACTCTTTTTCTGGTAGCCATTACTTTAGCCAGAAGAGTTTCGGAACTTCAGGCTCTTTATACCTATCCTCTGTACCTAGTGTTCCACAATGATAGGGTTGCTCTCAGGACTAATCCTTCCTTCCCTTCCTAAGGTCTCTTCAGAAAATAACTTGAATCAGTCCATAGACCTTCCTGTGTTTTTTTCCCAACCACTCCAACATGGCGGAATATAAATTGCATCAGTTAAATGTTCAGGCAACTACACTTTTTACATAGAACTAAGTATATCAGGAAATAGGATCAACTTTTCCTGTATTATGCTGAGGGTAAACAAGGTCTTCGTCGCAAATTCTCAAAAGTAACTTTGTCCAGGAGGTTGACTTCAATCATCACATTTATCTGTCAACTGAGGAATAAAGAATTACCTGTTAAACCAAAAGGTCACTCCACCAGAGCTTTAGCCACTTCTGTGGCCTTTCAGGCTAGGTTGCCCATGGAATCTGTTTGTGCTGTGGCTACGTGGGCCAACCTACGTACTTTCATTTTGCATTATAAGTTGGATGTGGTTTCCAGAAACAGAGCAGATTTTGGTTCCACTGTTCTGAAGAGTTTGTTCCGATGAGCCACCCAGGATTTTAGGTGCTAGGGACGCTGTCCCAACCAGCAAGAATGAAGGCGAGATGGACAACTTAACATGAAGTTATGTACCTACCATAACGTTCCATGTTAGTTGTCTTATTCTCGCCTTTTTCTTGCGTCCCACCCTCCATCCCCCTATGTTTGTAGACCGAGAAGAGTTCCTTATGGTTTTTCACTGGCTGAGTCTTCTCTAGCTATTTGTTTTTGTCTAGTAGCCTCTCTGGAGGTTATATATATTCCAGTATAGGATCCTTTCCTTATGTCTGTAGTTAGACTTACCAAACGAGATCTGGGTATCTAGCGCCAGGCATCATGGGATATGGGGTGGCCTCTAGCCAGTATGCAGCTCTCGAGCTTTTGAAGATGGCCAAGTCAGAGCCGAGGATTGGCTCCGAACCCAACCAGCAAGAAAGAAGGTGAGAAGAAGGCAACTTACATGGAACGTTATGGTAGGTACATAACTTCTTTTTGTTGTTGTCTTTCGGCTTTTCCCGGTTAGGGGTCGCCACAGCGGAACTCCGGTCCGCTAATGATTGGCAGTAGATTTTTATGTGCCGAGTTGCCAGCTTTGACGCACAACCTTCAACGAAGGTACTCCCATTCACGCATGTCTCCACACAGAAGACGCTCTAGCTGAGAATCGAGCAGGACAACGTCTTACTGTGAGGTGACAACGCTACCGCAGCACCACCACCACAGTTGTGTAGTATTGTGTATAACAGTAATGTTTATAATTATTCCTGATGCTACGACTGGTCTGTGACAATTTTTTTCTTGTCCTTAGTTGTGTTTAGAGCTTTGCAGTGTGGTTAGTGGTTGTGAGACTATTGCAAACTGCTAAAGTGTTTGCCTTGCATTTTTTGTTAAACTCAAGTCATGCAGTGTACAAGGAAATTGGTACTGTTACGCTTGTGTTTTGTTTTTTTACTTCATCCAGATTTGTGCTGAGACATTGGGGGTTAGGAGCTGTGAGCATTCTACAGAATGTACTGATGCAGTATTGTATGCTATTGCACAATTACATGTTTGCCTGGTATTTTCGGTCTGTTCCTCATCAAAACTGGGTTCACACAATGCATGCTACTGTAAAGTGTTATACCGTTTTTACCTCAAGTACAGTGTTTAAAAGACTGTTGATATAACTGACTTTATTTTAGATGTGAAAACTTTTGTTAGGAACACTGCCCTGAGAATGTTTTTTAAAAATGATTCTATGAATGATGTTTGTAGTTTTCAAAAGCCTAGTGCATTTACACCTCATCTGCACCCTATGTGGAAGCTTTTGAACAATCATTGGAAAAGGATTTAATTAATATGTGGAATAGTAAAAATGGAATGATGCATAAGTTTTGTAATTTGAATAATAGAGAATATGAGGCCTTAATTAATTTGAGTAATAATGTAGAGATTACAATAAGGCCAGCTGATAAGGGAGGAGCCATTGTTATTCTTGACAAGCATTATTATGATGAAACTATGAGAATAATGTTACATGAAAATGGAACATATAAATTATAAGATACAGCTTAAAATTATACATGATATGCATAGTAACCTATATGATTTACTCATGTCAAACATTATAAATGCTGATCTTTATAAATATTTTCTGGTAGAATCACCCACTATACCAACCATTAGAGGTCTTCCTAAGGTACACAAGAATTCATTTGAACCTAAGATGAGACCCATAGTTTCAGGTGGAGGATGGCTGACGGAGCCACTCTCAATTTATATTGAGAATCAATTGAAGAATTTGGTCAGGGAAACAAAAACCGTAGTTAGACACATGAATTATTAAATACCTTCATTAATGAAATAGGGAACGACACTGATGGACTGGATCTATGGCTGGTAACTTTAGATGTAAAATCATTATTTACAGTAATTCCTAATAATGAAGAATTAGAACTTATGAGAAAATGTTTATGCCATAACCAAGTTGATTCCAATATGATTATGAAATATATGATGTTATTGGAATTGATTTTAGAAAAAAATGTATTTATGCACGAAGATGAATATTATTTACAGAAACAAGGAGTGGCAATGGGCACACCTTGTGCTAATTCGTATGCAAACTTGGTCATGGCTCAATGGGAAAAAAATTATGTTCTTGAATCTGAATATAGTAAAAACATCATATACTATAAAAGATTTGTAGATGATGTGTTTCTTCTCTGGAAAGGAAATGACATTGACCTAGAGATATTTATAGACTATATTAATCATACAACCAATTTTTTGGAATTTGAAGGCAAATGGTCAAAGTCAGAAATTGAATTCTTAGATGTTCTTATTACTAGAGAAGATGGAAATTTTACTACAGCATTATATAGGAAGAACTATAGGAAGAATAGTTTGCTTCATTGTACCAGCATGCATCCAGGGCATGTATTTAAGAATATTGTAATAAACCAAGGAAGAAGAATATCACACTTAACAAGTGATGATGATAAATGTGCTCAAACTATGGTAAAATTGAAGAATGAATTTTTGGAAAGAGGTCATTCCCTTAAAGAAGTTGATGCTCTCTCAGACCCCCAGGTTATAGATAGAAATGGGAAAGGGAGACCGTATCTGAAGAACAATTTAGACATACAAATTAATGGAAGGAAGAATATTAGTCAACCATCAACTAAGGTGAGGTTGAATATTCCCTTTTCCAATAATAAAGATATAAAGGAAATTATAGATAAGAATTGGGCCATATTGACAGCTAATGATATAACAGATATAGTAGGGTTGAGACCCAGTTACAGTTATCGTAATAATGAATCTCTTAAACGGTGGTTATGTTATGATAAAAAGAATAACTATAAAATCAAAGTCTCCTCCAATAGACAAGGAACATTTCCCTGTCGAGGATGCAATCAGTGTTCATATATGATGGCAACTGATAAGTTTGTACATCCAGATACAAAGAGAATATACTATTTTAAGCATTATGCTGATTGTAAAACTAGAGCTATAGTTTACTTAGCAAGTTGTCAGAAATGTTATTGCTTCTACATAGGTAAGTCCAATAGAACATTGAGAGAGAGGATAAGAGAACATATTTACGCAATAAACCGTGAAGATGAAACCAATGCACTAGCTGAACATGTTTTAAATAATGGGATGGATCATAAATTTAAATTCATGGTCATAGAATTGATTTTAAAAAATAGTAGATTAGGTAATATTAAAAACTTCACAGAGCAGGAAGAGAATAGATGGATTATTCGTATGCAGTCAGACAAAGGGAAAGGTCTGAATGATAGGACAACAATAAAACCATTTCTGATAAGTAGACCATTAAAACACAAACCATATTGTATTTTTTATATTTTCATATACATATATATATATGTGTGTATATATATATATATATATATATATATATATGTGTATATATATATATATATATGTATATATATATATATATATGTGTGTGTGTGTGTATATATATATATATATATATATATATATATATATATATATATATATACATTCTTTATATTTATTTTTACTTAAGTGTCTTAACATGTGTTTTTATTTATGTACATATATATATATATATATATACATATATATATATATATATACATTTATTTATAATACATTCAGTATATTTCATATTTATTTATATATTTACACAGGTTATAGTGGATTATTGTTAAATATGTGGATATGTGAATAATAAATGTGCATTAATTAATAACTAATGCTTTTTTATACTATATGAATGTTCTATTTAACAATTTTTAGTATATATTTAGTTGATTACTACTTTTAATACAATATACATACAAGTGTTTATTGTCTTAAGGAAGAGATGATGTAGGCAAGCGCTTTTATTATTGACAGTTGTTAATTGCTAATATTTCTTTAAGGTGGATTTTTGGCGCCAATTTCTGGTATTTAAATGCTTGCATTATGAGATGCAATTGTTTGTCTGATGAAGGGTTTGATTTAACCCGAAAGCGCTTACAGGAAGCTTCTGTTATATACTTTTGGTGAAATAAAGAATTTAAAAGCATCATACTTGCCGTGGTAGTGTGTAGAATTTTTGCTACAAAGTATCGATCGCATTTGCTGTGGTGGTGTCTAGAAGTTTTGTTACGGGACTATTTCATTGTTTCTACTGGACGCTTTTAATGTACTACTGCTTCCCTATCTCTTACAGTGTTTAAAATGCCTAATGTTGGGAGGGTGGTTAGCGGCTGTGAGAATGTTGCAGAAGGTATAGATGTTTGAATGTATACTAATACAAACCATGTTGCGCTACTGTTGTGTATACCAGCAATGTTCATCTCACTGATGCAATGACTTTAATTTTTGTCAATAGTTATTGTGTTGAAAGGTTATGAGTGTGGTTAGGGCCTGTGAGAATTTTGCAGTGTTCAAATGTTTGCCTGGAATGTTTTTAATGGGCAGCTTATGTACTATATAAGCACACTGTTAGTGCTACACCTTTGTTTTTTATTTTCACTTCATCCAGAATTGTGCAGAGACTATTGGGGGGGGGGGAGAATTCTGCTGAATGTACTAATATCTTAATGCATGCTAATGCAAACACTGTTCTGCTATTTAGGTTTAGAGTACCGTTTTAAACTGTCCCTGATGTTACGCCTTGTTCTGCAGTTATTTTTGGCTGTTTGAATTGTGCTGAGAGGTTAGGAGGTTGATGGGACCTGTACATTGTTTAAAGTTCCTAATGCTGGGAGTATGGTTAGGGCCTGAGAGAATGTTGCAGAAGGTATAGATGTTCAAATGTATATTAATGCAAACCCTGTTACGCTACTGTTGTCTGACTGCAATGTTCAACCCACTGATGCAATGACTAGTTTTTTGTTGTTGTCCGTAGTTATTGTGCTGAAAGGTTGGGAGTGTGGTTAGGGCCTGTGAGAATGCTGCAGTTTTCCACTGTTTGCCTGGAATTTTAATGTGGGATTATGTACTGTATAAGCATATTGTTAATGCTACGTCTTTGTTTTCACTTCATCCAGAATTATTGTGCCAAGACTTTGGTGGGGGAGAGAATTCAGCAGAATGTACTGATAAATTATGCATGTTAATGCAAACACTTATGCTATCTAAGTCTGTAGTAATGTTTTAAACTTTCCTTGATGTTACGCCTTGTTCTGCAGTTATTTCTGGCTGTTTGAATTATGTTGAGAGGATAGGAGGTTGATGGGGCCTGCGAGAATGTGCACAATGTCCAGATGTTGCACAATGTCCAGATGTTTTTGGGTTTTGGTCTGTTCTCACTCACAAAATGATTGCATAGCACAATGCTGAGGGCTGAAGCTACTACCAGAAATGGACTTCATGTTTCATATCCTCCATGTAATACATGGTACATTCCCTGGCTTTATGCTTTTGTCCATAGGTCATGTGCTAAGGGTGGGTTGTTGGGAATGCCTCCCAATGTTTGACGCACATCCCTCACAAATGAGGCTTTCTAGCAAATCCATGATTTTCCTCCTTTGTTCAACCAATTATTTTGGTTTGTTCGTGTGCCAAGAGATTGAGAGGTAGTTGGCAGGAGTATGAAAATGTACATGTCATGCAGTGCCTGTCATTGTGACACTGCATTCATCAATTTGGCTGGTTTGTGGTACAAGTAGGGATAGGTTTTGGAAATGTCTTTTTTGCTCCGTAACCTTTCTTGCCTCATAGTTTTGTGTTTCTCCTAGTCATTTGTTCTTTCAGACTTCAGTAGTCTGTTCCAGAGAGATTGTAATATCAATATTTTGTCATTTCAGGCCTCTTCACATGTTTGGGGGGGGGGGGGTGAAAGGGGAGGAATTGTGTAGAGAAAGCTGAGGTTCACCTCCAGTGTTGGGTATTTAACATAAAACTGTAACTTAGACTTTTCTCATTGATTTATTTTTCCTACTGGTCAGTCATTCTTCAGTCTTTCTGCCTGTGGTGCAGATAGTGACTGATGTCAGTGCAAGTCATTATGCAATATGTTCATAGGTTCATACTAGGCTATCTGCCCTAGGGCATTTGTAAGCCTAGCCAGAGTGTGTTTGGCTTTCGCCACCCATTTTAAATTAATTTTGCTATGCCCTTTTTCGAGGTTAGTATACTGTGCCTCTGTCTAACAGTGACACAGAAGTGATACCCGGGGTAAACCTACGATCTCCCATCCACTCATCAAGATTCCTCTTGAAGAGAGTCAATGAGGGACTCTGCCTAACCTGGACTGGGATTTTACTCCAGAGTGAGGGGAGCCTCTGGGTTATGTATCTGTCCCTCCAGCATGTCCTATTTATTTCAGTGCTGAGGTTCAAGTCTCTCGAGCGTGTAGCTCGATGGGATTTGGATTTTCTGAGGTGCAGCATGTCCATTAATTCCGGGTTGGACATTGCTTTATACGTCAGGCACAGATCGCCTCTGAGCAGGCGGTATGCCACTGAGTAGAGCTGGAGTTTCTTTAACCGGGCAGCATATGGCATCTGTTTGAGCCCTATGATCCTCTTGGTGAGGTACTTTTGGGGTCTTTCCAGTTGCTGCAGGTGTCTGGTAAGGTACATCCCAAAAGGGGCATTGTACTCCATTATAGGCCTGATGAGGGATGAATAAAGAATCCCTTCATGATTAGGTGGGCTATATAAAATGTTTTTCTAACCACTTTGGCCACGTGGTTGTCAAATGAGAGATTGCTATCAGCTTGGGTCCCCAGGTCCCTAATTACTTCTGTACTTAAAGGATTACCACCTATGTGGTAATTTGTGGGCACTTTGTTTTTGCCAAAGGGGATGACTATACACTTTTTGGCGTTTAGCTTGAGGCCATGGCTCTGGCACCAGTTGTCTGTTTCTATGAGGTCCTTTTGGAGGATGCTTGTGTCTGCTGGAGAGTCTATTACGGCGCCCAGTTTGCAGTCATCTGCGAACTTGGTCAGCCACAGTCCTTCCGTGTTTGTCTGTACCTCTGAGAAATATATACCGAACAAGAGAGGACCCAGGACTGAGCCTTGTGGGACGCCACTTGTAACTGGTTTGGAGTGTGACATGGCTCCAGCAATTCTAACCATGTGGGTTCTGTCCTTGAGCCAGTTTGCAACCCATCTAGTGACATAGGGGTTCATATTTAAGCTGGTGAGCTTATCTATAATGCCCGAGTGGGGTATTGTATTGAAGGCTTTTGCGAGGTCCAGGTAGGCTGTGTGGACCACCTTCCCCTCGTTAATGGCCTTGGTGACTGTTTCAAAGAAATTGACCAGGTTTAAGAGGCAAGATCTGCCCTTAAAGCTGAACTGGGTAGGATCCAGTGTCTGTAGGTCCCCAATATCTTTATTTATGAGGTCCATGATGATCCTTTCCATAGCTTTGCAGACCAAGCTAGTCAGGCTTATGGGGTGATAGCTTCCAGGATTCGTTGAGGCACCACCTTTGTGGAGAGGGACCACTGTTGCTGTACGCCACTCTTTGGGTACATATCTTGTAGTAAGGCTGAGATTGAACAGTAGTTTTATGTTTGGGTTTAGCTCTTCTTGGAGTTCATGTAGGACGCAGCCCGGGACATCGTCTGGTCCCATTGATGCTGTGTTTTTTGCTTTGGAGAGGGCGGCTCTTACCTGAGCATCTGAGATGTCAGGGGCAGCACTCTGCTGGGATAGATATTCGCCCTTTTGGTGTGTGTGTGTGGGGGGGGGGGGGGTTGCGCTGAACCTGTCAGCTAGGATGTTGGCAATGTCTTTCTGTTCGGTGTATATTTTTGTCATTTTGGACTAATTCTGGGCATATCTGGGAATTCCCATCCAGGTTCCTAACATAACTAAAGAAAGCCTTGTGATTATCCGTAGTGTCCTGTGCAATTTTTCTCTCGAAGCTGGCTTTAGACGATTTTATGAGTGCCCATAGTTTTTTTGCTAATACTGGTCAGAGATGCCTTCCCTTTCTGGGATTTTGCTTTATCATGTAGTAGCTTCCTCCTTCTATTGTATAGTTTGTTTATGGCTGGGGTCCACCAGACAGGACGTCTGCCTTTGGAGGATTGGGTCTTGGTTTTATTTGGGATTGCATGATCCATGCATTCCTGAAGGTGTTCATAGAATGTGTTTATAAAGGATTCTGCGGTCTGGGCCGTATTCTCCACAGGCCTGGGGGCTTTGAAGGATTCCACCTCGGTTTTGAGGAGTGTGAAATTTGCTTTAGAGAAGTTTTTCACTGTGGTTTTCTGGGCAGGGGGTGGGGTCGGGATGTGAATATCCGGTGAGATTAGTTTTATGGTCTAATCTTACCAGTGAGGGATACACTTCTGGTCTGGAGCATAGAGTCCCCATGTTGGTGATGATCAGGTCCGGTATGTTTTCCCCTCTTGTGGGAGTGGTAACAAGTTGTTCCATAGCATTTGAGTTTATAAATTCTAGGAACCTTTGGGCTAGGGTGTTGGAGCTAGAGTAATGCTCCCAGTCTGTGTTTGGGTAGTTGAAGTCGCCCAATATAATGGTGTTTGGAGAGACCTTCATATTTTCCAGTGTTCTCAGGAAGGCCGAGTGGGGTTCCTGGGTTTGGGAGGGTGGTCTTTAGCAGGCTATAAACTGGAAGGCAGTTTTACCCACTGTTAGTTGCACATGGATAGTCTCTGATGCTTCGTGCTGTGCCAACAACCTGGAGGTGTGGGTATCTTTGACGAATATTGATACTCCCCCTCCTTTTGTGGTTCGGTCCAAGTTTTGGGGCCGAAAAGCATGGTATGAGGTATAACCTGGTAGTGCTGGGGTGCTTTCGGGAGCCTTGAACCAGGTTTCTTTTACTGCACAGATATCTATGTTCTCCATGCTAAGGAGAGTTTTGAGTGCGTGCATCTTGAGGTTTAGACTTCTGGCATTGAGTAGCATTACTCTTAGTTTCTTATCCCTTGTGATACCTATGGAGGTGGGTTTGCCTTTTGAGCCTTGCCTAAAAAAGGCACTATGGGGGTGGCAAGAGCCTTTGCCAATATCCGAAAGCCCAGGGCTGACAGGTGCAAGCCGTCCCTAGCGAAGCATCGTGGCTTGTCGAGCATGTCATCCCAGGCTGACAGGCATCGGATCCCCTTTGAATGACACCAATACTTAAGCCAATTGTTGAAATTGATTTATCTTGTCTTCATATTGTGGCATCATTCTTGGTGAGGGTAAGATGCTACTCAAGGTCAGGGTCATACCGGCCTGGGCTACATGCTCAGAGAGCTCCTCTGTTTCTCCATGTAGTCCAGGGAGGTACGTCTCAGGTCATTCACACCAGCATGGACAATGACTGAGTCATATTTGTACTTGCCTTGGAGTGACCTGAGTGCGTGTGTTATGTGGCGGATCCTAGCGCCAGACAGGCAGCTCACCGAGATCTTCTCCTTGTTCAGCCTGGTGAGCGGGACATCAGTGTGCCTGACTATAGTCACCTATTACAAGTGTATCAGGTGTGTTGTTTAGCCTTAAGGGCTGTGACTGTTCGGCACACTGGCTTTGTGAGCTATGTGTTGCACGTGTTTTGTTTTGGGGTAGCGGTTGCCTGGGTGTCTGCTTTGGAGGTCTCTCCTGCTTAGGCAGATTTTTATTTAGAGTCTCCGAGTATGTTTTTGTGTGTTTGTGTTTGGTTTGCTGTTGTGGTAGGTTTATGTGAGACTGGAATTGTAGTGAGTGTGGTTTCCTTCTCCTCCTGACTGGTTACGCCAGCACTGAGTTGAGAGAGCTTAGCCTCCAGTTTGGCTATATGGTTGCATCTCTCATATGTTGGAATTTGTTGGGAGGAGGAGAGGGTTGTCTGTGTACACGAGGCAGTTGTAACATTGCCTCAAGATTCCCAGATTCACCAGCTGGACCGGAGAGGAGATTGACAACTGACCTTTGGACATGCTAGAATAGTATTGGGAATTCCTTTATAATTGAAAAAAAGGGCCAATGGGGAACAATGTACTCAATGGGAGTTTGTGAGGGTGTAGTGCTTTTAATTTTGTAGTGGTGACTTAGTGAGCAAGTGCCCGGTAACTTAAATGCAAAAACGACACAGTAACTTTCTTTCAAGTGAAACAAGGAAATAAGTACAGTAAGCAATGCAGATATCACTAGGGATCCACAGAAGCGCTGAAAAGTCGCGTTTTAGGTGTAATTAGCATTTCAGGGAAATAAAAAGCAAACAGACAAGCATACAAACAAAGCTAGATTCAGCAGGCCTGGATCTAGTCTATGCTACAGCAAACAAGGTGTACCAATTTCAGTAAGAAACAGTTCAAATATGCAGGCACTATAAGCCTTTAACCAGAAATTCCCAGCTCAGAAGGGCAGAGTCCAGCCTCTCCTCCCACAAGAGTGCAGACCACGAACCTTCTTAATGTAAAATAACTGTCCTGAAGCCCAAGTGCTTAAACCAGAACTAATACCCTTTTAGAATAACAGACAATGAGCCCTCAATCAGCAGTTCCCTGTCCTACCACCACAATGCAGGCCACAAACCTTCTTAATGTAAAACAACTAGTCTGAAGCCCAAGTGCTTAATCCAAAAGACTTAGAATGATAGCTACACTTTTTAATCAAGTTACTACCAAGCAGTAATAAATACAATTGAATAATTTAAAGAATGCCTGGATTAGTGCTCAAGTTATACCAACAAAGCTAGATTCAGCAGGTGTGGATCTAGTCTATGCTACAGCAAACAAGGTGTACCAATTTCAGTAAGAAGCAGTTCAAATATGCAGGCACTATAAGCCTTTAACCAGCAATTCCCAGCTCAGAAGGGCAGAGTCCAGCCTCTCTTCCCACAGGAGTGTAGACCACAAACCCTCTTAATGTAAAATAACTGGCCTGAAGCCCAAGTGCTTAAACCAGAATTAATACACTTTTAGAATAACAGACACTGAGTCCTCAATCAGCAGTTCCCAACTCAGAAGGATGTAAGCTACCTGTTCTGCCACTACAGTGCAGACCACAAACCTTCTTAATGTAAAACAAGTGCTTAAACTAAAAGGCTTAGAATGAGTTACACCAAGCAGTAATAAATACAATTGAGTACTTTTAAGATGACGCAAAAGCAAAATAAAATAGGAAGAAACACAAATACAGTAAAAGCAGATACTTTTTTTTAAGTGGAAAGAGAGAAAAGAAAGAGAAAGGAGTAGCAGAAAGTAAGCTGATTGGCCTTCTCAAATGTTCTCCCTGTACTGGTTAGAATGAGGTAATGACTGGGAGGAGTGTCCCAGATCAAATTTACAGTAGGGACGTGCAACTGCAAAGCCACCAACTATAAAAACACTATACCATCAGAGAGGGAGGGTGGGAAACAAACTGCAGAAATCTTTCTCACTGCTGAAAAGCAGCAGTGAGCCTTTAAAGTTCTAAACAGCTGAAGGAGCCTCTAGAAAAAAGAGTTTAAGTGCAACAAGTTGTCAGAAACAAACACCCAACAGATGCTTAATAAAAGTGGACAATTTCCAGTTAATACCTCACACACAGTAAAACTAGCTAGAAAAATACACAGTACACAAAGTGCTATAAATAACAAAGAAATAAAGAACAAAATGAACAGAAAACAGGATACTTAATGTTATATATTATAGCTCCGAGTTTCCTCAGTGTCCTTCCTTCGATGAGCTCAGTGTGAAATGTATTTTTAAATGCACTTCAGTTGTACCTATTGCCTACATTAGTTATTCACTACTGGTTACTGTAACTCATCAGTTCTTCGGCCTACGGTACAATACTGCTGATAGTATAGCTTGTGTTTATGAACACTGTTCAGTACTGGGTTGCTCATTCTTTTGTGCCCACAGTCATACTAACGTGACTTTGGAAACGAATCCATTTTTCTGGTTTATATGGCTGCACTGCAGTTATTTGGCCTACTCGTCCTGGTTTCTCTTCAGTTCTGCCTACAGTGTAATGCCATCCTTAGAATGTGTTCAGAATGCGAACAATCGTCATTATGCAGTCTGGGTAGGTCAAAGCAAGTAGCATAATATGTACTTGAACTGTAGTGCTTTTTACGAACAGTATGACTGCATGTGTAGTAATTCTGCTTTACATCCATTCCCAGTTAGAGATGAAGGGTACATATTTGTCAGGAGCAGCAAAGAGCTTTATCAGCAGAGGAGTGAGGATGCAAACAGAGTTTTGTTATGGAAATTTTTCTGTGGGTCATCGGAGAGGGGAGATTCAGGACAGTCTGCCTTCAGGACAACACAATGGTTCTACATTAGTCTGCCCACTGTGATTCCAGCATTCTTCCAATAGAAAGTGACCACTCTGTTGCGGCTACACCACAGGCTACCTCCTGTAAACCTATGGCTGTGATCATGGGCAAAAGTATGTCAGCAAATGCAGATTCCACTTTAGAGGTGTTGCCTCTATCACCAGAGTTTGATACAGGAGAAGTCCATACTTCCGTAGTGACAGATGTGGCCTATGACTTGCAGGGAGTGTCAGGTATATCTTTTGAGGATCTAGGAACTGGCCAGACTTGATAAGGGGTACGTTTTAGGGTAGCTGCTATTCAGCATGGACCTGTGCAAGTGGTGTTGCAACAGTTCCCAGTCAATGAACAGAAAAGATTTACATCTGAGAACTATTTCCATGTGCTGCTTGATGGGGAGAGCAAAATGCACTTGGCTGTCATATTCAGTCTCAAAAGATGCACTGTTTTGGTTTGCATGCAAATTGTTTGGACATTCTAACCATCTTCTCAGGTCAGGTGGTTACAGACTATGGAGAGAGATGTCCAAAGCTCTACACAGCCATGACCGAGCACCAGAGCATATGGGCATGCATGCTGAACTGGAAGGAACTGGACAATTAGAGTAGGCAGACAATGGGCAATAAGACGAGCAGTGGTTGAAAAGGAGAACTCACTGGCGTGGTGTTAGAATGCATCATTGGTGTTGTCCAGTACTTGGCAGAACAGAATATGGCATTCTGTGGTAAGAGTGATGCCATGTAACACCTATGGCAATGGCAGTTTCTTAGGCCAAGTGCAACATTTTGTCGCAGTTTGATTCTGTCATGGCTGACCATTTGCGTCGTATTAGGAATAAAGTAATGGATCACTATCTTGAAGGACTGACGTACAGAATGAAATTATCCATCTGATTGCAAATGCTGTTTTAAGGACCATTGTAGGGAAGGTGAAGGATGCTAGGTACTTTTCCATGCTTCTTGTTTGCATGCCAGACATTGGCAATCAAGAGCAAATGACTGTAGTAGTTAGGTATGTGGATAATGTTCTTCGTGTTTCACTGTTGCAGTCATTACATTTGGGTAATCTGCTTGCAGGTTTCCCTCAGTCGGCCTGATTAACAAAGTCTTGGGTCCTGCGTCGGTTGCTGTCCCTTCTTCCATGACGTCAGGTCGTCAGGAGTATAAAACATGCAGCCATCATTACATCAGTTTTTCTTGCCGTGCGGTGCCGGAAGCAGTTCGCAAGTGCCAGTCGGCTAACTCCTGAAATTTAGTTTCAGAACCGAAGTCTTCAACTTAAAGCTAAGTACCTCGTTGGGGAAAATTTTTCTTGCTCCTTACCGATGTCAGTAAAAGTTAATAATTGCATTACTTGTGGAAAGCGAATATCTCATAAAGATTTTCATTCATACTGTATTCCTTACCTAGGCTCTGACCACGACGTACCTTGCTGTCAGTTTTGTGCTTTATTTAATCAGCGCACTATCCGTAGTCAGTATTTTTTTTTGTCTCTAAATATTTTGGTTCTTGGTTTAATTATCCAGAAATGTCGTCTCTTAGCCATCCGACTACTGGGATTCCAAAAAACGCAAAGATAAAGACAGAGACAGGCCGCCGAGGTCCAAAACAGCCGCTGACGTTTCTAAGCCAGTCGCCAGTTCGCCGGTACTCAGTGAGGCACTTTCGCAGCCCCTGATAACCGCTACTTCTGATTCGCAAGCCTCTACTGAGACCCATTCGGAGACCGGTATGCCGCGAGATACTTCAACTATGGAACTCGCAGATATCTCCACCTTGGATGGGTCCGGTGCCGCTGTGCAGGCACCGGCTTCTGGGGGTGTATTCAGGCCTGCAGGCTTGCATATTAAATTGACACCTCCTTCATTGCTAAGGCCTAAATCTCGATCCATGTCAAAGAAAACTGATGCCCAGGCCACATGCTCAGGCCCCTATCCCTAAAAAAACAAATGATTAAATTGGCTAAAGATCTATTAACTCTAATCAGGGGTAGTCCACCCCCTGTAAGAGGCCTAGTGCTGAGCTTGACTATGAATCTTCTGATCAGGATACTGTTTCTTCTAACTCTTCTGATGACCTGGATTTGTCCACCTACTTATGAGGATTCTGATGCAGAGGATTCTATTCCTTCTGCTTCCCCTCCTGAGGATTTTTCTTTTGGGGAAACTTTACATACTTTAAGGAAGCATTTCCACTGGGAAAGCCAGGAATGTTCTTATTCAAAAAAGAGGCTTGGGGGTTTCCTCCTCCTACCTCTGCATAGGTCTTTGGCTATACCTGCTGTACTAGACATCGTTGATGATGTTTTCTCGGAATCCAGTTTGGCCCCTGATTCCCTGCCTCCTGCTCATAGTAAACCTGACTGAAACTACAGGGTTCCAGAGTCCCACAAGTTCCTTTTCAAAAATCATGTTGCAGATCCAGAGACGGTTTCTCGGGGGCCCGAGGGCATTAAGGCTTCTACTGCTAAAAATCCTACCCCTTCTGTTAGAGAATCCAGGGTTCTGGATACATGGGGTTTATATTTCTGCAACCTTGACAATCAGAGTTGTAAACTGCCAATTTCATATGTTAAAATATCAACAACATATTATTGGACTGCTTAAACAGAAAATGATGATTCCTGACTGTGTGGAAAATAAAGATTTACAGGACTTAATGCATTCTGCAGAACAAGTTGGAAAACATACTTTGCAATGTGATTTTGATTCTTTAGAGGCCTCTTGCAGGGCTGCTGTTACTGGCTCTGTGCTTAGAAGGCATGCTTGGCTTAAGGAGCAATCTTTGCCTGATCATGTTAAAGCTAAATTGTTGTATGCTTCTTTAAATCAGGACCACTTGTTTGGCAACAAGGCTGAAGAAGTTCTTAAAAAGATGGAAGATAAAGCTAAATCTATGCAAACTGTTAAAGATTTTTTACAAGTACAACCTCCGAGATTTAGTAGGCACTGGTCTACTAAGAATTGGTCCTTTCCAGTCCATTCCAGGTCCTCTCAAGCCAAACCCAGACACAGCAAAAACCCCAGGTTTCAGTCCCAGGGGACTCTCAGAACTAAGCAGTGTGGGGGGGGGGGGGGGGGGCTCCATTTCCAAATCTGGAAATAAGACACCCCCCCCATGGTAAACGGTCTCAATGACTTCCTTTTAAAATTCTCAGGCACTTATCTTTTGACCGCCCCTTTGGGGGGGGGGAAGGATTGCTCTTCATGCAAAAAACTGGGAACTCATAACCCGGGATAAATGGGTTTTAAATATAGTGTCCTAGGGATACAGATTTCATTTCCACACTTGCCAGCACCAAATGGGTGGCCAGACCTGCCCCCAAATTAGTGGGCAGAGGCTCAAAAACAAGTACTGTCCCTCTTAAGCATGGGGGCTATTCAACTAATGCCAGAAGAGGAAAAAGGACAACGTTTCTACTCCAGACTTTTCCTGGTACCCAGAAAAGTCAAATCATGACGTCCAAGCCTGGACCTGTCTACTCTAAACACCTTTCTGGAGATTCCAAATTCAAGATGCTGACTCTTCACCAATTACTTCATATGCTAGGCAAAGGCGCCTGGTTGGCAACACTAGATTTAAAAGAAGCATACCTGCACATTCCAGTCAGGGAATCTTGCAGAAGATACCTATGCTTCAAAGCAGGCTACACTCATTATCAGTTCTCTGCAGTGCCCTTTGGCTTGTCTACTGCACCCAGGGTATTCACAAAGTGCCTGGCTCCAGTTATTGCATTTTGCAGGTAAAGAAGTATTCAAATATACCCATACCCGGACGATTGTCTAATTCAGGCAGAAAGCCAGGACATACTTTTAAATCTGGTGTTTGTAAAAAAGGGTTCTAACTTGTCTGGGGTTCACCATAAATGAAAAGAAATCACAACTGGTACCCTGTCAACAAATTAAATTCCTGGGTGCAAGCTTGAATACAACTGCCCAGATGGATTACCTCATGCCAGAAAAGCAAATTCATTTGGTAACCTACTTCAAACAAGTGGCCACAAAAACCCTGGCATCTTTAAGACAAATACTGCAAGCCTTGGGGTTCATGGACTCTTGCATTCTTCCCATTCCATATGCAAGACTGCATATGAGGAAACTACAGTGGTATTTAAAGAGTCAGCATTCTCACAGCCTGAAACAGATTCCTATCGTAACTTGCCTATACCTGGAGTTCCTCTGGTGGGCAGGGGCCTGCCACTAAAACAAGGGACTACCAATCACACTGACCCCTGCCGCCCAAACCTTAACTACATGGGAGGCTCACTTGGCAGGGAAGTGCATTCAGGGCAAATGGAACCCAAATCAAATGCACCTACATATCAATCAAAAATAAATTTTAGCTGTACAGAATGCTCTGACAGCCTTCAAGGACTGCATTCTTCCAGGACAACTAATGGTAAAGACGGACAACAGCACTGTTATGTGGTACATAAGCAGGGATGTACACATTCCTACCCCCTCTGCAGACTAGCCATGGCATTGTGGAACACAGCCTTGAGCTACCAAGTGCACCTACAAGCTCAGTTCCTGCCAGGAAAATTGAATACACTGGCAGACAGACTAAGCAGAAACCTCATGGACCCACACGAGTGGAAACTGGAACCAAGGATTTTCAAAATGTTGACAAGCGAATGGGGAGCCCAGACATAGATCTGATTGCCTCCCCCAGAACTAATAGTTGGACAAGTTTTGCACAAGGACTCCCCACAAACGAGCCGTGAAAGTGGATGCTCTGGCCTTCAGCTGGAAAAACCTATCAGTCTGCGCCTTCCCCCCCCTGCCTCTGCTCTCCAGAGTTCTACTAAAAGTCGAACAGGACAAACCAAGGATGATCTTGATTGCTCCAGACTGGCTGCACCAACACTAGTACCCCTTCCTGCGCAGTGTTGCAGTCATCTCCATGGCACCTGCCCCGGACTCCTTCCCTGCTGTTTCAGCAGGAGAACCAAATTCTGCACCCTCAGCTTCCAACATTGAACCTTGCAGCCTGGCTAATCACTTAAATTCACCCCTATCATCCCTCAAAAAACCTGTGATGGGTGTCATCTTAGAGGCAAGGAGACCTAGTACTAGAAAATCTTATGCTGAAAAATGGAAAAGATTCTGTGCCTGGAACCAATCTCAAGGGATGAGCACAGTGGCGCCCAATTTACCTCAGATTTTGCAATACTTAACTGAGATGCTTCACAAGGGCCTGTCCTTTCTTCCATTAAAATCCATGCCTCAGCCATTTCAGCTCATTATAACAGAGCCTCCCCTCTTCTCTCATCCTCTGCTCAAGCAGTACCTCAGAGGGGCCAAACCACTCAGGAGAGCTCCAATCCCTGCCTGCGACCTTAACTTTGTATTGGAGAAACTCAATCTACCTCCTTTCGAGCCAGCTGCTACTGCAGACTTAAAATTTCTTTCTTGGAGAACAGCTTTCCTTTTAGCAATCACTTCAGCTATAGAAGCATATCTGAATTACAGGCTCTTATGGCAGTGGAGCCTTTCATCATCTTTCATGCGGACAGGGTGTCCCTCAGGACCAATCCATCCTTCATGCCCAAGGTGGTATCCAGTGTGGCTCTTAATCAGTCCATTCATTTGCCAACCTTCTTTCCCAATCCAGAGAACAAAGGGGAACGGATTCTGTATTCCTTGGATGTGCACATACAACTTAGATTCTATTTGGACAGGATTAAACCTCGAAGAAAATCGGAACAACTGCTGGTAGCATTTGCTGCAGGGGTAGAGGGGAAGGCTATTTCAAAACAAACCATTTCTAAATAAAATGTCATTGCATTAATTTCTGCTATAAGCACCATGGAAAACCTATCCTTTAGGGGATCAAATCTCACTCCACCAGGGCTGCATCTACTTCTGCAGCTTTTCTCAGAGGTGTTCTTTCCAGGGACATCCTCAGGGACATCCTAGAAGCTGCTACTTGGAGTTCTGTACATACTTTCACCAAGCATTATCATTTGCCAATTTTCTCTAAATCCAGAGCTGGCTTTGCCACTGCTGTTTTGCAGGGCCTTAATGCTGTATAAACTCCTCCTCCCAACCACAGCTTTGAGATTCTACTCAAATTTAATGACTGCAACAGTGAAACACGAACATAGTACAGTTGTGTACACTTAACATAAGTGTAGATCATGTTCATTGTGCATACAGCTGCAGTAATTACAGATGGGTTCTCTGCCGTCAGGCGGGTCCTCGGTCGGCCGAATTCCAAAGTCTAGGTCCGGCGTCGGTTGTTGTCGCTTTCTTTCCTGACGTCAGTGCCGACAGGGGTATATAAGACACAGCCGACTCCATTTTCTTCAGTCTTTTTTGCCGCGCGGTGCCCGAAGCAGAAGCAGTTCGCAAGTGCCAGTCGGCCAGCTCTTGAAATTACGAAAATTTGGAAACCGAAGTCTTCTTTAAAGCTAAGTACCCCGTTGGGGAAACTTTTCTTGCCTCAGACCGATGTCAGACAAAGTTAACAATTGTATTTCTTGTGGGAAGCAAATACCGCATAAGGATTTCCATTCCCTCTGTATACCTTGTTTAGGCCCAGACCACGACGTCTCGGGCTGTCGCTTTTGCGCTACTTTCAATAAACGCACTATTAAGCGTCGGGTGGAGTTCGCCCAGCACTTTTTTGGTAAAGCTTTTGATTATAAAATGTCGTCTGAGACTCCGACTACTGTTTTGTCCAAAAACCGCAAGGACAAAGACCGACACGCAGGGTCCGCGGTCTCCGACACCACGCCAAAACCGGCTACACGTGGTCCGGTTCTCAGCGAGGTGCCTACGCAGCCCCTGACTACTGACGACACTTTTCTGGCGGTGTCTTCTGTAACAGAGACCGCCGGTACCTCGGCCCATACCCAGACTACAGCTACCGAAGCCACTGTGAGTGTTGAGCCTCCTAATGTGGACAGGTCCACTTCCACCCATGGTGTCTTTAGACCTTCATCTTCCTTTTCCATAAAGGCCTTTACTAAGTCCAAATCAGCCATGCATCCCAAGAGGCCTGTTGCACGGGGCCCATCTCCAGGCCCCATGCCTAAAAAGCAGATGCTAAAAATGGCTGAGGATTTAATTACTCTTATCAGGGGTTCCCAACCCCCTCCGGACAAGAGACCCAGAGTGGAGGAAGATTCTCCCTCTTCTGACCAGGGCTCCATTATTTCAGAACATTCTGATGAAGAGGAACACTCGTACTCCCCTTTTGAAGATTCTGATGCAGAGCAGTCAATTCCTTCTGCATCTCCCCCAGAGGATTTTTCCTTTGGGGAAACCTTGCATACCTTGAGGGAACACTTCCATTGGGAAGGCCAAGACTTTTCTGATTCCAAGAAAAGACTTGGGGAATTTCTTTTGCTACCTCAGCAAAGACCTCTGGCGATACCTCCTGTCTTGGACATACTTGATGATGTTTACTCGGAGGCTTGCCTTAATCCGGATTCCCTGCCTCTTGTCCCAGTCAAGCCTGATAGGTACTACAGAGTTCCTAACTCTCACCAATTTCTTTACAAAAGCCATAATGCTGACCCTGAAACCATTTCTCAAGGCCCCAAGGGAATGAAGGCCTCTACTGCTAAGAATCCACTACCTTCCGAAAGAGAGTCTAGATCCTTAGAAAGGTGGGGAAAAAAGGTATATACCTCGGCCACCCTAGCCATGAGGGCCTTAAATTGTCAGTTCCATATGCTTAAATATCGGCAGTTTCTGTTATCGCAATTAAGGAATAAAATGTCACAACCTGAACAACCAGATTTGAAGGAGTTGCAGGATATGATGCATAGTGCAGAACACGTGGGTAAACAAACCTTACAATGTGGCTATGATGCTCTAGAGGCCTCAAGTAGAGCTGCTGTTACAGGATCAGTCATTCGTAGACATGCCTGGCTTAGGGAACAAACCTTGCCTGATCATGTTAACTACTAGATGCTCCTTTACAAAAGGATGTATTATTTGGTACTAATGCTGAGGAGATACTACGGAAAATGGAAGAAAAAGCTAAATCTTTGCAAACTGTCAAAGCTTTTCTACAGGTTCAACCACCACGTTTTAGCAGAAATTGGCCTTCAAAAAACTGGTCCTTTCCAGCCACGGACAAGCCCCAAAGAGGTAGATACAGGCGCACAAGGGGCAGAGGACAATCTCAAGGATCATATAGAGGCAGACAATGGCAAACTCCAGCACCAAGAGGTGGCGAAGACAGTGCACAACAATACAGGAAACAAACTCAATGACTTCCCCTTTTCATGCCAAGCAAGTCTCAGCTGGCAGCACCCTTGGGAGGAAAGCTGGCATTATTTACAAGAAATTGGCATATTATCACAACAGACAAATGGATCCTGGACATTATAAACAGAGGCTACAGATTTCATTTTCACACTCTTCCAAAAATGAGAGGCATGCCGAACCTGCCACACAATCAAAGGGCAGAGGCTCAAATACAAATTTCAAGGCTCATGGACATGAAAGCTATTCAAGAGGTACCTACTCACTAACAAGGTCAAGGTTTTTATTCTAGACTATTCCTGGTACCAAGGAAAGGAACCGACTGGAGACCCGTTTTGGATTGATTTATCCATCCTAAACACATCTCTACTCGTACCAAAATTCAAGATGCTCACCTTACAGCAGCTTCTTCCCATGCTGGGCAAGGAGTCTTGGCTGGTAATATTGGACCTCAAGGAGGCATACCTGCATGTCCCAGTCAGACAAAGCTGCAGAAGATACCTCAGATTTCTTGCAGGTTCAATCCACTATCAATTCTCTGCATTGCCCTTTGGCTTATCTACTGCACCCAGAGTATTCACGAAATGCCTGGCATCAGTAATTGCCTACTGCAGACTTCAAGGGATACAGATTTACCCTTATTTGGACGATTGCCTGATCCAAGCGGACAGCAAACACATACTTCTGGAACATCTGGCTTATGTAACACAGTTATTGAATTCTCTGGGATACACAGTCAACAAAGAGAAATCCAGGCCAACACCATCTCAGAAAACAACTTTCCTGGGTGCCAACTTGGACACAAACACCCAGATGTCCTATCTTACGCCAGAAAAACAGGGGCAACTAACTCAGTACTTCAAAATACTAGCAAAATGTACCAGGCTAACTGCAAGGAAAATCCTGCAGGCTCTGGGCTTCATGGCATCTTGCATTCTTCTAATCCCATGTGCAAAGTTGCATATGAGGAAACTTCAATGGTACCTAAAAAACCTATGGTCTCAACACAGCCACAGTTTGGAAACAATAATACCAATAGTCCCATGTTTGCAAAAGGAATTTCTATGGTGGGCTCAAGCATGCCAAACAAACACAGGTCTACCATTCTGCAAGCCTCAAGCAAATCAAGTCATCACAACAGACGCCTCAGACTATGCCTGGGGGGCACACATGACAGACGGGTGCATTCAGGGCAAATGGTCCCAAAAAGAAAAGCACCTTCACATCAATCAAAAGGAAATGCTAGCAGTGATAAATGCAATTACAGCTTTCAAGGACCTCCTGCATCCAGGGCAATTATTGATAAGAATAGACAACACCACAGTAATGTGGTACATAAACAAGGAGGAACACATTCATACCCCCTGTACAGGTTAGCCATGTCACTTTGGAACTTGGCTGTGGAATGGCAAATCGAACTTCAAGCACAGTACCTGCCAGGATTGGAAAACACGCTGGCAGACAATCTAAGCAGAAATATGACAGACCCACACGAATGGAAGTTGCATCCTCAAGTGTTTACAAAGATAATCCAAGTGTGGGGAAGGCCAGACATAGATCTCTTTGCCTCCCACAGGAATCATCAATGGACAAAGTTCTGCTCAAGGACCTTCCATCCAAAGGCCTGGAGAGTGGACGCCCTTTCTTTCAGTTGGGCAGCACGGACAGTTTACGCCTTCCCACCTTTGCCTCTTCTACCCAAGGTGCTCTTGAAAGCAAGAGCAGACAGACCGAAGATGATACTGATTGCTCCAGACTGGCCAAGACAACACTGGTACCCACTCCTGAGGAGCCTAACACATACTCCTCCCTGGACCCTATCTCTAATGCCTCTTCTACTGACTCAGCACAGCTACAAAACTCTTCACAGTCAGCTAAAAACACTCAATCTGGCTGCATGGAAAATTCCTTAGCACCACAACAGACCCTACTCTCCAAAGAGGTGCAGGATGTCATTTTGGAGGCCAGAAGGCCATCTACTAGAAAGGCTTACTCCGCAAAATGGAAACAGTTTTGCGCTTGGAATGGGAAAAAAAGGCCAGGATCCTAGAAAACTGAATTTGCCTCAGATATTACAGTATCTAGCTGAGCTGTTGAACAGTGGACTTTCATTTTCCTCCATCAAAATTCATGCCTCAGACATTTCTGCAGAATACAACACTGATCCACCCTTATTCTCTCACCCACTCTTAAGACAGTTCCTCAGAGGGGCTAAGAATATAAGACCTCCAAGGAAACAACCAATACCAGCCTGGGATCTTGATTACATTCTAGAAAAATTAACATTGCCTCCCTTTGAACCAGCTGCCTCAACAGATTTGCAATATTTGTCCTGGAAAACAGCTTTCCTTCTGGCCATTACCTCAGCTCGTAGGGTTTCGGAACTACAAGCCCTCATGGCTGTGCAGCCCTTTCTCATCTTCCATCAGGACAGGGTTTCCCTACGAACCAATCCGTCATTTATGTCTAGGGTAGTATCCAGGGTAGCTTTAAATCAGGCCATACACTTACCTACCTTTTACCCCAATCCACAAAACAAAGGGGAAAGGCTGTTGCATTCCTTAGACATCCATAGACAGCTACGTTACTATTTGGACCGAACAAAGCCTTTCAGGAAATCAGAACAACTCTTTGTGTCCTATGCTGTAGGAGCTCAAGGGAGGCCAATTTCCAAACAGACAATTTCAAAATGGATAGGCCACTGCATACAGTTTTGTTACTCCTTTCATGGCAAACCTGTTCCTACAGGCATCAGATCCCACTCCACAAGGGCCACAGCTACCTCTACAGCCTTCCTCAGAGGAGTCCCTACCAAGGATATTTTGGAGGCAGCCACTTGGAGTTCTGTGCATGCCTTCACAAAACACTACCACCTGCCTTTATACTCTAAAACTAGAGCAGGCTTTGCCACTGCTGTGTTGCAGGGCATTCTGGCTCCTCCCAGTTCCACCTAGTGCCTACCACCCTGTGCGTAGCTTTGGGATTCTAACCTTCTGTAATTACTGCAGCTGTATGCACGATGAACATAGTACAGTTTTGTACCTACCATAAATGTAGATGTTCGAGTGCTAATAGTACAGTTTTGTACCTACCATAAATGTAGATGTTCGAGTGCTAATACAGCTGCAGTACAGGTTTCCCTCCCTCCTTCCCCTCTTGGTAAAGGCCTAGTGGCTAACACCTCCTCATACAACCTGATTGGGTTATCCTTCTATGGTGCATTTGCTTGCAACTACTGATTTTTGGTTATATTGCATTGCATGATTATATATAATTTATGTATTGCCTTCCTTCTGGGGGCACCTGACATCTGGGGCAAGAAAGACTGAAGAAAATGGCGTCGGCTGTGTCTTGTATACCCCTGTCACACTGACGTCAGGAAAGAAAGCGACAACAACCGACGCCGGACCTAGACTTTGGAATTCGGCCGACCGAGGACCCGCCTGATGGCAGAGAACCCATCTGTAATTACTGCAGCTGTATTAGCGCTCGAACATCTACATTTATGGTAGGTACAAAACTGTACTTTCGAGTGTATTCACTGTTGCAGTCCTGGTTACCCTCCCTCCAGCCCCCTAACTTCTTGCTATAACTCTACTTTCATTTACTGTGCTTAAAAGCCTTTTTGGTGTATTTGCTTTTTGTTGGAGGGTATACCTTTGTGTTTTTGTTTATTTGCTCCCCATTGGGGGTGTGCCTGACATCTGGGGCAAGAAAAACTGATGTAATGACGTCTGCTGCATGTTTTATACCCCTGACGTCATGGAAGAAGGGACAGCAACTGACGGAGGACCCAAGACTTTGTTAATCAGCCCGACTGAGGGCAACCTGCAAGCAGATTACCCAAATGTAATGACTGCAACAGTGAATACACTCCAACATCTACATTTATGGTAAGTGTACACAACTGTACTTAAGGACTGCAGCCACAGTTGAACACTTTTTGGGATTTGTGCTTGTGAATGATACAACTGGGGCAGACTTACAGAAGCACTTCTTCAGACTCTGCAAAATCAAGTGGACATTGACGGTCAAGGACAGGTTACGACAGTGGCAGCAACATGAAGGGGAAATGAGCTGGAGTGCAGGCCCGGATAAAACAAATGAATTCAGGGGCTTTTTATGTGCCTGTCATAATCTAAATCTTGTAGTTTGTGATGGAGCACATTCATCACTACAGGCAGTATAATTCTTTGGATATCTGCAGAACATTTACTTACTCTGTTCATCCTCAACAAGCCAATGGCAAATCTTAAAACTACACACAAACGTCACTTTGAAGCCACTGTTGGAGACTTGCTGGGAATGTGGGATATACTGTCAAGGCAGTAAGATTTCAATTGAAGGGAGTCATTGAAGCATTAAAGGAAATATGTTGCAGCATCACTTGTGCATACTGCTTCACCTATCAACAAGCAAGAGGACTTTGTTTGGAACTTGTATGTTTAGTGATTTGGTATAATGTGCTGACAGAGGTAAATCGTGCAAGCAAAGTTCTGCAGAGTTCATTGGTTGATATTTCAACGTGTCAAAGTGCTGGCATCAGCTGTGGCCCTGCTGAATTAGACAGGATTATAGCGTGCCATGGGCAAAGCCTCCAAGATAGTGGAAGAACTGGATGTTGGCACCACATTTCAAGAAAAAGAGGCAGAGGAAAGTGAAGTGCTTCTGTGACTGGAGGAGAAGAGACTGTACAGGATCCAGTGGTAAAACTGCATGTGTAGTTCTTCAATGTGCTGCTGGACACAATCCAATCATTTTACTGACTGGTTTGAGCAGCTTTCAGAGTCTGATAAGGCCTTTGGATTTTTAGCGAATATTAAAGCCTCGAGTAATGCAGAAGACGCATTGCTGCAACACTGCAAGGCTCTGAAAGAACAACTGACTGAACAAGGAGATCAGTTAGTTGCTTATCTAGTGACAGGCTCTGCAAAGTTGCGCATGCACTCCAGTCATTATACCACAGGTACAAGTATGATTCTGTCATAGTTTGCGCGGGCATTAATGACCTGAAATGTACGACTGTTGACTATATGAAGAAAGACATTGATGATCTGAGTGTGTCTCAGGTGAGTATGTGCCTTCACCAAGATTGCCACAATATGAACAAAGGATGATTGACTTCATTAATTGAAGTTAGTTCATATTGTCTTTCCCGGAGAATTCAGTATTTGTCCGCATTTGAAGAACTGATTAATGGACCATGCTGCTTTGCAGAGGATGGTCTGCACCAGTCTCCCCTATGATTTTTGAATATTGGCTTAATCTTTATCCACTACCTTGGTGCCTTTTTTCGCAATGCCCAAATATATGGTCCCTGTCGACAGACTGTAGACAGCAATTAAAACCCAGAGAACCCTTACTGTTAAATGCTAGAAGTCTAAACAAGGAACTCCACACCCTATAAGCTCTCCTCACTCTGGAGAATGCCTGTGCTGTTACCAACATAGTATAAAACACAAAGTAGTCCAGCAGTACAAAGGTTCTGTGCTTTCCACAGATGTAGCCAGCTGCACAAACAGGTGGTGGAGTCTCGTATATTGGCAACAAGCGTAACACTATACTGGTTAAACAGTGATTACCCTGGATTTTACAAAGTCCCATATATCCTAGCAAGCCATAGGTTACCATTTATGACCCTAGAATCCCATAGCTTGTACCTAGACCTACTGGAGACAGCATTAAAACAAATGCCCTCCTCATGGGAGGCTAACTTTCAGATATAGATTAATAAAAAAAAAATATATATATATATAAATATATATATAAATATATATATATATATATATATAATCTCAAGTTTCAAAATACCGATTCCAGAAACTCAAACTCTGTGTAAACTCTGTGTATGTGGATATATATATATATATATATATATATATATATATATATATATATATATATATATTGGGAAAGCACACTCACTCACAGGCACAATTACTGGTCTAAGTAACACACACCCTTGACCATGTAGTATGCACACCCACCATAGGTCCAAACATATACTGGATCTGGTACTCACCAGTATGAGACAGTGGTGCAACACCCCCACCCTCATGTCATGTTCACTGGTGAAATCTAACCACAAAGGTGTCTCCTTCAAAATAAAGATAAACTCGGTCACCCCAGCAAACCCTGTAACAGTTAAGAACTATACCAAAACAGACTACATCCTATTAAGTAATAGTTTGTCACAATTCAGTGCCCTGTCAACTAACCATGGAAACTACAAACTGATTAGTCTGACTAGTCTTAATATGTAAAGCCACGGAGCAAATTATCATGGAAAAGATCAGCGAAGACATAGGCAACCTTCTGACACTGGGCCAGCTCACTTTCCCTTTCTTTAGGGAAGGTCATGCATACTAAACCTGGTGGACGACTTTGAGAAGGTCACCGAGGCTATGGATGAAGGGGAAACTGTGCATACTGCCTACCTGGTTTTGGCCAAGATGTTTGATACAGTACTTCACTTGGGTATAGTTGACAAACTCACTGGATTGGGCAAAAAAAACCTCTGGTTTGCCAAGTGGCTCACAGACTGGACCCAGGAAGTCGGGATTGGTAATACCATCTCCACTATGACCGGTCACAAGTGGGGTACCATGGGGCCCCATGCTTTGAATGTTCCTATTTGGTATGTACTTCTCAGAGGTAAAGGCTGTCAGGGGCCTTCTGATAACCAAGGTCGCATATTTACTTGGGACTTGCAGCTACAGTGATTCTCGGTTATGGTAAATTCCTAGACAGATACAGTGGATAAAAATACAGTACACACCCCTGTTAAAATGCCAGGTTTTTGTGATATAAAAAGAATCCAAACTAAATAATTTCAAAACTTTTCCCACTTTTAATGTGACCTATAACCTGTGCAATTCAATTGAAAAATAAATCTGTTAGGGGAAAAATATAAACAAATAGAAGTACAACAAGCTGGTTGCGCAAGTGTGCACACCCTAAACTAATACTTTGTTGAAGCACCTTTTGATTTAATTACAGCATTCAGTCTTCTTGGGTACACACCTGCCATCAGAGAGACTGATTTAACCCCAAATGAAGTTCAACTGCCCTAGTAGGATTTTCTGACCGTCAGTTGCCTGCTACAGCAAAAGCTGTGGTTGACAGAGAGCTTACAAAGCATCAAAGGGATCTCATTGTTGAAAAGTATCAGGAGAAGGTTACAAAAAAATTTCCACAGCATTGTATGTGCCATGGAACACAGAGAAGACTCGTCAAAAAGTGGAGAATATGGGACAACAGTGATGTTGCAAAGAACTGGACGTCCCTCCAAAATTGATGAAAAGACTAGATGAAAACTGGTCAGGGAGGCTGCCAAAATACCTACAATCAACACTGAAGGAGCTGCAGGAGAAAGTACTGGTTGTGTACTACATGTGACAACAATCTCCCATGTTCTCCATATGTCTGGACTATGGGGTAGGGTTGCAAGGCAGAAGCCTTTTTCTTACACAGAAAAACTTCCAGGCCTGGCTAAAATTTGCAAAACAATACATTGTCGCCCAAAAGGATGTGTTTTTGTTATTTTTTCCTATACGTATTAAAAAGTTCTGCTACCTAGCCAGGTTACCCCGCAGCCGTACACCTTCCTAGCCCTACATTTCTCATTATCTTGCCCTTGCTAACCTTTTCTTTAATCTGCAAAGTGCCCCTTCCTCTTTTGATAAAATAGCTAACTCTGTTCTCTGTCTCTCCCTCACCCTTGAATAATTCCTACACTCTTCTGTTTTCCTTCCAGGCCAGCTCTCTCCACTAGTCCTGCCTTACATTCTCACCCTTCTCTGTCCCCCTGCTACATCTCCCAAGTATAGCTCGGCTGTACAAGACTGCCTTACATACCTCTTAGTCTACTTGCTGCACTCCTCAACTTCTGCCCCTTTGCTTCCCCTCTTCTCCACCACCTCAGACAAGTTTAACCAACACTCACCCTTACTTCCAGTAAGGTGAATTGCAGCAGCCTGCTGCTCACTGATTGACTCTCTCTCATCCTTCCAGTCTGAACCCGCTCCGTTCGCCCTGCGGGCTCACTCCGCTCCCCTACTGTGCCCCCAAATTCCACCCGCCCCTAGCACTCCTACATTTATTCCTCAATCTCTCCACCCCTTATTCCAATTAACCAATTAGCTCTTCTCCCCCCTCACAACTACACTTAATCCACCCAGTCTAAATTACCCAACTTCTGCCTCTCCTTTCCACTCCCCCTACCCAATCTCCTCTCATACATTTCCTCTATCACCTCTCTCTCAATACTCCTACTTCCCAAACATCTTACTACTTCATCCCTGCCTCCTTCATACAACTTCACATAAACCACTTCTCTCCATACGTTCATTACTCACCTCTAACATACTCTTGACTTCAACTGACACTCCCTTCTCTCCCACTTTATACAACCATGGTTTTCTCAATCCTCCAACAACTTAGTCCCCTGCTCTCTCCTTCTCTTTCTGATTCCTTTATCCTATATCAGCTCTTACTCTTCCTCTGCATATGCAATTCCCCCAACAAAAATAACTTCCCCCTCAAACTCCCTTCTCCATAACTCTTTCTCTCACTTCCATTCTATCTCTTCTTTGCTAATCCCACTCAATCAACTTCATCTGTTCCACTACAAAACACTGTCCACTACTGCTACTACATTTACACACAAATTAACCTTTTTCCAACTGAACCCTCTATCTCTATACCAACATTTCTCAAGTCTTTCCTACTCAATATTATATTTTTAGCCAGAGATATCCACCCCAATCCTGGCCCTATCCTCTTTGACAACAATAATCACCCAACTCCCTCTCCCCTACCCCCAAGCATATTAAAAATCTTCACCCTGAACTCCCAAAGTCTCTAACAAAGTCCACCACTTCCAGGCCTGGTTAGCCCACAACCAACCAGACATCTTAGCCATTTCAGAGACTTGGCTTAAACCCCATATTTCTGATTCAGAAGTACTTCCCCCTGGATACCATATTATTAGAAATGACCGACCTATAAAAAAAGGTGGAGGCTCTGCCATAGTTTACTCTAAATCACTAACTGTAATTCCCCTCCAAATTCCAGTTCCTCAATTTGAAAATACTGAACTTACAGCTGGACTGCTGAAACTAAATAGACACAAAAACATCTGTATTGCCCTATATATCTCCCCTGGAAATAATATCCCCATCCTTGAAGACATTCTCCAATGGGCTTCTACTAAAGTTAACTACGAAACATACATCTTAGGTGATGTAAATATCGACTGGAATAAAATTAACTCTCTCTCCCCCTCCCTTGCCATCAACCTCTATAACTTCACCCAAACAATCCAGCATATAACTAGACCCAACAAAATCAATCCCCCCAGGTTCATCTATTGACTGGATCCTAGTCTCCAATCCAAACAAAATCACTAATAATGGAACAATTCCAGACACCATTAGTGACCACCTGCCAGCCTTCATTCACCGCACTACCAACTCTTCCCCTCACCAACATCAATACATCCTAACTCGTAATCTTAGTAACTTCAACCCTACAACCTTCTCAAACCTATTTAAACAAATGAACTGGCAAGACCTTAGAACTCTCCCTCTTGATGATGCTATCAACTACTTCAACTCTGTTTTCTTAGATACACTTAACTCTCTCGCCCCTATCAGAAATAAAAGGGTAAAAATAAATACCGCTCCTTGGCTATCTAAACTTACTAAACAAATTATGCATCAAAGGGATAAACTATGGAAACTGTTCCAAAACAATAAACTGCCCAACACCTTGCTCCAATATAAGCAACTATGTAACCAAGTAAAACAACTAATTACCAAGGACAAAAAATCCTATTACTCCAACCTCCAATCTAACAATAACAAAAACCCAAAAAAATTCTGGAACTCAAACTCTCTCCTTAATCCCGGTTCCAAAAATAATCCCAGTCCTGACCCAAATAAATCTGACCTAGAATTATGCTCAGAATTTAATTCTTTCTTCTTACAAACAATATCTGACCTAACTAAGACCTTCCCTACCAATATCCCTTCTGTTCCCATTCATTCTCCTTCCAATTCCTCCGATAACCCTCTCCTTGGATTTGAGCTCAGACCTGATGTTCTTCGTCTCCCATTGCTGCAGTCCTTACATATGGGTAGTCCGCTGTCCACAGTCGGCCCGAATACCAAAGGGCTAGAACCGGCGTCGGTCATCGGCGCCCGAGACTGACGTCAGTACGTGCCAGTACAAATGCGCATGACCGACGCCATATACTCAGTCTTTCTTGCCGCGTGGTCCTAAGCAGAAGCAGCCTTTTGCAAGTGCCGTTCGGCGTTCTGGAATTGTCGGTTTTTGAGTTTCAGACCGGAGACCAAGTTGGGCTAAGTACCCCGTTGGGGACACTTTTGTCTTTTTCTTGCCTCAGTATTGACGGATGTCAGAAAAAGTTAATAACTGTATTTCTTGTGGGAAACAGATTCCTCATAGGGATTACCATTCACTCTGTATTCCTTGTTTAGGGCCTGAGCACGACGTGGTTGGGTGTCGCTTTTGTGCTACTTTTAACAAGCGTACTATTAAACGTCGGTTGGACTGTGCTAAGCTTGTGTTTGGTAAATGTTGTAATTACAACATGCCGTCGGATTCTCCGACGCCTGGTTCTTCTAAGAAACGCAAAGAGAAGGCTTTGCGGTCCAAACAGGATGAGTCGTCCACTCCGGACGCCGGTTCTGTAGAACCACTGAATACTTCAGCGGCTCCTTCTGAAAGTTTACCTGAGTCTCAAGGGGAGCCTTTGTTACTACAGGAAGTGGCTTCTCCTGTGTTAGGCCAGGCTGAGGGTGCTTCTCAGATGTCGGTGGTTCCCTCCCCTCATAGGGTAGTTAGTCCTCCTCCTTCTCAAAGCAAAAGCCATTCTAAGTCTAAGTCTGCCCCTGCTGGTGCTAGTCCCCAGGGTCCAGCTCCTAGGAAGCACATGTTAAAGATGGCTGAAGATTTGATAACTTTAATTAGGGGTTCTATGCCCCCCCCCCTATGAAGTGGCCCAGGGTACAGACAGAGTTGGAGGGTTTGGTTCAGTCTTCCAATGAGTCAGATTCTTCTGTGGAAGAACTTCAGGATTTCCTCCCTATTCTGATTCGGAGGCTGAGGACACTACTCCCTCTGCGTCCCCTCCAGAAGATTTTTCTTTCTCTGAGACTTTGCATTCCATGAGGGAACATTTCAAATGGGAAGGCCAGGATTATTCTGATTCTCGTAAAAGGCTAAGAGAATTCTTGTTTTTGCCTCAGCATAGGCCCTTGGCTATTCCCCCTGTACTGGATGTTGTTCAGGATGTATTTTCTGAGGCTGCCCTTAACCCAGATTCTCTGCCTCCTGCCCGGTTAAACCAGATAGATACTACAGGGTTCCGGAAGCTCACAAGTACTTATATAAGAGTCCTAGGGCTGATCCAGAAACTATTACTCAAGGCCCCAAAGGTGTTAGGGCTTCTGTGGTTAAGAATCCAGTTCCTCTGGACAAGGATGCTAGGGCCCTGGATAGGTGGGGTAAAAAACTGTATACCTCTTCTACTTTGGCTATGAGAGCTTTAAATTGTCAGTTTCATATGCTCAGGTATCAAAATTATTTGCTGGGCCAATTAAAATGTAAAGTAGATGCTTTAGCTGAAGGTATTGAATGTAAGGAGCTTCAGGATTTAGTGCATGCTTCAGACCAAGTTGGTAAGCATTCTTTGCAGTGTGGTTTTGATGCTTTACAGGCTTCTTCCAGGGTGGCTGCTACTAGTTCAGTTGTTCGCAGGCATGCCTGGCTTAAAGATCAGACCTTGTCAGAGCATGTTAAGGCTCGAATTATGGATGCTCCTCTGCAATCTGATGTTCTTTTTGGCCCTCCAGTAGTCAGTTTTGAAAAAAATGGAGGAAAAAGCTAAGTCTATGCAGACGGTTAAGGACTTTTACAGGTCCGGCCCCTAAGTTCAGTAGAAATTGGCCTGCTAAGGGATGGTCTTTCCCCTCTTCGGATTATCAATCTAGGGGCAGGTCGAGGCGAGGTAGAGGTAGGGCTTCCTCTCAGGGCCCTGTTACTTCTAGGACTTTGAGTTCTTCTACCCTTTCTGCTGGGGAGGGCAGGGGTCAGTCCTTTCAGAAACAGACCCAATGACCTGTGTCTTCAGCTGCCGGACTCTGCCTTGCTGGCAGCTCCTCTAGGAGGAAAACTGGGACTTTTCAAAAGGAATTGGCATTTGGTTACCCAAGACAAATGGGTATTGGACATAATAAATCGAGGCTACAAATTTTATTTTCACACATTCCCTCCTTTCAAAGGTATGCCGGATGTGCCTCATCAGCAAAGACTGGAAGCACAGGCACAAATTTCTTCTCTGCTTCAGTTGGGAGCAATACAGGAAGTACCTTCTGCAGAAAGGGGCACAGGGTTTTATTCCCGTCTTTTCTAAGTGCCAAAGAAAGGAAATACTACCAATTCTGGATTTGTCCATTCTAAACACCTTTCTGGAAATTCCAAAATTCAAGATGTTAACACTGCAACAGCTGTTACCTATGTTGGGCAAAGATCACTGGATGGTGACTCTGGATCTCAAAGAAGCCTATCTTCACATTCCTATCAGGCCCAGTTGCAGGAAATTCCTGAGATTTCGGAATGGGAATTTGCATTATCAGTTCTCTGCATTGCCCTTTGGCTTGTCTACTGCGCCCAGGGTATTCACAAAAGTCCTGGCTCCAGTAATAGCTTTTCTCAGACTAAAAGGTATTCAAATTTATCCTTATCTGGACGACTGTTTGATTCTGGCTCAAGGCAAGCACGAACTTCTTCAACATCTGCAGTATGTAATGACAGTTTTAAGATGCCTAGGGTATTCTGTGACAGAAATAAAGTCCAGTCTAGTACCCTCACAAGAAATCAGTTTTCTGGGTGTAAGACTGAACACAGCTGCTCAGATGGCATTTCTTACCCCGGACAAACAAAGAAATCTTCACCTATACTTCCAACAGTTATCAGTAATGTCCAGGCTGACTGCAAGGACAGTCCTTCAAGCCTTGGGGTTCATGGCATCTTGCATTCTAGTACTTCCCAATGCCAAACTGCATATGAGGAAGCTGCAATGGTATCTCAAAAGCGTTTGGACTCAACACAGCCATGATTTGGACACTGTCATTCGGATTCTGCCTTGCATTCAGAAAGAATTTGTGTGGTGGGCTCAGGAATGTCACCTAAACAAGGGACTCTCTGTGACCCAACCAGAGGCAAGTCAGATATTAACGACAGATGCCTCGGAGTCAGCCTGGGGAGCTCATTTCACAGGAAAATGGATTCAAGACCTTTGGCCCCCAGAGCTACTTCACTTGCATATCAACATGGAAGAGATGCTGGCAGTTCAATTTGCTTTGGAAGCATTCAAGGGCCTACTTCAACCAGGACTGGTGTTGATTCGAACAGACAACACAACTGTCATGTGGTACATCAACAAGCAGGGGGGAACTCATTCTTACCCTCTTTGCAGACAAGCAATGCTGTTATGGGAAACTGCTTTAAATCTGCACATCACTCTTGAGCACAGTTTCTGCCAGGAGCACAAAATTCTTTAGCAGATGTTCTGAGCAGACAGATTGTGGATCCTCACGAATGGAAGTTGGACCCTCAGGTATTTCTTCAGTTGACCATGGCTTGGGGAACTCCAGACATAGATCTGTTCGCTTCTCCTCTGAATTTCCAACTGCCACTGTTTTGCACAAGGCTGTTTCATCCAACAGCCTGGAAAATAGATGCACTATCCTTCAGTTGGAGCAACCTTCACGTGTATGCTTTTCCTCCCTTGCCTCTTCTTCCAAAGGTGCTGTTGAAAGTCAGGAGGGACAAACCTTGCATGATCCTTATAGCACCGGATTGGCCTAGTCAGCATTGGTACCCTCTGTTGAGGAGCTTAATTCATGGGACACCTTGGCCATTACCACAGATTCCTCACTTATTGTCTCAGGAAAACAATCATTTTCTCAATGTCAGGGTGCAATCCCTACACATGACAGCCTGGCGCATTCTGTTTTAAAGAAGGAGGGCCTTCAGCTCCCTCAACAAGTTTTGGATGTTATTTTGGAAGCCAGGCGACCTAGTACTCGAAAGGTTTATGCTGATAAATGGAAGAGATTTTTTCTTTGGAGTTCAGCTAAAGGCTTTGATGTCAAATTGCCTAATTTGAGTTGTACATTGCAATATTTGACTGTATTATTGGACAAGGGTTTGTCCTTCTCTTCTGTAAAAGTGCATGCTGCAGCTATTTCTGCTCACTATGATTGTGACCCTCCTTTGTTTTCACATCCATTGGTTAAACCGTTTCTTAGAGGGGCAAAGAATATAAGACCCCCACGAAGAGCTCCTACTCCTGCCTGGGATCTTAATTTTGTTTTGGAAAAGCTGACTCTGCCTCCTTTTGAACCTGCAGCTACAGTTGAATTGAAGTTGTTGTCTTGGAAGACTGCTTTTTTGTTGGCTGTTACTTCTGCTAGAAGGGTATCTGAATTACAGACCCTCATGGCAGTGGAACCTTTTCTGATTTTTCACAATGACAGAGTTTCCTTGCGTACTAATCCTACTTTTATGCCTAAAGTGATTTCTAATGTGGCATTGAACCAATCTATACATTTGCATACTTTTTATGCTAACCCCCAAAATAAAGGGGAAAAAGTTTTGCATTCTTTGGATGTACATAGGCAGTTAAGGTATTATTTGAGCAGAACCAAAGAGTTCAGAAGATCTCAACAATTATTTGTTTCTTTTGCTTTGGCTTCACAAGGGAAAGCTGTCTCGAAACAAACTATTTCCCAGTGGATTGGCCATTGTATTGCTTTTTGTTACTCTCATCATGGAAAGGATGTTCCAGTTGGGATCAGGCCTCATTCTACTAGGGCTACGGCCACCTCTACTGCTTTTTTGAGAGGGGTAGCTACTAAAGACATTCTAGAAGCAGCTACTTGGAGTTCTGTACATACCTTTACAAAGCATTATCATTTACCTCTTTATTCTAGGTCTAGGGCTGGGTTTGCCACTGCAATCTTACAGGGCATGTTAGCAGCTCCTAATGCTATTTAGTTGGCCAGCCTCCCTTTTTTCCGTTGCTCTGGGATTCTACCCATATGTAAGGACTGCAGCAATGGGAGACGAAGAACATAGTACAGTTTTGTACCTACCATAAATGTAGATGTTCGAGGATCTCCATTGCTGCAGTCCAATTTCTCCCTCCTTCCCCTTTTTAGGTTGGGTTTTGGGTGGTGTTTTTTGCATTCTGGCGTCTGAGGCAAGAAAGACTGAGTATATGGCGTCGGTCATGCGCATTTGTACTGGCACGTACTGACGTCAGTCTCGGGCGCCGATGACCGACGCCGGTTCTAGCCCTTTGGTATTCGGGCCGATTGTGGACAGCGGACTACCCATATGTAAGGACTGCAGCAATGGAGATCCTCGAACATCTACATTTATGGTAGGTACAAAACTGTACTTTTCTACTAACTTCATAAAAAAACTTCTATCTAAACTTAAACCCTGCTCTAATGCCCCTGACAATATTCCCTCCTCCTTTCTAAAATGTGCTGCAGATGGGATAGCACTCCCGATCAGCATCATTATTAACAGATCTATTAACAAATCTTACGTCCCCAAATTATGGCGCTCATCTTATATCCTTCCACTGCACAAAGGAGGCAAGAACACCAACATCTCAAACTTTCGCCCCATTGCTCTACTCTCCCCTATCTCTAAAATCTTAGAAAAGTGTGTCCACTCCCAACTTATGCCTTTTCTAACCCAAAACCATCTTCTAACACCTACCCAACATGGCTTTCGTTCTGGTCATAGCACGACTACTGCTCTATTATCCTACCTAGAAACTATCAATCAAGCCCGAGACTCGGGTCACCTGGTCTCTACTGTCTTGCTTGATCTCTCTAAAGCCTTCGACACTATTTCTCATAATCACCTTCTCCTTCAACTATCAAACCTGCATCTATCTCCTAATTCTCTATCCTGGTTCTCTAGCTACTTATCTGATAGGTCTCAGGCAGTCAAATGGAAAAACTCCATCTCCTCCTTCCTACCCACCCAAACAGGTGTACCACAGGGATTCATCCTGGGACCCATGCTCTTTAATATTTTTATTAATAACTTTCATTCTGCTGTCCCTGATGCCAAAATTATTCAATACACAGACGATTCAACCATAGTCTTCTCTGCCACAAACAGCTCTGAACTGCTTCTCAAAACCCAAGCTGCCTTCTCAACCACTGAAAACTGGATGCATAAAAACCACCTCTCTCTTAATGCTAACAAATCCAAAATTCTCCTCTTCTCCCCTAGAAAATCTTACTCCTTCAATAAAGATACTTTCAAAGTCCTTAGCAACTCTAAATCCACTATTGAAGTAGTTCCCTCTGCAAAACTCCTCGGTGTTACAGTTGATGAATTCCTAAAGTTCGACGTACACATTCAACAAAATATTTAAAAAAAACATCACAAACTAGGCATGCTATACAGGAATAATCGCTTTCTCTCTCTCGCCACAAGGCACACTCTGGCCACTACCTACCTTTTGCCCTCTTTACTTTATGGAGCCCCTCTCTTAACCAACTTGTCATACTCCAGCAGCTCCAAACTAGAAAGCTGCTATAACAAAATCTCTAAATTTGCGTCAAACTGTAAAAACTCCATCCATCATTGCCTTTCCCTTCAATCCCTAAATTGGCTAGAACTACCAAACTACCTAACCTATCTGCAGCTCACAACAGCACACAAACTTATATTTCAGCCATCTAACTGTCCTGCTCTAGCCAATATCCTTCCTCTCTACACCCCTAAGAGATCTCTCAGATCTGAACATCAAAATCTGATTGATATCTACAAACCTAAAAGTCCTGCTGGCCAGCTTCTCCTCTCCTTCACTATCGGTAAGGCTTGGAACTCTCTCCCTTCCTCTTTAAGAACTATATCAAGCACTGAAATTTTCAAAGCTCTGCTTTTCAAACATCTGTCCACCAAGTGGAAATGCACCTGCTTTCACCCTACCTAAAACTATTCAACAACTCACTAATATCCTACCTAGAGTGTAAAAAGATGAGGCTGCCCTTTAGTCCACCTCAACTAAAAAAAACTATCCAAGTACATATTCGTACCACATGGAGTGCTCCATTGCACTCAATGTCCCAAAGACTTATCTTCATACTGCTTCATGTAAATATTGTAAATAGATTTCTTAACTCTCTTCTCTATGTGCTTATATAATTGCATTTTCTCAAGCTACTCTATAAGAATTCCTTTACAAATGTATAACCTTCTAAGAATGTGCTCATGTACTCAAATAATGCTTTATCTTAAATTACCCTATAAGAACAGCTTACAATTGTATAACCTTTTAGAATAACCTTAGTGAAGTAGTATTTGACTTTGTTGCAATAATTAATGTTTCTATTGTACAAACTGATCACCTCAACGTATCATTCATATTTTATATTTCTGTATTTTATATTTGTACATCTCGAGCATGTCCTTCAAGAATGCAACTGCAGTCATAACATGTGGGTTGTCCTGCCTCAGGCAGCCCTCGGTCGGCCGGATTCCAAAGTCTGGGTCCGACGTCGGCTGATGTCGCATTTCTCTCCGACGTCAGAGCGGCTGGAGTACATAAGCATCAGCCGACGCCATTTTCTTCAGTCTTTCTTGCCGCGTGGTGCCCGAAGCAGAAGCAGTTCGCAAGTGCCGGTCGGTCAGCTCCTGTATTCTTCGATTCCGAAGTCATCAAAAAAGCTAAGTACCCCGTTGGGGTCCTTTTCTTGCCTCAGCCGATGTCAGACATTACTGAAAAAGTTAACAATTGTCTTTCTTGTGGTAAACAAATACCTCATAAGGATTTCCACTCTGACTGTCTTCCTTGCCTTGGCCCAGACCATGATGTCTCGGCCTGTGTAGCCTGTGCTCGCTTCAACAAGCGCACTCAGGCGCCGGGCGGAGTTCGCTGAAGATTTTTTCGGCAAAAAATTTGCTTACACAATGCCGTCGGAACTTCCGACATCGCAAACTCCCAAGAAACGAAAAGACCGGGACCGACATCCTCGGCCCGCGTCTACCACCGACTCCACGCCAAAACCTACCACGAGTGCTCCGGTTCCCGCTGAGACGGTCTCTCCACCGCTCCGAACCGAAGACACCGCATTACCGACGACTCCGATTCCAGATATCACTCCGCCAGTTATTGATTTTTCCTCCGGATACCGAAACCGAGGAAATGCCCGAGACCATTGCTGTAGACAAGGTCACTCCTGCACGTGGAGCTGCCAGGCCTCCTATGGCCATGTCTATTAAGGCCTACACTAGGGCTAAGGCAGCCAGCAAAACTAAGCATCTTACTACTAAAACCTTACCTCAGCCTACTCCAGAGACACAATTTATGACTATGGCTGCTGACTTAATTTCTATGATTAGAGGTTCACAGGCCCATCCTGAGAGAGGATCCTAGCCTCCTTCTGATAAAAGGCCCCGGGTTGAACCCTCTGACCCTATTCCGTCCGATGAAGATTCTGAGGACTCTGTCCACTCTGGCCAGGAAGAGCTCTTCCAGACCTATGAGGACTCGGATGCAGAGGATTCCATCCCCTCTGCCTCCCCTCCTGAGGATATTTCTTTTGGGGAAGTCCTGCATACCATGAGGGAACATTTCAAGTGGCAAGGCCAGGAATATTCTGATTCCAGAAAACGCCTTCGGACTTTCCTTAAGAAGCCCCAGCACAGGCCCTTAGCTATTCCTCCTGTACTTGATGTTTTGGATGATTTATATTCTGATTCTAGTGTTACCCCTGACTCTCTTCCTCCTGCTCCAGCCAAGCCAGACAGGTATTACAGGGTCCCAGAAACACATTTCCATTTATTCAGGGCCCATACTGCTGATTTGGAAACTATTTCACAGGGGCCTAAAGGAGTTTCAGCTTCCACCTCTAAAAATCCTTTGCCCTCCAACAGGGAAGCCAGGTCATTAGAGAGATGGGGCAAAAAGGTTTACACATCCACTACCTTATCTATGAGAGCTTTGAATTGCCTTTTTCATATGGTACAATATCAAGATTTCCTGTTAGAAGATTTACAGAAAACATTGGCCACTCCTGATCCTTTAGACAGGAAGGCTTTGCAGGAAGCTGTACATAACTCTCAGCAAGTAAGCAATCACTTCCTGCAGTGTGGATATGATGCACTGGAAGCTTCATGTAGGGCAGCTATGACAGGGGCAGTCATTCGTAGACATGCATGGTTAAAAGATCAACCTCTACCAGATCATGTAAAGGCTAAACTTCTGGATGCACCTTTGGAAAAGAACAAGCTTTTCGGTGCTAATGCTAAGGATGTATTAAAGTCCATCGAGGAAAAAGCAAAATCAGTTCAGACGGTGAAAGATTTCCTCCAGGTTCAACCCCCCAGATTCAGTAGGAATTGGCCTTCAAAGAACTGGTCCTTTCCTAATCCAGAAAAGTTTCAAAGGGGTAAAAACAGACGTGGCCGAGGAAGAGGACAATACAGAGGTCCTTACAGGAGATGACAATGGCAGCCAGGAAACCAAAGAAGTGACGCAGGGGTTTCACCTGCCCCACAGCCACAATCTCAATGACTTTCCTCTACTTCCGCCTACTAGGGAACAAATAGAAGCTCCCTTGGGCAGGAAATTATCTCTGTTTGCAGAAAATTGGCACAGACTGACAAAGGACAAATGGATTTTGGACATTATAGACCGAGGTTACAGGTTCCATTTTTATACCTTGCCAAGAAAACAAGGCATGCCAAACCTACCACAAAACCAGAGGGCAGAGGCTATCAAGCAAATTTCTCTGCTGACTCGGATGAAAGCAATAGAAAGAGTTCCACAACAAGAACAAGGCCAGGGGTTTTACTCAAGACTGTTCCTTGTTCCAAGAAAGGAATCTCAATGGAGACCAATACTGGATTTGTCCGCATTAAACACCTTTCTCATAGTACCAAAGTTCAAAATGCTGACTCTACAGCAACTCCTTCCCATGCTGGGCAAGGGGTCTTGGCTGATTACTCTGGACCTCAAGGAGGCATACCTGCATGTCCCTATCAGACACAGCTGCAGAAGACACCTCAGATTTCTTGCAGGGTCAGAGCGTTATCAATTCTCAGCATTGCCATTTGGCTTATCTACTGCGCCCAGAGTATTCACAAAATGCCTGGCTTCAGTAATTGCTCATTGCAGGCTCCAGGGGATACAAATTTACCCCTACCTGGACGACTGCCTCATACAAGCGGACGACAAATTGATATTGACAAAAAACTTGGAGTATGTCATACGATTACTTCAAGCTCTGGGATACACAGTCAACTTCCAAAAGTCAAGACTGCAGCCATCCCAGCAAATAATCTTCTTAGGGGCAAAATTAGACACAGCCTCTCAAATGGCTTACCTGACAGAAGACAAGCAAGAGAACCTAACTCATTACTTCAAAGGTTTAGCAAAACTTACCCAGATGACTGCAAGGAGATTCCTACAGGCCCTGGGTTACTTGGCATCCTGCATTCTCCTGGTTCCATTAGCAAGACTACACATGAGAAAGCTTCAATGTTACCTAAAAAGCATTTGGTCTCAGCACAGCAACAACTTGGAGACAACCATACCGCTCATTCCATGCCTACAAAAGGGAATTCCTATGGTGGGCCTCGGTGAGCCAGGCAAACACAGGTATGTCATTCAAAAAAACACAGATAACACAGACCATGACCAGAGACGCCTCAGACCTTGGATGGGGGGGCGCACATGGAAGGCAGGTGTATACAAGGACAATGGTCTCCAAAGGAAACACATCTGCATATCAACCAAAAGGAAATGCTGGCAGTAATGCATGCCATCGAGGCCTTTCAACACCAACTTCAGTAAGGCCATTTACTGATACGGACAGACAACACCACTGTGATGTGGTATATAAACAAGCAAGGGGGCACCCACTCTTACCCCCTTTGCAGACTGACAATGCATCTTTGGGAAAAATCACTGAGCCTAAACATCCAGTTACAATCCCAGTTTGTTCCAGGCAAATACAATGTGTTGGCGGACAGCCTAAGCAGGAATTTCACAGATCCACACGAGTGGAGGTTACATCCGAAGATCTTCACACAACTCACTTCGACATGGGGCAGGCCAGAAGTAGACCTATTTGCCTCTCATCTCAACCATCATGTACAAAAATTCTGCACAAGGACATACCATCCACAAGCTTGGAAAATAGATGCTCTCTCATTCAACTGGAACTTCCTAACAATCTATGCATTCCCACCTCTGCCACTGATGACCTCAGTATTACTAAAGATCAAAGCAGAGAGACCCAAGGGAATCATAATAGCTCCGGACTGGCCAAGACAACACTGGTATCCACTACTGCGGAGCATATGTCACACCAGGAAGTGGGCCCTTCCCCAATGGCCTCTACTTTTGACTCAACACAATTTCAAAACACTGCATCCAAACCTTCAGACACTGCAGCTAACAGCCTGGGAGATCCCAGAAATAACCTCAACCTGTCTCTCTCCAAGGAAGTTCAGCGGATACTAACAGAGGCTCGAAGACCATCCACCAGAAAGGTTTACTTAGCAAAATGGAAGAGATTCAGCATTTGGAATACCAGCAAGGGACATGATGCATCATTGTTGAACATCCCACTCATCTTGGATTATTTGGCAGATATGCTAAAGAACGGCCTCTCATATTCTTCCATAAAGATACATGCATCGGCTGTTTCAGCTAGATATAACACTGATCCTCCTGTCTTTTCACACCCTTTGCTAAGGCAATTCCTCAGGGGAATCAAGAACATTAAGCCACCAATAAAGGCCCCAGTGCCAGCCTGGGACCTTAATTTCATTCTAGAAAAACTGACTCTACCTCCATTTGAGCCAGCAGCTTCAGTTGACTTGCAATTTCTCTCATGGAAGACAGCTTTCCTGTTGGCAATTACCTCAGCAAGAAGGGTTTCGGAACTACAGGCCCTAATGGCAATACCACCGTTCATAATTTTTCACAGAGACAGGGTTTCATTAAGGACCAACCCTACTTTTATGCCAAAGGTGGTATCTAGGGTTTCTTTAAATCAAGCTATTCATCTGCCCGCTTTCTTCCCCAATCCTGAGAATAAGGGGGAAAGACTGTTACATACCTTGGACATTCACAGACAACTTCGATACTACCTGGACAGAACCAAGGCCAGTAGGAAGTCTGAACAACTTTTTGTAGCTTACGCCCCTGCAGTCCAAGGAAAAGCAATTTCAAAACAGACTATTTCAAAATGGATTGGACATTGCATCAGATTCTGTCATTCCTTTCATGGAAAGACTGTTCCAGCCAATGTCAGACCACATTCCACCAGAGCTACAGCCACCTCTACAGCATTCTTAAGAGGGGTGCCTACTAAGGACAATTCAAGAAGCTGCTACATGGAGCTCCGTGCATACATTTTCCAAACACTACAATCTCCCTTTATACTCCAGATCCAGAGCAGGTTTTGCTTCGGCAGTCCTGCAGGGTTTGATTGCCACACCATCTTTCTCCTAGAGCATTCCTCCTCCTCCAGCTAAGCTATGGTATTCTACCCACATGTTATGACTGCAGTTGCATTCTTGAAGGACATAGTACAGTTTTGTACCTACCATAAATGTAGATGTCAGATAGATATGCAACTGCAGTCGGATTTTCCCTCCCTCCATACCCCTCTATGCCTAGGGTCCACTCCTATCCCTGTTTCTCTTAGCTGGGGATATCTGTTATGGTGTATTTGTTTTATTGCTCATTTGTCTGGAATCCTGTTTTTGTCTTCCAATTTGATTACAGCCTTCCTTGGAGGGCACCTGGCATCTGGGGCAAGAAACACTGAAGAAAATGGCGTCGGCTGATGCTTATGTACTCCAGCCGCTCTGACGTCGGAGAGAAATGCGACATCAGCCGATGTCGGACCCAGACTTTGGTATCTGGCCGACCGAGGGCTGCATGAAGCAGGACAACCCACATGTTATGACTGCAGTTGCATATCTATCGGACATCTACATTTATGGTAGGTACAAAACTGTACTTTTTCTCCCCGGGCCTCCACTGAAAACGGGCCTCAGGGCCCAGTGGACTTCCCCGGTAATCAAATTGGAAATAAATAAATAAATGTGTGAAAATGTTTTATGGTCTGATGAGACCAAGGTTGAACTTTCTGGCCACAATTCCAAAAGGTACGTTGGCACAAAAACAGCACTTCGCATCACTAAAAGAACACCATCCCCACACTGAAGTATGGTGGAGGCAATGTCATGCTTTTGGGGTTGCTTTTCTTCAGCTGGAACTGAGGCTTTAGTCAAGGTGGAGGGAATTATGAACAGTTTCAAATACGAATCACTTCTGGCCCAAAACCTTCAGGTGTCTGCTAGAAAGATGAAGAGGAATTTCACTTTTCAACATGACAATGACCCCAAGCGTACATCCAAATCAACAAAAGAATGGCTTCACCAGAAGAAAATTAGTTTTGGAATGGCCCAGCCAGAGCCCAGACCTAAATACAAAAGAAAATCTGTGGGGTGACCTGAAGAGGGCTGTGCACAAGAGATGTCCTCGCAATCTGACAGATTTGGAGCACTTTTGCAAGGAAGAGTTGGCAAATATTGCCAAGTCAGGATGTGCCAAGCTGATTAGACTCCTACCCAAAAAGATTGAATGCTGTAATTAAATCAAAAGGTGCTTCAACAAAGTTTTAATTTAGGGGTGTGCACACTTTCACAACCAGATAATTGTACGTTTTTTATTTTTTTCCCCCAACAGATTTGTTTGTGTGTTCAGTTTAGTTGTACAGGTTATAGGTCACATTAAAGGTGGGAAAAGTTTTGAAATGATTTATTGTGGTCTCTCTTTTTTTTGTTTCACAAAAACCTGGCATTTTAACAGGGGTGTGTACACTTTTTAATATCCACTTAATACTTTCTATTAACTGATTTCTGTTTACACAGAGCAAACACTTTAGTTGTTTCCACCTTTGTGGCCCATGCTGCAACTGAGAAGGGGCCACTGACCAGACTGACTCTTGCAGAAAAGCTCAGTTACTTAATTGGAGAGTGCAGTCCAAATTTGACATATATAAGCATGTATGTTGTTAAACTGAAAGCCTGCAAATTCTTTTGTGTATAGTTGCTTTTGTAGTCAGAACTAGAATACTTATATTTTTCCCCTAGAATAGCAGCTAGGCCCATTTGGGCTTAAAAAGGCTTGAACCAGTGACTAATATCTTCAGACAATTAATGTGCTAATGGCTTCAGTTACTGTCATGCCCCTGAAAATATTTTCCCCCTTAAGATTTGTAAAGGTAAGGAAGATACTGAGGAAATAGATGGCTTAGATTCCACTAGTTCATAGTTGAACTGCCTTTTCTAACTTATGGAATGTTCCTCAATTAGTAATGGTCTGCCATTAACTGAATTATACCAAAATGTAAATATTTTGGCATTATTTATTGCTACTTCAGCTTTATTATATAGCATAAATTCTAAGCTCTTTACAAGAAGCAAAACAGTGAACATGTAAAACCATGATCTAACAAAATACTTACAGAATGCTAGTAACTTTAAAAATGTCTTAAGCAAGAAGGCAACAGTACAGGAGATCACAAAAGATTTACAAAAGCTGGTAAAACAGCAGGAATAAAGTTCATTAAACTAGCTACAAACATTTCCTTTTTAGTGATGTTGTTAGTGTTTCACTGTTGCAGTCATTATATTTGGGTAATTTGTTGGCAGGTTGCCCTCAGTCGTCCTGATTAACAAAGTCTTGGGTCCTGCGTTGGTTGCTGTCCCTTCTTCCATCACGTCAGGTCGTCAGGGGTATAAAACATGCAGCCGACACCATTACATCAGTCTTTCTTGCCGCACGGTGCCCGAAGCAGAAGCAGTTCGCAAGTGCCGGTCGGCTGACCTCTGAAATTTTTGTTTGAGTTTCAGAACCGAAGACTTCAACTAAAAGCCAACTACCCCGTTGTGGAAACTTTTTCTTGCTCTTTACCAATGTCAGTAAAAAATTAATAATTGCATTACTTCTGGGAAGCAAATACCTCATAAGGATTTTCATTTGTACTGTATTCCTTGCCTAGGCCCTGATCGTAACGTACCTTGCTGTCGGTTTTGCTAGATTTAATGAACGCACTATTAAATGTCGGTATATTTTTGCTTCTAAATATTTTGGCTCACGATTTAAGTGTCCAGAAATGACGTCTGTTAGCATTCCGACTATCGGAATACCTAAAAAAAAAACGCAAAGAAAAAGAGACAGATCGTCTAGGTCCAAAACTGACGACTATGCTTCTAAGCTAGTCGCTAGTTCGCCGGTAGTCAGTGGGGTGCTTTTGCAGCCCCTGATACCCGCTACTTTTGATTCACAGGCCTCTACTGAGACCAATTCAGAGTCCGGTATGCCGCGAGATGCTTTAAGTTTTGAACCCACAGATGTCTCTACCTTAGATAGGTCCAGAGCCGCTGTGCAAGCACCGGCTTCTGAGGGTGTTTTCAGTCCTAAAGATTTATATATTAAACCAACGCCATCTTCAAAACTAAGGCCAAAATCTACTTCTGTGTCTAAAAAACAGACGCTTGGGCCACGTGTGCAGGCCCCTATGCCTAAAAAACAAATGATCAAAATGGCTGAAGATTTAATTACCTTGATCAGGAGTAGCTAACCCCCTCCTGCTAAGAGGCCTAGGCAAAGCACTGACTGAATCTTCAGATCAGGATTCTATTTCTTCTGACTCTTCTACTGAACAGGATTTGTCTATACCTACTTAAGAGGACACTGATGCAGAAGATTCCATCCCTTCTGCTTCTCCCCCTGAGGATTTCTCTTTTGGAGAAACTTTGCATACTTTAAGGGAACATTTCCACTGGGAAAGTCAAGATTTCTCTGAATCTAAAAAGAGACTTAGGGATTTTCTTGTTCTTCTTCCTCAGCATAGGCGTTTGGCTGTACCTCCTGTTCTAGACATTGTTGATGTTTTTTCAGAATCCAGTATAACTCCTGATTCTCTGTCTCTGGCTACTAGTAAGCCAGACAGAGATACTACAGTGTTCCTGACTTTTACAAATTCCTTTTCAAAAGCCCTACTGCTGATCCTGAAAGCATTTCTCAGGGTCCCAAGGGTGTTAAGGCCTCTACTGCTAAAAATCCTACCTCTTCTGATTCCAGGGTGCTGGATAGATGTGGTAAGAAGATTTACATGTCTGCAACCTTGGCAATCGGGGCTTTAAACTGTCAATTTCATAAGCTTAAATATCAACAGCATATCATGGGACTACTGAAACAGAAAACTATGTTAATCTCTGTGTGGAAAATAAAGATTTGCAGGATTTATTACATTCAGCTGAACAAGTTGGAAAACATACTTTGCAATGTGGTTTTCATTCCTTGGAGGCCTCTTGCAGGGCTGCTGTAACTGGATCTGTGCTAAGAAGGCATGCTTGGCTCAAAGAGCAAACTCTGCCTGACCATGTTAAGGCAAAATTGTTAGGATTCCCCTTTACAACAGGACCGTCTCTTGGTAATAAGGCTGAAGAAGTGTTAAAGATGGAAGATTAAGCAAAATCTATGCAAACTGTGAAAGATTTCTTAAAAGTGCAGCCTCCAAGATTTAGTAGGCACTGGCCTACTAAGAACTGGTCCTTTCCAGTTCCCTCGAGAGCCGCTCAAGTCAAATCCAGACATTCCAAAGGCTCCAGGTTTCAGTCACAAGGGACTTTTAGAACAAAACAATGGGGTGCCTCCACTTCCAAATCTGGAAACAACAAGGCACCTCCCTATGGAAAACACTCTCAATGACTTTCCTCTACAATCACCAAGCACTTACCTTTTAGCCGCCCCTTTGGGGGGGAAATTGGCACTTCATGCATGAAACTGGCAACATATTATCCAGGACAAATGGGTTTTAAATATAGTATCCCAGGGATACCGATTTCATTTCCACACATTGCCAATCCCAAACGGATGGCCAGATCTGCCCCCAAATCAGTGGGCAGAGGCCCAGAAACGAGTTTTGTCCCTCATGAATATGGGGGGGGGGGCTATTCAACCAGTACCAGAAGAGGAAAGGGACAAGATTTCTATTCAAGACTTTTCCTGGTACCCAGGCGTCCAATTCTGGACTTATCCACTCTAAATACATTTCTGGACATTCCAAAATTCAAGATGCTGACCCTTCAACAGTTACTACCTATGCTAGGCAAAGATGCCTGGTTGGTAACTCTCTAGGATATTCAGGTAAGCCTCTCCCAAGTCTAATCAGGGAATCTTGCAGAAGGTACCTCCACTTCAAAGCAGGCTACTTGCATTACCAGTTCTCTGTACTGCCCTTTGGCTTATCTACTGTGCCCAGGGTCTTCACAAAGTGCCTGGCTCCAGTAATTGCATTTTGCAGGCAAAGAAATATATTCAAATATTTCCATACCTGGACGTTTGTGTAATTCAGGCAGAAAACAAGGACATTCTTCTAAAGCATCTGGCGTTTGTAAAAAGGGTTATAACTGGTCTAGGATACACCATAAGTGAAAGTAAATCACAACTGGTACCCTCAAAAAATTACATTCCTGGGTGCAAGCTTGAATACAACTGCCCAGATGACTTGCCTTATGCCAGAAAAGCAAATTCAGTTGGTGATTTACTTCAAACATGTGGCCACAAAAGCCCTGCTATCTGCAAGGCAAATTCTGCAAGCCTTTGGGTTCATGGCCTTCTGTATTCTTCTAATTCCATATGCAAGACTGCATATGAGGAAACTTCAGTGGTACTTAAAAAAGTTTATGGAATCGACATTGTCACAGCCTGGAAACAATGATTCCTGTTATACCTTGCCTACAACTAGAGTTCCTATGGTGGGCAGAAGCCTGCCACCAAAACAAGGGACTGTCATTCACTCCACTCCCTGCTGCCCAAACCCTAACTATAGATGCATCAGACTATGCTTGAGGGGCTCATCTGGCAGGAAAGTGCATTCAGGGCAAATAGAGCCCAAATCAATTGCATCTACATATCAATCAGAAAGAGATGCTAGCTGTACAGAATGCTCTGACAGCCTTCAAGGACTACTTTCATCCAGGGCAACTAATGATAAAGACAGATAACACCGCAGTTATGTGGTACATAAATAAGCAGGGGGTGTACACATTCCTACTCCCTTTGTAGACTAGCCATGGCATTGTGGAACACAGCCTTGACTTATCAAATATATCTTCAAGCTCAATTCCTGCCAGGAAAGCTAAATACTCTGGCAGACGAACTAAGCAGAAATCTTATGGACCCACACGAATGGAAACTGGAACCACAAGTTTTCAACATGTTGACATGCAAATGGGGGAGCCCAGACATGGATCTTTTTGCCTCACCCCAGAACTATCAGTTGCACAAATTCTACACAAGAATACATCACAAAAAATCTTGGACAGTGGATGTTCTGTCATTCAGCTGGAAAAACCTATCAGTCTATGCTTTTCCCCCTCTGCTCCCCAAAGTCCTACTAAAAGTCAGACGAACCAAAAATTATTCTGATTGCTCCAGACTGGCCGTGCCGACATTGGTACCCACTCCTGCACAATGTGTCACACCTTCCTTCATGGCACCTGCCTCAGACACCTTACCTACTGTTTCAGCAGAACTACCAAATTCTGCACACTCGGCTCCAAACTTTGAATCTTGCAGCTTAGCTAATCAACTAATTTCACCCTTGACATCTCTCAGCAAACCTGTGATGGATGTCATCTTGGAGGCTAGAAGGCCTAGTACTAGAAAATCTTATGCTGACAAATGGAAAAGATTCTGTGCCTGGAACCAGTCACAAGAAGTAAGCACAGCAATGCCCAATATTCCTCAGATTCTGCAATACTCAACTGAGATGCTTCACAAGGGCCTATCTTTTTCTTCCATAAAAATCAGTGCCTTTGCCATTTCAGCTCATTACAACACAGAACCTCCCCTCTTTTCTCTTCCTCTGCTAAAGCAGCATCTCAGAGGGGCCAAAAACTTAAGACCTCCCAGGAGAGCACCAACTCCTGCATGGGACCTCAGTTTTGTTTTGGAAAAACTCTACCTCCTTTTGAGCCAGCTGCTACTGCGAACCTAAAATTTCTCTCTTGGAAAACAGCTTTCCTTTTAGCAGTCACTTTAGCTAGAACAATTTCAGAATTGCAGGCTCTTATGGCAGTGGAGCCTTTCATTATTTTTCATCCTGACAGAGTGGCTCTCAGGACCAGTCCATTTTTTATGCCTAAGGTGGTATCCAGTGTGGCTCTTAATCAGACCATTCATCTGCCAACGTTCTTTCCCAATCCACAGAACAAGGGTGAGCGGATTCTGCATTCATTGGATGTACACAGACAACTTAGATTCTACTTAGGACAAAATCTCTAAGAAAATCTGAACAACTACTGGTGGCATTTCAGTAAAACAAAATCCAAGTGAGGCAGCAAATACGACTTTAAGAAGCTGACCATTTATTTCATTAAAACGAAAAACAACGAATATATCGTATATCCAGTAAGCGCTTTCACATGAGTTGAACGTGAGCCAAAGAGAACGAGCAACACCAATCACCAGCCATCTACAGTGAATAGAAGAAGTGATGAGCCAGTGAGACGAGAAGAGAGGAGTTCACTTCCGCAAAGCAATATTTCAAGAGGGACAGAGATTTCAAATACAACGCCGAGAATTGCACAAATGGGAGAATCAACATCAACGGCTTGCAGTACAACTACAACAGAGAATGGAGAAGGACAGAAACTACGTACACATGATTTACAGACAATAGCGAACCCAAATGCATCTAGGGCTATAATACAAGATGTTCATAGAAAGAACCAAATGGAGTTGATGAGAGGGCAACACAGAATTTTAACGGTGACTTTTGCCCTTTCCCTTTACCTATACGAATACAACGGAGAATGCCGTGGTCACCATCGAATGGACCAAAGAAACGCAAACTACCAGAAGAACGTCTGGAATTTCAGAAAAAGATTCTACGACCTGTAAGTCAGACTTGGTAATTAACATTTCTCAGTATGCATTAACTGAACCAGAAAGAAGCCTGTTGAATAAAGGGCTTTCTTTCATACTAGCTAAAGACATTGATAGTGTTGAACACAGTATAGACTTAAAAATGTTCACCAGGAATTTAAATCTTAAAATGATTATTGACAATAAGAATAGCAATAGTAATACATCTAACATTTTTAAAAAAACCTCCGTGTTCGTTCCACAAACACATCCGTTGGTTGAAGTTTTTGAGAAAGCGATGGAAAGAGATTTAAATGAGTTCTATAAAAATAAGAACATGAAACATTATTTTTATAATCTGAATAAAGGAGAAGAAAAGGCACTTAAAGAACTACAGTTGAATAAAGATATAGTTATAAGGGCAGCCAATAAAGGTGGTTTTTAGACAGACATGTATAGAAGGAAGATGTTGGATTTATTAGCAGATAGAGAGGCATACTCTGAGATAGATTTGGTAAAGTTGAACAAAATTATTAATGTACAAGATGAATTGTATGATTTATTCCTATGCAATGTGATTGATTTTTACAGATATTTTTAAGAGAGAAACTGACTGTACCCACTTTGAGGCTTACCAAAGGTCCATAAAGATATCAAAAATCCACCAATGAGGCCAATAGTGTCAAGTAAGGGATGGCTCACTGAGACCATCTCTATATATTTAGAGAAACAGCTGAGGAAAACAGTAGAACAGACAGACGATGGTAAAGGACTCTCAACAGTTTGTAAAGAGCCTTTCAGACTACACGATACAAGAAAATAATATAGAAATCAGTTACATGGTAACTTTAGATGTGAATTCTTTATTTACTTTGATTCCAAATGACACAGGTGTAGAATATATGAGGTTATTTTTAAAAGAAAAGAATGTAGCAAGAGATTTAATCAAATGTGCCATGTTGATGGATATTCTAAAAAAATGTTTGTTTTTAGTGATTAATACTTCTTACAACAGATGGGGCTAGCCATGGGCAAATTCGTATGCCAACATTGTAATGGCATACTGGGAACACGTATATATAATGAGAAGTGAATATAAGGAGAACATATTGTTATACAAACGTTTTGTGGACAATGTTTTTCTATTGTGGAAAGGAGAGGAATCTAGACTCTTGGAATTTATTGAATATATAAATGGAACCACAAACTTTTTACTATTGACAGGAAAATGGTCAATAAAAGAGTTTTTGGATGTTCTCCTTATGAAAGAAGGGGACACCATACAAGGACAGCTATATAGAAAAGAATGCAGGAAGAATTCCATATTACACCGCACCAGTATGCATCCCTCCCACATTTATACTAATATAGTTAAAGGACAAGTAATAAGAGCATCTGGACTCACCAGTAGCGATTCCAAGTTTCAAGAAACAGTAAAGATAATGCATGGAGAATTCGAAGAAAGAGGCTATAGAAGAAAAGAAATTGATTATTTGTTTAAAGACAATATAGTTAGAACTTCCACGGGGCAACCCTTTGTACATCGCAGGAATTACGATTCTAATGCACTAGATAGAGGGAGAGAAGAAACGGGTATAAATAAACCTGTAATATCTTTTACAAATAATAATAAGATTAAAGAAATGTTTGCAAAGAACTGGAAGATTTTAGCTGTGGATGAGAAGTTATGTGCAATGGTAGGTCCTAGATTCACCAACAAAAACACAAAATCATTGAAACGTATAACTATGCTGTGAGAGTAGTGAGAAGAAACAACTTAGATCTACTAGAAAAGGGACTTTTGCATGCAGATGCTGCACTCCGTGTCCTTGTATGTTAAATAGTAATAAGTATATTCACCCTGACACAGGGAGGGGAGGGGATATGATTTTAGTACATATGCAGATTGTAAGACACAAGATTTGGTTTATTTGGCCACTTGTATTAAATGCAGCCCGTTTTATGTAGGCATGACTAATAGAACTTTAAGGGAAGGTGTGAAAGAGCATATATATGCAATAAATAAGGAAGATGAGAACAACGCTAGCAAAACATATTATGAATAATGGTACTACACATAGTTTTAGGTTTATGCCGATATAATTAATATATAGAAATGTCAGGCTAGGCAATTACAAGAATTATACTGAACAAAGGGAAATGAGATGGATACTGAGACTACAAGCAGACAAAGATTCAGGGCTCACTGATAGGGTTTCATTGAAACCCTTTCTAGCAGCCAGAAATTTTAAGCATTAAAATTCCATGCCTGAAGTTAATTTGAAAATTGTTACTACCCATTAGTTCTCTTTTGTGTATATTAAGTCGTTTTTTGAGCATTTAATATTGAATGGTTTTAAAACACATCATTAACATTTATTTTAGAGATGTAAGTTTTTTATATATTTTTTATAAACATCTGTTTTTATGAATAACACGTATATATGCAGTCGTTATGTATGGTAGTTTGTGCTTTTAGTATAGCAAAGACACAATAGGTTTAGGTTTTAGCTTTATATTTTCAATGCTATTTTATATTTTATGATATTTTGATATATGTTTTTTATTTTTTACGTGTACACATTTTACGTGTCTCTTACACATTTTTCATACATACTTCTACAGGAGTATACATACATTTTTATGTATGTATATGAATTTTATTTTTTATTTTTATGCTTTAAGCATTTGATGTATGAAGAGACTCCATGAATTGATTGCATAGTCGCATGTTGCTATATTCATTTAATATTCATAAGCAAGGAACATGATTGGTTTTATAATAGGATGATATTTAAAGGCAGTTAATGTAGAGTTGTTAACAATCTGAAGCATTGTTTGAATGTGAAAGCGCTTACTTGGATATATGATATATTCGTTGTTTTTCATCGTTTTAATGAAATAAATGGTCAGCTTCTTATAGTCATGTTTGCTGCCTCACTTGGTTTTTGTTTTACTGAGATTCGTTCTTTGTTGCCGTACTTGAGGCGCGTTACCCTTGATTGTGGATTCTGCATAAGTTATACTACTGGTGGCATTTGCTGCAGGGGCAGAGGGAAAGGCTATTTAAAAGCAGACTATTTCAAAGTGGATAAGCCATTGTATTAGTTTCTGCCATATGCACCATGGTAAACCTATCCCCAAGGGGCTCAGATCTCATTCCACTAGGGCTGTATCTACTTCTGCAGCCTTTTTGGGAAGTGTTCCTACCAGAGACATTCTAGTAGCTGCTACCTGGAGCTCAGTACATATGTTCACCAAACATTACCATTTTACCTCTCTTCTCTAAATCCAGACCTGGCTTTGCCACTGCTGTCCTGCAGGGCCTTATAGTTGCTCCTAATGCTGTATAAATCCATCCTCCCAACCATAGCTTTGGGATTCTACCCAAATGTAATGACTGCAACAGTGAAACACGAAGAACATAGTGCAGTTGTGTACACTTACCATAAATGTAGATGTTCGAGTGTATTCACTGTTGCAGTCCTGGTTACCCACCCTCCAGCCCCCTGTTATCTTACTATACCTCTCCTTTCTTTTACTGTGCTTAAAAGTCTTTTTGGTGCATTTGTTTTTGTTTGGAGGTATATTTTTTGTGTTTTAAATATTATCTCCACATTTGGGGGCACCTGACACCTGGGGCAAGAAAAACTGTTGTAATGGCTTCGGCTGCATGTTTTATACCCCTGACGTCATGGAAGAAGGGGCAGCAATCTACACAGGACCCAATACTTTGTTAATCAGGCTGACTGAGGGCAACCTGCCAGCAGATTACCCAAATGTAATGACTGCAACAGTGAATACATTTTAACATCTACATTTGTGGTAAGTGTACACAACTGTAATTTATTGCTCAACCATGTCCAACAGATCCATTAACACTCCATTTCCAATGAGAACTCTTGGTAAATTCTTGTCAGCTTGAACTCAAATTCAAGTATGTTGTAAACCAATCTACATTCAGGTCATAATATAAATAACTTGTAGTGTAACTTGGCAAACAATATATTAATCAAGAGGATGAACACCATATTTGCAGTTGTTGCACAACTCGGTAAGAATTGCAAAAATAACGTGAGCAAATTCTCAGAGAGACAAACACACAGGAAAGAAATGGCAGTGCGCGATGTTTGTATATCCCTCGAATCTTTAACCTGACGAGAAAGACAGTGAGAAAGAAGTCCTCTTAGCTAAACAGTGTTCAGCAGTGTAAGTAACCGAAGTATCTCCACAAAGATGGCACTGCTGACTGCTGCTCTTCACTTCCTCCAATTAAAATCTTCAGCTGGTGAAGATGAATAGTCCACTGTTTGCTACTTGCACAGCTTTGTGGAGATGTCACTTACTACTACTCGCTTCCTCCAAAGGTTCATTTCCAGGTGGTGGACATAAATGAATACTACATTGAGTGCAGCAAATGACTTGTGCTGCCCAATAAATACCAAACTGAAATCTGACCAGAGCCAAAACTCAAAAGTAGAAATAAATAGCCAATAGCAGCAGAAACAAAGCATCCATGGTTAGGCTAAAGCATCGGTGGGCAGTCTATAAATAAAGCATCGGTGGGCAGTCTATAAATAAAGCATCGGTGGGCAGTCTATAAATAAAGCGTCTGTGGGCAGTCTATAAATAAAGCGTCAGTGGCAGACATCTGTTTCTAGCTTCAGACAAGCCCACAACCACCATTGCCATAGAAATCCAGAAAGAGACTGGTCTGGAGTTTTGCTGAGATACTCTTTTAAACCATGGTGATAAAATATTACATTTCCTTTCTTGCAGTCTGTTCTGGAATCTCAGCGTGGCAGTAATACGTTGTGTGGATACATTTTGTCTCATTCTTAGCGCACACAAACTGACAACTACTGATTTACAGCTACAGTCCTAACAACACTGTTCAATTTCTGCTTTTATACAGGTTTTGTTGCATGCTAATGGAGAACAGCTACAGTCATCCCCCTGAATAACAGAAGAACTTGCACATACCCGGCAATTACAGACCCTTGGGTCTGACAAGCCTCTTATACAAAGCCATGGAAAGACTCTTCATGGACCTAATCAGTAAGGACATATGGCCTTTCCGAACACTGGACCTGTCTCAGTTTTCATTTGTAAAGGGCGGGTTATGCTTACTCAACCTGTGGGGCCTCTCTTGAAAAGGTCACCAATGCAATGGGTGAAGGCAACAAAGGTACACACTACCTCATCCTGGCAAAAGTTTGACACCTTTCCCAGTTGGGCATAAATGCAAATAAATCTGTCTCAGCTGCTAGATTGCCAACTGGCTAACAGGATGCAGACATCAAAATGGATGTTACCTCCACAGAGAAACCAGTGGTGTCCCCTAGTGTTTTTCTGTTCGGCATCTACGAAGTAAAAGCCAGTACTGAAGGGCTCTGGATTTGCAGATGACTCCAAGCTATGAGCAGTCATTGCATCCCCAAATGACTTGGCCATCATTCAGGAAGTTTATCCCAAATAAATAACTGGTGCCAAAATCATGGACTGAAACTAAATGCCAAAAAATGTATTGGTGTCCTTTGGGAGGAGATGTATTCCAGGGAAATACCACATTGAGAATATGCCCCTAAGAGTTGCCCCAGTTGAAGATTTGTTAACTTATGGGCAGTGGCTTAACGTTTGACCAGTATTGTGCCCATCATTGAGAAATTCCTTCTATATTGCACAGCTTATAAACACAGATTGTCTACATCAAGGGATGTCATTGTCCCCCTTTACATAGCCCTCATTAGGCCAGTCAACTGTAATGTCTGCCCCCTTTGGCTTATATTTGTCCAGACACATGCAACAACACGAATGCCCACAGAGATGCCTTACTAAAAGGTTGCAAAGCCTAGACAACATATCCTACATTGACCGACTCAAAGCTCTGTCACTATACTCTGTATCTTATCGACTGCTAAGGGGTGGCCTGTATCTGGCATACAAAGCATCCTCTGACCCTTACTGCACATCAGCAAGTCATATGGCATCAAATAGTCAAGGAATCTAAACTTCTTCTGCAACATCTCAAAATGGTTTGGAGGGACGGTTATATCTTGCAGAGGATGCCACTACTTTGGAACCTCAGCTTTGCATGTACCAGCTCATTGGTTGCATAATAGTATGGAAAAGTGGAAAGTTCTTTAAAGCAAAAATGGTTTCTGCAATTTTACTTCATAAAAGTGGCACACACTAACTAAAAGAAACTTTGCAGAGCTGTCAGGCTTGCATTTCTTTTCATTTTAGTATAAGCTAAGTTGTTGCAGTTACAAGTAAAAATTACCTGGTGAGTTTCAAACCCCTTAAGTACCCAACTGAATTGTGACTTCACCAGTAAAGCAGTTAACACAAGTGAGTGTTTTTGTTCCTAAAAAGGTAGAACTGTTTAGTCTTGCATATTTTTCTCCAGTCTTTCTGAAATGGGGCACTGTCATAACAGTACTCTATCATATTCTCATCCATTTTACCATTTAAACCATTCATTCTTACTAATTCAGATCCACTTAACCATTTAAACAATTTGATTTATCTGTATTACATTTTAAAATGAATAATGTTAACATTTTCAGACGTATTTTTTGACTTGGTTCAAGACAACTTTGATACAGTACTGTTTCCTGATTCTCATGCCTTTCTCTGATGTTCCTATAAAACCTGTAATAACTATAGCATTTTTGCTGTCACATTATTTTAATGCATACAGATTATCTTCCATATCACTGTTGCAGTATTCACTGAACTGATCTCCTGCCAAGGATATCCCAACATCTAACCAGTATACCAGAGACTTTAGATTTTATAAACGCTGTACATCACACATGTTCTCCTCATGAAGAACATAAATGTGACGTTGAGATGCAAATACAACTTCTTTGCTGCCTGCCCGAACCCCATTATCCAATGTCTGTCTGCTGGTGCTGGTTGCCAAGCAGTCTTCAGATAAGCAACCCGTGGGGGTGGGGCATTCTCTCTTTTTCTCAAAATTGTTATTTGTGTTAGTCATCCAAGAAGAGAAAATGTCAGTGTGGGAAGCACATTCCTCATAAAGACCGTCCTGACCAGTGTCTTTCCTTGTACTTCCGATGGCCATACCCAGTGTTCTGTCAGACCTTTGTCCCTAAGACACTATGTAGTCACTTATCTTCCCCCTCCATGTACCTTGAGAACCAGTGTCTTAAATTGTTGGCTCAGGGTGTTGTGGCGGAATCCTCTCATTCTGTGGGACAACCATCTTCCAAGAAGTCTAGGCTTGATCCAGTTGCTGTCCAGCCTCCAGCATATGCCTCTAGAAGCTAGTGAAAGCCCTGAAGTTGTCTGTATTTACATCTGATTCCTGTGCTGCTACCCTTTCGGAGACCAGCATGGATCAGAGTTCTCACATGTCCTCTATGACTCAACATCTGCTCCAGGGGGAACCACGGTTGACTATTTCTGAGGGGCTGTGGGGACTCCAAGTCTTAGACTGGAAAGCGATTCACATTGCTATCATTGAATAATGCCAAGGGTCTGAGCTACAGAAGGTTGTTGGGACAGATATTCCTCCTCTTAAGACCAAGCATATTACCTCTGGTGCTAAAGATCCCCTGTGTGAATGGCAGGATTTTACTTGAGGCTTGTTCACTGCCTTGTTGGCCTTGAAGCCTCCTCAAGGGGTGTCAGTCCCTCCTCTTCCCTGTTTTTTTCCCCAACTGTTAAGAGGACAAGGAACTGGATTCCTCAGATGTGGATCTAGATTCCGTGGAGAAATCCCTTGCCTACTCTCATACTTTTTTCTGTAAAGTGTGGTTCAGAGTAAGAGGATTCTTTTGAGCCTGGATTCGCCCTTGGAAGAATTATCCTTTTGGGATACTATTGCTCATATGATGGAGTACTTTAAATAGGACTGCTCTCAGGTCTTTGACATTCAAAAGAGAGGTGGTATGAGCTTTTACAAATGGGAGACTCTTGTCATCCTTTGTTGGCAGCACTTTTGGACACCTTGTTTTGCTGCCTTTGTAGATTTTGACTGTCGGCCCCCAGCTCCTAAAAAGAAACCTAACAGGTTCTGCAAGGTGCCTCAGGACTGCAGTTTCTTGTTTAAATGTCCTTCTGCTGAACCTTCTGTGGTTTGTTTCAGCAGATAAGTTTTCTAAATTTTTGTCTTCTGATAAGGATAGTAGAGCTGTAGCAAGGCTGAGAAAAAAAAATGTATATTGCTGCTACTTTGTCATTTTGGGCTATTAATTACGAAACCCACATGACCAGGTAGGTCTTGGCTCCCTTTTCAGGTGCCTTATTCAGAAGGCAAAGCTTCAGCTCACTCCCTGCTTGTGTCCATTTCCCAGCTCAGTCATAACTCTATAAAATGCAGTTATTCTTGCCTTTGTCTTCAGGCCTTGCCTAAGGATATTAAAGCCAAACTTTTGGATGCTGCCCTAGAAAATTAAAAAAAATATTTTGGGACAGCTGCTGCTAACCTGTTTAAGTCCTTCCAGGATAAGGGGAAGGCCATGCGGGTACTTGAGTATGTTTAGGTCTTCCCTGTACCCAAATTTCAGGGGAATTACCCTATTAAATCTGACTTTGTTCATAGGATTTCTTGTCAACCTCCTAAAGGTAAGGTGGTGTCCAGGACCTCCTGTTAAGTGCACTCTAAACTCATAAATCTCAGAAGCCTTTCGGGACAAGCCTGTTTCTATTTAACATTTTGCCTCCTCTTCTCCTCTGCCAGGTCCCCTTGTCTCTCTTCCTTCCAAATTGGCAACAGATCACCTCAGACTCCTATGTGCTCTCTCATTTGTCGGGTTATTTCATGACATGGAAATCCCCCCCCCCCCCTCAGGCATATTCTGCAGCCTCCTCCAGACTGGCTGTGCATTTTGGACCAGGGTACCATTCAGTCTGTTCCACCTACCCAAGTGAGAAGAGGTTTTTACTCCAGGATGTTTTTGGTTCCTTGGAAGGAGGGGATTTGGAGTCCTCTTCTGAATCTCTCTCTCCTCAACACTTTTTTTCAAAGTCCCTTCTTTTAGGTTATCTCCTCAGACTTAGTTTCTTCTTTTCCTTCAGGGATGTTCGTGTTTCACTGCTGCAGTCATTACACTTGGGTTATCCTGCCGTCAGGCGGTCCCGCAGTCGGCCAGAGTTCCAAAATCTTGGTCCTGCGTCGGTTGCTGTCGCTACTTCCAGGACGTTAGTGCGCCAAGGGTATATAAGATGCAGCCGACGCCATTTTCTTCAGTCTTTCTTGCCGCGCGGTGCCCGAAGCAAAAGCAGTTCACAAGTGCCTATCGGCCGACTCCTGAGATTTTCAAACTCTAATTCCAGAACCAAAGTCTACAGTAAAGCTAAGTACCCCATTGGGGAAACTTGCCTCAAACCGATGTCAGTAAAAGTTAATAATTACATTTCTTGTGGGAAGCAAATACCTCATAAGGATTTTCATTCTTACTGTATTCCATGCCTAGGCCCAGACCACAACGTCACTAGTTGTCGGTTTTGTGCTAGATTTAACAAGCACACTATTAAACGTCGGTTTGATTTTGCTCGCCATTATTTTGGCCGAAGGTTCAATTATACCATGCCGTTGGAACAACCGACCGGAATGCACAAAAAACGCAAAGACAAAGATAAGGACAGGCATCAGAGGTCCAAAACTGACGATGAAGCCTCTTCTAGGCCAGTCGCCGGTTCTCAGTGAGGTGCATTTGCAGCCCCTGACACCCGCTACCTCAGAGCCACAGGCCACCTCCGACTCCCCACGTGGAGATTTCTAGGCCTCTGGAAACTCTAGGTATTGGGCCTACGGAAATTAACCCCTCAGATGGGTCCGGAGCCGCTGAGCAGGCATCGGCTTCTGAATGTGTTTTCAGACCTTCACAGCTTACCATCAAAACAACAACCAAGTACAGCATTCACCTGGACAGGCCTCCATGCCTATAAAACAGATGCTCAAAATGGCCAAAGACCTAATTACTCTGATCAGGGGTTCCCATCCCCCTCCTGATAAAAGGCTTAGGCAGGATACAGACTATGATTCCTCTGACCAGGTTTCCATTTCTTCTGATTCCTCTTCAGACCAGGGATACTCTTTACCCCCCTATGAGGACTCTAATACTGAAGAATCTATCCCTTCAGCCTCTCCTCCTGAGGATTACTCTTTTGGGGAAACTTTGCATACCATGAGGGAGCATTTCCATTGGGAGAGCCAGGATTATTCAGAATCCAAGAAAAGGCTCAGATTTTCTTTTATTGCCTCAGCACAGGCCCCTTGCTATTCCGCCTGTGTTAGATATTGTGGATGATGTGTTCTCTGAATCCAGTTAACCCCTGATTCTTTGCCCCCAGCACCAGTCAAGCCAGATAGGTACTACAGAGTCCCTGACTCTCACAAATTTCTTTATAAAAACCCTGCTCCTTGCTGCTGACCCAGAAACTATTTCCCATTGTCCCAAAGGGGTAAAGGCTTCCACTGCTAAAAATCCAGTTCCCTCTGACAGGGATTCTAGAGCATTAGATAGATGGGGGAAGAAAGTTTACACTTCTGCAACTTTAGCAGTAAGGGCTTTAAATTGCCAGTTCCACATGCTTAAATACCAACAATATTTAATGTTTCTGTTAAAACAGAAAATGCTTACAAGCTCAGAAGGTCCTGACTATAAGGAAATGCAGGATTTGTTGCATGCAACTGAACAAGTGGGAAAACATTTTCTGCAATGTGGTTTTGATTCATTAGAGGCTTCTTGTAGAGCCGCAGTTACAGGATCTGTGATTCGAAGGCATGCTTGGTTAAAAGAACAAGGTTTACCTGATCATGTTAAGGCAAAATTGTTGGATGCTCTTTTACAGCATGATATTTTGTTTGGTGTTAAGGTAGAAGAGGTACTAAAGAAAATGGAGGATAAGGCAAAATCTATGCAAACAGTGAAGGATTTCTTACAGGTACAGCCACCTCGATTTAGCAGAAATTGGCCTTCTAAAAATTGGTCCTTTCCTGTGTCAGACAGACCACAGAGAGGCAGATACAGATGCCCAAGAGGCCGATCTCAGCCCCAAGGCTCTTACAGACCACGACAGTGGGGTGCTTCTACCCCAAAAGGAGAAGACAAGTCACAACCTTATAGGAAACTGTCCCAATGACTTCCCCCTTCACATGCCGAGCACTTACCTTTTGGCAGCTCCCTTAGGGGGGAAAACTAGCTCTTTTTCACAAAGTTTGCATATAATCACCCAAGACCAGCGAGTTCTGGATATTGTGTCTCAAGGTTACAGGTTCCACTTTCACACACTACCAAGGCCAAAAGGAATGCCAGACCTGCCACAAAATCAATGGGCAGAGACACAAAAACAAATTACAGCCCTCATGGACATGAGCGCTATTCAAAAAGTGCCACAACAGGAACAAGGACAAGGATTTTACTCAAGACTTTTCTTGGTCCCCAGAAAGGACAAAGCCTGGAGACCCATACTGGACCTATCTACTCTAAATACTTACCTGGATGTTCCAAAATTCAAAATGTTTACACTACAGCAACTTCTTCCCATGCTGGGCAAGAAGGCTTGGCTTGTTACTTTGGACCTCAGAGGCATACCTGCATGTCCCAATCAGACAAAATTGCAGAAGATACCTCAGATTCATAGCTGGCACAATGCATTACCAATTCTCTGCACTGCCCTTTGGCTTATCTACTGCGCCCAGGGTCTTCACAAAATGCGTGGCACCAGTAATTGCATTTTGCAGACAAAAATTAATTCAAATATATCCCTACTTGGACGACTGTCTTATTCAAGCAGAGAGCAAGGACATTCTTCTAAAGCATATGGCGTTTGTAAAAAGATTGCTAATTTGCCTAGGGTACACAGTAAACGAAAAGAAGTCAAAACTAGTGCCCTCACAAGAGATAATATTCCTGGGTGCCAGGTTAAATACAACTGCCCAGATGGCTTATCTCACACCAGACAAACAATGACAACTGACTCAGTACTTTCAATTGATGGCAACAAAAACCCAACTCCCTGCAAGAAAAATTCTGCAGGCCTTGGGGTTCATGGCGTCCAGCATGCTACTAATACCGTATGCCAGATTGAATATGAGGAAATTACAATGGTACCTAAAAAGTGTTTGGACTCAACACTGTCACAGTTTGGAAGCAGTAATACCACTTATTCCCTGCCTACAACAGGAGTTTCGATGGTGGGCACAGGCATGTCACCACAACAAGGGACAGCCTTTCACTTTACCCACAGCCAGGCAGACACCAACAACAGTTGCTTCGGATTACGCCTGGGGGAGCACACATGGCAGGAAAATGTATTCAGGGCAAGTGGGCCGCAGACCAAATGCATCTTCACATCAATTAAAAAGAGATGCTAGCTGTACAAAATGCCCTAACAGCTTTCAAGGACCTTCTGCATCCAGGACAACTATTACTAAAGACGGACAACACCACAGTTATGTGGTACATAAACAAGCAAGGGGGCACTCATTCCTATCCCCTCTGCAGACAAGCCATGACTTTGTGGAACACAGCACTGACCTATCAAGTTCATCTGCAAGCACAATTCCTTCCAGGAAAGAAAAATACTCTGGCAGACTACTTAAGCAGAAACATCATGGATCCTCACGAGTAGAAATGAAATCCACAAATGTTCAGCATAACACAAAAATAGGGGTGCCCAGACATAGATCTTTTTGCCTCCCCTCTGAACTGCCAACTACAGAAATTCTGCGCAAGGACTTAACCACACACAAGCATGGAAAGTGGATGCTCTCTCGTTCAGCTGGAAAACCCTAAAAGTTTATGCCTTCCCACCACTGCTTCTCCTTTCAAAGGTACTCCTAAAAGTCAGACAAGAATGGCCAAAAATGATCTTGATTGTCCCAGACTGGCCACGCCAGCACTGATTACCCAGTCTTAAAGAACTTGGTTCAAGGCCCAGCATGGATTTTACCTCAAATTCCTCCTCGACTGACTCAACAAAACAATCAGATCCTGCACAGCCAGCTCAAAACCTTAAACCTGGCTGCATGACAGATTACTTAGCCAAGCAACCAACATCTCTCTCTAAAGCTGTTATGGATGTCATTTTGGAGGCCAAGAGGCCCAGCACCAGGAAATCCTATTCAGAAAAGTGGAAGAGATTCTGCGCCTGGAACCAGGCTCAAAGCTTTGACCCTCTTGTTCCAAATATTCCTCAGATATTGCAATACTTAACTGAGATGCTGGACAAAGGCCTATCCTTTTCATCCATTAAGATCCATGCCTCTGCCATCTCAGCTCATTACAACACGGATCCTCCTATTTTCTCTCATCCATTATTAAAATGGTACCTCAGAGGGGCTAAAAACATAAGACCGCCCCAGAGAGCACCAACACCAACTTGGGACCTCAAATTTGTCTTGGAAAAACTAACTTTACCTCCTTTTGAGCCAGCCAGTTCAGCAGAATTAAAATGTGTCATGGAAAACTGCTCTGCTTCTGGCAATAACCTCAGCATGAAGAGTCTGAGTTACAGGCACTAATGGCAGTGGAACCTTTCATCATTTTTCATCAGGACAGGGTTTCTTTAAGAACAAACCCTACATTTATGCCACAGGTGGTATCCAGTGTGGCTCTTAACCAAACTATTCACTTGCCAACATTTTATCCAAATCCCCAGAATAAAGGGGAGAGACTTCTGCACTCATTGGACATACACAGGCAGTTACGCTTCTACTTGGACAAACAAAAGCTTTCAGGAAAACTGAGCAATTGTTTGTAGCATATGCTGCAGGATCACAGGGAAAGGCTATTTCACAGCAGACTATTTCAAAGAGGATAGGACACTGTATCCATTTCTGCTACACACAGCATGGAAAAACTGTACCTAGCAACATTAGGCCACATTCCACCAGGGCAACAGCCACTTCAACTTGCCTACCTTAGAGGAGTACCTACCAAGGATATTTTGGAAGCTGCAACTTGGAATTCAGTGCACACCTTTACCAAGCATTACCCCTTGCCTCTTTACTCTAAATCCAGAGCTGACTTTGCCACTGCAGTGCTGCAGGGCCTCATAGCCACCCCGACTCCTTTATAGACCCAGCCACCCAACCTCAGCTTTGGGATTCAACCGAGGTCTAATGACTGCAGCAGTGAAACACGATGAACATAGTACAGCTTTGTACCTACCATAAATGTAGATGTTAGAGTGTATTCACTGCTGCAGTCCAGGTTACCTTCCCTCCATCCCCTCTTTCTTAGCTGGGACTTATCTATAACTTTCTACCCTATACAACCTATGTGGTGTATTTGCTTGTAACTGAAGGTATTGTTTTTATTTTTTATGTATGTTTTATTAGCAATATGTATTGTCTACCTATTTAGGGGCACCTGACATCTGAGGCAAAAAAAAACTGAAGAAAATGGCGTCAGCTGCATCTTGTATACGCCTGGGGCACTGACATCAGGGAAGAAGCGACAGCAACCGACGCCGGACCAAGACTTTGGAACTCTCGCCAACTGCGGGACCACCTGATGGCAGGATAACCCAAGTGTAATGACTGCAGCAGTGAATACACTCTAACATCTACATTTATGGTAGGCACAAAATGTACTTTCCTTGGTATCTGTAGACCTTGAGGATTTCTGTCTTCACATCCCTATTTACCCTTTGTTCAGGAAATTTTTACATTTCTCTGTTTCTCTGTTTTTCAGTTCTCTGCTTTGCCTTTGGCTTTTTTACTTTCACAAGGGTATTAACCAAATGCCTCGATCCTGTCTTTCCCTTTTGCAGACTTTGAGGTATACAGATACTTCCTAATCTAGGCAACCTGCTTATTCAGGCGCCTTCTCCCAAGATCTTCACTTTTACCACTTGTCTTTCACAAAGTCTAGGGTTCATCACCAATCTCAAGAAGTTGGTGCTTACTCCCTCTCACGATCATAGTTTTTCTCTGTTGTAGGATTCAGACTGTTCCTATGTTGGCCTCTCTTCCTGCTCCCAAAGTTTTGTCTCTGACAATCTTCTTCCGGTCGCTTTTTTCTCTGTCCTGTTATGGCAAGGGAATTTCTCATGAATTTGGGGTTATGGCCTCCATCATTCCCAATCTACGTTTTGCCAGACTCCATATGAGGACGCTTCAGTGGTACCTCATATCACTATGGCTTCAGCATTGCCACTCCCTGGAGTTCCCTGTTCCTTTGCTTCCTTGTTTCAAAGTTTAACTGCATTGGTGGATTCAGCAAGTTCTCTCAATCTGGGACTCCCCTTTCATGCTCCAGTTCCTACAGTCAACACACTGACGCTTCATACCTGGGATGGGGTGTTTCATGTGGCCATCTTGAAAGCTTAAGGTCTCTAGCCTCCTCATCATAGGGAAGACCATGTCAGAGATGAGGGCCCTATTTCTGACACTCTAGGCCCTTCATTCCCTTTTTCTCCCTGACACCCTGAAAATCTTCAGACAGTACTATGGTATATCTGTAAGCAGGGTGTGCAAGGTCTTGCCTGCTTTGCAGGCTGGCTCTTCATACCTGGAATCTGGCCATCAGTTATTGGATGATTCTTCAGACAGTTTGTATTCCTTCAGAGCACAATCTAGTGGCAGAAGGACACGATCTAGTGGTAGACCGAGCAAGTCCAGAACACACAGGTGCACGAAGGGATGCTTCACAGAGATGTGTTTTTGGACATGGTCCATTTATGGGGTTTTCCTCCGGTAGCTCTTTTTGCCTCCCCACTGAACAGACAACTTCTATATTCATTTTGAGAGTAACAAGTCCTCTGACTTGGAAAAGTGGATGCCCTGTCTTTTTTCATTGGAAGAGAAGACATGACCTTTCTCTGTTGCCAAGAGTTCTGCACAATGTTAAGAAGAACTCTTCAAAAATCTTGTTGGCGACTTTCTTTTGCCCCGGACAGTAGTGGTTTTCCTCCCTCTTTTTCACCAGACCAGGGGCAGTCACCACAAGTTAAGTCACTGTGTGGATCTTCTCACACAAGACAAAGGGATATCTTATCCATCCTCATCTGTCCACTCTTCAGACGACACTGTGGGTGATAAGATTTTGATCCTTTTAGACACTTCTTCTGAGGTCATGGTTCTGGTTAGCAGGAGGCCAGGAAACAGACTACCAGGAAATTTTGTCTAAATGGAAAAGCTTTTCTCTCTGGTGCCTGCCATCAGGATCCCTTCTCAGTAGGGGTTCCTCTGGTTCTATCTTGTGTGGGATCTGCTCCATGGTGGCTTGCCATATTCTACAGTTAAAGCTCACCTATCGGCTGTCTCTGATAGTCTGCCTTTGAACCTTCATTTGGCCTCTCTGTTTGAGGTCTAGCAATTTCTTAAACACGTCCTTCATATCAGGCCCCCAAGGCAGCCCATTCGTACTTATTGGGATCTCAATTTTGTTCTTGAAAACTTGCCGTCTGACTCCTTTTAAATCTGCTAGTTCAGCTTCCTTGCAGCTTTGTACTTGGAAGACTATTGTACTGTTGGCTGCTCTGCCAAAGAGTATGCCTGGCATCAAGCTGTCACAGCCATCCTTCCTTTTTTTTTTTTAATTTTTCGCAGATAGTGTTTCCTCATATTAATCCTCCTTTTTTGCCCATGGTGGTTAATGAGTTATTCCTTAATCAGTCTATTCAACTTCCTTCATTTTTCCTTCTAAGCAGTCTGCTAGTGAGAGAGAGCTCCACACCTTGGACCTGCATAGACGTCGCTGATATTTGGATAAAATAAAGCTTATTTGCAAATCTGAGCAGTTTTTAGATGTCCTTCAAGGATGCATCTGCAGTCATAACATACGGGTTGTCCTGCCTCAGGCAGCCCTTCGGTCGGCCGGATTCCAAAGTCTGGGTCTGGCCTCGGCTGATGTCGCACTTTCCCCGACGTCATAGCTACTGGGGTATAAAGGCATCAGCCGACGCCATTTTCCTCAGTCTTTCTTGCCGCGCGGTGCCCGAAGCAGAAGCTGTTCGCAAGTGCCGGTCGGTCAGATCCAGAGATTTCAGCTACCGAATACTTCGAAAAAAGCTAAGTACCCCGTTGGGGACTCTTTCTTGCCTCAGCCAATGTCAGACAAAGTAAATAATTGTTTAACTTGTGGGAAACAAATACCTCATAAGGATTTCCATTCTTACTGCCTTCCCTGCTTAGGCCCAGACCACGACGTATCAGCTTGTTTAGCCTGTGCCTCCTTCAACCGACGGACTCTTAGACATCGGTCGGAGTTTGCAGAAGAATTTTTCGGATCCGCTTTTGCATATAAAATGCCATTGGAGACTCCGACTACGCATTTGGCCAAAAACCGCAGGGAAAAGGACCGACACTCGCGGCCCGCGGTTTCGGCTGAAACCACGGCTAGGCCTACCGCGAGTGTCTCTGTTTCGGCTGAAACCGAGCCCTCGGTTCTTCCTACGACAGAAACCTTACCTCCGACAACCAAACCTTACCTCCGACAGCCGAGGCCACAGAGGCCCCGGCTGAGTCGGCTTCAGAAATCCCTACTGAAGCTAGCGCTCAAGATTTGTCCGACACCATTCCATTGGACATATCTACACCTGCACGTGGGGCAGCTAGGCCCCCAGCTTCTATGTCTATTAAGGCCTTCTCCAGGGCTAAAGCTGCAAACTTTCAAAAGCTTTACCTGCCAAATCTACTTCTCAGAGGCCTTCCTCAAGTTCTCAGATTCTCAGTCTTGCTGAGGACCTGATATCCTTGATTAGGGGCTCCCAAACTCACCCAGACAGGGCCTCCCAACCACCACCAGACAAAAGGCCTAGGACTAAACCCTCTGAACCTGTCTCCTCTGATTACTCCACGGATGGATCTGATTTGTCAGACCATCAAGAAGGGGCCTATTCTCCTTACGAGGATTCAGATGCTGAAGATTCTATCCCTTCTGCCTCCCCTCCTGAAGAATTTTCCTTTGGGGAGACCTTGCACTCTGAGGGAACACTTTCAATGGCAGGGTCAGGATTTTTCTGATTCGAGAAAAAGGCTAAGGACTTTTTTACATTTGCCCCAGCATAGGCCCTTAGCCATACCACCAGTGCTAACTGTAATTGATGATGTGTATAATGATGTTAGTTCTGCACCTGATTCTCTTCCTCCGGCCCCTGCCAAACCTGACAGATACTACAGGGTCCCGGATTCTCACTTCCACCTGTATAAGGCCCATGCTGCAGATCCAGAAACTATTTCACAGGGCCCAAAAGGTGTTGCAGCTGCCACTGCCAAAAATCCCCTACCCTCTGACAGAGAGTCTAGAGGATTAGAGAGATGGGGTAAAAAGGTTTATACATCTGCTACTCTTTCTGCCTGGGCTTTAAACTGTCAATTCCATATGATACAGTACCAAGAATATTTGTTAGATCAGCTGAATAAGAAGCTTTCTTCTCCTGAACCTTTAGACCGTAAATCCCTTCAGGATTTGGTACATTAACTCTCAGCAGGTCAGTAATCATTTCTTAAAATGTGGCTATGATGCACTGGAGGCTTCATTTAGATCAGCTATGACTGGGGCAGTAATTCGTAGGCATGCCTGGGTAAAAGAGCAATCCCTGCCAGACCATGTCAAGGCTAAGCTCCTAGATGCTCCAATGGAGAAACAAAGTTTATTTGGCTCCCCTGCAGAGGAGATTCTAAAGAAGGTTGAAGAAAAAGCTAAATCTGTGCAAACAGTAAAGGAATTTCTACAGGTCCAACCTCCGAGGTTCAGCAGAAACTGGCCTTCCAAGAATTGGTCCTTTCCAGACACCTCCAGAGCACAGAGAGGCAGGAATAGACGCCCTCGAGGCAGAGGTCAATCAAAAGGTGCCTATAGGGGCCGTCAGTGGCAGCCTGCCAACCAGAGGAGTACTGCCACAGCTGCAACTACAACCACTAGCACAGGACAGACACAATGACTTGACTCTGATTCCGCATACCAGAGAACAACTGGAAGCTCCCTTGGGCGGAAAGCTGGCTTTATTCTCAAAAAACTGGCATTGCATTACAAAGGACACATGGACATTGCAAACAATAGACAAAGGATACAGGTTTCACTTCCACACTTTACCAAAAAAGAGCGGAATGCCAAACCTACCACCAAATCAGAAGCCAGAGGCTTTAAGACAAATCAAAAATTTACTTCAGATGAAAGCGATAGAAAGGGTACCATCTATGGAACAAGGCCAAGGATTTTACTCCAGACTATTCCTTGTACCAAGAAAAGAAAACCAATGGAGGCCTATTCTCGACTTGTCCGCACTGAACACATTTCTCATTGTACCAAAATTCAAAATGCTGACCTTACAGCACTTCTTCCCATGTTGGGCAAGGAGTCTTGGCTGGTGACTCTAGATCTCAAGGAGGCATACCTGCACGTCCCTATCCGACCAGATTGCAGAAGACACCTCAGATTTCTTGCAGGATCAGAGCATTATCAATTCTCAGCATTGCCCTTTGGCTTATCTACTGCGCCCAGAGTATTCACGAAATGCCTGGCATCAGTAATTGCACATTGCAGACTTCAGGGAATTCAAATCTACCCATACCTGGATGACTGCCTAATACAAGCGGACAACAAGATAAAATTGATAAAGGATTTGGCCTATGTCATACACTTTCTACAGGCCTTGGGATACACAGTCAACATCCAAAAGTCAAGACTAGTGCCATCCCAAAGGATAACCTTTTTGGGTGCAGATCTGGACACAATAACTCAGATGGCTTTTCTCACAGAAGAAAAACAAAAACAACTTCCAGATTATTTCATGACTTTGACAAGACAAACTCAGCTTACTGCAAGGAAAGTCCTGCAGGCCCTGGGTTTCATGGCATCCTGCATAATCTTGATCCCACATGCCAAGCTGCACATCAGAAAATTACAATGGTACCTAAGGAATGTATGGTCTCAACACAGACACAGTCTAGAAACCATGATACCAATCATTCCATGCCTTCAAAAGGAATTCCTGTGGTGGGCTCAGGCCTGCCAGTCCAACAGAGGGTCGCCTTTCACGAAACCAAAACCAAGGCAGACCGTCACCACGGATGCCTCAGACCTAGGATGGGGAGCACACATGGAGGACAAATGTATCCAAGGCCTATGGTCTCAAGGACAGCTAAACTTGCACATAAACCAAAAGGAGATGCTGGCAGTGAAGCATGCAATCGAGGCATTCAAACCATTCCTCCAGCAAGGGCATCTGCTGATAAGGACGGACAACACCACGGTCATGTGGTACATAAACAGGGAGGCACGCATTCCTACCCTCTGCCGGATGGCAGTGGATCTGTGGAACCTAGGCCTGAATCTCAATATCCAGCTGCAGGCCATATTTGTACCAGGAAAAGAGAATTCACTAGCAGACAGCTTAAGCAGGACTACCACGGATGGTCACGAATGGATGCTGCATCCAGACATCTTCAAACTCATAACAAAGAAATGGGGATTGCCAGAGATAGACCTGTTCACCTCCCCTCTCAACCACCAACTGAAGAAATTCTGCTCAAGGACATACCACCCACAAGCCTGGAGGGTGGACTCTCTCTCTTTCAGCTGGAATGCCCTAATAGTGTATGCATTCCCACCTCTCCCATTGATGTACAAGGTTCTTCTGAAGATCAGGGAGGAACAGCCAAAGGTGATACTAATAGCTCCGGACTGGCCAAGACAACACTGGTATCCGCTACTGAAAAACATGTCTCAGGCGAACTCATGACCTCTACCCCTATGGCCTCTTCTTCTAACGCAGAACAGTTTCAAGACCCTGCATCCAAGCTTGAAAACTCTGCAACTAACTGCCTGGAAAATTGCTTAAAACCAAACTTTATCTCAGAGGGTCAAGGACATTATCCTGGAGTCTCGCAGACCCTCCACAAGGAAAGCATACTCTGCTAAATGGAGGAGATTCCTCATTTGGAGCACATCAAAGGGCACAGATGTTACAGTGGCAAACCTAGCACACATCCTAGAATACTTAGCAGAATTGTTCCACAATGGCCTGTCTGACTCTTCCATTAAGATTCATGCTTCAGCAATTTCAGCAGAATACAATATGGATCCTCCTCTCTTCTCTCACCCTCTACTCAGACTTCTGAGAGGGATCAAAAATGTTAAACCTCCAAGGAGACCCCCTCTACCTGCATGGGATCTCAATTTTGTGCTGGAAAAATTGACAGTACCTCCTTTTGAACCAGCAGCATCAGCAGACTTACAGTTTTTATCTTGGAAAACTGCTTTCCTTCTGGCAATCACTTCAGCAAGAAGAGTATCCGAGCTACAGGCATTAATGGCAGTGCAGCCTTTCATTATTTTTCACCAGGATAGAGTGTCTCTGAGAACCAATCTAACTTTCATGCCAAAGGTGGTATCCAGGGTACCCTTGAACCAAGCCATTCATTTGCCTACGTTCTTCCCTAACCCACAGAACAAAGGAGAGAAACTCTTGCACACCTTGGATATACACAGACAACTACGCTACTATCTGGACAGAACTAAAACTAGCAGAAAAACTGACCAACTTTTTGTAGCCTATGCAACTGGGGTGCAAGGAAAAGCAATTTCCAAGCAGACAATTTCAAAATGGATAGGAAATTGCATTCGCTTTTGTTACTCTTTTCATGGAAAGACAGCTCCTGAACATATCAGGCCTCATTCCACAAGGGCCACAGCCACCACTACAGCTTTCCTACGAGGAGTGGCTACCAAGGACATTTTAGAAGCTGCTACTTGGAGCTCCGTGCATACATTTGCCAAGCATTATAATCTACCTTTATACTCCAGATCCCGAGCAGGCTTTGCAACTGCAGTTTTACAGGGGATCTTAACTACACCATCCTTATCTTAGTACCTCCTCCCCCAATTTGGCTATGGTATTCTACCCATATGTTATGACTGCAGATGCATCCTTGAAGGACATAGTACAGTTTTGTACCTACCATAAATGTAGATGTCCGATAGGTATGCATCTGCAGTCAGGATTACCCACCCTCCTTCCCCTCTGTGGTATTCCTAGGGTGCTTACCCCTCTTTCAGCTAGCTGGGGGAATCTGTTATGGTGTATTTGTTTGTTTGTTTGTATATATGTATATATATATTTTTTTTGCTACTGTTTGGAACATTCAACATTTACCCAAATTTAGCCTTCCTAGAGGGCACCTGGCATCTGGGGCAAGAAAGACTGAGGAAAATGGCGTCGGCTGATGCCTTTATACCCCAGTAGCTATGACGTCGGGGAAAGTGCGACATCAGCCGAGGCCAGACCCAGACTTTGGAATCCGGCCGACCGAAGGGCTGCCTGAGGCAGGACAGCCCATATGTTATGACTGCAGATGCATACCTATCGGACATCAACATTTATGGTAGGTACAAAACTGTACTTTTTTTTCATCACAGGACTTTGGGTTTAGCTGTTTCTATGAAAGGCATCTCCTGCTGGATCTTTAACTCATTCCCTCAAGTACAACTCTTTTGAGTATATACCTTTACTTCCCAGTGGGTGTGGCTTTAGCCTTTAAAAATTGAAGTTATCACCTAACAGTTCTCATTGACAAAGGTCGTATATCAATACAACTGTTTGCCATCATATATGCTTCAAGAAAAAATATTCTGATACCTTGTATGTAACATGGATGTTCTTCGTCTCACATTGCTGCAGTCATAACCTGTGGGTAGTCCGCTGTCCTCGGTCGGCCCGAATACCAAAGTGTTAGGCTGGCGTCGGTCATGGTCGCTCAGATCTGACGTCAGTACGCAGTAGTACTTAAGCGCATGACCGACGCCATATCCTCAGTCTTTCTTGCCGCATGGTCCGAAGTAGAAGCAGCGTTTGCAAGTGCCGTTCGGCGTCCTGAAATTTTCGTATTTCGAGTTTCAGACCGAAGATCAAGTTGGGCTAAGTACCCCGTTGGGGAATATTTTTGTCTTTTCTTGCCTCAGTTAATCCGGATGTCAGAAAAAGTTAATAATAGTATTTCTTGTGGGAAACAGATACCTCATAGGGACTACCACTCTCTCTGTATTCCTTGCTTGGGGCCTGAGCACGACGTAGTTGGGTGTCGCTTTTGCGCTAGATTTAATAAGCGCACCATTAAACTCAGATTAGATTGTGCTAGGCTTGTTTTCGGTAAGCGGTGTAACTACAACATGCCGTCGGATCCTCCGACGCCCGCTACCGCAAAGAAGCGAAAAGATAAATCGTTAAAGTCTAAGCAGGATGAGTCGTCCGTTGTGGACGCCGGTTCTATGGAAACTACAGTTGAATCTGTGGATCCAGCCGAGGTTTCAGCTGAATCACAGGGGGACCCTTTAATTTTACAGGAATTGGCCTCTCAGGAGTTAGGTCAGGCCGAGGGGGCTTCTCAAGTTTCTGTAGTTCCTTCATTACAAAAGGTTATTAGGCCTTCTACTTCTGTCACTAAAGGCCCTACTAAAGCTAGACCTGGTCTTTCTGGCACAGGCATCAGCCCTAGTTCTTCGGGCTCTGTTCCTAAAAAACATATGCTGAAAATGGCAGAGGATTTGATTACTTTAATCAGGGGTTCTATGCCCCCTCCAGACAAGAGGCCTAGGGTGGAGACAGATGTGGAGGGATTGGAGCATTCCTCAGATTACTCTGAGTCTTCAGCTGAGGACATTCAGGATTTTCCTCCCTATTCTGATTCGGATGCAGAGGATTCCTGTCCTTCTGCTTCTCCTCCAGAGGATTTTTCCTTTTCTGAAACCCTGCACTCCATGAGGGAGCATTTTAAGTGGGAAGGTCAGGATTTTTCAGATTCTCGTAAGAGGCTTAGGGAATTTTTGTTTTTGCCACAACATAGACCTTTGGCTATTCCCCCTGTTTTAGATGTTCAGGATGTTTTTTCTGAAGCTTCCCTTAATCCTGATTCTTTACCCCCTGCCCCTGTCAAGCCAGACAGGTATTACAGAGTTCCAGAGGCTCATAAATATTTGTATAAGAGTCCTAGAGCTGACCCGGAAACTATTAGTCAGGGACCTAAGGGTGTCAGGGCTTCTGTAGTTAAGAATCCAGTACCTCTGGATAAAGATTCTAGGGCTTTGGATAGGTGGGGTAAAAAAGTGTATACCTCCTCCACGCTAGCTATGAGGGCTTTAAATTGCCAGTTTCATATGCTGAAGTATCAGAACTTTAAGTCAGTTGAAATCTAAGGTAGATGCTTTAGCTGAGGGTATAGAGTGTAAGGAATTGCAGGACTTAGTTCATGCCTCTGATCAGGTTGGTAAGCATTCCTTGCAGTGTGGTTTTGATGCTCTTCAGGCTTCTTCCAGGGTGGCTGCCACTGGTTCAGTTATTCGTAGGCATGCCTGGCTTAAGGATCAAAATTTGTCGGAGCATGTTAAAGCTCGAATTTTGGATGCTCCTCTTCAATCTGAAGTTCTTTTTGGTTCTCCTGTGGAGTCAGTTTTGAAAAAATGGAAGACAAAGCTAAGTCCATGCAGACGGTTAAGGAATTTTTACAAGTGCAGCCCCCTAAGTTTAGCAGAAATTGGCCTGCAAAAGGATGGTCTTACCCTTCTTCCGATTTTCAGTCTAAGGGCAGGTCTAGACGTGGTAGGGGCAGAGCTCATGCTCAGGGTTCTTTCAGACCTAGGACTTGGAGTTCTCCTGCACAATCTTCTGGTGAGGGCAGGGGTCAGCCTTTTCGTAAACAGACCCAATGACCTGTATCTCCAGCTGCCAGATCCTTCCTGTCTGGCAGCTCCTCTAGGAGGAAAGTTGGCACTTTTCAAACAAAATTGGCTTTTGGTCATCCAGGACAAATGGGTGTTGGACATTATAAATCAAGGCTACAAGTTTTATTTTCACACCTTGCCTCCTTTCAAAGGCATGCCAGATGTACCTCCTCAGCAAAGGCTGGAGGCTCACAAACAGATTTCTTTACTTTTTACAAATGGGGGCTATCCAGGTGGTACCTCCGTCAGAAGTAGGCCTAGGATTTTATTCTCGCCTATTCCTTGTGCCAAAGAAAGGAAACACTTGGAGACCAATTCTGGATTTGTCCATTCTCAATACATACCTAGACATTCCAAAGTTCAAGATGTTAACTTTACAGCAACTTCTGCCTCTGCTAGGCAAAGATCACTGGATGGTAACTCTGGATCTCAAAGAGGCTTATCTTCACATTCCTATCAGGCCCAGCTGCAGGAGCTCCTGCGTTTTCGGGCTGGTACTTTTCATTATCAGTTCTCTGCATTTCCCTTTGGCTTATCTACTGCGCCCAGGGTGTTCACAAAGGTCCTGGCTCCTGTGATAGCCTTCTTAAGACTGAGAGGAATACAAATTTATCCTTATCTGGACGATTGCCTGATTCTTGCTCAAGACAAAGTCACGTTACTTCAACATCTACAGTATGTAATGGCAGTTTTAAGGTGCCTAGGGTATTCTGTGAACGAAACAAAGTCCAGTCTAGTACCCTCTCAGGACATGTGCTTTCTGGGTGTGAGACTGAATACAGCCTCTCAGATGGCCTTTTTGACCCCGGACAAACAAAGAAATCTTCACCTATACTTCCAGCAATTATCACTAATGTCCAGGCTGACTGCAAGGACAGTCCTTCAAGCCTTGGGGTTCATGGCATCTTGCATTCTGGTACTTCCCAATGCCAAACTGCATATGAGCAAGCTACAATGGTATCTCAAGAGTGTATGGACTCAACACTGCCACGATTTGGACACTGTCATTCAGATAATACCTTGCATCCAGAAGGAATTCTTGTGGTGGGCTCAGGAATGTCACCTAAACAAGGGACTCTGTGACCCGACCAGAGGCGAGTCAGATCTTAACGACGGATGCCTCGGACCTGGCTTGGGGAGCACACTTCAATGGGAAATGGATTCAAGACACGTGGCCTCCCAGACTACAGCATTTGCATATCAACATGAAGGAGATGTTAGCAGTCCAATTTGCCCTGATGGCCTTCAAGGATCTACTCCAACCAGGACAGGTGTTGATTCAAACAGACAACACAACAGTCATGTGGTGCATCAACAAGCAGGGGGGAACCCATTCTTACCCTCTTTGCAGACAAGCTATGATTTTGTGGGAGACTGCTCTGAGTTTACACGTCAATCTTCAAGCAAGGTTTCTGCCAGGAGCACAGAACTCCTTAGCAGATGTTTTGAGCAGACAAATTGTGGATCCCCACGAGTGGAAATTGGATCCTCATGTATTCCAACAGTTGACAGTGGCTTGGGGAACTCCAGACATAGATCTGTTCGCTTCTCCACTAAATTTCCAACTGCCAAAATTTTGCACAAAGATGTTTCACCCAAAAGCTTGGAAAGTGGATGCTCTATCTTTCAGTTGGAACAACCTTCACGTCTATGCTTTCCCTCCTCTGCCTCTCCTTCCCAAGGTACTCTTGAAAGTCAGACAGGACGAGCCTTGCATGATTCTAATAGCACCAGATTGGTCACGTCAGCACTGGTATCCTCTGCTGAGGAGTTTAGTACAGGAGCCTCCTTGGCCTTTGCCACCAATTCCACACCTGTTGTCCCAGGCAAGCAATCATTTTCTCAATGTCAGGGTACAGTCCCTGCATCTGACAGCCTGGCGTATTCTGTTTTAGATCCTGGGGGGTCTCAACTTCCTCAACAAGTTTTGAATGTCATTTTGGAAGCCAGACTGCCTAGTACTAGAAAAGTTTATGCTGATAAATGGAGGAGATTTTTTCTTTGGAGCACAGCAAAGAGCTTTGATGTTTCAGTGCCTAATTTGAGTTTTACACTACAGTACCTTACTGAATTATTAGACAAGGGTTTGTCTTTCTCCTCCGTGAAAGTTCATGCTGCAGCCATTTCTGCTCACTATGATTGTGACCCTCCATTATTTTCTCACCCTTTGTTTAAACAATTTCTTAGAGGGGCAAAGAACATAAGACCCCCACGTAGAGCTCCTACTCCTTCCTGGGATCTCAATTTTGTGTTGGAAAAGCTTACTTTACCTCCTTTTGAACCTGCAGCTACATCTGAGTTGAAGTTTTTGTCTTGGAAGACTGCTTTTTTGTTGGCCATTACGTCTGCTAGGAGGGTATCTGAATTACAGGCTCTCATGGCAGTTGAACCCTTCCTGATATTCCATAAGGATAGGGTGTCCTTATGCACTAACCCTACTTTTATGCCTAAAGTTATTTCTAATGTGGCCTTAAACCAGTCTATTCATTTGCCTACTTTTTATGCTGATCCCCAAAATAAAGGGGAAAAAGTCTTGCATTCTTTGGATATTCACAGGCAGTTGCGCTATTATTTGAGCAGAACTAAAGAGTTCAGGCAGACTCAACAGTTATTTATTTCTTTTGCTTTGGGTTCACAAGGGAAAGCTGTTTCAAAGCAAACTATTTCCAAGTGGATTGGCCATTGTATTGCTTTTTGTTATTCTCATCATGGAAAGGATGTTCCGGCTGGGATCAGACCTCATTCCACTAGGGCTACTGCCACATCTACTGCCTTTTTAAGGGGGGTAGCTACTAAGGATATTTTGGAGGCAGCTACTTGGAGTTCAGTGCACACTTTTACTAAACATTACCATCTCCCTCTTTATTCCAAGTCTAGGGCTGGGTTTGCCACTGCAGTTTTACAGGGCATGTTAGCAGCTCTTAATGCTTTTTAGTTTTGCCAGCCTCCCTTTACCTTTGCTTTGGGATTCACCCACAGGTTATAACTGCAGCAATGTGAGACGAAGAACATAGTACAGTTTTGTACCTACCATAAATGTAGATGTTCGAGGATCCACATTGCTGCAGTCCAATTTTTCCCTCCCTCCTTCCCCTCTATAGTTTGGGGTTGCTGTGTTTCTTTTGGGATAATTATTATTTTCTCTATATTGGTTGTTGGGTATTTTCTATGTTTGGCTATGGCCTTTCCTTTTTAGGCCTTCTGACATCTGGGGCAAGAAAGACTGAGGATATGGCGTTGGTCATGCGCTTAAGTACTACTGCGTACTGACTTCAGATCTGAGCGACCATGACCGACGCCAGCCTAACACTTTGGTATTCGGGCCGACCGAGGACAGCGGACTACCCACAGGTTATGACTGCAGCAATGTGGATCCTCGAACATCTACATTTATGGTAGGTACAAAACTGTACTTTTTGGAATTATTAATGCAAATATGAGCAGGCAATATTTGACACGTAGAGGAGCAGTAGGAGGTAACTGCAGAAACGCTTGGAGATGTATAGTTAAGGCCATTTCTTTTTGTTGTTCCTTGCATGGCAAATGTCCGTCTTCATCTGTAAAGGCGCACATTCTGCTAAGTGCAGTTGCCTCTTCTGGTGCATTTTTTAAGGGTTTGGACACCAATTCTATCCTTGAAACAGCTACTTGGTCCTCTGTTCATACTTGTACTAAGCAATATAAATTGGATGTTGTTTCCACGGCTGGGTTTTGCCAGGGCTATCCTGAATGAGTTTGTTTAGGGATCCTCTGTGCCCTCCTCTTCCCAGGCTTCCTGTTAAGCCCTTGAAACTCTCCCTTGGGTGAAGAATACTGCAGCAGTGATATGGAATGACATAGTGTAGTTGTGTGAAATCTTGCCATAATAGTAGATGTCCTGCCCTTGTCTTTTGTTGCCCTCGTGGCTGAGTGGCTTTCGATTCCTTTCCCTTCTGAAATTTTCTTCTGGATGTACATGTTCTACTTTATCCTTGAGGGTATTTTGTTCCTCCTTGGACAATTAAGATCTGAGTATTTGTGTGCATGCATCATCTTTATGCCTTATGCAAAAAGCATACATGTGACATATCCAAAGGCTTTGTTGCACTGGTCGGCCATTGGGCTATCCTTGGCAGGAGGTCCCTTCAGCGAATAATACAGCATCTACTGTTATGGTAAGATTTTACACAATTGTACTTTCTCAGAATCTAGTTTTGACTTTTCTAACTGTTCCAGATCATTTTTGACACGGACAGGAAAATACATTGCACTGTCTGTAATAAAAATTTGTGTTGAGCATGTTTTATATAAATACTTGCACATCATTTTACAATTTTTTGTTTGTTTTATATGTTTATCTGGATTGGTTCCAATAAGCTGGTTTCCCCTTTTCAGGGTGAGACCCCAGATGGTATTTATGCTACTGGAGGAAATTTGGTCAGACACAAGCTTATCACTTGACCCATTTGAGTTGCAGACCCCTTATTGGAGCAGTAACTTTTAAGCTGAATTTTAGTTTGTGCCAGTATTTGTTGTTTTCTGTAGAGAAAACCACCTTGACATAAGGTAACCAGTGGTGGTGGTTATAGGGGTTAAGTAGCACTGTTGGTCAGTATTTATTAATAATTTTTTGAGTAAGAATTTTTATCATAAGATATTAGAAAGATGAACATTTGTAACTATTTCTGTCCTGAGTTGAATGTAGATCGGAAGAATTACCGTTATTTCCCAGTCCAGAAATGAGTACTTCCTCAATCATTCTTGCATTTTTAGAGCTAACTCCTCTATTTTAAGACCATGCCATTGTTAGATAAACATTGGGCAAAATTTTGTAATGTACAGTATCTTTTTAACCTTTATGTCCAATATATTGGACGGCACAGTGGTGCAGCAGTAGAGTTGTCACCTCACAGTAAGAGGTTCTCTGTTTTGATTCTTGGCTGGGGTGCCTTCTGTGTGGAGTCTGCATGTCCTCCCTGCATTCGTGTGGGTTTCCTCCGGGTGCTCCGGTTTCCTCCCACATTAAAAAGACATGCATCTGGAGCCTTTCTCCCTGGGCCTCTGCTGAAAATTGGCTTCATTCCAAGTCGGACTTTCCTGGTAAACAAATGTTAAGTAAATATTGGGCATCAACCTTTTTCTGGTTGAAAAGCATCACCCTGTGAAATAAGGTGTGGTACAGCTTCTACATTATTACCAAATTACTTGTGTCAGGTTCACCTTTTAATTTCAGTTCCAAGAATTAAAATCTGAGAATCCATGTGCTGTAATATGGCTCCCACCACATTGTGTTAACTTTCCACATAAATTTTACTTCTGCTTGCCAGATGAGTTGAAGGTCCTCAGTAAACCGAAAACACTGGACAAAGTTCACATTCAGATTATCAAATATATAAATTGTGCCTCAAGCTCCCAATGTGTAGTTTAACAAGTGAAGGAGTAAAACATGTAATCGTAGCTGCTGTTTTATTTCATTTTTTTCCTGTATTTTTTCCAAAATTGAAGCAGTTTTGTAAACAAGTACTGCAAACAGCCAGTGGGAATGTTCCATATTACTAACCTGTTTTGCTAGTATTTATTTAGCTAGATTGCTATTTGCTTTCAAATAATAATTAATGACATCTACAGAAATCCAAGAAGGTTGTGCGGGTAGGGAGCAGTTCCTTACTTTTAAGGATCTGGGGCAGCTGGCAGTGTTCCTTTACATGTACAATGCCCACAGACAGTGCCCAGAAAGAAGGGAATGGAAGAACTGTCATAAATATATTCTTTGTGTTTTCATACAGCATTCATTTTAATTTGCATACTGCAGTGTAAAATTTCCTTTCTGTAGTACCACCGTTGAGTTAATATAGTCTCAACAGTTTAATATGCTGCATTGTACCTGGTAACAGTGTCCCATTAACCAAGTGCCAAACCATGTCACACCCTCCGGCACAGTCATCTAGGCTGAAACCTATCTGTTATATTCTGTGTCTTTCAAGGCACTGCTGCTTTCAGAGTTATAATTAATTGTATCAGTGCATTTTGTAACATCTCTGTTTAGTTTGCATGTGTGCCTTGCACACTGGGTACTTTTAGAAATCAGTCTCAGTAGGTTGAGTGAAAGATAAGATTGTTACCAAGGAAAGTTCGGTTGTAATGCATTTGTATTAAAATTCGTGTCCATTAGTGAATAGTTAAAAATCACAGTATTTATCCCGGAATAAGTTGTCTTTTCATGTAATGCGGTTATGGTGATTGTACTGGATGCATTTATAACTAAATCTTTTTTTTTTCTTTAGGTATGGGATGCTGGTCAAGGTTTGAAGATGCCACAAGTGCACTGGTCTTGTTATTTTGTGCTGTTCATGGCAGTGTGCGCTGCATTTGGAATGGCTTCTGCGTAATTCTGAAACTTTTGAAGATATAATTTTGTCTGCTTTGTATAGGGGTGGGGATCTTCTAGAATGTATTTAGTAATGCTGACTTAGATAGATCTCTGATCTCATATTGAGAAATTTGCTGTTCTTTTTTTTGTTCATTTTAATTCCTTACTTCACCATCGTAACAAAAGCTGTGCATAAAGGTGCACATTTGTGATTCTAATGTACTACAATTTTTCTCTGCTTCCTCCAGCATGACTGTTGAGGTTTTAACCAGCATTTTAGCAAGTATTTGCATGTATGTGGTTGACTACTAGGACATGATGTCTGAGGAAGACAGTGTGACACAGCAACACAGCATACCCCTGTGCGTGCAGTGGAACGAGTGATGTGACTGAGAAGTTTTTTAAATATATGAAGGTTTTATTTGCAATTCACACACGTTTACATTTTCAGGGGAGTAGTGGCAGCTCGTGTGTAAAACATGTTGGTTGGAAAGATCAGTATAATTTCTGTCATATTTGACAGTTTGCATTGCAGGCTGTGACTGATACAAAGTTAGGGAAGCTACCTTTCTGGTGCTGTGAAGGTACTAACCGGTCTTTGAAGGTTCTGGCTTCAAGGTAATTTGGATAAAAAAAAACTTGCAGGAATGCAAGTGAGTTTGCTTTGTGATGGCCTGCAAAAGTGCACCATGTTTGTTGCCTTTACAAGCGGCTGTATTATGTTGTATGTCTGACTTGAGAACTCTAGTTCCGTTTCCATGTGGAGTTATTTCCACTGTTTAAAAAAAATAAATCTAGAAATCTGGTTGAAATTTGTAAATCTCAGTATTTAAGATCTTGTATAATTAAAACTTGTTCTTTGCTTCACACTTCATGTAAATAAAACATCTTTATGAACTGTTGTCTGATGTGATATGTTATTAAACTGTCTCACAGATTTCTGATTGCTGTTCATTTGACGGTAGGACACTTTCACCACAGTCCTAGGTGTTGGTTTCAAATTTTGGTGTTTTTAAAGATGCAGCAGATATGCTGAGTTTTTGCTCATAAGACAATTTCTACTTTGAATGTAGATTAAAATTCATAAAATATGGGGAGAGGCCAGAGTCCCACTTCCACACTCCTTTGCATTTTGTAGTTTTATAAGAGTTTACTAGACTAATTACCACGAGGGCCTCTTTGTAAGCCTAGCCATGCATCCCAAACTGTCAAGTTCTAGTACCCTTAAGTGTAAGCAGAGGCTTGGGAGATGAAACATTTACAAGTAGGGGCCTGGGAGATGAACCATTTACAGGCTGCCTGTCTCCATTAGAGACATGGGTGCCAAATCAGGGGTAAGTTTCCTGTTCCCCATCCAGTTGTCCAAGTTACACTTGAATGGGTTAAAAAGGAACTCTTCTTCACATGGATGGGGAGACTGTTTAGAGATGGGGTAGGTTCTGGGATACATACCTGTCTCCAGCAGGTCCTGTTTATATCACAGGCAGTGTTTGTCTTTGGAACAGGTAATTCTGGTGCTGTTTTGCGCATATGCAGGAGGTCCATCAGAGTGGGGTCTGATGATGCCTTGTATGCCAAGCATAGATCTCCTCTCAACAGCCTGTAGGAGACAATACAGGGATACGGCCTTAAAGCAGTCTGCAGAGGACATGTTACTTGCATTCTGTATTCTTTTAGTGGGGAACCTCTGTGGATGTGCCATTTGTTGGCTATGTCTGGTTAGGTACATACCAATTTCTGTTATTTATATTCCTTCAAAATTCTTTGTACGGTCAGACATATTCCCCCCATTGCATTAGCCATCTTCAGAGAAGCACACTCGGGTGAGGTACTCTGTCACTGAGATGTTCATAGATACTCTTGCGTCTGAGGGCATCCTGTGCTGACAAGTTTTTCTGAACTGTAAATGCTTGCATACATATAATGTATGCCTATACGGTACAGCTGGATTGAGCATGAACTAGTGATTGATGTCACTAAAACGAAATAAACCCTAAAGCAGTTATATAAGACAGATGTTAAAGCTCAAATCAGTGTTGTCCTATTTCTAATGGTACATAGGAAGCTGACTGCCTTGGCCAACACCTTAAGACCATAGTGTACAGCAGAAGCAGCACTTAACTACCCCACCCAAATCGGGACTTTGATACCTAGTAACTAAAGCACAGCTCTCTCACTTCACCTTCATGTAAAACCTGTTTAAGGCACAAAGCTAATTTTCCATACCGTCCTAGTGCAAGAACATAGATGTTACAAAGTTTTAACACTGTAAGCCTTGGTTATTGCACCATAACGGTCTCCCCATTAGAACCTTTTATTCTCAAAATGGTAATCCATTCTACCATACTGGTGGTTGCACTTAAGCTAAAACAATCTATTTGCAACCACTCAGCAAACTCTCACCTCAGTGTACCATCAGGGATAACATAAGTCATGCAAACCAGACACACAATGAAGGATGGATAAGTAGGCTGTGACTGAAGTATCTTTATATTCACAGTAATCTGCTGTTAAGGTAGGTACCCCACAGAACTGTATTTCATTGACTTTATTTGGTACCAGATATGTAAAATATAGAAATGGGTAAGTTTAGTTTTCCCAGTAAGCATTCCTCATATAACTGTTGTAGTGAGACCACCTCTGACCTTGAATATTTTAGTGCATGGAAGACTTGTGGCCTGAGGACCAAGTGGCTATGTCCTAAATCACTGAAATTGGCTCTTCTGAAAAGACACCATTAACTGATGCTCTTATGAAATATCCTTTGACTGTTTCAAGAGGTTGAGTTCTGGGTTCACTAGAGTATAGCGCATGTAACCCTTGACTAGGTAGTTCGATGGAAACCCATCTCTTTAGCTGCAGAAAAACAGAAATTTGTGTTTTTAGGTCTTGCTTTGGGAGGATCAGTGTAAAGCATATTAGAGTGTAGTTGCCAGTAACACTGAATTAGTTTGGCTATTTTCTCCATAGTTGACCTTTCCTTTGAAGGCCAAAGCTAGTCTGATAGCAATAAGTACTGATATCTGGAAGTGCGAGGATCCCCATGCATTGTTCTTTCACACGTGCACTATTTTGATGACTGTTGAAGCCATTAGTCACTCTGCTGTATTTTCATGTGTGTTCTGTGATCAGCTACTAGTCAGTGTTCATCAATGGATCACTGTTGCAGTAGCATAAAGCTACATGGGGATGTGTCCTGTTTGGCTAGTATACAAAAGCTTTTGTGCATTTATTCCAGCACAAGAACATGCAGGTATAAAAGATCAGGAAAGGTACTTTAACAATCTCTTTAGCAAACCCACGTGAGTAAACATGCTGCTACACAGCAGCAGCATGCACCCTCAAATCACAAAAAAGAATGTTGTGAAATTCGAGGGAATGAGGATTATGAGAGTTGTGAAAGAATTAAAAGATTTTTCAACCAATCTAATGAACTTGCAAAGTTTACAACATCCTGGAGCCAGTTACAACTCTGTAGCAATGAAAAAAGAAATTGCATGGGATGCTAAGAAAAAGGGCAGTGTCTCCCAGGGTTTCCCCAGTCAGAGAAAAATAAATCACTGTTTAAGCACTCCTCTTTTCTCCCTTCCTGCCCCAGCCACACCCTCAAAGTAGCAGGTACCTTACTCTTCCACTTTGGAAGCAAATAACCAATGCTTAGGTGTTAGAAATATCCCACCAGTGTTACAAATGGCAGTGAGAGTAGTCCTCTCCAAAATCAGAAATCCCTCAAAGAATCAAATACATTTGATTTCCCCAGATTCTGTGAGAAATGCTCACTAAAGGAGTTATAAAAATCTGTTCTCCATTAGGGGGTTTACGCGGGGATTTTTCTGATACTCATGAAAGAGGGCATGTACAGATCAGTTCTTTTAGTTTAAATGCTTAAAATACAAAATGTTAACCCCTCTGTCTTTCCTCCCATCTTCCAAAACAACTCCAAATTTACAAATTCCTGGCATCAATAAAATGCCTTTTGCAGACTTCAAGGAATCTACACATACCCAAGGTTGCCTCAACTTAGCAGAATCAGTGCAATTCACCCAGTCATCACTTTTGTTTGCCATTAACTTCAGTCTAAGCCTAGAAAAGTCTTAACCTGGAAGAAATCTCCTCTAACCCACATCTCATAGGTTAACTTGTCTGGGATGTGTATTGGACTCTTCTGTCGTAATTGCTTATCATCCCCCAGAAAAGATAACATTTTACCAGTTTTTGGACCTCACTTCTCAGTCTAGGACTACTATAAGGGAATATATAAAAATTCTGGGAAATATGGCCTCAGATATCCTAATGATTCCTTTAGGCCTGACTCCATATGAGGAAAAACGCAGTAGTGCCTAAAATCCATTTGGACTCTAATCTGGGATTTGCCTGCTGGATGTGTAAACGTGCTCTAGGTGATTTGGTCACATTAACTTATGTGGATGTGATACCCCAAGCCCATGTAAAATGGGGGGAAAGGGGGTTAATTAGTCATTTTCTGTGCCATTTCTAGGGTTTGTCAAGAAAGAACTCCTGTGGTGGACAAACCAGATTAAGGTAAACCTAGGGTTTACACTTCCCTCCCCACCCCTATTCCAGCTCCGTCTGTAACAGATAAACTGGGAAACAAAACAATTGTGCCTAGATCTAGGGATGTTATTGTCCCTCCTTACTCAGTCCTCTTTAAGCCAATCATTGAATATAATGCCTTCTTCAGCATGTGTCTGTCCTGACACGCAAGACTACTGGAATGGTCACAGAGATGCACTTTTACTAAAAGAATACAAAGCCTAAACAATATGTTTTACATGGACCAACCCTAAACCCAGTCACTATACTAGGTATCCTACAGCCTGCTAAGAGGTGACCCATGTCTGGCATGCAAGACATCAGACCCATTACTGATGGATTTACTGCAATTCAGCAAGCCAAATGGCATCAGAAACTGTTTAGGGATCTAAACCATTGCTGCAATATCAACAAAACTGTTTGGAGGGACAGGTGCATCTCAGAGGATACCACTGCCATGGAACTGTCTCCTCATAAAACAATGTTCATCCCTGTCCATGTTCAAGCACAGTTTAGATCTGTAAATGGGAAACAGAATATGTACCACAGGAATGCCCCTGTACTATTAATGGACTGAGGAAACCTGAAAATGTTTTATCCTGTGCATAGGTCCCCTCAGATTAGCTATGGTACAATTCCAGTTATTCCAAAAAGCAAAGAAACACACTAGGAAAGAAGTGCCATGCTGAAGCAAAAGTATCCAGATTGCATGGTAAATGAAATACACTATCTTTCAAAAGTTCAATCCTTTAAAAGTTCAATCCTTTAATTAAAAATACTTGCATACATGAGCGGTTTCATCTTAAAATTAAAAAAAAAAGTAATCCGATAAAATATATGAAACAACTTCCTCTCTCTAAAAGTACTGCTTTGACCAACAGAATTCAAGAAACACCATCATGTGACTACCAAGCCTTACAAAGGACAACCCCTTGATAGTACCCTTTCATTTATAAAAGACTTAAGATATTTAAACTAAATGATATACTAATATTTAAAACTAAATTTGAGAGAGAAAAACTGTAAGGTAATATTGTGTTTTATACTGTGTTTATAAAATTAAACATTAAATGTTGAGGTGATGTTTTATACTGTGTTTATAAAATTAAACATTAAATGTTGAGGTGAAAATGGAATGTTAAGTTGTCAATCTCGCGTTCATTCTTGCTGGATGGGTTCAGAGCCGAACCTCGGCTCCGACTCTGCCTATTACTAAAGCTCGAGAGCTATTTTCACCGGCTCGAAGCTATACTATGTCCCATAATGCTAGGCGTCATATACCCAGATCTCGTTTGCCACTTCAGCTACGAGGTTGCGTTTTCTCCGCCTCCAGGTCGTATTTAAAGATTTTGTATCTACAGTTAGTTTTTCTTAGATATTTTTCTCTTTAGTTTATTTAATTACTGTTTAGAGAGTAGCGACTAGTTTCCCTACCCTTTTTCTGTAGTTTTCCCTACCCTTTTTCCACCCTTAAGGTGGACGGGCCTAACCCCTCCCTTCAGTAGTTAGTACAATTTTCCCCTTTGTGTGTGTGTGTGTGTGTGTGTGTGTGTGTGTGTGTGTGTGTGTGTGTAATTTGTCTTCTTTTTACTAGTTAGCTTAACTTAAATTTTTTGTTGAGTGTGTTAGTGTTCTTGTGTAGATTCTTTGTCTCGCCCTGTGGTATCATGTCCAAAGATACCAAGGTATCGGGATTCAAGAAGTGTGACTCGTGCTGTCAGAAGATGTCTCTGACAGACGGTCACACTTTTTGTGTGTACTGTTTGGGCCCTCTGCACCTGCAGGACTCTTGTTCCATCTGTCATGCTTTTAGCCCCAGAGTCCTGCAGGAATGCAGAAATAAACTCATTCTCAGAGACTTAGGTTCATAGGTTTATACTAGGCTAACTGCCCTAGGGCATTTATAAGCCTAGCCCAAAGTTATGTGGCTTACGCCGCCCCTTATGTTAGAAATACTGTGCCCATTAGTTTGTTGTGCCTCTGTCCAGTAGTGACACAGAGATGATTCCCGGGGTAAACCTACGATCTCCCATCCACCGGTCAAGATTTCTCTTGAACAGAGCCAGGGAGGTGCTCTGCCACACACGGACCGGGATTTTATTCCACATCATGGGGAGTCTTTGAGTGATAAATCTATCCCTCCAGCACGTCTTATCTATATCCGTGCTAAGGTTTAAGTCTCTTGCTGTAGTGGTTTTGGTGGATTTGGATTTTTTGAGGTGGAGCATGTCCATTAATTCTGGGTTGGTCATGGCCTTGTATGTCAGGCACAGGTCACCTCTGAGCAGACGGTATGCAACTGAATAGAGTTGGAGTTTCTTCAGTCTGGCAGCATATGACAGGTTTTGGAGTCCCTTTATCCTTTTGGTGAGGAACTTTTGGGGTCTCTCCAGTTGCTGCAGGTGTCGGGTGAGATACATCCCGAATGGGGCATTGTACTCGATCATTGGTCTGATAAGTGAAGAGTACAGGGGAACAATGACCTCACTTGATCTGGATGTGAATCCCTTCATGATCAGGTGGGCAGTGTAGAAGGTCTTTCGAACCACTTTAGCAAAGTGAGCGTCAAACGAGAGGCCACTGTCAACCTGGGTCCCCAGGTCCCTGATAACCTCTTCTGTGCTTAGTGGGTTGCCACCTATATGGTAGCTTGGGGTTACCTTGTTTTTCCCCGAAGGGTGTGACTATACACTTTTTTGCGTTTAACTTCAGGCCATGGCTCTGGCACCAGCTATCAGTTTCCGTGAGACCCCTCTGAAGGATGTCTGTGTCTGATGTACTATCCACTATGGCACCCAGTTTGCAGTCATCCGCAAACTTTGTCAGCCATAGTCCTCCTATGTTTGCCTGTACTTCAGAGAAGTAGATGCCGAACAATAGGGGGCCAAGGACTGAGCCCTGTGGGACTCAACTTGTAACCGGCTTGGAGTCTGACATGGCTCCAGCAACTCTAACCCTGTGGGTTCTGTCCTTTAGCCAGTTTGCAACCCATCTTGTGACATATGGGTTTACATTTAAGCTGGTAAGTTTCTCTATAATACCCGAGTGGGGTATTGTGTCGAAAGCTTTTGCAAGGTCAAGGTAGGCTGTATGGACTGCCTTTCCCTCATCAATGGCCTTGGTGACTGTTTCGAAGAAGTCGACCAAGTTCAAAAGGCAAGATCTGCCCTTGACAAAGCCAAACTGGGTTGGGTCCAAGGTCTGCAAGTCCACTATGTCCTTGTTTATGAGTTCCATTATGATCCTCTCCATAGCTTTGCAGACCAGGCTTGTTAAGCTTATGGGGCGGTAATTACCAGGGTCCGTAGAGGCACCGCCTTTGTGGAGTGGGACCACAGTTGCCGTACGCCACTCCTTGGGCACATATCCTGTGGTGAGGCTAAGATTAAACAGCTGCCTTATGTGCGGGTTTAGTTCTTCATTGAGTTCATGTAGCACACAGCCGGGGGCCCCATCCGGTCCCATTGATGCTGTGTTTTTAGCTTTAGAGAGAGCAGCTTTCACCTGCACATTTGAGATGTCTGGGAGGCTACTCTCAGTTGGGATAGTTCTCTCTCCTTTTGGGGGGGAGAGGGGGGTGACGTTTGCGCTGAACCTGTCTGCCAGTATGTTGGCAATGTCTGTGGGTTCAGTGATTTTTGTATCATTTTGGACTAATTCTGAGCATATCTGGGAGTTTCCGCCCAGGTTTCTGACATAGCTGAAGAAGGCCTTATGATTGTCTTTTGAATCTATGGCAATTTTTCTCTCAAAGTTGGCCTTGGATGATTTTATGAGGGATCGTAGTTTCTTGCTAGTGCTGATCAAAGATGCCTTCCCTTTTGGGATTTTGCTCCATCATGTAATAGCTTTCTCCTCTTATTGTAAAGTTTGTTTATGGCTGGGGTCCACCAGACTGGACGTTTGCCCTTGGTGGAAAGAGTCTTGGTTTTATTTGGGATTGCCTGATCCATGCAGTCCTGAAGGTGTTCATAGAAGGCATTTGTAAGGGCTTCCGCAGCTTGGGTTGTGGTTTCCATTGGCTTGGGGGCCTTGAAGGATACCACACCTGTCTTGAGTAGTGTGAAGTTTGCTTTAGAGAAGTTGTTCACTGTGGTCTTTTTTGTTTGGGGTGGGGGCGGGATGTGGATTTCTAGTGAGATTAGTTTATGATCTGATCTCACCATAGGTTCATACTAGGCTATCTGCCCAAGGGCATTTATAAGCCTAGCCCATAGTTATGTGGCTTTCGCCACCCCTTTAGTTTGAATAAAAACTATGCCTATTATTTTGCTGTGCCTCTGTCAAGCAGTGACACTGAAGTAATCCCTGGGGTATATCTGCGATCTCCCATCCATTGGTCAAGATTCCTCTTGAACAAGGCCAGCGAGGTGCTCTGCCTCACATGTACCGGGATTTTGTTCCACAGCATAGGGAGTCTCTGGGTGATGAATCTGTCCCTCCAGCACATTCTATTTATAACCGTGTCAAGGTTTAAGTCTCCCACCCTTGTGGTCCTGAGGGATCTAGATTTTTTGAGGTGAAGCATATTCATCAAATGTGGGTTTGACATGGCCTTATATGTCAGGCACAGGTCACCTCTGAGCAAGCGGTATGAGACTGAATAGAGCTGGAGTTCTTTCAGTCGGGTAGCATAAGACATATTTTTGCGACCCTTTATCCTTTTGGTGAGGAACTTTTGGGGCCTTTCAAGCTGCAGCAGGTGTCTGGTCAGATACATTCCGAACGGGGCATTGTACTCAATCATAGGTCTAATGAGTGATGAGTACAGGGGGACGATGACCTCCCTTGATCTAGATGTGAATCTCTTCATGATCAGGTGGGCAATATAGAAGGTTTTCCTAACTACTTTAGCAACATGAGTATCAAACGAAAGGCTACTGTCAACCTGGGTCCCCAGATCCCTGATTACTTCTTCTGTGCTCAGTGGATTGCCACCTATATGGTAGCTAGGGGTAACCTTGTTTTTCCTGAAGGGTATGACTATGCATTTCTTGGCGTTTAAAAACAGAAACGCAGAGGAAACACACCGCCAAAGTAAGCTGTTGCACAGATATAAAAACAACCACAGCGATAATCCAAATGTGAATGTGAAGTCAAAATAGAGCAACTTCTGTTTCTGTTTTTCATCAGTTCGTGAGGTTTTTTCGTGCTAATTTCTTGGCGTTTAACTTCAGGCCATGGCTCTGGCACCAGTTATCCGTTTCTGTGAGGCCCTTCTGAAGGATATCTGTCTCAGATGTGTTTTCGACTATGGCGCCCAGTTTGCAGTCATCCGCAAACTTTGTCAGCCATAACCCTCCTGTGTTTGCTTGTACTTCAGAAAAGTAGATGCCGAACAAGAGTGGACCCAGGACTGAGCCCTGTGGGACACCACTTGTGACAGGCTTTGAGTCTGACATGGCTCCAGCAACTCTGACCCTGTGGGTTCTGTCACTTAGCCAGTTTGCAACCCATCTTGTGATGTATGGGTTTACATTCAAGCTGATGAGTTTTTCGATGATACCTGAGTGGGGTATTGTGTCGAAGGCCTTTGCCAGGTCGAGGTAGGCTGTATGGACTGCCTTTCCCTCATCAATGGCCTTGGTGACTGTCTCGAAAAAGTCAACCAAGTTTAAGAGGCAGGATCTGCCTTTGACAAAGCCAAGCTGGGTTGGATCCAAAGTCTGCAAGTTCCCTATGTCTTTATGAGTTCCATTATGATCCTCTCCATGACTTTGCAGATAAGGCTTGTCAAGCTAATGGGGCGGTAATTTCCAGGGTCGGTGGAGGCACCGCCCTTATGAAGTGGGACCACAGTCGCCGTGCGCCACTCCTTGGGTATGTATCCTGAGGTGAGGCTAAGATTAAACAGCTGTCCTAACTGTGGGTTTAATTCCTCATTGAGTTCGTGAAGCACACAGCCGGGGACACCATCCGGTCCCATGGATGCTGTGTATTTTGCCTTAGTGAGAGCAGTTCTCACCTGGGCATTGGAGATGTTTGGGCGGCTACAATCCTCTGGTATAGATATCTCTCCTTTTGGGGGGTGGGGGGGAGAAGTTTGCACTGAACCTGTCAGCCAGTATGTTGGCAATGTGTAAAGGTTCAGTAATTTTCACATCATTTTGAACTAATTCTGAGCATATCTGGGAGTTTCCTCCTAGGTTTCTAACATAGCTAAAGAAGGCCTTATGATTGTCTTTTGAGTCCTTGGCGATTTTTCTCTCAAAATTTGCCTTGGATGATTTTATGAGAGCTCTTAGTTTTTTACTTATGATGATCAAAGGTGTCTTACCTTTCAAGGATTTTGCTCTATCTTGTAGTAGCTTCCTTCTTTTGTTGTAGAGCTTGTTTATGGCTGGGGTCCACCAGACTGGACGCTTGCCTTTGGTACAGAGAGTCTTAGTTTTGTTTGGGATTGCCTGATCCATGCAGTCCTGTAGGTGCTGGTAGAAGGCATTTGTAAGTGATTCAGCGGTTTGAGTAATGTTTACCACTGGTTCAGGGGCCTTAAAGGAGACCACACTAGTTTTTAGAAGTGTGAAGTCGGCTTTTGAGAAGTTTTTCACTGTGGTCTTTTTTGTTTCAGGTGGGGGCGGGATGAGGACGTCCAGCGAGATTAGTTTATGATCTGATCTCACCAGTGAGGGGTATACTTTCGGTGTTGAACATTTTGATCCCATGTTCGTGATGATGAGATCAAGTATGTTTTCTCCTCTTGTGGGGATGGTGACTAGTTGTTCCATGGCATTTGAGTTTATGAACTCCAGGAATCTTTGGGTTAGAGTGTTTGGGCTTGAGTAGTGTTCCCAGTCTATATTAGGGTAGTTGAAGTCACCTAGTATGATGGTGTTTGGAGGTACATTTATCCCCTCCAATGTTTTCAGGAAGGCCATATGAGGTTCCTGAGTTTGAGAGGGTGGCCTGTAACATGCTACAAATTGCAGAGCAGTCGCCTATGGTTAATTGCACCTGGATGGTTTCCGATGCATCGTGCATTGCCACCACCAATGAGGGATATACTTCCGGTGTGGAGCATTTTGTCCCCGTGTTCGTGATGATGAGATCTAGTATATTTTCTCCTCTTGTGGGGACGGTGACTAGTTGTTCCATGGCATTTGAATTTATGAACTCCAGGAACCTTTGGGCTAGAAAGTTTGGGCTTGAGTAATGTTCCCAGTCTATATTCGGGTAGTTGAAGTCACCCAATATGATGGTGTTTGGTGATACATTTATACCCTCCAGTGACTTCAGGAAGGCTGTGTGGGTTAGTTTGAGAGGGTGGCCTGTAGCATGCTACAAATTGTAGAGCAGTTTTGCCTATGGTTAATTGCACCTGGATGGTTTTCGATGCTTCGTGTGTAGCCACCAACCTGGAGGTGTGGGTATCCTTGATGAATATGGATACACCCCCTCCTTTTGTGGTGTGGTCCGGGTTTTGGGGCCGGAACGCATGATATGAGATTAAACCTGATAGTGCCGGGGTGCTCTCAGGAGCCTTGAACCAGGTTTCAGTCACAGCACAGACATCGATGTTCTCCATACTGAGAAGGGCCTCGAGTGCGTGCATTTTGAGATTTAGACTTCTGGCATTGAGCAGCATTACCCTTAGTTTCTTCACGTTTTTGTTTTCTAGGGTGGTAGGTTTAGAATTTGAGCCTTGCCTAAAAAAGGCACTATGGGGGTGGCAAGAGCCTTAGCCAATATCTGGAATCCCAGGGGTGACAAGGTGCAAGCCGTCCCTTGCGAAGCAGTGTGGCTTGTCGAGCATGTCATCCCAGGCAGACGGGCACTGGATCCCCTTTGAATGACACCAGAAATTAAGCCAATTGTTAAAGCTGATCATCTTGTCACTATATTGTGGCATCATTCTTGGTGAAGGAAGAGTCTTGTTTTTAACAAAATGACAAATGAATTGTAAATGAGTTTTTAGAATTGCTGATTTAACTTTTGGGAATAATGAATGGAAAGTACTACTCTATCAACAGCCCTATTTTTCCAAAAATGGGCATTATTTCCTGCTAGGCAGGCTTGTACTTATCAATTACATTCTAAATTAGGGGACATTTGCATATGTTGATATGAACTCTTTGTTACTTTACCAACACCCCATTTTTTCAAAAATGGGCATTATTTCCTGCTATGCTGAATTGTACTTAACTAACTATATTTTTAATTAAGGGGCATTTATTTATGCTGATACGAACTTTTTGCACAAATTTGGATATTATTATGCTGCTGAACTCATGAATTATGTCATTATGCTGCTTGTTTTAATACTACATATATTATGTTTGGAACGGACATTTAGATGCTGATGTTAGCAAACTAATAATGTAGATGAACTTAATTTAATTTAATTAGCATGTTAATTGAATTATTGTAGATAAAGTATTAGTATAAAAGAAGTTGGTGGTTTTGAAAGAGTGTAACCTGATGAAGCGCAATCCTATCTTGTTCCTGTTTTTACTTTTGCCATTAAATGCTGTTTGACTCAATTCGTGGTGGTTTCAAGCAATTTCTTCACCATTGGTGAAGGAAGGATACTAGTCAGGGTCATACCTGCCTGGGCTACATAATCAGAGAGCTCTTCTGTGTCTCTTTTCATGTAGTCCAGTGAGGTACGTCTCAGGTCGTTCACACCAGCATGGACAATGACTGTGTCATACTTGTACTTGCCGTGGAGTGACCTGAGTGCTTGTGTTATGTGGTGGATTCTAGCGCCCGATAGGCAGCTTACCGTGACCTTCTCCTTGTTCAGCTTGGTGAGTGGGACGTCAGTGTGTCTGACTGTGGAGTCACCTATGACAAGTATATTTGGTGTTGTATTTGGCCTTAAGGGACTTATTAAAGCCTGAAGGTTCTCCGCCCAACCCTATCTCCAGAAAACCTTCAAAGCCCGCCAAATCGTCGGCTCCATGTTCGGAGCCGGCGCCGAGCGGTCCTCTTTCTGCCTCGTCGGTTCCAGCTGGAACAGATTCATTGAGGCCTCAGTCGGCTCCGGCTTTGGTGTCGGAGCTGCCCCCAAGCTGAAAATGCTCCAGGTCTCCTTCACTGGAGTCTGTTAGATCGGCTCCGAAGTCTCCCTTGCTGTCGGAGTGGAGCCATAGGTCTCACTCCTCCAGGTCTTCCAGGCTCTCAGACCATGACCTTGAGAGGGTAGTCAGCAGGCTTTTAAAGTCGCAGGCGCTGGCCCAGTTATTGCATAGCCCATCTCAACAGACAGGGGCTACCCCAATGCCTGCTCAAGTTCCTCCTCCAACTACTTTGCTGAGTTCGGAGCCGGAGGTCATCTAGGTTAGTACTGTTGGGGCGTTGGAACCGATCCCTCCGTTATTGGTTCCTTCGTCGACTCCAATCCCTTCATTGGCTCCGTCCTTGGAGGGATCCGGGCATTGAGACTCCCACGTCGGCTCTGAGGGGGCAAGTGGCATCGCACCCTTGTCCGACCCCATTCTCCCTCTCGGAGCCTCTGTGCAGGTGAGTTCGGCCCAGACATCGGCTTCGGAGCCGTCCCTCTCGGTGCTGGGAGGAGCTCTCATCTCCTCAGAGCTGGGTCCCTCTTCCCTGCCTGACAGGGGCGCCTTTGAGGTCATGAGCATGCTGGCTCCCATACCGGTGCCATGGTCGGCCTCGGCCCCTCCCTCCACGGTGCCTGCTTCGGCCCCTGCCTACCCTCCCGAACCCAAGCGCGGAGAACCGATGCTCCAGGCCGCTCCAGTGGGCGTTTTTTCCACTTCTGAGGCCTCCCCTGATCCTGCAGGGGAGCCCCCTCGGAAGAGGACACGCAAGAGGAAGCATTTAGACTCCCCTGAGTCAGTGACATCTGACACCGACCTGGATGATTCGGAAGGGTCCCCAAGGTCCCCCTCTGAGGATGTCTCCTTTTCTGACATCCTAGAGATCCTTAAACAGAGGGGGAACTGGTCTGCCTTCAACCCTTCCGAGGACGCGTCGGTGTACCTGGATGCGTTTGGTTCTCGCCCTTCCACCTCCTGGGTGTCCCCGCCTTTCGACCCACTCATGGAGGTGGTGGCTAGGAAGGTGCGGACGGCTCCAGATACTATGGAACCAACTCCCCGGAGGCCTAAAAAATTTATTACAGCCCCGGCAGACTAGCAGTTTCTCTCTAAGGGCGTCCCAGTTGATGCCATGGTGGTGGCGGCAGCCACTAAGAATGAGTTGGCTGACCCTTCAGTACCTGTCCATCCTCCTAATAAGGAATTTAGGACTATGGATAGGTATGGCAAGCGGATGTTTTCTTCAGTGACCTTTGCCATGCGGTCGCTGAATTACTTGTACTAGTTCACCCGTCTTCAGAGAGACCTCCTTAAAGAACTGGGTGATACCTTGCAGGACCCAACAGCTGTGGGGTCCCAGGAAAAGATCAACTCCCAGTTGGGGACCCTGAACTCTATTGTCAACTCCTCCATGCGGCTCATTTCTTATGCAGCCGATGGAGCGAGTAGGGCTGCAGGCACGGGTGTTGCTCTAAGGAGACATGCCTGGATGCGGCTTTGCAACTTTGCTGACCCCTTCAAGGTGTCCCTCACTAACAGCCCCCTTTGATGGTTCTGCCCTGTTTGGACCTCAAGTGAAGGATACATTGACCAGGTGTGAGCAGGAAGGCAAGACTCTCTCTGCCATGGGAGTCAGTTTTTCCGCCCCTTCTAGACAATACCCTAAGGGTCAAAAGGGTGGAAAGATGTGGCTTCATAAACCCCAGGGAGTACTGCCTGACGCACGTGGTGAGCTCCCCTCCAGAGGCAGAGGAGGGAACAATAACGGACGCCACCCTAGGGGCAGGGGGAGTCTGTAAAATCAGGGTAGCAGAGAATCTTTCTCTGACAAACCCTTCCAGCACCTCTGAGGAGCTGCCCCAACTGTTCACCTTCGGAGGCAGTCGGGGGAAGACTTTCACTGTACCCAGAAGCCTGGCATTCCCTTACGCAAGACAGATGGGTACGGTCGATCATATCTGAGGGTTACAGAATCCCCTTTATCCACACCCTGCAACAACCATTAAAAGGGCCTCTTCCAGACGTTTCACCCAGTCTGAGAGCTCAAGCAGCGTCAGAAATTTCAAAGCTGCTGTCAAAAAGGGCCATCCAGCCAGTCCCAGCAGACCAGCAAGGATCCGGAATCTACTCCAAATTCTTTTTGGTACCAAAAAAGACTGGGGACTGGAGACCTATTTTGGATCTTAGCAGGCTGAACAAGTCTGTCCAAAGAATGAAGTTCCGGATGGTCACGCTACAGTCCATTCTACCCTTTCTGGGTCAGGACAATTGGATGTGCTCTATAGATCTTCAGGATGCTTACTACCATATCCAAATGAACAGGCGCTCCAGAAGGTTTCTCCGCTTTTGGCTGGGAGCCAGTCATTACCAATTCAGAGCCCTGCCCTTTGGCCTCACTACAGCCCCCAGGGTGTTTACCAAATGCATGGCAGTGGTTGCGGCTCACCTGAGACGACGAGGATTCCAGGTGTTTCCATATTTAGACTGGCTCCTTACTGCCACCACCAGGCACCAGCTACTTCAAACCAGGGATTATGCTGTGCAAACGTGCAAAGCGCTAGGCATCTCTATAAACTTCGAAAAGTCTGCCTTGTCGCCCTGTCAGCATATTTCCTTCATAGGCGCCGTGTTAAACATGGTGGAGTTGTCAGCAAAACTACCTACACAGAGTTTCAGACATTCGCAGCCATGTTCAAATCCTACTACAGGAGGACAGGGTCCAAGCCCGATTTGTTCTGAAAACACTTGGTGTAATGGCAGCAACAATCACCTTGCTGCCCCTAGCTTGTTTTCATATGCGGCTACTGCAGTGGATGCTTTTTTCTCAATGGTCCTTTCAGCAGCTTCCCATGTCTCACAACATTCTCATCACTCAGTCATACAAGAGACACCTCTCGTGGTGGATGGTCTCGCCTCAGGTGCACCTAGGCAGACCTGTTATTCTCCCTGCTCCGGTTGCCACTGTGACAACGGATGCCTCCCTGATCGGGTGGGGGGCTTTTTCAGGGCAGGACTTCGGGTGCCACCTGCAAATAAATGTCTTGGAGATGAGAGAGGTAGTTTTGGCATTGCAGGCCCTTCAGAACTCTCTACCCACTGGGACGATTGCAATTCAGACAGACAATATGTCTGTAGTGTGGTACATCAACAAGCAGGGCGGAACCAGGTCCTACCCCCTATGTCGGGAAGCGCTCAGACTTTGGCAGTGGGCGATCTCTTCTCAACGGTTTCTGGTAGCAACGCATATTCCGGGGAAGTCCAACGTCATAGCGGACAGACTGAGCAGGGCCATTCTCATGTCCTACAAGTGGTCTCTCAACCAGCTAGTAGCGGAACAAATATTCAGAAGGTGGGGTCAGCCTTGCTGCGACCTTTTCGCAACCCCTCAAAACAGCAAGTGTTAGGATTTCTTCACCATCTTTCCTCTTCCGGGTCTCCCTCCCAGAGACGCTCTAGTCCACGATTGGCCCCGGGGTCTTCTATATGCTTCCCCCCTTTTCCCTTAATTACTCAGTTAGTCCAGAAAGCAACTGCCTTGAGATCCAGGATGATTCTCATTGCCCCTTATTGGCCCCGACAAGTTTGGTTTCCATTCCTGCAACGTCATCTACTAGAGCAGCCCTGGCATCTGGACCCAGTGCCAGACCTTCTGACCCATCAATCGGGCGGGCTGCACCAATCCCTTCCATCTCTCCATCTCTCAACCTCACAGCTTGGTTGCTCCACTTCCAACCCTAGCCAGGCTTCCCTTAATTTCTCAGTCAGTACGTGATATCATCCTTGCCTCTCACAAGGCTAACACCAGAAGGACGTATGCTAGTAAATGGAAGCGTTTCTCTATTTGGGCAAGGAAAAAATCAAGTGGACCCTTTCACAGCTCCTGTCCAAACAGTTCTAGAGTTTTTGGCGGAACTTTTCCAAACGGGCTCTTCCTCAGCCACTATCAGGGTCCAGTTGGTGGCTATTGCAAATTTCCATGTTGGCTTGTCAGAGACCAGTATTATGTCCCACAAGCTTTGCAAAGCCTTTTTAAAAGGAACCCTATTACTTAGGCCCCTGGTTAAAGACACTCCTCCACCGTGGGATCTAAATTTGGTACTGTCTTCTTTAATTCTGCCTCCCTTTGAGCCAGCTGCTTCCTGCTCGTTAAAACTGCTCTCGTGGAAAACACTTTTCTTGGTAGCTATTACCTCAGCGAGAAGGGTTTCGGAACTACAAGCTCTCTCTGCGCCCCCCTTATCTTGTTTTTCACAAAGATAGAGTGTCTCTTTGGACTAATCCTTCCTTTTTACCTAAGGTACTCTCTGAAAAAAATCTTAATCAGACTATTGATCTCCCAGTCTTCTTCCCAAATTATACTGACAGAGCCGAGAGAAGACTACATTGTTTAGACGTCCACCGTCAACTACGCTTCTATCTTGATAGAACAAAACAGTCGAGAAAATCAGAACCGCTCTTCCTGTCTTACGCGGAAGGAAAGCAAGGCCTTCCAGTTTCTAAAGTAACCTTGTCCAGATGGTTGACTTCTCTTCTCACGTTAATCTATCAATTGAGGAATAAGGAGCCCCCTACCAAGCCTAGAGCTCATTCAACTAGAGCATTATCTTCCTCCGTAGCTTTTCAAGCAAGGTTACCCATGGATTCTATTTGTGCATCGGCCACATGGGCCTCCCCTCATACCTTCATTTCTCATTACAAACTGGACATCGCCTCTAGAAGTCGGGCTGATTTTGGTTCCACTGTAATAGAGTCTGTTCCATTGAGCCCCCAGGACTAAGGTGCTAGGGATGCTGTCCCATCCAGCAAGAATGAAGGCGAGATTGACACCTTAACATTGAGAAGTTATGTACTTACCATAACATTCCATATTAGTTGTCTTCTTCTCGCCTTCTTTCTTGTGTCCCACCCTCCATCCCCCTTGCCTGGAAAGACCTAGAGTATCTTGTGAGACATCTTTTGTCACCAGAGTTATCTTCTCAGCTAGCTCTCTTGCTCCCCCTTTGGTAGCCCTTGTAAAAGATATATGTTTAAGAGCTTATTTTTACATATATTAGATTTACTCTTTTCTTGTGGTGGGACATGCATGTCCATAGTGTTAGCTATCAAATCAGATCTGGGTATATGACGCCTAGCATTGTGGGACATAGTATAGCCTTGAGCTGGTGAAAATAGCTCCCGAGCTTTAGTAATAGGCCGAGTCGGAGACGAGGTTCGGCTCCGAACCCATCCAGTAAGAAAGAAGGCGAGAAGAAGACAACTAACATGGAACGTTATGGTAAGTACATAACTTCTCATGGTCTTTGCTGTGCACTTAAGCAAGCACACACAGTACATAACTGCTCATTTAAACCTGGCCACAAATCTGCCTTCAGAAACAGCTGCCATTATAGCTCGCACTTTTCAAGGGCAAGTGTCCATGCCATCCTACCCATCATTTAATAGTACTTGTTCAAAAATCGCAAATTTAAACTGATGTCCAGGATTCTAGCGCGTGTGTTTGAGTGCATTCGTGTGTGTTTTTTTCTTCCTTGAATATAAATTCTCATAGACCTAGTCTCTGAATCTTCTCTGTCTTGCCAGTGTAAAAACCAAGACATGCCACATGTTGTGTATTGCAATCATAGTGCCCCTTAATTGCAATGACATTATTAGCAATGGAGCACTTGTCTATCAACATTTGATAGCACTGGGAGCAGTGATCGCACTTACTCATACCAACATTTTTTTTCACTCAGTTTTTCCTTGGGTGTATTTATCCCTGTTTTCAGCAACGCCTTGAGATTCTTCCCCCTCGTATAGACAATTTGTGGATAAATATACCTTATGAATTTTTTTAATTTTAAGACCAAAGCACTCGTATTCAAGTATTTTTGAATTAAAGGATTGAATTTCGAAGGATACAGTGTATTTCATTCACCCTACAGTCCAGATAATTTTGCTTCTGTGTGCTGTTTCATTCCTAGTTTGCTTTGTACTGGACTACTAAGCCAGAATCTGAAGAAATGGAGCGCATGGATGGAATATTTTTCACTGCCTTGTATACAGTCGACCCAGCCGAGGGACAACCAAAGGCACATTAATCCCCTTTCTCCCTTTGAGCATTCAAACAGGACAACTGGTAACTGACAGGTAAACATTTTGGTGGTTAATGTGGTTTCTGACCATTTTGGATCGAGCACTCTAGTTATTTAAACGCCCCCCCTCCCCATCTTGAGTGAATGGTGGCAACACCATTTCAGTTTTTCAGTTACTCAACATACTGACACTAATACTGTTATTGACAAACTTGTTAAATTTGATTATAAATGGTCTAAAGTAAAAAGGTTGCAATTAGAAAATGATCATTTTTGCAGAATGTCTTTCGGCTAATATGGTACCAAAAGGTTTGTGGATGTGGTAATACCTTTCTGGCTTTTTGGCGGATTCCCCACTGCATAGAGTTGATTGCACTCTGTGACCGGCATGAATTTGAATACATGAATGTATTAATTAAACATAATGCACTTGATTGATGAACTGATACAGGACATGCATTCTCTGGGTTCCCAGGTAACTCAAGATATTCAATATGAATCTCAAATTTGAACATGTATGCATATTTAGGAGTATTGATGAACAAGTACAAACTATTCAAAGTCGTAAGCTGAGAAAGTTTGAAAAGGACAAAGGATTATGCAAACCATAAGGCATACCCCAACCCCCACACCTTCACAAACTTGGGGGGACTAGACTCGCTAATAGTCAACTGCAACATAAGTCTGACCAGAAACATGATATAAATTGTAATAATGAACAATATTCCAGACAGAACAACCACCCTGATAAGTGATTTCTTAACACCACAGGGTACTACAGCTGATGAGGTCATAGCATATCAAGAAGAGGCAACAATACCCCACGTCTCAACTGACAAAACAGATCTTACACAATTCCCCCAGGGAAATTTGTTTTTGTTTTAGATTCTATTAATGGACTACCATATGTAACTGGGTTCAACACTGCCTTAGAAATTAAAGAACTAAGGTGGCAAGTATTTTTAAATTCTGAGAAATCACCTGGTCTAAATGGTACCTTGAATGTTAAATGTCTTTTAAATGACAGGTACCGTTATTGAACTATATATTTCCAAGTATTTTTAATGTAATTTAGTATTTCTTTAATATCTAAATTAAGTTTGTACACAATTTGATTGGATAATTGTTTAATCATTGTGCATTTAAGTTGCATTTGTGATATGATCTTCGTGTTTCACTGTTGTAGTCATCACACTTGGTATCCTGCCAGGGGTAAGCCCTCAGTCGGCCTGAATACCAGAGGCTTAGTATTTCCTCGGTTGCTGTCACTGCAGGACTAGCATCAGGTAGTCAGTGGTATAAAATCAGGCAGCCAACTCCATTACATCAGTCTTTCTTGCCGAGGAGTCCTAAGCAGAATTAGTTTGCATGAGTGCCGGTCAGCCGCTACCTAAGCAGAATTAGTTTGCATGAGTGCCGGTCAGCCGCTACCTGAGTTTTCATTTCCGAATTGAAGTTGACGTCTTCTAAAGCTAAGTAACCCATTGGGGATCCTTTTTTCTTGCTCTAACCGATGTCAGAAAAAGTTAACAGTTGTCTCGCCTGTGGAAAGCAAATACCACACTGAGACTTAAATTCTTACTGGCTCACCTGTTTAGGTCCAGACCACGACGTCCCTCGCTATCGCTTTTATGCCTTGTTCAATGCCAGAACTGTACGTCGTCAGGCTCTTATTGTAGCTAAATATTTTCACGCTCAGTCTTCGTATTCCAATATGGCTTCAGTAAGCCTTCCGTCTACCAAGCTTCCAAAAAAACATAAGGACAAAGACAAGACTGCACAGGTTCAAAACTGCCGACTATGCTTCCATTAAGCTAGTCTTCAGTTCTCTGGTCCTCAGTGAGGTGCTTTTGCAGCCCATGATGCCTGCGTCTGTGGATTCACAAGCCACTGCAGAGACCCGTTCGGAGTCCAGTATGCCGCGAGACTCAAAGACTAAGGATCCTGCGGATGTCTCTACCTTGGATGGGTCCGGAGCTGCTGAGCAGGCACCGGCTTCCAAGGAAGTTCTTTGCACTACCGATACTCTACACAGACTTCTTTCGCGTCTTCAGTTCTTTCTAAAACTATTGAGTTTCTAAGGCCCAGGGTACGAACTTACACCTAAGCTCAGGCATCTGCTTCCATGCCTCAATCTCAAATGCTTAAAATGGTGAAATACCTTATTATGCTTTTTTTAGGGGAAGCCAGGCTACCCCTTCCATAAGAGAGACTTGTCCCCAGTAGTTTTATCTTTAACAGGAGTCCGATGACTGAGGTTTCTGAATATGAAGACGTGCAACCCCTCTCTGCTTATGAGGATTTTGATGCAGAGGAATCCATTCCTTCTGCTTCTCCTCCTGATGATTTTTCATTTGGTGAAATCCTACATAAATTAAGGGAGCATTTCCAGTGGGAATGTCAGGACTATCCTCAGTCAAAAAGACTCTGAGAATTTAGATTTACCACAGCACAGACCTTTAGCCATTCCTCCTGTCCTGGATGTTGTGGATGATTTCTGGAATCTAGTTTGACACCTGACACCCTTCCTCCTGCTCCCAGGAAACCTGACAGGTAGAACAGAGTCCCTGACTCACAAATTCCTTTTCAAAAATCCTACTGCTGACCCAGAGGTCATCCCCTAAGGACCTAAAGGAATTAAAGCAACCTCAGCTAAGAATCCCATCCCCTCAGACAGGGATTCCAGAGCTTTAGACTGGGTAAAAAAGTATACACCTCTGCAACTCTTGCTATTAGAGCACTAAATTGTCAGTTCCACATGCTGAAATAGCAGCAGCATACCATGGAACTCCTCAAACAAAAAATATCTTCCTTTCCCAGCTTGTGCAGAAAATAATGAATTACAAGAGCTTATGCATTCTGCAAGCCAAGTTACTAAACACACCTTGCAATGTGGCTTTGACGCCTTAGAAGCATCTTGTAGGGCAGCAGTCACTGGTTCTGTCCTTGGAACACATGCTTGGCTTAAGGAACAGACCTTGCCAGACCATGTCAAATCAAAATTATTGGACGCTTCATTGAACAAAGACAATTTGCTTGGCACCAAGGCAGAAGAGCTCATAAAAAGGATTGAAGAAAAAGCTAAATCTATGCAGACAATTGGTCCAGCATCTGAGGTTCAGTAGGCATTGCCCCTCCAAGCACTGGTCCTTTCTGGCCCCCTCCAGGCCAGCTCAGCCAAGACCCAGGGGAAGCAGCCCCCCAGACAGCAGTCCCAGGGAATGCAGAGATCTAATCAATGGAGTTCTGCCACTTCAGAAACTGAGTCCTAAGCCACCCCCTCATGGTAAGAACTCAAAATGACTTTACACCTCCACCCCTTACCTCTGTCCACCTGCTTTTGCCCCTAGGAGGAAAACTCTCTCTCTATGCAAACAACTGGGCCTCTATTACCAGTGACTGATAGGTCCTCAACATAGTGTCCCAGGGATACAAATTTTATTTCCACACTCTGCCAACAACAAAAGGTTTCCCAGAGCTTCCTCCAAACCAGTGGGCAGAGGCCAAAAACACCTTTTTGATGATACCAAAATTCAAAATGCTCACTCTCCAGCAGCTTCTTTCTATGCTTTCCAATGATGCTTGGTTAGCCACCCTAGACCTAAAAGAGGCCTACACATCCCAATCAGGGAATCTTGCAGGAAATATCTGTTTCAGGGTAGGATCTATACGCTTTCAGTTCTCTGTGCTTCCCTTTAGTGTATCCACTGATCCCAGAGTTTTCACAAAATGCCTGGCTACAGCCATTGCTTTTTGCAGGCAAAGAAATATTCAGATGTACCCCTCCTTAGACGATTGCCTGATTCAGGCAGACAGGAAAAGCTGTTGCGGCACTTGACCTTTGTAAAGGACCTACTGACCTCCCTGGAGTATGCTATCAATGAAAAGAAATCAAAACTAGTCCCCACACAAAAAATTGTATTCCTGGGAGCAAGCCTGGACACAGCATCCCAGATGGCATTCCTTACTCCAGAAAAACAAGCCTACCTGACTGGCTACTTCTCTCAACTAGCCACCAGAACCCAGTTATCTGCAAGGAAAATCATGCAAGCTGTAGGGTTCATGGCCTCCTGCATTCTACTCATCCCATATGGCAGACTGCATATGAGGAAACTACGATGGCACTTAAAAAGCCTTGTGTCCACACAAAACCTGGAAACTATCATACCTATGATACCCTGTCTAAGGAAAGATTTTCTTTGGTAGGCAGCAGCATGCAACCACAACAAGGGACTTCCCTCCCAATCCCTTGCTGCCCAGGCCCTCACCACAGACTCATCAGACTATGCCTGGGGTGCACACCTGAACGGCTGGTGCATTCAGAGACATTGGAACCCAAATCAAATACATCTGCACATCAATCAAAAAGAGATGCTAGCTGTTCCGCACGCCGTGACCGCTTTCAGACCCCTACTCTCCCTGGGGCCTCTAGTGATTAAAACAGACAACACCACAGTGATGTGGTATATCAACAAGCAGGGAGGGACTCACTCTTATCCTTTCTGCAAGCTCGCCATGACCCTTTGGCACACTGCCTCAGCCATGCAAATACACCTGCTATCACAATTCCTGCCAGACTCCCTCAAGCAGAAACCTGCCAGACCCACATAAGTGGCAGCTAGACCACAGAACCTTCAACCTTGTAACCCAGAAATGGGGCACCCCGAAGGTGGACCTCTTTGCCTCCTGCTCCAATCAGCTCAGCAAATTCTGCACCAGGGAAACCTCACAGCAAGGCCTGGAAAGTGGATGATCTACCCTTCCAATGGATAAACTTCTCTATCATTTCCTCCCTCTACCACTCATTTCAAGGGTACTGCTCAAAATAAGGGAGGAAAAACTAAGGGCAATCTTGATTGCCCCAGATTGGCCATGCCAGCACTAATACCCACTGCTGTGCAGCCTGTCACCCCAGCCACCATTGCACCTACCTCAGATCCCAACACTCCTGACCCAGAAGAATGGAGAATTCATGCATCCACAATTGCAGACCCTGAACCTGGTAGCCTGGCTTATTCCCTGACCTCTCCTCCAGCTGACAGCCTAAGCAAACAAATCCTGGATGTTATACATGAGGCCAAATGCCCCAGCAGTAGAAAGTCCTATGCTGACAAGTGGAAAAGATTTTGCAACTGGATCCAGGTTAAGGCAGCTGAAACAGTACAGCCCTCCCTACCTCTCATCCTGGATTACCAAGCAGACCTACTATACAGGGGTCTATCCTTCTCTTCTATTAAAATTCATGCCTCTGCCATTTCTGCTCATTACAGCACAGAGCCACCTCTCTTCTCACACCCTCTCATCAAACAGATCCTAAGAGGAGCTAACAACTTAAGGCCACCCAGAAGAGCTCCTACCCAGGTTGGGACCTTAACTTTGTGTTAGAAAAGTTCACCCTACCCCCCTTTGAGCCTGCAGCTTCAGCAGAGTTAAAATGCCTCTTGGGAAACAGTGTTGCTTCTCTCCATCACTTCAGCTAGAAGAGTTTCAGAGCTACAAGCACTCATGGCTGTAGAGCCCTTCGTCATTTTCCATGCTGACAGGGTCTCCCTCAGGACTAACCCATCCTTCATGCGTAAAGTGGTGTCCAGTGTGGCTCTCATCCAATCCATTAATTTGCCCACGTTTTTCCCTAACCCACAAAACAAGGGGGAAAGGATACTGCTCCCTCTAGATGTGCACAGACAACTCCGATTCTATCTGGATAGGACTAAATCTTTTAGAAAATCTGACCAATTTGGTAGTCAGCTTTGCAGTAGGGGCAGAGGGCAAGGCCATATCCAAATAATCTCCAAATGGATAGCACACTGCATCCATTTCTGCTGCAAATAGTACAGGAAACCACCTCCAAAAGGGGGCAGGATTCATTCCACCAGGGCAACCTCCACTTCTGCAGTTTTTCTCAGAGGGGTCCCCACCAGGGACTTCCTGGAGGCTGCAACATGGTCTTCTGTTCATACCTTCACCTTCAAGCATTACCACCTGCCTATCTTTTCCAAATCCAAGGCAGGCTTTGCCAGCACAGTTTTGCAGGGCATCCTAGCCAGCCCCCTGTCTTCTTGACTGCCTCCACCCTTTTCTTTAGCTATGGGAATCAACCCAAGTGTGATGACTACAGTAGTGAAATACTAAGAACATAGTACAGTTGTGTTCACTTACCATAAATGTAGATGTTCGAGTGTATCCACTGTTGCAGTCCTAGTTTCTCACCCTCCATCCCCCTTTTCTCTCTCTCTCTCTCTCTCTCCTTACAGGGAATTTCTATTTACTTTCTACTGGTGGTGGTCTTCCACCATAACCTAGTTCCCTATTTGGGGGCTCCTGACAGTTGGGGCAAGAAAAATTGATGTAATGGTGTCAGCTGCCTGATTTTATACCACTGACGACCTGACGTCAGTTCTGGAGTGACAGCAACCAACGAATAAATACTAAGCCTCTGGTATTCAGGCTGACTGAGGGCTACCACTGACAGGATAACCCAAGTGCAATGACTGGAACAGTGAATACACTCTAACATCTACATTTATGGTTAAGTATACACAACTGTATTTTCTGATGAAGTTTGTTGTATTAAATCAAATGAAAATGCTAAACTAATTTCATTAGTGTTGGCAGTGATTTATTTGATTCCAATTTACGTTTTTTCTCCTTAGTCTTTGGTTTTGGTAATGGTGGTGGTGCTTTTTTGGTTTTGCTCACATTATTTTATACCACCTTTGGGACTTGTGAATGGCTGCCACTACTACTAATTGTGGATCTACTATGCAGCATACTACAGTTTTGTCACCCAACAGTGATTCAGATGACTATCTCAATGTTAGTACATTATAATATACAGAAAGGCCTTGGTTTTGTCACTAACAGTCTAACTACAGCAATTCAGAAAGCTCGAGCTATTAGAATTGCTGTAACTTTCAATTCTAACCCCACTGTTCCATCAGTGGTTTCTACCTCACAGAACAGTAAGACCTCTGCTAGCAGTTTTGGTAGTGATTCAACAGTGATAGCAGGAGCTGATTTGAACTATGGTGAATGCTTTGTCAATTGTATTTTAGCTAATCCTTTTGCTTGTGTTGGGAATTCTATCAATAGCAAGCCAACTTTAGTGACGATGTAAAACTTGAAGTGAAGCTATCAAACTGTAAGTCCAGCATCTTTCTTTTTGAAAGAAAGTTTAAATTATTGTCATTGGAATATGACAACTTTTATTTACAGACTTGTACTGAATGCAAGCAAGTACCTTTTCGGCTAAGGTGTTAACATTTTCCAAATGGAATTGTACACTGACTTTATTTTTTCAGAGCTTGTTGAGTATAATACTGGGGTAGAAGCTTCGAAATTGTTGGTTAAACACAATACAGCTAAGATCAATGTATTAAAACAAGAGGTTAATTATCTTAACAATGCTATTTTGAATGATGCTAACTTTGGTACATTTAGAGGTTTGTATGATGGCATTGAAGCTAAGTTACAGACACATTGCTAGTTTGACAGAAAACTGAACAAGCTAGCATGTGATTCTTTTGCTTATGTGAATAACGCAGCATATTTGTTAAATTCCAAAATGGTCACAATGTGTGTTGACAATGCTAGTAACAACAACTCAAATGATAATGGCAGCAGGACTAGTAGCACAAATGTCATTTGTTTGGACAATAAACGTGCTTAATGCTAGCATTATTAATGATGCAGGTGAAGGCACTTGCTCTAATACTTTTCCTGATTCTAGTAATTCTTTTCACTTGAAGTCACCAGAGGGGAACAACGGGATGAAGTCCAGAGTTTAAGAGAATGCAGGGAACAGAATGAATGGCAAATAGCTCAAGAGTTCATATTTGTAAAATTTATAATTATAGTGGTTTGGAACTTTGTGATGTACAATATAGGGCCTTAGAAAAATGTTTTTTTGTCCCCGTAGTTAAAGCTCCATTAATAGACACAGTTTTGGAATTTAAACTGTATGTCAGGAAACTGATTTTACGTTATGCTTTTGACTGAGTGGAATTCAGTTTTAATACAGAATGCAAAAAAACTAGTAATATTAATCTTAGGTTAACCCTTACCTTAAATGTTTTTAACGAACTGTAGGACAATATATTCATCTGTAACAACCATAGAAAGTTGTACGATAATAGAATAGTACACTTTGAGTGAATTAAGTTCTTTGAAAAATTTGAGACGAGCAACAATATCGTTTTATGAAAGTTGATAGACACGCGCATGAAAAATTTGTTGAGTGACGAAAAGAATTACCAAACTGGTCAGCAAAGATATGGTTAGCGGAAGTTTCGTAACCATTGACAAATTGATGGAGTTGCTTAAGAATTACATTAATTTGGCCACCTATGAATTTCTTGTTATCGAAGAACCCATGTTTGGAACTTTGTTCAGAATACCAAAGATCCATAAGGATACAGTTAACCCTCCCTTCAGGCCTATAGTTTATTCTAAGAAAGGAAAAACACATACTTTCTCATTATTTAGATAATTTATTAAATTCTTTAGTGTCAAAAACACCTTATTTTTTAAAAGATTTTTGGCAGTTTCTTGAAGAACTATACGATGTTCTTCGTGTTTCACTGTTTCAGTTATCACATTTGGGTTATCTGCCTGCAGGTAGCCCTCAATCGGCCTGAATACCAGAGTCTTTGCATTCCTGTATAGGATGCTGTCTCATCTTCCATGACATCAGGTTGTCAGGGGTATAAAACATGCAGCCAACACCATTACATCAGTCTTTCTTGCCATGCGGTGCCCGAAGCAGAAGCAGTTCGCAAGTGCCCGGTCGGCCAATTCCTGAAATTTTCATTTTTGAGTTTCAGATCCGAAGTCTTCAAAAAAGATAAGTACCCCATTGGGGATTCTTTTTCTTGCTCCAGCTGATGTCAGTAAAAGGTAACTGTCTTGCCTGTGGAAAGCAAATACCTCATAGAAATTTTCATTCATACTGCATCCCCTGTTTTGGCTGAGACCACGACATTCCTCGCTGTCTGTTTTGTGCCTTGTTCAATCCCCGAGCTATTCGTCATCTGGCTATCTTTGCAGCCAATTACTTTTGTACTCTGTTTCAGTACTCTGAAATGGCTTTGTTAAGCCATCCGACTACTGATTTTCCAAAAAAAACATAGGGATGAAGACAGAGACAGACCACATAGGTACAAAACTGCCGACGATGCTTCTGTTAAGCTAGTTGTCAGTCCGCCAGTACTCAGAGGCGCGCTTTTGTAGCCCCTGGTACCTGCTACTTTAGATTCGCAGGTCTCTACTGAGACCCATTTGGAGTCCGGAATGCCATGAGATGCTTCGACTGTGGAACCTGCGGATGTCTCTACCTTGGATGAGTCCGGAGCCGCTGTGCAGGTACAGGCTTCTGAGGGTGTATTCAGGCCTACAGACTTGCGTTTTAAACATACGTCATCATTTCCATCCAGAAGTTCTGAATCCCTCAGGCCTAAAACTCGCACTATGCCTAGAAAACCGACCAAACTGAGAGCTCAGGCCCATATTCCTCAGAAACAAATGCTTAGAATGGCTGAAGACCTTATTACTTTAATTAGGGGAAGCCAGCCTTCCCCCTCTGAGACCTAGAACTGAATTTCTTTCTGATTCTTCAGATCAGGAATCTGATATTTCTGCTACTTCTGATTATCAGGATTTGCCCTTATCTACTTATGAGGATTCTGATGCAGAGGATTCCATTCCCTCTGCTTCCCCTCCAGAAGATTTTTCCTTCAGTGAAACCTTGCATACTCTTAGGGAGCATTTCCGCTGGGAAAGCTAGGACTACTCTGAGTCCAAAAAGAGACTTGGGGAATTCCTACTCCTGCCTCAACACAGGCCTTTAGCTATCCCTCCTGTTCTACACATTGTAGATGATGCTTTCTTGGAATCTAGCCTTACCCCACTTTACCTCCAGCTCCCAGAAAACCTGACTGGTACTACAGAGTACCTGAGTCTCACTTCAAGAATCCTTCTGCGGATCCAGAGACCATTTCCCAAGGACCAAAAGGCATTAAGGCTACTGCTGCCAAAAATCCTACCCCTTCTGATAGAGATTCTAGAGCCCTAGACAGATGGGGTAAGAAGGTATACACTCCTACTACTTTGTCCATTAGGGCTTTAAATTGCCAGTTTCATATGTTAAAGTATCAGCAGCATATTACAGGACTACTTAAACAGAAAATGATGTTGATTCCTGACTGTGCTGAACAAAAAGAATTGCAAGATTTAATGTATTCTGCAGAACAAGTTGGTAAACATACATTGTAATGTGGTTTTGATGCTTTAGAAGCATCTTGTAGGGCTGCTGTCACTGGGTCTGTACTTAAGGCATGCTTGGCTTAAGGAACAAAACTTGCAAGATCATGTTAAAGTTAAATTACTGGATGCTCCCTTAGACCAAGACCGCCTTTTTGGCAACAAAGCAGAAGTCGTCGTCAAAAGGATGGAGGAAAAAGCTAAATCTATGCAAACTGTTAAAGATTTCCTACAAGTACAGCCTCTCAGATTTAGTAGGCATTGGCCTTCAAAGAACTGATCCTTTCCAGTCTCTTCCAGGCCTTCTCAGTCCAAACCCAGGAACAGCAGACCACCTAGGTTACAGTCTCAGGCTACTCACAGACCTAAGCAGTGGGAGGGCTCCCACTTCCAAAGCAGGGAGTAGTAAGCTAGCCCCCTACGGAAAAATGGCACAATGACTTAACCTTAACCCTTCCAAGCCCTGCTCAACTACCTGCTCCCTTAGGAGGAAAGCTCGCCCTGCATGCAAAATTGGGAACTCATTACTCAGGACAAATGTGGTTTTGAACATAGTTTCCAAATGATACAGATTCCCCTTCCACACACTACCAACCCCAAATGGTTGGCCAGACCCTACCCCCAAATCAGTGGGTGGAGGCCCAAAAGCAAGTTCTCTCTTAAGTATCAGGGCTATTCAACCTGTCCCAGCAGAACAAAGGGGACAAGCTTTTTATTCAAGACTTTTCCTGGTACCCAGAAAAGACAACTCCTGGCATCCTATCCTGGACCTCTCTATTCTCAACACCTTTCTGATAATTCCAAAATTCAAAATGCTAACTCTTCAACAGCTTCTTCCTATGTTAGCCAAGGATGCCTGGCTGGCAACCTTAGACTTAAAGGAAGCTCACCTGCACATCCCACTAAGGGAATCTTGCAGGAAATACCTACACTTCAGGGCAGGCTCCATGCACCATCAGTTTTCTTCACTTCCCTTTGGCCTATCTACTGCGCCCAGGGTATTCACAAAGTGTCTAGCTCCAGCCATTGCATTTTGCAGGCAGAGAAATATTCAAATTTACCCATACTTGGACGATTGTCTGATTCAGGCAGAAAGCCAGGACTTGCTATTGCAACATCTGGCATTTGTAAAAAAAACTTCTAATCTCACTGGGGTACACCATCAATGAAAAGAAATCTCACCTAGTACCCTGCCAACAGATTATTCCTGGGAGCAAACTTGAATGCAACTTCCCAGATGGCATTCCTCACTCCAGAGAAACAAGTTTATCTGAAGTAGTTAACTTAATTTATCTGTAACCTGTGGGTATTCAGATCCATATTGGATCCGATCCGGCAACATTTTTCAAGCATTTGCTCCAAGCTCCTCCCCTTACCCATAATATTTCCTACCTTCCCTCAGATCTCGTTTGCCGCTTCATGCGTACACATCGTGGTCTCTATAGCTCCAAGTTTGGTGTAGTAAGTGGTACTTTTTGGTATATATTTAGTGTGTGTGTAGTTTTTTGGTCACTCTTTCCTCCCGTTCATCGGTTTTCCGTTTAAAAAAAAAAAATAGTTTAAAAAGTTAGGATTTTATCCGGTATTGTAGGCCTAACCATCCTTTGTGTGTGTTTGTTGGTTTAGTTTTGGCTGAGTGGTGTGTGGTGATGGCTGAGCAGCCAAAACCAACTTTTAAAAAATGCACAGTGTGTGGCCACAAGCTTTCATCGGTTGATGGCCACACTGTTATTTGTCTGGGTGTTCCCCACCTATCTTTGCCGTGTAGTGTGTGTGCAGGGTTAAACCCTAGGGCGTTGAAAGGAAGGCAAAGCTGGTAGCTAAGGGCCTGCTACCAGTTTCTGCATTGGATTCTATGACCTCGACATCTGCTCCAGTAGCCAACCAACCCCCCCCTTCAGGCTGGGAACTGAACTTCCATCTAGGCCTTCTGAGACGGGACAAAATCGAAGGATAAAGACAAGGACAACAGAGAAGGAGAAAAGAGCAGAAAGGCACTGCAAACAGTCTCCAGAGCAAGAGCCATTTCCCAGTCCGCCTACTAAAGTTGTCAGGACCACCTCTCCTCGGCTCCATTCCCAGAGGTTCTCCCTGGAGCCAACGGAGCCCTCAGACCAAAGGCCTTCTTCGAGGTCATCTCACAGACCAGCCAGATCTGAGTCAGTCGCCTCCTCGTGGTCGACTGAGTCTGTCAGAGCTTGACATGGACAGGATGATGCGGAGGTTCATGCGGACCAAAATCCAAATGGGAGTCTTGCCAGGCCCCTCTCCGGCCGGAGAGGGGACCTCTATACCTTTCTTTCATCCAATCTCTCCTTCCCTTATCCGACCTGTGGTTTCGTGGTTTATGGATACGAGGATCCTCAGAGCTGGGGGTTTGGCGCCGACGGTCCCTCCAACCTTGACGCCGCGATTACCTTGAGTTCCTCAGATCAGACTTCGGATCCGAGCAACTCTCGGGACCGAGAACGGAGAGCCAGATCCAAGGGAACGAAGGTGTATTCAGCTCCAACTTTGTCAGATCCGAGCTGTTTCTTCAGAACCCTGGCTACTTTGGCCTCAGCCCCAATCCTCACGACAGAGCCGGAGAGAGCTTCTTTCTTGTTGGTTGCTAAGGAAGTGTGCTCTCCTTCAGCCTTCGATGTGGTGGAGAGCGTTCTCTCCCAAGGATTGAGACCCCAGCCCATTGCTTTGGACTCCACCCAGGCTGCTGTGGATTTGGTCATGACTCCCATCAGCTTGTCCCAGGGACAGCCTGTGCTAGAGGACCTCCAGATGGATCCTGTCGTGGAACCCCCTTGACTCACGAGCCCTCTTCAGAGTCTCCCACTGAGGAGGCTCCCCGTAAGCACTCATAAGAGGAGGCACATGGACTCCTCCAAGTCCCTCACAGAAGATACTGACTTGGATGAAAGTGAGGGTTCCCCCAGGTCACCTCCTGAGGATGTCTCCTTTGGAGACGACATGGAAATCCTCTGCCAGAGGGGAGGTTGGTCAGCCCAAAACTCTCTACGGACGAGTCAGTATTCCTGGAGGCTTTTGGTATGGGCCCATTTACATCCTCGGTGTCCCATCTTGCAGATCCATTAGTGGATCTCATATTACCATGCGGGGCATGGAAGGAGCCTGACACCATAGAGCCAATACCCAAATGCCCAGACAGGATCCTTTTTCCTCCCACAGACAGGCCTGGTACAATGGATCCCCGGTGGATGCTATGGTAGTTGCAGCTGCCACCAAGAGAGAACTGGATCAGGAAAGTTCTTCGGTCCACCCTCCAGACAAGGAGTCTAGTGCAGTGGCTCAGTTTGGGAAGTGAGTCTTTTCTTCAGCGACATTTTCTATACGAGCGCTGAATTATTTGGCACATGTCTTTCGACTCCAGCGAGATCTAGTAATGGAATTCACTGTGGCGGCCCCAGAGTCTGTCGCCAGAAGACAAGAGGCTGTTCTCTGTGAGAATGTTGACTCTGAAATCTGTTTCGAACACATCCATGCGTCTTCTTTCCCATGCCACGGAAGGAGTGGCTAGAGTGGCTGGGACTGGTGTAGCTATGAGGCAGCACACTTGGCTCAGACTGTCAATTTGCGGACCCCTTTAAGGCATCATTCACAAATGCTCCCTTTGACTGTTCCTCCCTGTTCGGGAAGACAGTTCGTGACATCCTGTTCCAGATCGAGAAGGATGGGCAGACTCTATCTGCCATTGGAGTCTGCTTCTCTAGCCCTCTAAGATCCTTTTCTAGGCATCAGAGAGGGCAAAAGAAGATGTGGTTCTGAAATTATCAGTTTTCCCGGGACACTCAGGACAACTCATCCCCTAGAGGCAGAGGGGGACAAGACAAACGCCACCCCAGAGGCAGAGGGGGCCTGAGGAACTTTGGGTCTAGGGAGACCTTCTCGGACAGACCTGCACAGCAGCCCGACTGTCCTACTCTGGAGACAGTCGGGGAAGATTGTCATTGCACCTAACGGCTTGGGAGTCCATTACGACGGACCGTTGCATGCTCCAAATTATATCCAGAGGCTACTCCATCCCATTCGTTGCCCCACCCGTCCAACCAAAGTGCCTCCTGGATGTTCCACCCACTCAAAGGGAGGAGTCAGCACACAAAATTTCAAAGCTGCTTCACAATCAGGCCATTGAACTGGTCACCCCAGATCAGTCCATATTAGGCGTTTACTCCAGGTTCTTTTTAGTGCCAAAAAAGACAGGGGACCTCAGGCCAATATTGGACCTGTCAACCCTGAACCTGACTGTAGCCAAGCAGAGATTTCAGATGGTCACCTTGCACTCCATTCTACCTTACTTCCTAGAATGCGACTGGATGTGCTTGATAGACCTCCAGGACGCTTACTACCATATCAAACTTTTGCAGAAGCTCCAGGAGATTCTTTCACTTCTGGCTGGGAGCCAATCATTTCCAGTTCAGAGCCCTACCCTTCAGTCTCACTACAGCACCCAGGGTGTTTACCAAGGTTATGGCTGTAGCAGCTTACCTGAGGCTTCAGGGAATTCAGATGTTTCCTTACCTAGATGATTGGCTCTTCACTGTGGCCACCCAGCGTCTACTTTGCATGGCCAGAGACTCCTTCCTGCATCTTGCAGTCAATCTAGGGATTACCATCAACATCTGCAAGTCCCGCTTGAACCTGACACAGACCTTGGAATTTATAGGGGCATGGCTGGACACTCTACTATTGCAAGTTTTTCTCACTATGGACAGGGTCCAGAACCTACGAGCTCATGTGTCGGTGATCCTTGGCCCCAGGACTCCAATGGTGAGCGATGTTCTCCAAGCCCTAGGCTCCATGGCCACAGCAGTTTCAATTCTTCCCTGTGCGTGCCTTCACATGAGGGTGCTTCAGTGGACCCCGGCAGTTTAGTGGTCTTGGTTAGCCCTCCCCATGGACTATCCAATATGAATCAGCAGAGCCTGCATGATTTCTCTTCTCTCGTGTCTCCAATCGCTGGAAATCTTTGCAGTTCATCCCTTCATAACATCCCCAGCCCAAGCTACAGTGACCATGGATGCCTCCCAGCTTGGGTGGGGGGGTGATTTTTGGGGAGGACGGTCCAAGGCATGTGGTCCCAGACCAAGACCAGATTGCATATCAGTGTTCTGGAGATGAGGTCAGTGCTTTTAGCGTTGCAAGCCTTCCATGCTGTTCTTCCCCCGGGGATGATTGCAGTTCAGTCAGACAACATGTCTGGTACATCAACAAACAAGGAGGAACCAGATCTTATCCTCTCTGCAGTGAGGCTATGAGAGTGTGGGAGTGGGCGATCTCTACTAGTCTGTTTCTGATTGCAACTCACATCCTGGGATGCTCCAACATTTTAGAGGACAGACTGAGTCGGGCTATTCTAATGGCATATGAGTGGTCTCTGAAACAGTCAATAGTGGAGGAGATCTTCCTAGTCTGGGGCCACCCTAGCTGTGATCTGTTCGCATCTCCTTCCAACACGAAGTGCAGTGAGTTCTTCGCTTTGATCCCTTCACCAGGGGACTCCCCCAGAGACGCTCTTGTCCATGCTTGGCCTCCCGGGTTACTGTATGCTTATCCCTGTTGCCTCTCATTCTGAAGTTTCTTCAGAAAGCTTACTGACTGGGGTGCAAAGTGATCCTCATTGCCCCATTCTGGCCTCGTCAGGTGTGGTGCCCCTTCCTCTGGTCTCATGCTCTAACTCCTGCACGGATTCTGAATCCCTGCCTGGATCTCATCTCTCATCCCTCCGACATCAGTCCGCCCAATCTGGGCAGCCTCAAGCTTGACGGCTTGGTTGCTGCAGTTCCCTTGATTGCTAGGACTCCCGGTCTGTCATCGTCAGTAAAGAATATTTTGGTGGCATCCCACAAAGCTTCCACTAGGAAAGTTTATCACAGCAAATGGAAATGCTTCTCTATTTGGACTTCTATGAGGAACCTAAATCCTTTTACAGCCCCAGTTCCTGCAGTGTTGAAGTTTTTGTCCTATATTTTCCAACAAGGGGCTAGTTCCTCTGCGTTGAAAGTACAACTGGCAGCCATGTCTAATTTTCATGTCGGTGAAAATCTGAATGCTCTGGCCTCTTTGAGATTGTGTAAAGCTTTTCTGAAAGGTACTTTTCATTTATGTCCCCTGGTTAAGGATTCCGTCCCTCCTTGGGACCTTACCCTAGTTCTACAGGCATTGGTGGCTACCCCATTCAAACCAGCAGCATCAGTAATGTTGAAATTCCTGTTCTAGAAGACAGCTTTTCTAGTGGCCATTACTTTGGCCAGAAGGGTTTCTGAGATCCAAGCTTTGTCTGCCGTGCCCCCTTACTTGATCTTTCATAAAGACAGGGTTTCGATCCGCACGAACCCTTCTTTCTTACTGAAAGTTGCTTCTGAATCAAATATTAACCAGTTGATTAATCTGCCTGTTTTCTTTCCAAATTTCCAGAATAAGGGTGAATATAAGATGCATTTGCTCGATGTTCATAGCTTCATTTCTGTTTACACAGGATTAAACAATGCCAGTTATTTGTGTCCTTTTCCAGACCCTTTTTGGGCAAGGCCATTTCCAAGGTCTCCTTAGCTAGATGGATTACACAATGTATACTGCAAGTCTGTAAGGATAAAGGTCTGTCCCCACCTGGTCCTATTAAAGCTCATTCTACCAACGTCTGCTGCCTTTTGGTCTAGGGTTTCTCTGGATGATATCTGTGCAGCAGTGACCTGGGCAAGGTCACATACATTTATTTCTCATAAATTGGATTTGATCTCTAGAGGAAGAGCATCCTTTGGCTCTGCGGTGCTCAGGAATATCCTTCCATGAGGGCCTCCCAAGAGTTTTGGTAGCTGGGGACTTTGTCCCACAAGTTGCAGATAAATGAAGTTTACTACAGATAAAGAAGTTATGTACTCACCGTAACGTTCCATTTGAGTAGTTATACTTCATTTTCTGCAACCGCCCCGCCCCGCCCTTCTTCTTCCCCCAAACCTGGTCTAGGTTAGTGTTGTTATTGAGTTGCTAATAGTTTGAATAGTGGCAAACTTGATCTGAGGGAAGGTAGGAGATGTAAGGGATTATGGGTAAGGGGAGGAGCTTGGAGTAGATGCTTGAAAAATGTTGCTGGCTCGGATCCGATATGGATCAGAATACCCAGAGGTTGCCGAAAATGAAGTATAACTACTCAAATGGAACGTTAATGGTGAGTACATAACTTCTTTTTTGATAACCTACTTCAAACTATTAGCCACAAAACCCCAGCTATCTGCAAGGAAAATAATGCAAGCCCTGGGGTTCATGGCCTCTTGCAGCCTACTAATTCCATATGCAAGACTGCATATGAGCAAACTCCAGTGGCATCTAAAAAGCCTATGGTGTCAACATTCTCAGGACCTGGAAACAATGATTTCTATCATCCCTTGTATGAAGACAGAGTTCCTTTGGTGGGCAGAGGCCTGCTACCACAACAAGGGACTCCCTTTCACTCTACCCCATGCCGCCCAAACTCTAACAACAGACGCATCAGACTATGCATGGGAGGGCTCACATGACAGGGCAGTGCATTCAGGGCAATTGGAACCTGAAACAGATGCACCTGCATATCAATCAAAAAGAAATGTTAGCTCTACAGAATGTTCTGACAGCCTTCAAAGACCATATTCTTTCAGGACAGCTATTGGTAAAGACAGACAACACCACAGTTGTGTGGTACATAAGCAGGGGGGGACCCACTTGTACCCTCTCTGCAGACTAGCCATGGCTCTGTGAAACACTGCCTTGAACTACCAGGTATACCTACAAGCTCGATTCCTGCCAGGCAAACTAAATTCACTGGCAGACTTAAGCAGAAATCTCATGGACCCACATGAATGGAAACTAGAACCCAAAATATTCAACTTCTTGAGGAACAAATGGGTGACTCCAGAGGTAGACCTGTTTGCCTCCCCTCAAAACTACCCATTGGACAAATTCTGCACAAGAACTCCCCACAGTCAAGCTTGGAAAGTGGATGCCCTGTCCTTTATCTGGGAAAGCCTCTCTGTTTATGCCTTTCCCCCCTCTGCCTCTACTCTCAAAGGTTCTACTCAAGATCAAACAGGACAAGCCAAGGACAATACTGATTGCACCAGACTGGCCACGCCAGCACTGGTACCCCTCTTGTGCAGTATGACACTGCTGCAACCATGGCACCTGCCTTAGACTCCTTCCCTGTTGTCCCAGCAGGTGGGCCAGATTCTGCACCTTCAGCTTCAAACCCTGAACCTTGCAGCCTGGCTAATTCCTTGAGCTCTCCTCTAGCATCCCTCAGTAAGCAGGCGCTGGATGTCATTCTGGAGACAAGGAGGCCTAGTACTAGGAAATCCTATGCTGAAAAGATACTGTTCCTGGAGCCAGCTCAGGATGGGTACAACGGTGCCCAGTTTACCTCATATTCTACAGTACTTAACAGAAATGCTCCACAAGGGCCTATCCTTATCGTCAATTAAAATTCATGCCTCTGTCACTTCAGCACTTTAAAAGATTCACAGTTTGGGCTCTGCAGAATAAAATTCATCCCTACCTCACACCTCTCTCTTTCATCCTGGAATTCCTAACAAGTCTTTTCATAGAAGGTGCAGCCAGCTGCTACTATTATGGTGCAATTAGCAGCAATTTCAGATTTTCATCTAGGTGGAAATAGACCAAATATGTCACACAGATTGTGCAAAGCTTTTCTTAAGGGCACTTGGCCTTTAAGACCACCAATAAAATCTCCACTACCACCATGAAACCTCAGTTTTGTTCTATACAGGATAATCTTTCCACCTTTTGAACCTGCATCATCATGTGATCTAAAATTTTTAACTTGGCAAACTATCTACTTGATGGCCATCACTTCAGCCAAAAGAGTATCAGAACTACAAGCATTATCAATCAACCCCCCATATCTATTGTTTCATAATGACAGAATTTCACTACGTACAAATCCATCTTTCTCACCTAAAGTGTGTTCAGAATCCAACTTAAACCAGACCATAGAGTTAACAGTACTTTTTGTTCCTAAGTATGGCAATAAGGCAGAATACATGCTACACCAACTTGATGTCCACAGACAGTTACATTTCTATTTACATAGAACAAAGGATTTCAGAAAGTCAAAAACTTTTTTCTCTTATTCAGAAGCTAAAAAAGGTACAGCGGTAGCCAAAACCACACTCTCAAGATGGCTATCAGACTGTATTTCCTTTACTTATGATTCGGTAAATAAAAAAACTACCATGCAAAATAAAGGCTCATTCAACTAGAGCAATTGCTACTACTTCAGCTTTTTGTGCCAGAGTGCCTATAGATACCATTTGTGCAGCAGCTTGGGCAAAACCATATACCTTTATTACTCATTACAAAGTAGACATAGCTTCCAGGGACAGGGCCCCCTTTGGGGTCCACTGTGCTGAAGAATATACTCCCGTGAGCCACCCAAGAACAATGGTGCTAGGGACGCTGTCCCATCAATAAGAATGAATGGGAGATAGGACAACTTCATATAAAGAAATTCTGTTCTTACCATAACGTTCCATGTGAGTTGTCCATCTCACCATTCATTCTTACGTCCCTCCCTCCAATCCCCAGCCTGTGGATTCTGGTGGATCTAGATCTTTAATTCAATTTGGACAAATCTTTGATGTTGCCCTGTTCAATTGCTCTGTTAGACAAAGATTTATGTATGTCTGTATGTTTGTGTGTGTGTATGTGTATATATATATATATATATATATATATATATATATATATAATGTGGTTTACTATGGAAATTTCAAATCCATGTCGGTCGAATCTTTAGAACTTCGAACCTAAATGTCGGATTCAAAACTTTACATAGTAAACAAATGCGAACATGAAAACATCGTTCGATGTTTTTGACATGGCAGAAAGTGATGCCAGTCACCTTCTGCTATGCATATTAACGTACCATTGAACTAAACATTCAACGGTACATTAAATCCAGTATTTTGCAGGGGGGCTTTGCCCCCCCTGCACCTCTCAACAGCCTCCCCACCCCTGCATATTAAATATACCAACTCTGAGATCACACTACAGTGAGGAAATGGGCTAATTCCCTGTTCCTCACTGCAGCGCTACCTCGGTTCACAGTGTCGGTACATCGATTTTCCTATGGTTGAGTGTACCATGTAATTCGACCATATGATAACTGTGATTCATTTAAGTGAACCTTTCAGAGCATGATTCTGAACACAGCGTTTTATATATATATATATATATATATATATATATATATATATATATATATATATATATATAGAGAGAGAGAGAGAGAGAGAGCGACAAATATAGTTAGAGGCAAACAAGATCTGAGTTGGGCAGTAGTGCATCATGGGATAGGGGATTAGCCTAGAGCTAGCTGAAGACCTCGAACTTGTAAAAACATCTGAGTCAGAGCTGAGGATCGGCTCCGAACCCATCAGTAAGAATGAATGGCGAGATGGACAACTCGCATGGAACGTTATGGTAAGAACATAACTTTGTTTAATTTTATAAACAACACACGCTATAAAAATATCAATTTACAGTTTTTACTTATGTATTTATTTCTTAAATTAATTTTAAAACTTGGCATATCTTTTAGACTAATTTAAATGTCTGTTTTAATTCTTTTATGAATGAAAGGTTGCTATCAAGGGGTCCTCCCTTGTAAGAAGGCTTGGTAGTGGCACAATGGCATTTCTTGAATTCTATTGATCAAAGCAGTACGCCCCCCCCCCCTGCATTTGTTTACCAGGAAAGTCCAACTTGGAACAAAGCTAATTGTCAGCGGAGGCCCAGGGAGAAACACTCCAGACGCATGTCTTTGAAACGTGGGAGGAAACCCACACAAATGCAGGGAGGACATGCAGACTCCACACAGAAGGTACGCCAGCTGAGAACTGAACCGGGGACCCTCTTGCTCTGAGGCGGCAACGCTACCACTGAGCTGTACTTTTAAAGAGGAAGTTGTTTCATGTAATTTATTTGATGAAGTTTTTAATTTTAAGATGAAAGTGCTCATGTATTCAAGTATTTTTGAATTAAATGATTGAACTTTCGAAGGATATAGTGTATTTCATTTACTCTACAGTCTGGATAATTTTGCTTCAGCATGCCGCTTCATTCCTAGTTTTTCTTTGCTTTTTGGACTGAGTTTGTTGTGTTTTCTACTGTGACATGGCTGAAGGGATTAGTACTGGACTACTAAGCCAGAATCTGTTTGAAGAAATGGATTTATCGAGCATCCAACAGTCAGTGGGAAATCTTACCCTACTTGTTCAGCAATTAACACAGCACATGGACGAATATTCTTCCCTGCCTTGTACACAGTTGAGCCGGCCATGGGACAACCAAAGGCATATTAATCCCCTCTCTGCTTATGAGCATTCAAATAAGACAACTGCTAGCTGTTTGATGCCAGGTAACATTTCAGTGGTTAATGCCATTTCTGACAATTTTGGAATGAGACCGACTGTAAATGGATAAATATCCCCCCTCATCTTGAACAAATGGGTGCAACCCCATTTCAGTTCTTCAAGTTACTCAATATACTGAAACTAATAATATTATTGACAAGCTTAGTGAATTTGATTATAAATTATCTAAAATAAAAAAATTGCAATTAAAAATGCTTATTTTGCAGAATGTCTTAGGATTAATATGGTACCAAAAGGTTTGCAAATGTGGAAATACCGTTCTGGCCTCTTGGTTAGTTCCCCACTGCATAAAGAGTTGAATGCACTCTTTGACCAGCATGAATTTGAATACATGAATGTATTAATCAAATATAATGCAATGTTGATTGATGATTTGATAACGGGACATAACATTCTCTGTATTCCTAGGTAACTCAAGATATTCAATATGAAACAAATTTGAACATGCATGCATATTTAGGAGTATTGATGAACAAGTATGAACTATTCAAAGTCATGAGCTGAAAAAGCTTGAAAGGGGCAGAAAGGATTATGTGAACCATAAGGCATACTCCAACCCTCCGCCTTCACAAATTTAGGTTTGATAATAGTCAACTGCAACATAATTCCAACCAGAGACATAATATAATTAAGTCTAATAATGAATAATATTCCGGAGAGAACAACAACCCTGATAAGTGATTTTTTTAGAACAATCCACACAAAACAACTGAATAAACCACCAGCAAATCCAGTTGACTTCACAATAATGAAATAAAACAAAAAAATCAAAGTAACTGGTACCACAACAAGCATTTATTTCCAATACAAACGCAAGTTAAAAACTTTACCCCCTAGAGGCTTCTTCAGGTGTTTAATGCTTGAGGAAGCCTCTATGGCTTTGGCTTTCTGTTTTATTTTTTAGAACACTGGGTACCAGAGCCAAGGAGGTCGGAGCCTATCAAGAAGAGGCAACAATACTCCATGTCTCAACCAATGAACAGATCTTACACAATTACCCCAGGGATGGGCAAACAGATAAGCAAATATCAGAACCAGAGGTTTTAGAACTAACATGTCATAATGAAATTCAAGATGTGCAAGATAGCATGGTTGTGTCTATTCTTAATAATAGTGGTTATTTTAAAGTATACAACTATTCTTCATACCATATTGGCACAATATGCTGCAATCTTTTTGCAAGGGGTTTTACGTTTGTCCTGAAAAAATGTGCGAGTATACCAGATACACTCATGGATTTAAAATTGTAGACACGTAAATTAAATTTCAGTGTTGTGTTTCAGCAAGTTGATGAAGTCTTTGGATATTTTACTTGTTTACAGTATGTATAATCCTCTCCTTCATCCAGTAATCCAACTTTATGAGAAAATGTGTGAGCTAGATTTAAGGAGGGAGCTGAGTTCTACCCACAAGTCCCCTAACTACAGTGACCTTGCCAAGGAGGAAACAATCAGTTTACAACTTAGGAAGAATTCTGAGATTTGTATCATGAATTCCGATAAATGTGGAGGAGGAGTAGTAGTCATGAATAAAAAGGACTACTCTAACAGGATGAGACACCTCCTTGCAAAGGACACCTGTGTGATGCTTCCATTAATGAGCTGAATGGTGCCTACAGAAAAATTAGGGGTAACCTGCAAGATTTGTTTGACAGACAAATTAGGATGGATGAGTTTAACTAATTGTGGCAACCCCTATGACTCTCTCAATTTTTGACGTGCCCAAGATCCACAACAACATTGGACAACCCTCAATGTGACCAACAGTAGATGCTAGAAGATCAATTACCCACCTGTACGGAAAATTTTTGGATGAGGGGCTCAAAATGTTAGTCATGCAAGAAAATTGTGTTTGCTGTGACTCATAGGAGGTTTCATGGAAGATCAACTCCATACCATACAAAGATTCCTACACATTTACTACTGTTTATGTTAATGACTTTACGCAGTTATCCTCCACCAGTTGGGTATCAAATGGTTCAGTGATTTCCTACATGAAAAGCAGATTCACCAGGACCATTTGAATCTTTATGAAAACTGGAAATTGGCTATTCTTAAAATGGCTTGTAAGGGCAGTGAGTGTAGTTGCCTATGAACCTGTGCAACATTATATAGGTATTCCTCTTACCAGTTTTACTGCATGAATTCTTGTACCACATCTACTTTTGATTATTTAATTGTGGCTACATATCTTAATTTAATATTTGAATGTTTGGTCTATTACTACTGTTGCAGAAATGATCATCTTTGATTTTCAACACTGTTGACGGACAATGGTCTTAGATGGATCAGTGCTCTACTATGGTCATACCTCTCAAGAAATCTGGACAAAGCCTAAAGTAATGGGGTGGGGAAGAGATACCCAAGATTTTAAATATTTCTCTTAGAAAGTAGAATAACAGAATTTGTGTTCACATGCATTTCATTATTTAGTAACTTCAGTCAGTGATTTGCCAGAAAACCACATATTTTATGAGGAACATACCAAAAATATGAGAGAGAAATCTGTGCAGTTGAGAGAAATTACCTTGGCAAAAGTTTAAATTAATAAATATACCAATTAAGATGCACACTCAAGCATCTTTGGGAGGAGGTGCACACAATACCAAGCAGACCATGCTACCAAGAAGTAGGAACATTTTGAAACCAAAAACATGGGAAATATCTTCTGACTCATCACAGTTCTCAGCTCCCCACCTTCCTTGCCCACTGTTCTTGGATAGCAGGAAGTACTGGACAATTGAGTCAGTGCGGCTGTGCTTAATGGTTGTGGGAAGAATTGGGGGGAGCATGAAAAAATTCTAAATTCTAGTATGCAGTCTCATCTCATATTGCCCCTTTCTCCCTTTATGGGTTTCCAATCGCCTTTTGTGTTTTCCCTGAATGATTGGGGTTCCTAACCCAGTTAACTCATTCAAGTCTGTAGCACTTTTTTGCATTCTTCTAGTTAACACCAATAGCTCCTTAAGGACTACAGACGTTTTTTTGGGTCTGTCTTCCTTAATTAAATGAGGCCCCAATTAATTATAGTTGGTATTAAAGTGCAAGGTGTATTTAACAAAATAATTCTAAGATTGTTAATTTCAGATGTCCTGCTGTTGAGAAATCTGTGATTTCCCTTCAATATTTGTTTTTCATATCTGCATTCATATTTTCATAACTGAGAGGCTTACATGTTATTGAAGGGTATAGTGTGAAATATCCTGGTGGGAGAATGAAACGTACATTGTCTTTGTGCAATTACAGTACACTATACTGGATATATTGATAGTTATTTACTATCAATTATGAAAATGTGAAATATTTCCATGTGTACTTGTTATTGCTATTAATTATGAAAATTGAAATATTTCCATGTGTACTTGATATTTCTATAACTGGGTGACTTACAAACTAGTGAATGGCATCAGATGTAAGCTTAGATGATGAAAACAGTCATTATTTGCACTCTAAGATGCACATATTGAGAAATGTTCAGGGTTATAAATTATACAAATAAATGTAATTCTTATTTATGTAAATATCTCAGTAAGCTTGCACACAGAAAGGAACTTTTTTGTTGTCATATGAAACATTCTGTCTGGCTAACAAAAGCATGCTCCAAAATACATCTGGGTTGTATAGTTTCCAAGATATGACAATTTGTTAAACGTTTGAGAAAAATATAATTTTTGGCTTGTATGCATAATATAGAATAGTACCCATGTAAAGACTGTTACAGTAATGACTACTGTCAATGCAAAGATGACTCTTCACTGATAACATTGCTGTATGTACTATTTTAATAGCTTTTATTGTTCACAGAATAGTTGCATTCCTTTGTGTTGTTTTTAAGTTGATATTCCAGAAAATAATTTGGAATGAAAGGATGTTTGTAGGCTGCTAGAGGTGTGGTATTCCACATTCCATAGTTGTTAATGAGTTAATTCTCATACCTTGTGTGAAGAAAATGAAAACACTGTCATTTGTGTTACCATGTCTGGCAGGAGATTTGTGTATATTCTCAGATTAATTTGTATGCCAGCATATATAATTGTGAAAATGTAAATACATTTTTAAAATGTTGAGTATCTCCCTATTTGTAAACAATGTTTAAAGAATATGTCAGTGTTTTTGACATATTTCTAATTGCACATGTTTGTGAGAGAAATTCTAAAGTGCAAACTGTCTATGGAGAATCAGCTGAACAGTAGGTGGTATCATTAGAATGTTCCTGGTTGCTAGGTTATTATTTGAATAGCTGATTGACAGGAAAAATACATTTTTCAAACAGCTGACTGTTATTTTTAAAATAAATCCATTGAAGAGCAGTTAGTGAAGAGTAGCAATTAGTTGAGAGTTACAGTCAGTTACAGTGCTGTGCAGAAGATAACTGGAAAAGGGACTCATCAGAACTGTAAACCTGCCTTTGCCTTGCTGTTGTGTTTTAGATTAGATCAGGGACAGCACTGTCTAGTTAGGAAAGTTTAGTTATTTATATAGAGTTTTTCTAAGATGATGGAGTTCTATCCTACAGTTTAATTTTGTATTACAGTTGATTGAATCCTGGTGTTGAAAGTTATTGCTTCACATTCTTGTAATCATTTTACTTATTAAATGTTTTTTCATTACTTTACATTGTGGCTGGACAGTGTATTCTTTAGAGATTAGAGAGTTTTTATACCTGTTTGATACTTCCCAGGTCACCTCAAATGCCGGGTTGCTTCTGGTCATAGCTATCATTTATTTTGATATTTCATTTTTAATAATTGATCACCATTTGAGGGGTGTGTAGACCCATCTGTGTCTGGTGGCAGTGTTTACCATTTGTATTGGAGAGGGGTCACAGCTAGAAATCATTGCCAGGCTTCCCATAAGTGTTTGTGTGTGTGTGCAATTTAAATTTATTTTGAGTGTGAGTCAGAGGTCTTAAACTGGAACACATTGCTCTGAAGTGTATAATAAGAGAATGCATTTGGGGTAGACAGAGGTATATAGTCCAGTTCCAGGAAATAGAGCATGTTCCTGTTGTGTTCTTAAGGGAAATTGTGGAATTTTACTCTTGTGTGGTCTGTGCTCTGGTGTTTTCCATGATGCTCCTACACTGTAGTCAGTGGTAAGGATTGAGACACCTTAATTACTGACCTGGGTTTTAAGTGAGGGACATCACATTATTGGTGGCAATCTGGTGGGATATTAGCAGGACATCACACCTTGTTACAGCTGACATGTTTCCACAGAGTCACATAAAGCTGTTGAACTTCCAAGAAATGCTTAATAGTAGTAGTAATACCAACTCTCCTTAGAAATGGCATTTATCCCTTACCACTCCATGTAGAACTCTTTCTGAAAGTTTATTTTTTAAACTCACTAAGTGAGACTAATATATACAGTTATTTTTAGACATATCAGACATAAGGACGGTGCAGTGGTGCAGCGGTAGCATTGTCTCCTCACAGCAAGAGGTTCTCCGGTTCGATTCTCAGCCAGGGGTGCCTTCTGCGTGGAGTCTGCATGTCCTCCTTGCATTCATGTGGGTTTCCTCCAGGTGCTCTGTTTCCTCACACATCAGAAAGACATGCATCTGGAGCATTTCTCCCCGGGTCTCCGCTGAAAATGGACTTCATTCCAAGTTGGACTTTCCCGGTAAACAAATGTTAAATAAAATAAAATAAAAATATCCCTAGTTAGAAGGGCAACAGTAAGGATTACATTCAGGGATAATTTAGGACAGTCAGAAGTGTCATGCTTTGGCAGGTTGGAGGAAATCAGAATGGCTTAAGGAAACCCACATGGATGCAGGGGGAACCTGCAAAAAACACACAATTTGTTCAGCTTTTTATAATGTACATCCTCCAAAAACTTCTCCCCAATCCAGTCCAACCATTTTCTAGCTTCAAGTATCTGCTTGCCCTGTTTTGTATGTGACGCTGAAAGTGTGAGATCCCTGTAGTACATACAAGTTAGACTGTTTCTAGCACTTTTTCCATGTTCAGTCAAGGGAAACATTTTTCTTCCCACCTGTGCCTCCCACCATGCAACAAGCACACTGTGTCACTTCTCTGAAATTATTTTGTTTCTGTTTCTGACTGCAGCAAGTATTTCTCTGCCATACTGTTGAACTGGTAACACTGTCACAAGTCTTGGGGATCAGATGTTACCTCACATCATATCACGTTTTGTAAATTTTTGACTACCAGTTTGTTTTCATACTGAGATTGACTATTCCACATTTATTTATTCTAATTGTATTCAATGGAAACCTGTCACATAACACTGTCAGTAAGAGAAGCAAATGAAAACCACACCTATCAGTCTTCAATTTAATCATTGTCTTCTAAAACAGTAACTTGAGTGGTATAGAAAAAAAAAACAAAACAGGTGGTTAGTCCAACCAGTTTTGCGTTGAAAACAATAGCCACTGACCACTGTAGTAGTGTGGGCGGCAGATAGTGTGAGCGATGCAAGAAGTTCATAAGTTACTAGGCTAATGGCTCTAGAGCTCTTATAAGCGTAGTCATATTTATCCAGTATTGTCCCAATTGTCGGTGGTTATGTGAGTGAAGTTCGCAGAGGTAAGTGTCCATGATAGTTAATACCAACTTCTACTGTCCAGGAGGGACATGGGCACCATCCTAGGATTGAATTTGCAGTCACCCATCCATTGAACTAGGTTGTATTTGAAGAGGATCAGGGAGGGGCTCTGTTTCCTGTGAACTGGAAGTTTGTCAGAGAAGTGGCAGTCTCTAGGAGATGTATCTGCCTGTCCAGCATGATCTGTTCATTTCACAGGCTAAGTTAAGATCACTGGAGTAAGTGATCCACTTGTAGTTTGATTTACAAATATGTTGCATTTTCATCAGAGCCAGGTCAGAGACTGCCCTGTAAGCCAGCCACAGGTCCCCCTTAGCAACCTGCAGAAGACAGAATACAGTGTTGGGGCTTTCAGTCTTTGCACATAAAACTTGTTTTGTGTACCCTGTAATTTCTTGGTGTGAAACCTCTGTGGTCTTTCCAGCTGTTGCAGGTGTCTGGTGAGGTACATGCAAAACAGAGCATTGTACTCAATTAGTGGTCTGATGAGGACTGAGCATAATGGAATTATAGCATCCTTAGAACTACATGCGATGCCTTTACTAATATGATGTGCCACATAGAAAGATCTTTTTACTACAGTGGATATATGGCGGTCAAGGTTAGGACTGCTGTCAACCTGAGTACCCAGATCATGTACCACTGGTTCTACTCTTAGAAGGTGCTCTCTATAATGTAATTACCAGAGATGTTGGCTTTCCCAAAGGGAATAATAATGCATTTTTCTTTTGCATTTAGCTTTAATCTGTGGCTTTGGCTCAAGTCATTTGTCTGCATTAACAATGTCTGCAGTATATTAACATCATTGAGGAACCTGATGATTGCTTCCAGTCTGCAATAGTTAGCAACTTGGTCAGCCATAGGCTGTCCATGTTTGCCTGGATTTTTGAGAACTAAATTCCAAACAGTAAGGGGCCCAGCATAGAACCTTATAGTATGTCACTGGTGACTGGTCTTTTGCTAGAGGTGAAGTCACCCACTTTGACTGTGTGTCCTGTCGGTGAGACAGTTGGCTACCCACCTCGTAATGTAGGGGTTAACTCCCAACCGGGAGAGTTTCTCTATAATACCTGAGTGGGGGATTGTATCAAATGCCTTGGCTAGGTCAAGATAGACTGTATGCACTCTTTCCCTCGTATAGGGCCTTGGTGAATTTCTTGAAGTCAACCATGTTTAACAGGCATGATCTACCTTTAACAAATCAGAGCTGGGTTGGGTCCAGAGTTTGGAGATTATGGGCCTTATTAACAAGGACATATATGATTCTTCCATGGACTTACAGATGAAGCTAGTAAAGCTTATGGGCCTATAATCCCCCAGGGTCAGTTAATGGTCCTCCTTTGTGCAAAGTTGCCATCCTCCATTCTACCGGAACATAGCCAGTTCTCAGGCTGTGGCTAAACAAGGATCCAAGTGGGTGTGCTTGGTCATGTTTTAAGTTGTTTAAAAGGGATGTTGTCTGATCCCATTGCTGTTATGTGTTTGGCCTTAGAGAGCTCCGGGATGACCTGCTCTCTTGACATAATAGGCTGAGGAATGGTGGCAGGTGCACTTTGGGGGATGACTGGAGGGAATGAGGGGTGAATTTTTCTCCAAATCTGTTACCTAGCAGGTTGGCTGTTACCTCCAGCTGAGTGTGGGTGGTGCCATCCACAACCAGTTCAGCACATAGCTGAGTATTTCCTTTTAGATTTTGGACATAGATAAATAATGCCTTGTAATTATCCTTAGCCAGGGAGGCAAGTTTTGCTTTGTAATTAGCTTTAGAGGACATGACAAGATTTCTGATTTGTTTGTTTAAGCTAGAGAGGGATTTTTTCCTCTGCTGAGCCAGTTCCCGCTTGTTCTTGTACATTAATTTCATTCTCTTGTATAGCCTGTTTATACTAGGGGTCCACCGGGGTGGCTTGTTTTTTGGCAAGACCTGGTTTTAAGCCAGTCAGGTACAGCTGATTGTATACAGCTGCTTAACTAGTTATATAGGCACTGGTGTACACCTCCGCAAAGGAGTCTGTGTTATCTGTGTTTGAGGGCACTTTGAAACTTCTTATTCCATCACTTAGTAGGTGGTACTTGTTCTTTGAAAAATTCTTAAGTGTTTTTGAGCTTTATGGGGTCTTATAATTACATTGAATGACTGATTTACAGTCCAATCTTAACAGGAAGTACATCACACGGAAGGGGTGCAATGCTCTCCCATGTTAGTGAGTACTGTGTGAAGCTGCATTAGTGCAATGTATGGCAAAAAATGTTCACTACGTTAGCAAGACCTGTAACCACTACGGAACAAGATTGACAGTCGGAATATGCCTTACACTTTACTGTAGCATATCTCATGCAAATTTCTGGGCCATATATGGAATGATGATTGTCATAGCCTAGTGCAGGGCCCCCTCGGACCAAATAGATCCAGTTGGCCTAAGGTTGGACATGGTTACTAGCCAAGTGCAGATTTTATGACCTCACTGATTACACCTCTGTAGAAGCATGAGGAATGTGAAGTTCAAGCATTAGCAAACACTCATCTGTGTTCCTTCCACTTAACATTTTGTGCTGACTTCTGAACACCAGCACAGTGTGTTTCCTAGTGTGAATGTGCTGCATCCCAGTGATTTACTGCACTGTATATGTTTGTCACCACTCTTTCTACCTTACAACTGTATGCATATATGTCTTGTTCCATTGTTATAAGCAAATCACTGAAATGATATTGTGTAGGCTTTTGTTATCATTCTAACAGTTTTCAGTGCTGAATGAGTGGCTATTTTCCTGTCTGGCAACTATTAGTCCTCCATGGTAGTATTCAAACTGCTGTTGCCATTCCAATTTACCCACATGGTAGTGGTCAGAACAAACTGACAGAATTGCCAGGCTACCCTGTTTACTGCTACATGCTGCTGTCGCCATTTCTTCTAAGGCAAATCCATACAAGCTAAATATTTCTTCTAACTGTACAGTTGCCTAACCCCACATATTGGTCTTGCAGAATTATGCACAGTGTCCGTGCTGTTACTGTTGAGATGCTGCAGATATTGGAAGCCAGCTTTACAATGATAGGTTCATAGGTAGGTACTAGGCTATTAGCCCTAGGGCCTATATAAGCCTAGCCAAAAAGGTACCCTGGCTTTTGCCACCCAAGAAAATTATTTTCCTGTGCCCCTGTCGAGCAGAGCCACAGAAGTGATCCCTGGGGTGAATTTCTTATTTCCCATCCAATCATCAATATTTTTCTTGAAGAGTGCTAATGAGGAGCTCTGTTTGACATAGGTAGTCTGTTCCAGAGTATGGAAAGTCTCTGGGACAGGAATCTATCCCTCCAGCATGTTCTGTTTATTGTGATGACAAGGTTTAGGTCCCTAGAGCGTGTAGCTCAGAGGGATTGGGATTTCTTTAAGTGGAGCATGTTCAACAGCTCTGGGTTTGACATAGCTTTGTATGTTAGGCAAAGATCACCTCTGAGTAGACGATATGCGACAGAGTAAAGCTGGAGTTTTTTGAGACAGTCTGCGTAGGGCATCTGTTTGAGGCCAGTAATCCTCTTGGTGAGGTATTTCTGTGGCCTTTCCAGTTGTTGTAGATGTCTTGTGAGGTAACAGTTTGTAGTGCATTATTAACATTCTGTAAAGTGATGCTGCCTGTCAGTATGTTGGATCAAAATTCATTGTCTTGTATAACACATATGAGACAGTTTATTAAAGGGTCCCCACACGCCTGTGACAGGAGGATGTGCATAGTGAAGGTCCCACTATGCGTATGTCAGCTGTCTTCCAGCGATTATACAATGCATTCTTTCAGTGACTGCTCACTTAGCTTAAATGTAGTTTTAAAAAAGAAAGTCAACACTATGTTATGGGAATGGAGCTTCTTGAAGGCCAGTAGGATGCAAGCTTCGCAATCAGACCTGTCAACCTGTATAAATGTGAACAGACACAAATACTATATATCTGCTTCCTTTACTTCAGTTCTAAGGAGGAATGGGACCATATCCTAGCCAGTAAATGCATAAGGCAGAAACCATTCTTGGATAAGACACTAAGCCATCAGAAGACACACGTTTCACATGGAAGGCACCTGCATCTTTATGCAGATGAGGTGAACCAAGCCAAGTAACATGAGCAGTCAAAGCTACCTGTAGCGCACTTTTCTTGTCCTAACACACACAATAGTTTGCTGCTTCTCTTTGTTGAAGCTTAACATTCGAACGCTTGCATCAAGTAAGATGGGGTACAAAACTAACTGAAATGTGAATTGTATAATACAGAAAAATTAATGCATGTTCACTTATCCCAGAAGGCTATAGCAGAGGAAAGGTAGACATATGCCCCTATATCTGATCATGATATTTACTGTGCATTTCTCAACTGAAGCAGCATGGGGTAAAGTCCTCAATTCCAGTTAAGTAGAGGCACTTGGGTTGGCTACACTGACAACTGCTACCTGACAACACAACAGACCAAACTAGTCTGCCTCTCCATTTGCTCATTTTGTTGACGAGTAGAAAATATCTTTAGCTGCACATCAGTGTTTCTGCTATACTTTAGCATTTTTTTTATTTTGATCGGTTTGCCAGATAAACTGCAAGTAACCCCAAGTGATGAATGTAGGGGAAAAAAGTAAAAATTGTGATCATCATTACTTTATACAGTCATTGTTGTACTTGCCTTCAGATAACCTAATAGATCAAGATAAAGTGGTTAAATCACAATTCAACCACTTCAAATGTGCACAGTCCATAGAGCTACCTCTCTCGATTCATTGCAACTCTTTTACCTTCTTCAACAGTCATGTCTGATTGTTGCAGGTCTCTCGTAATCCATACATTTCTTTGTCAGATGGGTTTGCTTCCTCTTGCCTCCTTCCTTTCTCACAAATCTTTACCAAGTCATCTTTTGCTGTCCTGCATATGTGCCCAAACCAATGTAATATTTCACCTTCTCTGCAATTGTAACTATTTTTAACTATTAAATAGTGTCTTCAGTCTTTTTGGACATGTCTAAAACATTCAATACAGTTTCCCATCCTAAGCTACTGTCCACTCTGAAAAATCTTAATATCAGCCCTAATGGTGTTAACCGGTTTCAAAGTTATCTATCTAGCCACCAGCAAGCTGTGAAATAGAAGCAAGATCTATCCCCACTTCTTCCTGTTACACTTGGAGTCTCTCAGGGTTCAATCCCAGGGCACCTTCTCTTCAGCATATTCATAAATGATCTTAATACTGCCTTCTCTCAAGCAATTATACAATACACAGATGATTCAACCCTCATATGTGCAGCATCCACAATAACTTAACTTTTTACAGTCACACAAAAAGCCTTTTCTGATATTGAAATGTGGCTAGCAAACTCACAACTCATTCTCAACCCTAATAATACTAAACTTATGATCTTTCATCCATCTAAACCTACTAACCTCCCAGCCAACTTTTATATCACTGCTAGTAAAAATACTAGGATTTTCCCAGATTCCCAAACAAAATTATTAGGTTTCATAATCGACAACAGACTAAACTCTGACATATACATTTCTAACACAATCAAAAAGGTTCACAAGAAAATGGGAACAATGTATCGAAACAAAAAATTCTTAACAGACGCTGCAAGAATAGCCATAGATAGAACCCACCTTCTCTCCTCACTCTTATATGCATCCCCCATACTTACCAACCTCAAAAAGTCAGAACTAAGTAAATTAGAATCATGTTATAAGAAGACTGCCAAATTTGCAACAGATTCCACATATTCAACCCATCACTGTCAATGCCTAAACAATCTTTCTTGTTTGGAACTACCTCATATTATGAACTATAACCAGTTAGTAATGCCTCACAAAATAATGCACAATCCTGACAAATGTATCTTCCGTAAAAAATGTTCTAGAACCCTACTCTAGCATTCGTAATTTTTGATCGTCTAACAAAGACCAACTCCAAGTAACCAAAGTATCCAATAGGTTCATAGGTTAGTACTAGACTAACTGCCTTTTGTGGGCCATTTTAAGCCTAGCCAATTACCTCATGTGAGAATCAAACCCTGAACTTTGTGTCTGTAAGGTAAACACCTCACCCATTATGCCAACCTCCCATCTCCCACCCCCCCCCCCCAAATACAGCAGGCAGCTCTCTTTACTCTAACTTTGTTGCTAAAAATTGAAATACCCTTCCACATAGTATTAGATCCATAAGCAAACTTAATAATTTCAAAATATCTCTCAAAAGACATGTATTTGAATCCTGGCTTTGCACATGTAACACTGCAGGTTAATTATTAACTTTGCATTACTTATACAATTTGGCTGTGTGTACTAAGTCTGTTAACATATCTCTTGTAACAACACTATAAGTAGTTACATTCCTAGCTGCAACGCTCACCATGGAAGTATTACTAACTATGCACTACTTTGCCTAAGTGATTTTCCCTGATTAATTTCCTAACTAATGTTATTTTCCTCCGCATATATAAATTCAAACATATATTTATCTATATTCAAGTGTTTAAAGTCTTGTTCTATTTGATACTATGTATATATTTTCAATTTTACATTTTCATCCTGTAAATGTGTTAACATTCATTTTTTTTCTGTCAATTTTGTTTATAATTTCTATTACTTGTTGTGATAATTTGTATGTAAGCTTAGACTGGAGCTTTTCTACCCAGGCCTCCAGTGAAAATGGGCACTATCCCAGTTGGACCATCCCGCTAAACAAATGTAAAATAAAAATAAATAAATACAATTTTGTTTTCTTTTTGTGTCATCATTCCTTCGTCTGTTCCACAGTGTACATCCTACTATCCATCTTCTGCACTTCATGTCTACCACCTATAGCTTTATCTGCTCTGCCTTCACTACCCAGGTTTCTGTACGAATCAAGAAGTACTGATAGGACCATTGTTTTGGTCATCATACTTTTTAGCTTGTTTGGCATTCTTCTGTCAGATGTTACTCCTGACACACTGCGCTATTTGGCTGCAGCCCCTCAGATTCTAGTTTTGACCTCCTCATTCAGAACTTGTCTCTTCAGTAACCCTGCCTAGATAATTGAAGCTGTTAACATCTTCCACTAGTTTCTCTTCTATCTCGGTTTTCATCATTTTTTGATTTCCCCCATCTGCTGCCATGACAATTGTCTTCATCCCATGTGCCTTCGTTTTTGATTCCATTCTCCAGTCATTTGCTGAAAATCCTGTTTAGAGTCTTTGTAATGCTGGATCATATGTATACAGCAGCTTTGTTCATGTATCCCTCCAACATGTTTGCTAATTTAGTCTGTCACTAGTATGAACAGCAGTGGGCTCAGAGCTGAACACTGATGCACCCACACTTCAATTGGTTAGGGCCTTTGAGTTTGACCAGTATTCATACTTGTCATTGGTCAGTGTACACAGCCTGCTCTAACAATGCCAATGTTTCTGGGACTTCAGACCATTGCAGGACTGTTCATGTCAACTTTCTTGGGACTTTTGTCATATTAGTCCTCCAAGTCTAGAAATACCCAGACTCTCTCCTCTTCTCTAGCTTCTTCCTCACTTTGCCTCACTGCAAACAAGTCGATTGTGCCTCACTCTGATCTGAATCGGAACTATTAAACTTCCCAGCTTACTTTTGAATACCCTGCATATTCATTTATTAATCACTTCAATGTCAAGACACTAGGCTGAAGACCTAGAAGCTGACTGGTACAAAAGCGCAAGAGTTCAATGAAATACTTGGGGCTCTAAAACTTCAGGAAATAGCTGAAGATGAATAAGAGTGGCATCATCTCAAAACAGCATTAGTAAAGACTGTAGAAAATATATGAGTCAAGTATGGAAATAAGGTACATACAAAAAGCTGGAGGTGGAATGCAGAAGTCCAAGAAGTAAAAGGAAGGAGGAGTGTAGGAAAAACCAGGTGATAAGAAAAGATGGACCCAGCTAAGGAGGAGTTCTGGTTGGCTAACAAGGTTAAGAGAGCAGTCATAGTAGCAAAGAATAAGACATCAGAGATACTCTACAAGCTTCTGGAAAGTGACTCAGCAAGTGACACAAAGAATTTCTTAGGTTGCTAGGTAAAGACAGAAAGATAAGATAGTCATATGCCATTCATAAGGGATGCAAGCAGCAATCTACTCACCATTCCCACAGGACATCAAAGGCAGATGGGAAAAGTACTTCCAGCAGTTTCTGAATGAAAACCAGAAGCTCCCTATGCACACCCATGATGACAAAGGAAGAAGATCCCACCATAGAAGTAATAAGAACAGCACTTAGGAAAATGAAGTCAGGGAAAGTATCATGCTCAGATGAGGTCATAACAGATATGACCAAGTTGTGCAAGTTAGGAGAGAAATGGATGCAGAAGTTTCTCACAGTAGTATAGAGAGACAAACAGCTATCCCAGATAACTGGAGAATAAGTATTCTAGTATCAGTGTACAAGAACAAAGGAGATGTTCACAACTCTGGGCAGTGCAGAGGTATCGGACTCCTGTCATACTGTATGAAAGTTCTGGAGAGGGTTAAAAGCATTGCTGATATACAGTTTCACAGTAGCTATGCATTGAGAAAGCCAGTGTAGCTACTGTAGAGCAAATGCTTAGGCAAAAAAGCAAATTAAGTCATTCAGCTGTACTTTCAAAAGTGCAATTAAATGGTTTTACCTCAAATTATAATCCAGATTCTTTCAGTTGAAAATCCAAGACAGTACAGGAAAACATTGCATAAAACCATGTTATAGAAGTGATCTGATCACTGGCTTCACCATTCAGCTGCAAATACTGCATTAGTTTGACTCTTAACAGTCCTTCTAGTGTTCCTTTAAAATTGGTTTAAAAGTGCAAAATATTGCTTTATGGAAAGTACCATTTCAGAAAATCATTACACAAATATGTGGTGATAGACAATACAAGAAGAAATGGACTTGGTAGAAAAGTACAGTTGTGTAAGTTGAACTTAACATAACAGAAAATGTTCAAATGATTACTGCTGTAGTAGCCTTAGCTATATGGGTTATATCCTGCCTAGGATATAATGGCTGGCAAGCTCCCAAAGCTTCAGGGCACCTTCCATGCACTCAAACTTATAAGCAGTTCAAACTGAGCTGACAAAAAGACAACTTTGGGCACAAAACCCTTCAGAGCTTTTCTGTCATCAGAAAGAGGGAGGCTGAGCCCTGAAAGAACTATGATAGGAACAACAAACAAATGTTCACACCCTGACATAAAAACACACCAAAAAACAGGAGGATGGATGGAGGGAGCAGCTACTGCAGAGGTAATTTTTTGAAGACCTACTGTTATAGTAAGTTCAACTTACACAACTGTACTATGTTCATTATATTGATCACTGCTACAGTAGCCTTAGCTGTATGGGTTATAGCCTTCCAAGGATAAAACAGCTGGCAAGCTTCCAAAGCTTCAGGGCTACTTCCACATGCCCAATCTGTCAAGCAGCAAAAAGACAAGTTTAGGCACGAAAGCCTTCAGCACTTTCCTGCTAGCAGCAAGAGGGAGGCTGAGCCCTGAAAGGATTATGCTAGGAACAAAAAACATAAATGTCCACACCATGGCATAAAACACACCAAAAAAAAGTAGGATGGAGGGAAGGAGCAGCTACTGCAGTGATCATTGAAGCATCTACTGTTTAGTTAAGTTCAGCTTACATAACTGTGCAATGTTCATAATATTAATCACTGCTGCAGTAGCCATAGCTAATTGCATTTGGGATATGGAAGGAGAAAAGTCCAGGAACCCCTGGAGAATGGTCCTAGGAAAGCTTGATCTGGACCTAGAAAGAGATTCACACTTATCCCTTTGCAAAAGCATGTCCAAAGGACCAAGTAGCAGCTTCTAGAAAATTTCTACAGTCCAACCCTTTGCGAAAAACCATAGATGCAGCCAAGGCCCTGGTAGAGAGGGCCTTATCCCTGCTTGGAATATATTTGTTATGGTGAGTATAACAAAAAAGCAATAGCCTTTGACAACCATTTGGAAATAGTCCATTTTGACATAAGCTGTCCATTCTTCTTACATTCACAAGAAATAATCAGTTGATCTGAAGATCTGACAGTTCTGTGAAGATAGTACCAGAATTGTCTGAGGATATCCAAGGTATGGAGTATCTTTTATCCCTCAATTTTGGGTTCAGGAAAGAAAACGGGGAGATGGATAGTTTGGCTTAAAGTGAACTTGAATACCACTTTAGGCATAAAAGAAGAATTGAAGAATTAGTTCTCAAAGAAACCCTGTCCCTATGGACAATTAGGTAGGATTAACTCATCATAACAGCTTGCAATGCAGTTACCCTTCTTGCAGAGGTAAGAACACTCACTAAAACTGTTTTCCAATGTAAGAACTTCAAGTCAGCCAGATTACCTGATTCAAATGGATCAAGAGTTAGCTTCTCTAACACAAAATTAAGATCCCAAGAAGGGGCCGCCGTATTATTTGGCGGCCTCTTATGCAAAACCCCATGTGACACCCCAGCTCTGGGCCAGTAATCAAGGAGCCTTAATCCTCATCACTGACACTGGAGAGGGATATCTACTTAGAACAAAAATAGATATACAAAATATTTCCAGGTGCAGCTCTCTGCACCAAGCACAATTTCCCTTAAGAGCACACAGGGAACACACACAATCCAGGGGCTAGGTTTCCCCTCTGTCTCTTCAGGCCCCCAATAAGATTCCCCACTGGCACTGTAGAGTTGAGTCCTCAGCCAAGATTCCAAGCCAAGTCCTCCACCACCCTCTCTGTGAAACCAGTGCTGTGTCCCTGCTCCAAGTAGCTGAGGAACACACTCTGAGATTTGATTTCACAAACACACACCTGGGAAAGGCTTGCACACATTTACTAGCTCTGCTACCTTTGCCCAGACTATAAGGTAGTAGTTGTACTGCCACCAGCCAACTACTCTAAGGTTGTTACAAGGGTACTCAATTATACTGAGTAAAATTTATACTAATACAAATGGTAGTTTTTGACCAATACAGAAAGGCTTTCAGGAGCGGCCACAGAGTCAATATATAAATATAAGTACTCTCAAATGTTAAAATATTCTCTAAAAGACCAGCCACAATGAAAATTTTAAACATATTTAATAATAAAATAACATGGAAATACAAATACTAAATATCTATTTACAATAAACACCAGAGCTTCAGTGACAGGAAATGTTAAAAGTAACACAGATTGATTGATTCACACAGATACAGAAAAACAGTACTTAACTAATCTCACTATAGTTTCCTGACTGATCTAAAGAATTACTATTCCCTGGTTAGTTACTAAAGCAAGGCAAGATGAAGTGAGTGAGTGGTTTTCCTTCTTGGTCAGGTTTCAAAAATAGACTGCTCTGAGACGTCTGTCTTATCCAGTATTAAAACATCATTTCATTGCTGGATTACAGAAAGACATCACATACATCTGTTCATCTGACTCTGGTTCCTGCACTACCCCTATTTGCTAAAAACTGAACCAGAGTCTAGTGCATATGTGTTACCATACACACAGATGGAGCTTTGCTGAGATGTGTTATAGCATCTGGAAACTATAAAACAATTTCAAAACTTCCACCCTTTCAGGATAGCAATCAGTTCACCCCGAAGGACAATACAGTAGGATTCATAGTCCTAGTTTTCACAGACATTTCGTCTCTGGCTGCAATCAGAAAGTACAGTTGTGTAAAATCTTACCATAATGGTAGATGTCCTTGCCTTCATTGCTGCAGTATTCATTACCATAGGGAATTCCCTGCTGCAGAAGCCTGAATATCTGGCCAGTGTACCAAAGACTACTTGTTGCTTATTTAAAAGGTATGCTGAATGTCACCCAAACACTCCTTGCGTAGCATAGGGCATAAAGGTGGTGTTCAGGCTGACCATAAACAGAACTGATTGCCCAAGTAGGAAAACCAGTCTAAGGATCTCAAGAGGTAATCTGTACATCCAGGAAGGCAAGAGAGAAGAGGGGGATGAAAAGGAATCCCTGGATTCACAGACAATTGCGGAATTCATCAATGACGTTCCTGTCTGAGATAAGGAAGAAGAGGAACCACAAAATCTAGAGGATGTGCATGTTGGAGCCACACTGACATAAAAAAACACTGAAATGTTTTCATGTGAAGTCTGGCCAGAGGCAGCATCAGAATGGTGGATGCCATGAAACCCAGAGCCCTCAGAAACTCCCTGGCGGTAATGTGAATCAGTAGAAGAAGAGTGTGAAAGAAAGAAAGAAATGAGAGTTAAGGCCATTGGAGGGGGCAGAGATGCATGCATTGGCACTGTCTGAATCCTGCAAACCAGAAAAACATGATCCTGAGAAGGAGTCAGTGAAGACCTTTTGAAATTTTTAATGAACCCCAGTCTCTGAAGAAGGGAAATGGCAAAATTAAATTTTGCAGAAGGGTCTCTGGAGAGGATGCCTGAATCAACAGATTGTTTAAATAAGGAAATATTTGGATCCCTAAAAGCCTACAAAAAGCAATCACAGGAACAAGGGATGTTGAGGCAGTAGAAAGGCCAAAGGGCAAATCATAGAACTAAAAATGCCAGGAAGCATCAAAGAAATGCAAAAACTTCCTGAAAAGAGGATGGATCAGAATATGGAGATAAGTATCCTTGAGATCCAGAGACACCATATAGGTCTGAGGGAGCAAGAGAGGAAACAGAACCTGAAGGCACAACATCCGAAAGGAAGGCACTTTTAGAAAAGTGTTTAAATGAGAGAGGTCTAGAATAGATCTTTAAGTGCCCTCTTTTCTGGGCACTAGAAACAGTCTGGAGTAGAACCCTTTCCCCCTTTTGGACACATTCACCTCTTGAATAGTACCCCGAGTCAAGAGATTTTGAAGAACCTCTGGGAAAAAGGGAAGTTGTTCCCAAGGAGGCTGAGGAATGCCCATAAATGGAGGACAGGATTTCTATACCATGAAGTACCCCTGATGAATAATTGACAGAACCCAAGAACCCTGAATGATCTGAAGCCAAACAGGAAGAGGAGGAGAAAGGTGAAGAGAAACAGGAATATGGCTGGGAAGAGATGGATAGTCACATAGCACCTGGTTTGTCTGGAAATTAAGGCTTTGGAGTCCCTGAAAACTGAGTAGCCTTAGCAGGAGGAGCCCATTTGCCACTCTTCCTACCTTTAGTAGAAGGGCAGGATTGCCTACAAACAAAGGCAGGCAAAGTGGGGTAATATCTCTGAATTTAGGAACAGGAGAAACAAGCACATTTAATCTCCTGTAGGGCCTTACCCTTATCATGAAGGGACTTAAACTAGCAGCAGCTTTCCCAAGCAAAGGTTTAGAATCCAGTGGTGTAGCCATCACCTTAGCTTTAATATCATCAGGTAGAGGTTGAAGCCTAAGCCAAGAATACCTCTGCATTACTGAACAAAAAACAACAGCCCTAGAAGAGGCATCTGCTGCATAACTGCATTTAATAGAATGATAAACAACTTGAGAGGAAGTCCCTAGCAAGGAAAGAGCAGAACTTTTACCCTCAGTCTGGAAAATCAGAAATAAGTTGAAAGACCTAAGAAGGAAGAGCCAATACAAACCTAGACATATGGGTCTGATAATTAATACCCCTAAAAGCTAGGGTAGCAGAAGTGTAAACCTTCTTACCCAGCTTTTCCATAGTTCTGCTGTCCTTGTCTGAAGGCAATAACTTGGGAGAAGGAAGCAATTTAGATGGCTTATCAGAAGCCACAGATACTACAGAGGGGTCAGCAGCAGGACATTTGTACAAGAAAGAACAATCCTTAGGCACCCTATAAAACCTGTCAGGCTTCTTGGCAGCAGGGGGCAGAAAAACAGGTGCACGAGAAGCATTGGAAAAAGTGTCCAGCAAAGCAGCCAAAACAGGAGGAATAGCCACAGGTTTAGGAGCTTCCAACTGCAGCAACTCATAATACCTCTTATGGATATCAGAGACATGTGTGCAAACCCACTTTAAAAATCCATCATTCTAGAGAGTGAGTCCCCAAAGGAAATTTCCTCAAAAGGAACATCTGGGCTAATAGATTCCTCTTTCTCTGACCCAATGTCCAAAGGAGAAGGAATTACAGTAGAATAAGTCAGGGATTCATTATCAGAATCCAACTCATCCTCAGAAGAATTCTGTTCTCTAGGCTTTTTAAGGGGCAGTAGAGAACCAAGGAGGAGCAGGAACCAAAACACACTGAGGAGGTTTTAAGGGCATTAAAGCAGTAAATAATCCCCAACTGAAGGCCTGCCATTCACTTTGTGGATTCCCTAGGAGCAGAAGAAACATGTTTAATTTTTTTGTTTCTTTTTTAAAGCAACTTCCCCTCTAAAAAACTGAGAAGACTCAGACTCAGGACAGCAGATGAGAACCATAGTAGGAACATCTTCCCCAACTAAAGACTGAGGAACTCCCCTAGGCCCCTTGGAAAAAATCAACCATGGTTCCCCCTGAACATCCAAGATGGGTGCCTGCAAAGCCTGTCTGAACATGCTGCCAACTGGACCCTTACCGACCTCTGACGTGGTGGCAGTAGAGCAATCTGACAACACAGCTGGGTGAGCCTTCAGGTTTGTAAATACCTCAAGAGAAATACCTGGCAGAGGCTGGACAGTGGAAGGTTCCAGTTGAACCTTTTTTACCTTCTTCCCTAACGCCTGACCCTCGAGGTGAGAGATTGTTTCCATTGTATCTTTAGTGAGAAGCTTAAGATGCTGGTTCTCAAGATACTAGGAATGGGAAGAGAGTCTACTGTGAAGGGTTTTTGGAACAAACGCCTGACAAATAAAACAAGATGTATGGTCATGAGATGCTCCTAGACAAAAAAGACACTTATTGTATTGGTATTTATGGGGAATCTGTCTCCCACACAGGCATTTACCCTTTCTGAATGACATTAACTTCAAGGAACACTAAAAAAAATGAACAAACAAAAAAAAAAAAAACCTCAATAGGACACATCTGCAACTGCAAAGAAGTCAGCAAGTTGGTGTAGGTAGTCCCTGGAGATCAAAAATGGCTCAACTGGCAGAAACAGATGCAGGAAAACAGAGCGACAGTGAAAAGATATATCTAGAACTGGCGGCAAAGAAGTTTTGTTTATGGTAGGCCTGAACATCACCTTTATGTCCTATGCTACGCAAGGAGTATTTGGGTGATGTTCGGCATACCTTTTAAATAAGCAACAAGTAGTCTTTGGTAGATTGGACAGACATTCAGGCTTTGGTGGCAGGGAATCCCATCTGGTATTGAATACTGCAGCAATGAATGTAAGGACATCTATAAGACACAATCGTTATGGCCTAGACCAAGCAATTTAGTTTCAGGCTATTTTTCAAAGTTAGCTGGACTGAGATTAACCTCTTCTCTTCCAGTATCCTTTTTTACAATATATTCATTTCAACAGTTACAATACAATCTGACATACAGGTATATTTATTTTCTGTCCAGCAGGACCCACTATTGGTGCATTTTTAACACAAGCAGCTTTACAAACACATTTTCAACACAAGCATCTGTACCAATCAGTTGCAAAAATAGGCACATACAGTATTTCCAGATGCATCTCTCTGCATCAAGCACAATTTCCCTTAAGGGCACAAAGAGAACACACACAGTCCAGGGTCTGGGTTTCTCTCTCTCGCCAGATCCCCAGTAAGACTCCCCACTGGCAGAGCTGTAGAGTTGAGTCCTCAGCCGAGTATCCAAGCCAAGTTCTCCACCACTCTCTCTGTGAAACCAGTCCTCCAAGCAGCTGACACCGCATACACTCTCTTTTGAGATTTGGTTTTCACACACACGCACCTGGAAAAGGCTGGCACAGGTTTACTAGCTATGACCCCTTCTGCCCAGACTATAAGGCAGTTACTGCCACCAGACACACCAAAGCCAGCTAGTCTAAGACTCTTACAAGGGTAACCAATTGTATTGAGTGAAAATAATACTAATACAAATGGTAATGTTGACCAAACAGCCAGGCTTTCAGGAGTGGTCACAGTGTCATCAAGTAAGTATAATGGTAATGTTGACCAAACAGCCAGGCTTTCAGGAGTGGCGACAGTGTCATCAAGTAAGTATAAGTACTCTCAAAGGTTAAAATATTCTCTAAAGGACCAGGCACAATGAACGTTTTAAATATATTTAATAATAAATAATAAAAGAACATGAAAACACTAAATATCTATTTACAATAAACACCAGAGTTTCTTATCACAGTAAATAGTAAAATAACACAGATAAATAGATTCACATAGATACAGAAAAACAGTACTTAATTAATCTGACTATATTTTCCTGACTGATCTCAAGAAGTACTATTCCCTGGTTACTTACTAAACAAGGCAAGATGAAGTGGGTGAGAGATTGTTCTTAGGTTACAAAAACAGACTGCCCTGAGACTTTTGTCTCATCTGGTATTAAAACATCAATCTGATGTTGTTAATCTTCATTCATTCCTTACTGATGGGTGTTGGTTCCTTCCTTGGAACTGAGTCAGCCTTATCACAAGCTCATGACAGCCAAAAAAACTCTTGAGCTAAGCTTTAACCATAGCACCCCTCTCCCTGTTACCTCAGATCTCATTTGCCATGCAGATAGCAAGATGTGTCAAGCCAGCTCTCAGCTAAGTATTATAAATATTATTATTCTGAAACCTTTTTTCCACAGAATTTTCTCTCTTTTATTTTTGTAAGCCCTTCTATAGAGTGAATTTTCTTTACCTCTTTACCAGTTTGGTAATCTTAGTGCCATCATTGGTACAGGCCTTCCATCTCTCTTTCTCTCTACTTTCTTTCCCTTACCTCTTGAGGTAATCTATTTACCATTGTTGGTATTTCTCTTCCCTTTCAAAAAAATGCTTTTCTATCTGTTTCTTCCATTTAAAATGTGTGTTATACTTTTATTGGATTGTATTTTTGATTAATAGTTGTTTTTTGACTAGGTTGTTCCCACAATGTCTGACAAGTAAGGGACAACAGGATTCAAGCAATGCAACCAATGTGGTCACAAAATGCCAAATTCGGACACTTGTGTCTTGGTGTTCGGCACCTGTCTATTCAGCCACCATGTGAGATTTGTAAGGGGTTCAGTTCCCATACCCTAAATGAGAGGAGAAACAAATTGATACTCAAAGGCCTATTAAAACCCCCCTTTATAGAGGCTATTTTTGGGTTGGAGGGCTCACCCCCTCCAAAGAAAGAACACAAAAAACTGAGACAGTCTATTCCTTCTTCACCTATTGATGATGGAAAGTCTGAACCCAAGCCAAAAATTCCAAAATTGACACCAATGACTTAGGCTCCAGGGACTCAACCACCCTCCACGATGCTGACATCAGTTCCGAAACCATGCACATCCACTTCGGTGCTGTCTTTAGTAACTCTACCCCCAGCACCAGCCATGGCACCGATAATATCTACTACACCAACTATGCCTTCAGCTACTACTTCAGTCCCATCCTATTTGGCACCAACAATAGTTAATCCACCACCGGTCACTTCCTCCCTCCTTATATATATATATATATATATATATATATATATATATATATATATATATATATAATATTAGTGGTCTCGAGACCACAGTGCTAATAGGACAATCAGCTCCTTGGACCTGATACTATCCCATGGCAGATCCATTCTTGGGGCAGCAATGCAGCCCTTTTTTGGAATGTCTCAATTCTCCATCGGGGGTATCAACCTGATCTTCCAGGAGTCTCTCTGAATTGGATGTGGCATGACTTGTGGACCAGCTGCTGATGGCCAGAGGGATTTCAACATCTTCCAGAACTCCCCTCCCAGCCAGAGTTGGGAGTCTTTCTCCATGGACTCCTGCATATTTTCCTCCTTTGACCTCCTTGCAGGTATTGAAGCACCTGGCACAGATACCTATTTTGGTTCCCGCCTCTTTGGTTCTGCTGGTGGACTTCACCATGGTTCTGGAGCCAACCCTTTGGTCATTGACTCACTTGGAGCTTAGCCATCCTCAGGATTATGACTGGACTGCAGGCACCGTGATCCTTAGTATGGTGCTGATTTTTTCTATGGCACCATCTACTATGGTTCTGGGAGTCTTTCCAGTACCAGGTCCTCTTGGGCCTCCTTCCTTGAGAGTGGGCTTGTCAGAGCATAGTGTGACCCCAGTTCTGAGGTTATCCTTCTTGGTTCTTGGCTTCCACCCCTCTTCAGGCAGGCCAGCTTTCCAAATGGAAAATGACTCTGTAGGCAAACCATTAGCGTCGGAATACCAGATATGTCCTCCCTCTGGACCACAGCTGAAACAGGCCACTACATTGGGGCATAGAGCACAAGAGCCTCAAGATACCCTAAAACAGGGTGTCCTCTCTTCAGAGTCCTTGTCAGAAGCCCCCACTGAAGAAGTACCATATAAGAGATCATGCAAGAGGAAGCATGTGGACTCCCCCCCCCCCCCCCGAAGAGTCCCTCACCAAAGATACGAACTATGATGAAGTGGAAGGCTCTCCATGATCACCCCATGAGGATGTCTCCTTTGGAGACATACTGGAAATCCTGAATCAGCGGGGAGACTGGAAGTCACCAACCCTTCCTCTGAGGAGTCTGTATTCTTGCAGGCTTTTCGTGCTTGACCTTCTACTTCCGGGGTGACCTCACCTGCAGACGAGTTAGTCCAACTCATACTGCAGCATGCATGGAAGTGTTCTGATACCATTGAAATAATCCCCTGGAGACCAGACAAAATTTTATCCCCACCTGAGGAAAGTCCACACTGGTCCAAGGGCCTACCAGTAGATGCTATGGTGGTGGTGCCGGCCACTAGGAAAGAGCTCACCAAGGAGAGGCAGACTGTCCATCACCCAAACAGGGTGTTTCAGGTGGTGGACAGGTTAGAGAAGTGAGTATTTGCCTCATCGACCTTTGCCATTCAGTCCTTGAACTACTTGGCACATTTTACTAGGCTTTAGAGAGACTTAATCTTGGAACTCTCTGGAACACTAGCAGGAGCAGTTTCTGATGAGGGACGTGACAAAGTTGCCTTGATGCTTGTGACCCTGGAATCCATATCCAACTTGTCCTTGTGGTTAATTTCTCATGCTACCAAAGGGGAGACTAGAGCTGCGGGTTCAGGCGTTGTCATGAGACGCCATGCCTGGATGTGCCTTTGTGATTTTGTGGGCCCTTTTAAGTCTTCCTTCCTTAAAGCTCCACTGGAAGCTTCTTCCCTTTTTGGCCCAAAACTGAAAGACACATTATCCAGGTGTGAAAAGGACGGCAAGACCCTGTCTTCCATGGGCGTACATTTTTCCACCCCCCTCAATGACCCTACTTTAGGGAACAGAGGAGTGGAAAGATGTGGCACAAGAAATCCCAGGGTCCTGTCCATGACACACGTGGTGAGTTTACTCCCCAGGGCAGAGGGAGTAACTCTTTGGGAAGACGCCCCTACAGAGGTAGAGGGGGTCCATGTAACCAGGGTTCCAGAGATTCTTACTCTGGACAGTCCTACCAGCACTCCTGAAAAGCAGCCCGATTGCTTTCCTCTGGAAGCAGTCGGGGGATGTTTGTGTCTGCACCACCCTGCCTGGCAAACAATAACTACAGATTATTGGGTGCAGAATATCATAACCAGAGGCTATCACATACCATTCAGTATTTACCCAAAGTGATCAAGACACATTTCTGACATTCCACCCAGTCAAAGGGAAGCAACAGCTCTAAAGACAAGAAAGCTGTCTCAAAAAAGAGTCATCCAAGCAGTCCCACCAGACCAAATAGAATTTGGATTCTACTCAAGGTTCTTTTTAGTGCCAAAAAAGACAGGGAACTGGAGACCAATTCTGGATCTCAGCATTCTGAACAAGTTTGTCAACCAAACAAAATTCTGGATGTTCACGATTTAGACTATCCTACCCTTCCTGGAGAAAGATGATTGGATGTGCTCAGTAGACCTTCAAGATGCATATTACCACATAAAAATGGACAAACACTCCAGATGATTTCTTCACTTCCAGCTGGGAACCAATTATTACCAATTCTGGGTACTGCCCTTTGGACTCTCTACAGCCCTCAGAGTGTTCACCAAATGCATGGCATTAGTAACAGCTCACTTGAGACTGCAAGGATGCCAAGTGTTTCTGTACTTAGATGATTGACTCTTTACCGCCCCCACCAAGCGTTTACTGGTTGCAACCTTAAACTACACTCTAACACGAGCAGAATAACTAGGAATCTCTATAAACAGGGAGAAAAACAAGTTGACTCCTTCTCCTTCTCAAAACTTGGAGTTTATAGTAGCAACCTTCAATACCCAATCCTGCCTAGTCTCCCTCCCAGATCACAGATTGGAAAGACTAAGGTCCCAACTTCGGATGATACTCTCTCAAGACAAAGTTTCAGCTCGGGCTGTCCTCCAACTTCTAGGATCAATGGCAGTGTCTATTACAATAGTTCCTCTAGTGAGACTACACATGAGGCTTCTTCAGTGGCTCCTACTAACACAATGGTACCCTTCACATCGTTCTATGTCCTTTCAGATCTGCATAACAAGGTGATGCAGACAAGATTTAACTTGGTGGATGAAGCCAGAGAAAGACCTATGGTGTTTCCCTTTTTCCCCACCTCAGCCCAGGGCCATAGTGACCACGGATGCTTCCCTGATAGGATGGGGGGGATTTTTCAAGGAAAGACAGTCCAAGGCACGTGGTCAACCATAGAGGCCAACCTGCATATCAATGTTCTAGAACTGAGGGCAGTGCTTCTAGTGTTCCAAGCATTCCAATCTGTTTTCCAGTCAGGGACAATTACTATCCAGTCCAACAACATGTTAATGGTCTGGTACATCAACAAACAAGGGGGAACCAAGTCCTTCCCATTGTGTTGAGAGGCCATGAGAGTTTGGCAATGAGTGATAGCTTCCAACCGCTTTTTGATCCCTACACACATTCCCAAGAATTCCAGTGTGATTGCAGACAAACTGAGCAGATGTATCTTCCTACCTCATGAGTGGTCCCTCAATTCAACCATAGCAGCAAAGATCTTTAGTCACTGGGGACAGCTTTGCTGTGATCTATTCGCCTCTCCAGCAAATTACAAATGCATCAGCTACTTTGCCCTAATTTCCCCCACAAGGGGAGTCCCCAAGGGATGCTCTGATACACAACTGGCCCACGGGACTGCTGTATGCTTTCCCTCCCCTTCTCCTAACCCCACAGTTTCTGAAGAAAGCCCTTCAGGTGAGAAGCAAAGTAAACCTCATTGCACCCTACTGACCCCAACAAGTGTGGTTTCCCTTCCTTTGGTCTTACTTAGTATGCCAACCATGGATTCTGGATCCAACTCTGGAATTGATCTCCCACCTGCAGGGGTTGACTCACCCAAACATATCCAGCCTCAAGCTCTGACAGCTTGGTTTCTCCACTTCCAGTAATTGCCAGGCAGAATAACCTTACCTCCCTGGTACGTAACATTCTTCTGGCTTCACATAAACCATCCATCAGGAAAATCTATCTTAGCAAGTGGAAGAGATTCCTTATTTGATTCAGACAAAGAGAACTAGACTCTTGCTCAGCTGCTGTCATTATGGTTTTGGACTATTTATCAGGTCTTCTTCATTCAGGAGCAGCACCCTCCACCATTCGGGTTCATCTGGCTGCTATCTCAAACTTCCATAATGGATTTCAAGATTCATCCTTAATCTCCCATCATCTCTGCAAAATCTTCTTCAAAGGGGTCGCGCATATCAGACCACACTTCAAAAAACCCATTGAGTCTTGGAGCTTAACACTGCAATCCCTGACTCAATCACCTTTGAACCTGCCACTTGTGATATAAAGTTCTTATCCTGGAAATTGCTATTTCTAGTAGCCATCACCTCAGCAAAATGCATATCCGAGCTTCAAGCCTTGTGTATAAAATGCCCGTACATGGTCTTTCATAAGGACAGCATATCACAACGGACTAACCCTTCCTTTATGCCCAATGTTATCTCAGAAATGACAGTTGCTCATACAATTGACCTCCCAGTCTTTTTTCCTAACTACTCAAACAAAGAAGAATACTGCCTTCATTTGCTGGATGCACATAGATAATTATGATTTTATCTGGGCAGAACTAAATCAGTACGTAAATCAGACCAGTTGTTTGTTTCCTTTTCTGGCCCTAAATTGGGAAACTCTGTTTCTAAAGTGACCTTATCTAAGTGATTGAGAAATTGTATATCCTTTGTCTACCAACATAATAAAATTCCTCTACCGAGCAAGGTCAAAGCACACTCCACCAGATCAGTGGCGACTTCTGTTGTTTTCCACTCAAAGGCTTCAATGGATGATATCTGTGCAGCCGCAACTTGGGCTACCCCTCATACCTTTATCACTCATTACAAATTGGATTTGGTCTCCAGGGGGAGGGCATCCTTTGGTTCAATGGTACTCAGGAACATCCTTCCATAAGGGCCTCCCAGGACATAAAGTAGTATGGATGCTGTCCCATTAGTAAGGAATGAATGAAGATTAACAACATCAGATAAAGAAGTTATGTTCTTACCATAATGTTCCATCTGTGTTGTTCATCTTCATTCATTCATTACATCCCACCCTCCTTCCCCCTCCAAGGGGCTCCTGGAGGTTCGGATTTGGTCGTTTCTGCATTAGGGGACCTGCTCACTAAAAGCCTCTGCTTTCTTTTTCATGGGCAAACCTGATCTGAGATAACAGGGAGAGGGGAACTATGGATAAAGCTTAGGCCTTCGACACCATTCCCCATTCTGGTATTATAGACAAGCTCACCAGCATGAACATAAACCCCTATGTCACAAGATGGGTTTCCAATTGTCTCATGGACAGAACCCACATGGTGAGAGTTGCGGGAGCTAGGTCTGACTCTAAACTGGTTACAAGTGGCATTCCCCAGGGCTCAGTCCTAGGACCCCTCCTGTTCGGCATATACTTCTCAGAGGTACAGACAAGCACAGGAGGACTATGGCTGACCAAGTTCGCAGATGGCTGCAAACTAGGGGCTATAACTGACTCTCCGGCTGACATAGACATCCCCCAAAAGGATCTCACTGAGATGGATACCCAGTGGCGGCTGGTGACTTCAAATCAAAGGGGGGCTGCAGGAGTCAGCTGAATGGGTGTGGTCAATGGGAAGGGGTGCGACCAACTAGAAAGGGGAGGAGCTATGCTCAAAACCAGAAAAACTAACTAAATACACTGCCGTGGGTGCCAAACCGTCATTATGAGGAGTCCAATCAAGACAAAATGAAGTGTAGAAGAATAAAAATATTTCAATGCATTGGCTGCATGACAGCTTACTTAATATCTAGATGGAAACAAAAAGGTTATGAGGCATGAAAAAATAAATTTCTTTTTTAAATACATTAATGGAATGCCAGTCAAAATCAAGTATAAGAAAAACAAGCAGCACTCAAACTCAAACCACTTCTTGCACTGCAGTTCTAATTTATATTCAGCTTTATTAAAGTACCGAGTAACATGCTGAAAGTAGAAATCTCTGATGCCCCCACTTGTAAAAATGTTCCTTATCCAAAAAAAGACCTGCTGCCTGACAACTATCTACTTGTTTCATAGGGAAAACATGATCAAAGTAAAAAATGAAAAGCAAACAAGAAATAAGCTCAAGATACATTGCTTAAAAGGATTACTGTACAGGTTATGGACCACACGATTGGCATTCTGTTTAGTTTACGGGTAAAGCCTGCAGAGATGATTGAAGTCTCCAAGTGTAATAAGCTTCTTAAAATAATGTAATCCTATCCCTTATTACAAATACTGTCATATGCATTTCAATACCAAAGGCTTATACATTATCTAGTTAAGTATTCTCTACATGGTAACAAAAGAAAGCCTTTCAATGTTGACAATTCTTTAACAGTATGCTTATTAAAGCTTTCTTGCATCTTACAATCTCAGCCAAGCTTACCTGATAGCCATTAAAGTATTGCTACTTAAACACAGAGCAACAGGCACTTTGAGTAATAAGCATAAATCAACAGTACAAAAAATGACAGAAACCAGACCATTCTTCAAAAATGAAGGACAGATGAAAAGCCACTGTAGTACTTGTGTCTACCTTGGATGGGGGGGGGGGGGATACTCTGCACATTTACACTGCATAACTACTCCTTGCCTTGCTTCGACACATCCAGAGTCACTACATGGGGGAGTGGGGTGCAACAAGTATGTCACAATTTGAAATGTCTCTGGTTGACTGTGATGACCCTGACATTTGTCATACCTCTCAACCTCAGAGCAAGAAATCTGGACAAAGCCATACAAAGAAGTGGTACAAAGGCCCAAAAATAAGGACAGTTTTTAAAATATTGCTCTTATAAACTTAGAAAGATAATAGAATAGGTCTTGCATTAGTATGAATTTTCTGAATGGTATGAAATCTGAAACTCAAATTTCTGTCATTATTTTCTAACTTCAGTCTTTAATGGTTTGTCACTAATTTGCCAAAAAAAAAACACACACAATTTTATGAAAAATGGACCAAAAATGTGATGTAAAAATATAAAATAGCCACACAATACAGCTGGGAACCTGTCAAAGAAGGGGCACTTTAATATTAGTACTGCTAACTTGAGCAGCTGACAAAATAAAAGAATCTACACGCATTTCTGAAATAAAAGTAATCTATAACTCTAATTATTACAGTTATTTCTTAATTGTAAACCCTCCATGTTTTCTTCCAAAATTGCTATTTTGCGGAGGGATTATTAGGGGGAGAGCAACATTTTGAGCCAAAATCAGGGACAGTTGAGAGGTTTGGCTATGCCTAATTCTATAAAGCAATTTATTTGCATGTACCTCTCAACCTGTTAATGCAATAAATTTGGACAAGGCCAAATATATTGGGGGAACATATAAACAGTACTAAAAATTGCTCTTGTATAAACTGAGACAGTTGATAGAACAACAGGTCTTACTTTAGCATGCATATTTCTGAAGGTTATGAAGTCTGAAACTCGGTGTGTCATTGTTTAGTGACTTAATTCCTAAATGATTTGCCAGAAAACCACAAATTTTATGAGGAACAAACCAAAAATAAGAAGGAAAAATCTATTCATTCTTTGAGAATCTGGACAGTTGGGAGGTATAGTTCAGCTGGGGCTGTCTAAGTTTACCGCCCTTCCCCCTCACAAAATCATGGTCGAGTGGAGCCTCCCCCTGCAGCCATTCCAATGATCCATTACTTGGCTATTTCACTCCATTTACCATAAACACTAATATGCATACTGATTTATTGCTATGATGATTTGGTCTTCATTTGAAAGTTTTATTTTGCATTTTACAGCACAAACACTAAGACATCTGCTAAACAAACTTAGCATTAAAACCTCTCTGCTCTTGAAACTCACATTCATTGAAACAGCATTGAAACCCACATTCAAAGAAAATACATTTTACCAGTGGCAGATAAAGATTAATTCTGGGCTGTTTTCAAATCATAGGCCCCTTGCATATGAAACATACATGTGCTCTTTGATACACCTTCCTATTGTTTTGAAAATTTTTCCAGTAATCAATGAAACAAAACGCATGCACCAATAATGACAAAACTGCCCAATTCAGAACATTTCCATCATAAAAGTCTACTCAAACTTCTACAGTCCACCATTATCAGTAAATATGCACAATTCTGCAGTCCACCATTATCAGTAAATATGCACAATCTCTGAAGAAGTAAAACATTTATCTAAATTCCACATTAAATAAATCTGTAACTAATGAAGATGTTGCTGCTAGCAAACACCTTTCTATTTCATGGTCTCATCGAAAAATAAAGTGTCTGATGCCCCTGAGGAATAAATTGCCTATATTACATTAAAAATAAGCTAGTAATATTGCAATAGGAAATGAATGGATGGCAAACTGATAACAGGCTCATAGTTAGTATCTTAAGTTTTTCAGTATGGCAGCATTCACCCCTTGTGGGAGTAGAACCGATAACCTTCTGCATCAAAAGCAAGTACACAACCTGTTGTGCTATTAACAATGCAAGCAGCACTAAACTTCTCTTCCTCTGCAGCTCTCAGCTGCTTGTAAAATCTACTCAATTGCATCTCAACTTCGCAGCACAAGAAATCTGGAAAAAGCCAAATTTATTGGGGTCAAAGCCAAAACCAGGGACACATTAAACATTGCTTGTATAATCTTGGAAAAGTTGCTAGAATAAAATGCTGTGTTACCACCATACATTTTACAGCCAAAGTCCCTGTGCAAAAGAGTCATAGCAACATACTACTATGCCAAAACACCTGCTTTGTGAAAGAAAAATGCTCTGTTACCATCATACATTTTACTGCCAAGGTCCCTGTGCAAAACAGTCAGAGCAACATACCACTATGCCAAATCAGCTGCTTTGTGAAAGAGAGGAAGACTGAAACTTAAATGGCTATCATTTAATGAATTCATTTCTCACCATTACTGTCAACCTCTTAGCACAAAACACCTGGACAAACCCAGTAATGAGGGAATACAGCCCTCAGGCGTATTCAGTCAATTCAGTTCTTGCCATAGTTGTCAACCTTAGCACAAAAAACCTGGACAAAGCCAATAATGGGGTAATACAGTCCCAAAAGTGTTAATATGTATTTTCTGAAGAATATGAAGTCTGAAATTCAAATGCCTGTCAATTTTACTTCTGATGGAACAAAAACAATTTTCAGCAGAGGCCCAGGGAGAAATACTGCAGACACATGTCCTTGTAAAATGGCAGGACACCAGAGCAAATCCACACAAACACAGGGATGAGATGCAGACTCCACACAGAAGGCACCCCAGCCAAGAATCAAACCAGAAAACCTATAGCTGTGAGGCAACAATGCTACCACTGCACCATCAAATATATGTAAGGAATTAAACATTCATAAACCTGAAGTCTGAAATTCAAATGCCTGTCAATTTTATTTAACATTTGTTTATCAGGACAATCTGACTTGGAACAAAAAAACAATTTTCAGCAGAGGCCCAGGAAGAAATAATGCAGACATGTCTTTATAACATGGGAGGACACAAAAGCAAACCCACACAAACACAGGGAGAAGATGCAGACCCCACACAGAAGGCACCCCAGCCAAGAATCAAACCCAAGAACATGTAACTGTAAAGCAACAATGCTACCAGTGTACCATCAAATATCAAGCATTGCAATATTTAGAAACCACAGATATTAAGAGGAACAGATCAGATAAAATATGAGGCAAATATCTGCAATTTTTTTGACAAATGGTGGTGGGTAGGGAATTCAGGTCCTTAACACCACCATACAAGGTTCAAGCCTGAGTATCTCTACCCACCACCATTTGTTAACTGGGGCATTACATACACACACACACACACACACACACACACACACACACACACATACTTCAGTTGCATAACTTTCCTCTGTTTTTTAGTTAACCCAAGTGGTTTTCTTTTTTACTTCAGGCCTCTGTTTTAAAGCATGCAACAAAACAGTTTTGGTTTTATTACACACTTCACTCATTTTATTAACAGCATGCATTGCCTTGTGTGTAAGCAAATCAGTGTTTTTTTTTTTAACTTGATTTGATTACACACAAGGCAATGCATGATACATAGATTAATTTAATTTAATCCTGACAGCTCACAGCTGCCATGAACATTACTATAGACTCTTCAGTGTTTTTTTTTTTTTTTAACTTGAAGAGTCTACACAGTAATGTTCATGGCAGCTGTCAGGATTAAATGAAATTAATATATGTATCTTGAACACGTTTTATGTTCATTCAGATATAAACAAATTGACAGTTAGAAATAAAAGATGCAGTTGGCTAGGACAATAAAAAATAATATACATTACCACCAAGAAGAAAACTCTCTGTAGTGTAGTGTACTCTACTCTTCTCTTACTCTCCTCTGTTCTTCTTCTTCTTCTACTACTCTCTACTTTCTTCAGTTCTTGTTCTTCTGTCTTCTTCAGCACAGGCTACAGCTGAGCTGACAACATATAGGCTGCCCAAAAAATAAAAAAATAAAAAAATAGAAATCCAGTTCCAAATGAATCCTTCCCTTGCGATTGACTCAATCAGTCCACACTGTCTTCTAACTGATTGAGTCTCCTCTTTTCCCAGCACATAAAGCCCGGGAAGAGAGCAACAACCAATCAGCAGCATTTTAGGCCAGGCACGTCATGTACGTGCCTGCACTGCCTGCGGACGTCGCAGTCCGAACCCCTTTCAGTTCTATGCGGTTTGGAACCGCATAGACTGCTGGGCATCACACCGATGCCTCAATGTCTTCACCAGACTGCAGCAAAAACAAAAAAAAAGTCTTTATTTAAACCGCCGCAACCCGAGGAGGTTAAAGTGCGCAAGCGCGTACTTCCGAGTCGCGGACTCGAATTTCGCATTTAAACAAAAAAAAAACATCTGCTACTGTCATACAACAAAAGGTTTTTTTTTTTTTCATTTTCTTCTTTTTAGCTGAGGGGGCTGCAGTCCGGCAGTCCGATGCACGAGCCGCCCCTGTGGATACCTGGTGTCAAAATCATGGCCTCAAGCTAAATGCCAAAAAGTGCATAGTCATCCCCTTTGGAAAAAACAAAGTACCCACAAACTACCACATAGGTGGTAGTCCCCTAAATACAGAAGATGTAATAAGGGATCTGGGGAAACAAGTAGATAGTAATCTCTCCTTTGATAATCACATTGCCAAAGTAGTTAGAAAATCCTTCTATGTGGTCCACCTAATCACAAAAGGGTTTGCATCCAGATCAAAAGAGGCCATTGTGCCCCTCTTCTCATCACTCATCAGACCCATCATAGAGTACACCACTCCATTTGGGATGTACCATACAAGACACCTGCAACAGCTGGAAAGACCACAGAAGTACCTCACCAAGAGGATCACTGGCCTCAAACAGATGCCCTATGCAGCTCGACTGAAGAAACTCCAGCTGTACTCGGTTGCATACCACCTACTCAGAGGTGATCTCTGCCTGACATACAAGGCCACGTCCAACCCAGAATTGATAGACATGCTCCACCTATAGAAAACCATATCCCCTCAAACCACATGCTCTAGGGATCTAAACCTCACCACAACAATAAATAGGACATTGCTGGAGGGATAGATTCCTGTCCCAGAGACTTCCCATGCTTAGGAACGAGATTCCAATCGACATTAGGCAGAGCTCCTCACTAACACTCTTCAAGAGAAACCTTGATGAGTGGATGGGAAACAGAAAGTTTACCCCGGGGATCACTTCAGTGGCTGTGCTGGACAGAGGCACAGGGAACTAATCTAAGGGGGCGGCGAAAGCCAGTACATTCTGGCTAGGCTTATAAATGCCTTCAGGCAGATAGCCTAGTACCTACCTATGAACATAAGAGTTTTTTGGCTTGCACAAGCTTGTTCTAAGGCTGACTTGGTTCTGAGGACAGAACCAACACCCACCAGTAATGAATGAAAGAAGATGAACAACACAGATGGAACGTTATGGTAAGAACATAACTTCTTTTTTTACTTCTGGATGATTATAGAATGACATCACATACATCTGGTCATCTGACTTCTAGTTCCCATACTACCCCCCCCCCATTTTCTTTAAACTGAATCAGAATCTCACACATATGTTACCATAGACAAAAAACAGAGCTTTGCTAAGATGTGTTATAGCATCTGGAAGCCATAAAACCATTTCAGCACTTCTCCCTTCCAAAGATAATACAGAAGGCGTCCTATTACAGACTATTGTCTCTGGCTGCATTGAGACATGTGGGATTCAATCTTTATGGTCTAAATTAAGTAATTTAATTTCAGGATATTTTCCAAAATTTACCTGGGGCTGAGCTTAACCTCTTCTCTTCCATTATCCTCTGTTACAACATTAATTACAGCAGTTATAATACAGTCTGACACACAGGTGCATTTTTGTTTCTGTCCAGCAGAACCTACTGTTGGTACTTTTTTAACACAAGCAGTTTTATAAATAAATTTTTCAACACAAGAATCTGTACAAATCAGTTTGATATACAAATGACATATAATTATTTACAAAACTCCAGTTAGCTATACTGGCATATGTTACACATCACAATTACGCCAATAATGTAATGCAAAGCTTTTGAGCTAACCACCCTTCATCAGCACATAAAATCATGTGACTTTGAATGACTCCCTATTTAAATAATGTAAGAATTTAATGATTTTATGTACTGATGAAGGGTCTTTAACCCGAAAGCTTTGCATTAAATTTTTGGCGTGAGTAATTGTGTTGGACTTTTTACGCAGTACGACCTATACAACTTGTGTATATGTTACACATCCACTGCCCTACTTCTCCTGGCATAGCTGGCAATATCTCACATCTTCATATCTCTCCCCCCTTTGAAGACTCAAGCTAGTTTTTAAAGTGACTCTTCAGAAACGTTGCTTGAGAAGAATGAGTCTGTCAGGGAATACAATAACCCATGCCCTGTTTTGAAAACCGATCCGCATTGGCATTGCTGACCCCACTACAGTGCTGCACTATCATGTCATATGCATGCAACCCTAGTCTCCACCTTAGTAACTTGGCATTTTGCTGGCTGGCTCGATGAAGGCATAGATCCCCTTCAGACTACTCCTGCCATCCACTACAAATACTCAGCACTAGGGTCTCCCTATCTTGGTAAGACTTCACCATATTAACATGACATAATGTGTGCCGCTGCCTCCTGCCTAGCAGTTCTACCATATAGTTAACATCACTGATCTTCCTTACCACTTTGAAGGGTCCCTACCAAGCTGCCTGCAGCTTATTGTGTCTGACAGGAATGAGAACCATAACCTGATGTCCCACAGGATACTCTTGGGCTCAAGCATTCCTGTCATACCAGACCTTCTTCTGCTGTTGGGCTCCTGCCAGGCTTTCCTGGCCAAGCCCATGTACTCCCTAAACCTTGTTATGAGGTCTGCCACAATAGACTCATTGTGGGATACACAGTCACCCTCCCACTCATCACAAATTAAATCTAAAGCCCCCCCTCAACCTATGCCTATACAGCAACTCAAAGGGTGAAAAAACTGTGGATTTCTGGGGTACCTCTCTGTATGCAAACAGCAGAAGGGGCAAATATTTCTCCCACTCTCTCTTAAACTGGTCTGCAAATGCCTGTAACATGGTGTTTAGTGTAGAGTTTAACCTCTCCACAAGACCATTACTCTGGGATGGTAGGGGATGGTCTTTAGGTGCTTCACCCCACAGCACTCACACAGACAAGCCAGCAGGTCTGACATGAAATTGGCACCTCTGTCAGTTAGTATTTCTCTTGGGAAGCCTACCCAGCTGAAAATCTCTAACAAAGCATTTGCCGACTTCTCTGCCTTGATGGAGGACAGAGCCACCACCTCAGGGTATCTAGTAGCATAATCTACTACCACCGGGATATACTTCTTCCCTGTGGAACTTAGGGTACTCAGAGGTCCCACAGTATCAATAGCTACCCTTTGAAATGGCTCCTCAAGCACAGGCTAAGACATCAAAGGAGCTTTGACCTTGTCTCCTGCCGTGCCTACTTTTTGGCACTGCTCAGAGGTCCTGTAGTACCCTGTTACATCTCTTGCAATCCCAGGCCAATAAAAGTTCTGCATGGTATATTTCTTGGTATGCTTTATGCCCATATGACCTGCAAAAGGAATGTCATGGGCTATGGCTAGAAGTGCCAGATGGTAGGCTCTGAGCACTACCAACTGCTGTATACCTCACTCTCTAGTCCTCGCTCAGGGGTCCACTCTCTATACAGTAACTCTTTGTTCCATTATAAAGACTCCCCCATTCCTTGAGAGAATTATACCAAACATGAAGAAGCCATGTCCAAGGTAAAACCTAACAAGGAACCCAGGACAAGCGATCAATCCTCCAGGAATTTACAGGAGGGGGAAGGAGGGAGGGATACCAAGAATAGATGAAGATCAACAACACAGATGGAACATTATCCTAAGAACATAACTTCTTTATCTGATGTTGCCAATCTTTATTTATTCTTGACTCTTGGGACAGAGTCCCCAGCTACTTTAGATCCTGGGCAGACTTAAGGAAAGATATTCCTGAGAACTATAGGACCAAACGAAGTTCTTCCCCTGGAGACTAGATCCAATTTGTAATGAGTAATAAAGGTATGTAGAGTAACCCATTTTGCTGCAATGCACATCTCATACATGGAAGTCTTAGAATGGAAAACCGCAGTGGAATGCACTCTGATAGGCACATGTAACTTGAGACTCTTTTTGTTATATATGTAAGTAAGGGTCTATATTACATGATTGAATGGTCAAATAGTCGAACACGTAATAGTCGACCTGTAATAATCGAACCGCCACAATGTCGAATGGAAAATAAAAAAGAAAAACCCACCCAAACAAACCATTTAAGTGCTCTACGAAGGGGAGCAAACCCCCCTGCACCCCTACACCCCTCACTACTTAAATATACCAACTCCAAGATCGCACAACAGTGCAGACAATGGAAAACTTCCATTTCTGCACTGTATGGAGATCTCCATTGAACCGTTCGACATTGTGGCAGTTCGATTACTGGTCGACTGTTACATGTTCAACTATTTGACCAATCGAACATGTAATATAGACCCGTAAGTAATGCAGTCTCTTAGCTAATTTGACAAGATAACTTTGGAGACTGATTTCCCAGGGCCAGAAAAAGGATACAAACAACTGATCTGATTTTCTAAATTCTTTAGTCCTACTGAGATAGAAACGTAATTGTCTGTGAACATCCAGCAAATGTAAGCAATATTCACCTTTGTTGGTAAAGTTAGGAAAAAAATGGGTATGTCAATGGTTTGATTAATGTTGAATTCTCTAATCACCTTTCGAAGAAAGGCTGGATTGGTTCTGAGTGAAACTCTATTCTTATGGAAAACTTGATAAGGGGGCTTTGAACATTAAGCCTGAATCTCAGAGACTTGTCTTGCGGAGGTAATAGCTATGAGAAAAAGTGTTTTCCACAAAACAAAATTTAAGCTGCATGTTGCTGCTGGCTTAAAGGGAGGAAGCACCAGTGACTGAAGAACAATGGTCAGATCCCATGGGGGCAATGGGTCTTTAAATGGAAATTTTAAATGCAGGGCTCCTTTGAGGAACACTTTACATAATTTATGTGAAATCAGATGGAGGTCCTCAAAACCATTATGAAAGTGAGAGATGGCAGCTAATTGGACCTTAATCATGGAAGCTGAGGCTCCTTGATAAAAAAAAGAATGGCTAGAAATTCTAGAACTCTTTCCACAGGTGTGGAGAAAGGGTTGAGATTATCATATGCCCAGGTTGAAAATCTCTTCCACATACTAAGGCAGAGTTTCCTGGTGGATGGCCTATGGGAATCCAGAAGAATTTTCTGCACTGGGGAAGATGAATCATTATGCCTGGCGACTAGCAGAATTGAAGGGACCAAACTGTCAGCTTGAGATTTTGAAGGTAGGGATGCACCATCCCTGAGGGTGAGACAGCAGGTCTGGAACTGGGTCTAGAATCCAAGGATGGTGAACTAGATGAGGCCATAGAAAGGGGAACCTGATTTGTTGAGGCCAATAGGGTGCAATGAGGATCACTTTGCTTCTCAACTTGGTTGCTTTCTTGAGACAGAGTGGAATTAGAGGGAAGGGGGGAAAGGCATACAGGAGACCCGGGGGCCAGTCAAGGAGAACATCATTTCTCGGGGACTCCCCCTGTCGGAGATTAGGGCAAAGTAGCTTCTGCACTTGTTTTGGGGTGATGCAAATAGGTCACAGCAAGGCTGGCTCCAGTGGTGAAAAACTTCCTTGCTATTCTAGGATTGAGAGACCACTCATGAGGCAGAAGTATACATCTGCTCAATTTGTTTGCAATCACTTTCAAACTCCCTGGGATGTGCACTGCTATCAGAAAGCGGTTGGAGGAAATTGCCAATTGTCACACTCTGAGGGCTTCTCGACACAGGGGGTATGACTTGGTTCTGCAATGTTTGTTGATGTACCAGACCATGGACATGTTGTCTAATTGAATTGCAATGGTTCCTAGAGGGAGGACAGATTGAAAGGCTTGCAAAGTTAATATCACTGCCTTCAACTCCAGAACATTGATATGCAGGTTGGCCTCTATCGAGGACCAAGTGCTCTGGACTGTTCTTCCTAGATAATGTCCCCCCACCCCATATGGGAGGCATCCATGGTCACTTTGGCCTTGGGTAGAGAAGGGGGCAAAGGGGTGGCGTAAAAGGATTTCTTCACATTCCTTTCCCCAGGACAGATATTTTTTGCAGTGATAGCTGATAAGAATAGGATAGGTCATTGGATGGGTTAGACTAGACCATTGTGATGCTAGAAGTCATTGTAGTAGCTGCATGTGAAATCTTGCTAGCAGGAACAGAGTGATGTTTGCTGCCATGGAACCCAACTCTTGAATGACTAGTAGGACCGGGACTTTGTTTTTGCAAAGAATAGCATGTACATGGGAATCTTATCTTCTGTAATCTGTTTTGAGGAAGGAAGGCTACACAACAGATGGTGTTGAGATGAGGGTTTAGCTGAGATTTTGACTGATTTACTGTGATGCCCAGGCACATGAACAAGTGCAGAATGAATTCCATTGCTTGAAGCAGTAGATGCCTGGTGGAAGCAGTGATGAGCCAGTCGTCTAGATATAGAAACACCCGAAATCCATATAGTATCAAATGAGCTGTTACTGCTGACATACATTTGGTGAGCACCCTGGTGGCTGTGGTCAGGCCAAAGGGCAGCACTCTGAATTGACTGGCTCCTAGCTGAATGCAGAGAAACCTTCTGAAGCATTTGTCCATCTTTATGTGGTAATATGCATCTTGAAGGTCTATAGAGCACATCCAATCATTTTCCTCTAGAAAGGGAAGAATAGATTGAACAATGACCATCTGGAATTTGGATTGTTGGACAAATTTGATTAGAAGGCTGAGATCCAAAATTGTTCTCCAGTCCCCTGTCTTTTTTGGCACTAAAAAGAACCTTGAGTAAAATCCGGATCCTGTCTGGTCTGGTGGGACTTCTTGGATGACTCTCTTCTCTAGCAGCTTTCAATTTCTAATGCTGCTTGGTCCCTCTGATTGGGTGGAATACTGGGGAGCCTTGTTAGAGATCTTGGACACAGAATAAAAGGAATAGAGTAACCTCTGGTAATAATTCTCCACCCCAAGTATCTGTGGTTATTTGTTGCAGGCAGTTGAATGCAGAGAGAATCTTCCCTTGACTGCTTCCAGAGGTAAGAAATTGGGCCCCCTTTCAGGACCACTAGTAGGACTGGCCAGAGAAAGACTCTCTGGAACCCTGATTCTGCAGGCCACTTCTGCCTCGGGGTCAGCATCTTCCATTAGAGCTCCCCCCTCTGCTCCAAGGGGAGCCTCCACCACATGAGTCCTGGAAACGCCCTTGGGACTTCTTGAACCAAATCTTTCAACTTCTCTGATTTCTAGAGTAGGAACATTGGGGAGTACAAAAACTTATGCTCACTGCAGACAGAGTCTTCCCATCTTTATCACACCTGGCTAGAGTTTCTTTGACTTTAGGGCCAAACAAAGAAGATCCATCAAAGGGAGCATTGATGAAGGAAGACTTAAATGGCTCCACAAACTCACACAAGTGCATCCAGGTGTGTTGTCTAATTGCAACACCTGTACCTGCTGACCTGGTCACCCCTTTGACTGCATGTGCAATGAGCCTCATGGATTAGTTGGAAATAGACTCCAGGGTAGGTAGCTAACTGGGAGGCAACATTTCTTTGGACCTCAGCAGGTACAGCTCCTGCTAGGCTGTCTGATAGCTCCTTGACCAGATCCCTCCAGAGCCTAGTGAAATGTGCCATAAAATTTAAGGACCTTAATGTGAAGGCCAATGGCACTTATGCCTGCTTTCCAAATCTGTCCATCGCCCTAGAGTCTCAGGGGGATGAACAGTGGAACTTTCCACAGCTAGTTCCTTTTTGGTGGCTGGCACCACCACCATGGCATCTACTGCTTACCCTTTTACCCAATGCTGATGGTCCTTATAAGCAGAGACTATCTTATCTGGTATTCAGGGAATCTGTTCTATGGCATCAGGAGCCTTCCAAGCCCACTGCTTGATCAAATTAATGAGATCATTAGCAAGAGGGGTCACCCAGGAGGTAGAATGCTTTCAGTTACATAGACCCCTTAGAAGAAGGGTCTTTGGGCTTTCAGTTACCCCTCTGTTTAAGGATCTCTAGAATGTCTCCAAAGGAGACATCTTCTGGCGGTGACTGGGGGGAACCCACCCCTTTCATCAAAATCTGTGTCTTCAGTGATGCAGTGATGGACTCTTCAGGAGAGTCTAGGTGTTTTCTCTTACATGTTTTCTTCAAGGTTCTACAGTGGGAATGTCTGAGGAGGACTCGGAAGAGGAGTGACTCTTTGCAGGGATATTTTGCAGCCTAGGAGCTTGATGTCTGGGCATGAAGGTTGGTGGAAGCTCCCGGTAAGAAGAGGTCAGGGGATGAAATTCCAGAATGGCAGGAGCCACCTAAGAGCCTGTGGTGGCCAATACTCTCTCCATTGCTTGGAAGGTTGGCTCCCTAAAGAGGGATGGGAGCCTGGAACTGAGAGAGACAAACTCAGAACCAAGGTCACACCCCACTCTAAGAGACCCACCTCCAAAGCAGGAGCCAAGGAAGGGCCCCAGCCATCAGAGATCCAAGAGGTAAAGATGACCCAAAATAAAAAAAAAACAGGAGCTGACTCAAACCCTTCAGGTCTTATGGTAAAACCATGATCTCAGGAGCCTGCCATTTGTGATAGAACTGAAGAACTCAGAGCCAACTCTGGAACTGAAGACAAAGGCATTGTCTATGCTGGAGCAACTGGAGCCAGAGTGGTCAGAATGAGAAGATCTAAGGCCTCCGAAGAGGTCATAGGAGGAATAACTGGTGGAGTCCTGGAAGAAGAAATCCCTGCTCCATGTGGGAGAGGGGGTTGGAAGGATGTAGAGAAACCCCTAGACACTAGGACTTGGTCCACCAACCTCACTACATCTACTTCAGTGAGACTTCTGGAGTATTGGACAATCCAGAGGGAGATTCTGTACTTTCCACAAAAGGGCTAGGAAGCTGACTATAGAAGGGGTCAATGGAAGGGGAGTACCTTGTCCTGGTATATAGAGGTTCACTTTTTGGCACCGAAGGAGAGGGTAAGATCTGCTGTATTGCAGTTGGAGATATTGGCACTGACTGGGAAGCTGAAGAAGCCGGTGCCGATGCTAGTGCCAATGGCGCCTAAGTAGTGGCTGGTGCCGATGAGCAAAGTCATTCTGAGAGCTTTGGAACCTTAGCTTTCAGTTCTGAGGAGGAACCAACAGAAGAGGTCTTATGTTTTTTGTTGTTGGTGCAAATTGAGAAGTCGGTACCGACTGACTAGTCTTGGAACCAGAGGCCTTTGGAACCATATTGACCTTGGATAAGGCTTCTTCAAAGGGGACCTTAATAAGCCCTTTAAAAATCAGTTTATTTCACCATTCTACCAAGGCCCTAGTACTGAAGGCCTAGCAGATGGAGCACTCCAGGTTTAAATGAGGAGCACCTAAACAATAAACAAAGGCAGAGTGCCCATCAGAGTTGCGCATTTTCTGCCCATAGTCCTGGCACTGCTTAAAACCAGTCATGCCCTTGGACTTTTCTGCCATGTTGATAACTAAGAAAACAAGGTAGGTCAACAGGCAGAACTGTAGACACATAGCCACACAGTCATACATGCACAGAAGGATAGAAGAAAAAAATTCTACCAACAATGATAGATAGAACTACCTTAAAATAGGTAAGAAAGATAGAAAAGAGAGGGTATTACCAACTATAGTAAAAAAGGAACTACCTAACAGTAGAGAAGGGACTACCAGTGATGGTAGGAGAAAGGATACCCATGGGAATGGAAATTAACTCACTCGCTTGAGAAAACGTGGGGAGAGATGAGTGAAAAACAAAGGTTTTTAATAAAAAAGGAAAGTAGAAAGACATAAATTTAGAAATGGACTTAGCTGTGAGAGGAGAATTGGCTGACACATCTGGAATCAAGAGAGGAAAATGAGATCTGAGGTAATATAGAGAGGGGTATTGTGGGTAGAGTCTTAGCTTGAGAGATTTTTGACTGGCGTGAGCTGTATAATGGCCAAACTGGTTCCAAGGATCAGAACCGATTACCCAAGAGTCAAGAATAGATGAAGATTGAGAACATCAGATCATTGCTTTACTCTATCATTGTTTAAACAATCAATATCAGACAATTTAGAAGCAGCAGTTACAGCTTTACCCTGGAGTAAGGTGGTCAGGAACTGTACTCAGAGCCCTTGGTCAACATTATACTGTTTACATACTCTTTTAAATATATGAATAAAACTATCAAAATTATCACCCTCTGTAAACTGTGGAAGACATTTACTGATCTTCATTGCTTCTGGGGTTCAGTTATTCCCTTCCCCATTACTTCCATGACCCCGGTGAAGGGTCACCATCACCCTCTCATGTTGATGCTGCTTCTCATTTTCTTTGGCCTCTAAACACCGCAGTCTCTCTGCCAATTCTAATTGCATCTGTTTTGCCTGCCACAGTCTCTCCACTGATTCTAATTTCAAATGTTTGACCTACAGTTCAAGTCCCTTTAACTCCAAACAGATTTTTAAGACCTCTGAGGAGAAAGTGAACTGTCCTGTTTCTGAGGGCTGTAAATTCCCATCACCAGACTATTTATCCTCCTGGTTGCTGGTCTGAGCTGTGACTAAGACTGAAATAATTTTCTCTTTAGTCAGGTTGGCATGAACCAGTCTTTTAGCTTCATAAACCATGGCTAACAGGTTCTTTGTCAGCTCACCAAAATCATCTACTGACATCCTTGCCTGCTTTCCCTGGCTAAACTAAACTAACAAAAAATAAATAAAACGGTTATGAAAATGAAACTCTGTATGTTTACCTTGTGGCTGCTGACAGTACACAAACCTTTAATGACAACTGTCTACAGGCTACAGAAGTACAATTAATGCTGACACCACTGCTCACCAATATGTGACCCCCCCGTGCCAGTAATCAAGGATCCTGAATCCTCACCACTGACGCTGGTGAGGGAAGTTCACTTGGAAGAAAAATGATACAATATTTCCAGATGCAATTTCACTTAAGAGCACATGGGGAACAGAGTCCTGGTCTGGGTTTCTCACTCTCCATTTCCCCAGTAAGACTCCACCCTGGCACAGCTGTAAAGTTGAGTCCTCAGCTGAGTGTCCAAGCCAAGTCCTCCACCACTCTCTCTGTAAAACCAGTGCTATATGAGCCTGCTCAAAGCAGGTGACACACACACACACACACACACACACACACACACACACACACACACACACACACACACACACACACACACACACACACACACACCTTGGGAAAGGCCTACACAGATTTACTAGCTATGCCCCCTCTGCCCAGACTATAATGTAGTTGCTGCCACCAAGGCCAGCTACTCTAAGGCTCTTATAATGGTACCCAGTTATACTGAGTGTAATTAATACTAATACAAATGGTAATATTGACCAAACAGCCAGACTTTCAGGAGCAGTCGCAGTGTCAACAAATAAATATAAGTTTAAATATATTTAATAATAAATAATAAAAGAACATGAAACACTAATAAACACCAGAATTTCAATCACAGGAAATATTAAAATAACACAGATGAATAGATTCACACATATATAGTCAAACAGTACTTAAAAATCTCACTATATTTTCTTGACTGATCTCAAAAATTACTATCCCCTGTTTACTTACTAAAGCAAGGCAAGATAAAGTGGGTGAGAGATCCTTCTTTGTTAGGTTACAAAAACAGACTGCTCTGAGACTTCTGTCTCATCTGGTATTAAAACATCATTTCAGCCCTGGATTAAAGAATGACATCATATACATCTGGTCATCTGACTTCTGGTTCCAATACTACCCCTTTTACTAGAAACTGAACCAGAATCTCGCACATATGTGTTAACATACACACAGATAGAGCTTTGCTAAGATGTTTTATAGCAAAGACTAAAGGAAGCCATAAAAACATTTCAACACTTCAACCCTTCCAAAGTCAATATAGAAGGCTTCCTAGAACAGACTTTTTGCCTCTGGCTGCATTGAGACCTGTGAGATACAATCTTTATGGCCTAAATTAAGTAATTTAATTTCAGGATATTTCTAAAAGTTATCTGGGGCTGAGCTTAACCTCTTATCTTCTAGTATCCTCTGTTACAACATTAATTTCAACAGTTATAATACAGTCTGACCTACAGGTGCATTTTCTTTCTGTCCAGTTGGACCCACTGTTGCTATATTTTTTAACACAAGCAGCTTTACAAATACATTTTTTCAACACAAGCATCTGTACAAATTAGTTTGATATACAAATGACACATAATGCTTTACAAAACTCCAGCTAGCTATGCTGGCATATGTTACATATCCACATCCCTACTTCTCCTGGCAGAGCTGGCAATACCTCACATAATCACATTGGGCACCATCACTGACAGGTTTAGGAAGGAAGATCCAGAACTGGTTTTCAAGCATTTTCTTTCTTTGGCACTAAGAACACCCTTGAATAAAAATCCTTCCCCACTTGGGAAGGATGAGTTGGATCTATCAGTCTTTGGGACAACATGCGATAAAAAACAGGTGGAAACAAGAGTCTGATCTGGAGGATAAAGAATTTCCTCCCACTGCCATCTGTAAAATTGATGAATGAAATTCAGAACCCATTTGTCTGAAGCAATATGTTGCCAAACTGAAAACGGAGATTAAGACTTTCTGGAAGGGAGGAGGCACAGTGGGAGTGGATCACAAAATCTCTTGAATAGTCATTCAGACATATTGGACTGTCCTTGGTTTTGAGACGTTAGAGACTTTTTTGGAACTCCCTTGCCATTTCTTCTTAAGCATCTGTTTACTCAATTCTGTTGACTGTTTGTTCTGTTTCCTTCCAAAAATGGAAAAGGAGAAAGAAAATCCCCAGACAATTTGGAAAAGGAGAGATGAAAAATCTTAGAGATTTCCTGGATTAGCTTTCCCCTTTCATGACACTTTTTGATCACCTCTTCAGCAGAGGGGCCAAACACTAAATCTCTGTCCAAGGGAGAATTTAAAATATAATTTTTAACATCTTCTGGAAGATTTCTGAGAATGCAGTCATACAAACCTCCATAAAACAGTACCAGTGGCCATAGACCTGGAAGAAGTATCAACAGTCATACACATGCTGCAAACAATGAGTAGTGACCTGTGCAAAAGAATAAACAAAACTAGGTTATGTAAAGTAGAATTTTCCACACAAGAAGAAACTGCAGATAACATTCCTCATGCTTTCACAATTTGTCTGAACAAACGTTTAACATATGAACTTGACAGTTCAAAATTTTGAAAACCAATGTTGCACAAGTATACGCTTCTTTCCGATACCTGTCAAGCTCCCCATCCTTACAAATACGAAAATCAAACTGAAAAATTCAGTGCTGAGAGTGCAAACTATGCCAACAAAATCCAATTGAAATATTGCCAGCACTGTAGATGTGCAAAAAAAGTTTATTAGAGTTAAGGACCTTTTTTTATTATTATTATTTATCATTGGTGGGTTTTGTTTTTGCACCTATACAGTGCTGGCAATATTTTAGTTGGATACCACATATCTGAAATAAACAAATATATCAATAAGTAAAACTTACATCATCTAGAAAGTGCTTTTATCTTTAAAACACAATTAACAGCACAATACTCATTTAAGCCAGGCCAAGCATATGCATTTCAATATATTTGCTAAGTTAGTTCTTTCCATTCTAAAAACATTGAAATAGGTCCGCCCCTTATTTCTTGTTCAATACAATCAAAGGCCATATATTTGAAAGTGCACCCCTTATTTTCCACTATATGTTTGGCAAGGGCATTATTCATCTTACTTTCCTTAATGCTATACTCATGTTCATAGACATGTCCCTGAGATGATGGTCTGTTTTCCCCATGTAAAAACATGGGCAACATTAGCAAATGGCTAAATATGTTACCCTTTGTGTTTCACAATTATACGTCCCTCAAATTCGATACTCTTGCCCCAATCTTAAATGTTGTCCCCACTTTAACCAATTTACAAAATGTGCAAAAGCCACATTCCATAATCAAAGATTCCTTCCTTTTAGTCTAAATATTCTCCAATAGATTTGTAAAACTTCTTTCTCTACAGAAAAGCATTTTTGGTTCATCCCGCAGCTTACTTTTAGCATACTGATCCTCGTCAAACAAAATCCAATTCTTATATAAAATTTTTCGAACCATTTTCGTGTCCGAACTGAAGGTGGTAATAAAATTTGTATTAACCCCACCCTTAGCACTAACCTTTCATGTTCTTAACCCATCTGTATCAAAATCAACTTCACCGTTCAGAATGGGTTTAAAATATTCTTGGGTTCTTTTATTACTTGCTTCCAAGAAAATATCCAGCAGTAAATCTGATGGATATCCTCTTTTTGTAACCATTTCACTAAATGTATTACACTCCTCAAGGAATTGGTGTTCCAAGGAAACCATCCTAGCTGCTCTAACCAACTGGCCTTTTTACCACAGATTCTTTTCTGATGTAACGGATGTGCACTAGCAAAATGGAGGAAACTGTTGGAATAAGTCTCCTTCCTGTGATGTTTTTGGTGTAAAGCTTTGGCTTTCTTTATCTTTCCTCGGTCATTCATCCAAATAGTCTTCATCAGCTTTAACCTCACAAGTAAAGGAAAGGAAATCAGCTGTATTGTTAATATAATTCATAAAATCAACTATATTTTATTTTTTATCCTTCCATAAAATAATAATAGCGAGTTGCACCTTTAATAGGAGGTTCATATTGCATTTTATTGATCATGTGCTTTAATGGAGGGGGGTTTAAATAAAAGTCATTGAAATTTTTACTTATCTGATGAAGCCCCATTTAAAAGGGGTCTATATTATATCATCGAATGCTTAAAAAAGCGAACGCTGATTGATCGACCTAATTTAAGCAAAAGCTTACAATCTCGAACTGTCAGATCAACGATTTTTTTCCCAGGGAAAAAAATCTCTGATCCAAAACACATACATACAACACAAGCACACCAAACAAACAGAAATCCACACACATACACCTAAAATCTGATACCTAACCCTACACTAAACTATGCACACACCACTAACTACCCATTTACCTTAACCCAAACCCTAACCCTAAGGCCCATCACTATCGCACACTCACCTCACTCGCTCCGTAACCCTAACTCACTTAAATCCACCCTAACCCTCATGTCCATTCAATCACACACACACCTAACCCGAGCCCTAACCCTAACTCACCTAAATCACCCTAACACTCACATCCACACAATCGCACATTTACCTGAATCTGACCGGTAACGTTCCACCATAACACTGAAAATACTGAAGCAACAGAAACGGACAACCAAATTCTTTCCCTAGGAAAAAATTTGAGTTTCTGCTGCTTCGATATTTTGCAGTTTCGCGAAAATAAGTTCGATCAATCAGTGTTCGCTTTTTTAAGCGTTCGAGGATATAATATAGACCCTTTAAAAGGATGAAAGCTTTTATCTTTGAATGTTTAATAAACTTAGTTTGTAAGCTTTTTATTAATTTCTGTACCTTTTCTCAGTCTGCTGGTTGTTTTTATGTTTAAGTTGTTTTTTCTGTTTGATTTAGTAGCTTTTGTTTTTGTATGGTGGCGGAGGAAGGGGTGAATTAACAACCCATCTTCTCTTCGAATGGTAATGATAGTTTGGGAGAGTTAAGTGGAAACTTAATCCTCTTGGTGCAGCAATTAACGCAGAGGGTTGATGGCTTGACACAGTCCCTCAGTGTAGTTCGAATGCAGGAAAGGACTAATACTGACTCTAGCGAGATGCATATGGGATTTTTTAATGAACAAGGATGAACAAGACAACCCCCAAATATGGGGGATGGTCTGGTAACTGTAAATGCTTTTTCTACTGCTAACAGTCCATAAAGTTTAGAAATACTGGTGAGGGACCGTTAATACAAGAGGACATTCCAGTATTAGAAGAATGGTTAAATAATAACTTTTAATTCAATACAGGAAATGCTATTCCCAATACTGAAGAGCAGTCTCTTAATGACAAACTTAATGAATTTGATTTTAAACTAATGAAGTATAAGAAATTGCAGCTTGAAAATGTGCATGTCATTGAATGTATTCAAAACAAACAGGTTGGTTGCATATATGACGTTAGCCCACTGGCCTGGTTGTGAATTCCCCATTACATGTTGACTTATTACAATTATTTGATAAACAAGGCTGCGACTTGTTGGAAGTAATGGTAAAGTATAATGTGAGACAGACTGACTGCTTAGCAACCAAGCTTACCGGTTTGGATAATCTGATCAAAAAGGACATTTTATTTTCAATATACAAATTTGAATATTATAGATTTTTTTTCTAATATAGAACAGTCCTTGCAAAATTTGAGGGCAAAGAAAATTAAGAATATGGAGAGGGATAAAGTCGATTATGCCAATGGAATGGCTTATTCCCTTCCTATGCTCTCGCAAGAGTGGGGCATAAGATTCCAGCATTTGGCAAATATGGCATGGGCTGGGAAAAATCTTAATGAAAGTGTCATTAATAGTCAAGGTGAAGCCTTAGCAGACCAGCCAAGTGGTAACATTATCCCTGATGGAAATGTGCCTTAACAATTAAGATCTGATAGAATAATTTGAGAAAAAGCAGGTTAATTAGGGGAATAATTGCAATAACTAACCACATTCATGGGAGTTTTACACACCTTCCCAGAGAAACCAGAGAGGCTAATGGAATCGCCCCAACTCCAGTTCGAACAACCAATTGCACGACAACAGCAGCAAGTGGAGGAGGTATTGAGTGCATCGATAAGCAAACCAACCAGAGTGGAGTCAAGCATGAATATTCATAAGACTGTGAACATTATTATGAATCCAGATGAGGATTTTAAAATTTATAATTTGTCAGACAGTTTGACTGATACGGACATAGCAGAGACATTAAGTAATTACATTTGTTTCTAGTAGGAAAATAAACTAAACTGAGACAGTTTTGGATCTGAAACTGTTTTTACATAAATTGAATTTTAAATTGTTTTTTGAAAATGATAATGGCTTAGCGAAGGAATTTAGAACACAGAGCATGTTCAACCCACCGCTACATCTGACTCTTTTATTATTTGAATAGACAAGTGAATTAGATTTAAGGAATTGAAATATGAATAAAAAGGTTTTTAAAGATAATTTAAACAGTTAGTATCTATTAATTTAGAATATATTAGACAACAAAAAAGAGTTATGAAGCTGGATAAAGGAGGGGTGTTTTTTCGCGATGGATGTGCATGACTGTAATGAAGAATGTTAAAAATTTTAGAAACAGATACTTATTAACTAGTTTCCAAAAACCAGGTCAATGGAGCATAGAGGAAGATTTACATGCAATTGCAGGATATGTTTATAGAGCAGAGAATTAATGTTGATTTATAAAATTATTTGAATATAACAGCCCCTTTAACCCCGGTTATTTTTGGTACCCCCAAAATCCATAAGAATTTAAATGACCCACCCTTACGCCCAATAGTTGATGGAAGACAATCTATAACACATGCATGTGCAAAGTATTTGGATGTTAAGCTAATAGAGGCTCTTAAGGGTGAAAAACAAATATGTAAGGATTCTTGGAGTTATTTGAGCATTATTAGCAGTTTAGAATTTAAGGAAGAGGAAATATTTAGTATGTAAAACATGAATTCAGTAATGGGAGCTTAGAAAGAATTTATATATTATTCCCAAGGTACAATAACTGGGCTACACTTGACAGAAATTATACTTCACAGGAACATGTCCATTTAATCGAGAACTTTGATACACATCCAATAACTACTTCAGATCATGCACCAATAATTACTAAGATAAAAATGCAGGGTAATGAAGTAAAGATGAGATACTGGTGCTTCCCCACCTACCTGTTAAAAAGAGAAGAATTTAAGGAATTGGTAGTGGAAATCACCCAGGAGTTGTTACAGAAGATAGTAAGTACTCCAGATGTTATACCTAGTGAGTGGGATGAAATGAAAGTGGAGTTTAAAAAATAGGGTGGAAATAAAAGAAAATGTGGTTTGGTTAAGAAGTAATAAGAATTATTTAGAGGGGCTGACAAAGGTTAAAGTATTACATAATAAAGGGAATCTCAGAACAAATATGCATGAGTTTAGAAAGATTGCTGTTAAGCAACTGTTTTTTTGATAAGAACTCCAGAGCACAAAAACTTTTGGATCAAACAGAAAAAACAAACAGCTTAAACATAAAAACAACCGGTGGACTGAAGAAAGGTATGGAAATCAATAAAAAGCTTATGAACTAAGTTTATTAAACATTCAAAGGTAAGCACTTTCATCCTTGTACATGGGACTTCATCATATAAATAAAAATTTCAAAGACTTGTGTTTAAAACCCCATCTATTAAATCACATGATTAATAAAAGGCAATGCAATGCACCTATTAAAGGCGCAACTCGCTATATATATAAAAATTCTAAAATACAATTTATTAACTCATTTCATAAACTGAAAAATTAAACATACCACATATCTTACTAAAAGAAATGGAAAAATTTAGTGCTGAGAGTGCAAACTAATTTGAATTCTAAAAAGGCAGGTGTTAACATATGCACCGGCTATATAAATAACAGAGAATAGTCTACATGGTTATGGAACAATGATTTTACATTTAAAGATAATGAAAATGGGACTGGAAGGGAAAGAACATATCAGGACAATACCGATGTTTTATATGATTTAACATTTAAATGCAAACCACTTCAAGTGGACAATTGGTGTTTAAATGAATGTTTACAGGCAAAAAATGATACCTAAAGGCTAAAGGGTTTGTAAATACCCTAATAATGTGGTGAAGGGTTCTGCTTTTCATTTGGATTTGCTTAATATTTTTGATCAGTATGGATATGCCATTATGGAGACAATAATTAAAAAAGAATCAAGTAGAGATGGAGGCTATTTATGAAAAAATAGATACGGTTAATAAGTTGATTACTAGTGATTTATTATATACGATTGAAGAGGAGAAGAATAAATATTTATATATTAAAACAAGATAGAAGAGAAAATTAAATATATGGTTAGAAGGAAAAGTAAGAAATTTGGCAGAGATGTGGATGAATATAAAGAAGGTAGGAGCTACCCTAAACCCAAATATAGTTACAGTAAATGTACAATTCAGAGAAAAGGTGGCAGTTTTCAAGAAATAAAAGGTAAGCAAGAACAAGGTGAACGAGGTCATCGGAGGACTTTAGAAACCTCTGAATATGACACTAACAGAAGTGTTAGAAAAGAGGATGATATAAGATTGAATGACCCTTTAGAGTATTCCCCTCTAAGATGGTCAGAAAGAATAAGAAATTGGCCAGTAAATTATTACCAATACAATTACAACAGAGGGAGGAACTAGTTAAAAGGGACTTTAAGAGGAGAAAATTTCAATTAGAAAATACAAACCATGATGAAAAAACTGAAACAGATAGATGTGTATACTCCTATAAGAACTACCACATTTTTAATTATAGTAGTATTTCCATAAACAGGACTTTTTTAGATTATTTATGAATGGTTTTAAATATGTGCCTAGTAGAAGGAGTGACGTTAACAAGTTGATTCTGGATCTTAAATTATTTACTAAAAAAAAAAGAATTTAGAGTACTTATTTTCCAAGGAAGATGTTGACAACAAAGTAGATTTTAAGCTTAAAAGAAAAAGTATGTACAACTCTCCCCTTCACCCCCAGTTAAAGAACTTTGAATTAGTAGTACAGAGAAAATTGAGAAATAATTTAGAGAAAAAAATGTTTGGTACAATTTATCAAAAGAAGAAATTGACATTAAATGAAATTAAAAATAATGAAAACTTAAGAGTAATGAGACTAGATAAAGGAGGAGGGATGGTTATTATGGGTAACATAATACATGTAGGAAAAATGATAGCAATTTTGGGTGACACTGATAAATACGAGAGGGTGTCCAGGAACAAAATAAATATAGCTTATAATAAAATTGATTGTGATTTATATGACATGCTCTTAGAAGGTTTAATTAATATGGAAGAATATATTTTTTTCAAAAGCAGACAAGCCTATGATACCATCCTTATTTGGAATCCCTAAGGTACATAAAAATGTAGTGAATCCACCTATGAGGCCTATAGTGGCTGCAAATGGATCCAAAACACATTCTTTAGCACTATACATTGATACTAAATTAAAGAAACTGGAAAGACAGCTTACAGGTTTCCTAAAAGATTCATGGAATTTCTTAAGGGTGGTAGATAATAAATTATTTAAAGCGAATATTATTTTTGTTACAATTGATATTATAGATTTTTTTCCATCATCCTTCATGAAATAGGGTTAACATGGTTTGAAGAAGTTATTTCTGATAAAGGAATATTTAGCTTTGAAGAATTTAGAGTGCTTTTAGAATTAATGGAAATGGTACTCCAAAATAATTTCATTGCTTTTGAAGAGGAGTTTTACAAACAAATAATTGGAATCACTATGGGTGTAAGTTGTGCAGCCAGCTACGCCAATATTATATTACAAGTATGGGAAAATAACAATGTCTTTAATTCTCCTTATGTACAATGTTGGAGCTTGTATAAAAGGTTCCTGGGTGACATCTGTATATTTTGGAATAATACAGAACAAAAATTGATAGAATTTATAGAATACATTGGACAGACTACAAAATATTTAAAGTTTACATATAAAATTGAAAGATCTAGGGTCAACTATTTAGATGTAATTATACATACTATGGTAGATGAATAGAGGTTCAGCTCTACCATACATAGAAAAGAAACATGTTCAAACTCTTACCTTTATTTCACAAGTGCCCATCCAAGCAAACAAAAGTGTAACATTGTAAAGGGTCCGTTTATAAGGGCTTCTAGGATGACTTTTGAAGAGGGAGATTTTCTATTGCAGTGTGAAACAATAAAAAACATGTTTCTGGAAAGGATGTACACAGTAAGATCAGTAGAAAAAATGATTAAAGAAGCCAGAGGCCAGAAAGGTCAAGTATTTCCCTTTATTTGGGAGAAAATGATGCAATATTAAGTAAGGCGCAATATAATAAGGAAAAGCATAATATAGGTGAGGGCAACAGAGAAAATAATTTAAGATATAGAGGTGCTTTCATTACAAATTTTAATAAAGATACTACTATTATAACAAAAAACATCAGCATCTACTGGTGACTATTTAGGAGTTTTTCTGATGTAGAGAATTTATTTAAGGGTCCCATTCAATTTATTTATGAAAAAAGTATGAACATTAAGAATATACTAGAAAGCAAGAATAAAATTGGTCAAGAAAATTCAAAAAAGAAAGAAGGGACATTTCAAGTGTGGAAGGTGAATGCAGTGTACTTAGATCAATAATAGAAGTAATATATATATATATATATATATATATATATATATATATATATATATATATTCCTAGTAGGGATAGACAGATACAAGACAAAGAGAACAGTAATTGCGATAGCAAAGGGTTAATATATCTGGCACCCTGCGTGGTATGCAGGGTTTTTTATGTGGGCAAGACTGAAAGAGCCCTGAAAAAGAGAATTTAAGAGTGTTATTGCAATATAACAACTTCAAATTAAAATAGTGCCATGTATAAGCGCATTTTGGCTTGTAAAGAAGACAAGTTTTTGTTTTTTTGTACTGGAAACAGTACCATGGAACATCAGAAAAGGGTTATGGGAAAAAAAGATAGAATATCAAGAGACTTATTGGCAAATACTTCTACGGGCTAATGAAGCCCCTGGTTTGAATGATAATATTTCAATAGCACCGCTATTAAAAATGAGAGCAGCTAGGCTGTAATTAAAATATGGGGAAGTGTTTTTTCCCTGTTCATTTTCCTTTTGTTTTTCTTCTTTTATATTATCCTTTAAATATTAACCTTGGATTGATTTATTGATTTTTTATTACACTAGGAAGGCACTTATTAACAAGTTTTATTTAATTAATACAGAGAATTTTAAAATTTTGTGAGTGGATAACATTTTAATTAATGAAAAAAGAAGAACACAAAACAGGGTAAGGTATCACCTCATATGAAGAAAATGAAGTCCAAAACAAAAAGAGGTAGATACTCCAAGACAATCGAAGCCAACCAGGAACTGCAAAATCAAAGTTGAAGTAAAAATCCTTTTATTCCTATGAACAGTAAGCGCTTTCGCGTTGCTCAGAATGCTTCATCAGACTTTAATAAAAAACAGTTGTGCTTACTCCACTTAAATATTTCAAGCAGCCAATAAAAAATATTCAAAACAACCAATAAGAGCAATAAAAATTGTCACATGAAAAATACTTCAAAGAAGTGCATGAACAATATATAAAAAACAGGGGGGGGATCCCAATAGAAACAAATATATACATTATAATTAAAACTCTATATGAAAATACACATGGTGAAGTATTTATACATATCTATAATAATATGTGTGTATATTTTGATTTTGCAGTTCCTGGTTGGCTTCGATTGTCTTGGAGTATCTACCGCTTTTTGTTTTGAACATTTTAATTAATCACAAATGGCTATTTTAAAGTATTTTTTTAGTATTGTGTAACAATTTACTACTTTTTATATTTTTTATTTTTTATATTACTTTTCACTTTGGTCACTAGGGAGTAGCATTGTATGTGACTAGTAAGTGCAACACTATTCGGAATTGATGCTATTGTTTTTTATATGTAAAGTATTTTATTATAAAATATAATGTATGAGATTTTACAGCCTCCATGTAGCTTTAGGTGCCTGCTTTTATGTTGCTGCATTTTTGATCCACTGAATTTGTTTTAATTGATACATTCTTTATTTACTGTTTTAAACAGTCAATTATTTAATAATAATGCATGAATTAATTACTTGATAGTTGTAATATTATTTACAGGGAGTGAAGTATGGGATATGTATTTATCTGAAGAAGTCTCAGTGTATTTGGGATAAAAAACGTGGTGATACAAGTTAAGCATTTAATATCTTTTATCTGTTCAAAGTTTATTAAAGTTAAGGACTTTTTTGGATTATTTATCCTTGGTAGGGTTTTCTGCACCTCTATAGTGCTGGCAATATTTCAGTTGAAGTTCCCCATCCTTATCAGAGGGAGTAGAATTGGAATTTAGTAAGTGCTAAGCAACAGTGGGATCAACTTAAGGCTATAGCAGCTCAGTCAGGTTTGGGAATTGTTTATCAACATTTAAAAGGCTGAAGAATTTTAGTCTGCATTTTTAGGGGCTGCTGGCTGACTAACAGGGAAATTGCAGGCAGTAACATGCACACATCCTCTAAAGCAGACCGGACAGAAGGAAGGGTGTGCGTTCTTGAAAATCTTTCTGTAACAACTCAGTATTTTCTGAGGGACTGAGAAACGTTAGTGGTCTCCCATTGAAAACACTGGGACATTCTAGCAATGGTCTCAGAGAAAAAGAACCCCCCAGGAAAATTAGAAACTGAGTCTGAATCAGAAATCTGAGGAAAAACCCCTGAATCCTGTTCAGATTCAGAATCTTGAATTGCTTCAGGAAAAGAGGAATCCCCCTTTCTTTTACCAGAAACTACTTTACAAGAAGGATCAATAGCTTGAATTAACCTTTGAGCCAGGCCTAGTAAACCACTCCTCTCCAAAGAAATTTGAGGAGGAGTAGATACACGCTTGCTTTTCTGTTTCTTTTTGACAGGAAACATGGGGCCAGCTGTGTTACTATTGCAGCTTCTCCAGGGATGGGCAAAACATTCTGGCACAACAGGGAAACCTTTGCTGTTCATTCTCACAGGACCAACAAGAGTGCCTCTCCCTTTCTCACTGAGGGTACTCCAGCAGCCTCAGAGGATGTGGCTAACCCACTGGCCCATAGTGGCTGTAGATGCTACACCAGAGGGATCTGGGGTAAAAGATAAGTTGTCTGAGGTCCAGCAAATGGCCACAGCTGTGTTACCCACCTATGGCTGAGGCAAATTTGTAGGCTGTTGTGGTGGTAAAGATTATTTATTTATTTTTTCTTTTTGTAGCTGGAAGAAAGATAAGCTGTGTGCCCAGTAGTCTGTTTTATGGTCAAGTCGAAAATGGTGCCTCTTTCCCAAAGAAGACAAGGAGCAAATATCGGTAAAAGCAGCAGTCCACAAAATTTACTTTTTTGACAGAAAAAAGATAGTAAAAAGCACTTTCAAATGCTATGCCAGCCCCACCAAGGAAAAATAAACACAATTTCCCCACAGAAAATATGCTTTAATTTAGTTAACACTACTTTTAAACTGACAGAAAAAATGAGTGCTCCAGTTAAAAGTGCACTACAGTCTCGAGACAATCTGTTAAAGCACAGCACTTTAAAATAATTTTTGCTGGAAAAGATAGTAATGAAACAGCAATAAATTTAAGAAGATGGAAGGTTTTCCCAAAGGGAATTTATCTGCCCAGCAAAGGAAAGCACAAGCCGACCATCAAGCCTCAAATGCCTCAGAGGAGTGTACTCTTCAGAGCAGTAAAGCTCTGAAGGGCTTTGAACCTAGAGTTGTATTTAATAAGCTCAGCTCAAGCTGCTTGACAGTTTGGGCACATGTAAGGAGCCTTGAAACTTTGAAGCAGCAGGTTAGCCATTATATCCTTGCTAGGATATAATCTGTATTGCTAAGGCTATTGCAGCATTGATCAATATGATGAACATTTATCTGATACTCTGAAGGTAAACAAGTGAATGCTGCCACAAACCAGCAACAAAAGTGATGACTGGAATAATGGGACATTCTGACAGAATATTTGGCAGGAGAAATTGCATACTTTGTATTAATGTATGTAATCACCTGGTAAGTTACTTATTCATCCCAAGATCCAAGTAATGTGTGCACTTCTATAGACATCAGCTTAATATGATAAACAATTAATGGATAGTTCTAATAAGTGAAGAAAAATATTGCATGGTTTGTATCAGAAATAAAAATAAAGATAGACTGAAAGCAGTTAAAATGGACAGTTTTGCTGACATATGTTGGGAGGTATGACACATTTACTAATACTTCAGTGAAATCTACATAATGGAAATAGGCAGCTATAAAAAGGACATGAATAACAGGACACAGTTTGATGATACAAGGTATGCATCTTGTGATCAGACTTACAAGAAAGCATTAATTCGGTGAGAGGGTGGTAAATGTATGATTAAGGGACCTCGGACTATTCTCAAATCTTAAGACCTGTCTCAAGAGAGACTAGGGATAAAACTGCAAAATTCAAGAATGTGTGGGACCTGAATAATGATCTTGTTAATTACAACTCTCGACAATTTCTAAAGGATGAATAAACTGTGAATTTAAGAGAAAAAACATCAGGTTATGTACTGGAGTGAATTGTTCAGTCAGTAAGGATCTTGTTAATCATAATCCTCAAGAATTTCTAAAGGAGTTGGAAAGATTCCTGTGTATTTATGAGAAAAAATGTTATATTTTGTCAATGTGTCATTCAGTAAAACAGGTTATCAGCAACAACTATTTTTTTTAAATATGGAGGTATTTACGTTCTTTAGGGATTGCTGGGTTCAATGACCCCTGCATGAGGCGTTCATAGAAAAGGATGTTCATAGTTCAATACTAGGCTAACCACCCTCGTAGGCCATTTTAAGCGTATCCAGTTTCTTATTAAAAGTAAGAATCAACCTCTGTACCTTCTGTCTGTGAGGTAAACACCTTGCCCATTAAACCACCCCCATCTGAATGAGATCTTACTAACTCATGTAAAAACATATTATTATTATTACTATGTTGCTGGCTCTTTGACTGTCTGTATTTAACCAAAAAAAAAAAAACAGTTTGATGGCATAAACTATATCAGTGAAACATCAAATTGTATTTTTTCAGGCTCCCTATTGAAATGTTGGCACTCGAAGTGTCATGTGCCGAGAAGCCACAGGAAAAAAACAAAAAACAACCCCCCCAGAAAACACAAGAGAAGAGTGAATATTGAAAATCACTTTTTTTAAGCTTCTTTTGGTGGGGGACAAGCCCTCCATCCCTCCTCATGTGGGGGGGGGGGCTACACACCAAGTCTGAGGTCGCCATACCTTGGAGAAAATTGAATATTCAGAGAAATGGCATCTTGAACTTGCTATATGTAAGCTCTTTTGGCTATTCAGTCTCAGTATTTTGAGTAGTAGGTCTCAAAATTTCAAATAATTCCATTTTTTTCACAGTAGCAATGAGCTGTTCAAAGTTCTTATGCTAAAGATTTGTGATTAAAAAAAAAAAATCACCAGGGCTCTTAGGCAAAAAAAAAAAAAAAAAAAGGCAAAAACATCTCTTACCACATTTCTTCCTGTTTACAGAATAACATACTGTGATCATCAAATCATCGGTTCCCATTTGTTATGTATAGCCCCCATAGAGATACAGACACTCCCTGTCTCTAACTGGTGATGCCAAAGTACTGTTTTGTAAAAATCATCTATTTGTGTGGTGGACCACATGGGGCTACAATATCACTTCTTAGCAAAGGTAAAATCTGAGGGAATTATTTATTTACCTACCTACCTATTTATTGTGATTTGTTAGCCGGGTAAGTTTGCTGATCAGTTGACCATTTTTGACCATGACCTGGACTCAGGGTTAGCAACAATACGATTAAGTAAAAGCTGAAAACCACATGTAGTGGAATATAAGCAAGGCAAATGTATGGCAGAAGGGGTTGCCATTAATAGGTTATAATTCCCAGAATGTAGTCTGAATACAAACAGCATTTCCTGGTCCATAACCTAGTGTGTCATCTCATAGGGATTTATGATGCTGTCTAGCTAGGGGAAGTTTATTTATTTATTTATACAGATGACTGGGGTAGAGCACTGATCCCAATTGACCAGTTTCAGTGTCAGCCCAGAATGTGAGCACACATCAAGTGGAAACATTAAAAATAAAAATAATTTATACAATAAAAGGGCACACTAAAAACAAATGCATAGTTAATATGAAATAGAAAAGATGATCTAAGAAGGGAGTCAACAGAAACCACTATGTACAATATTTACATCCATTAAGAGTAGCAGCATGTTATGAGTCTGAGAAGAGGAAATTGTAGACAGTATCTGTCAGAGATTAGGGAGACTAGGTTATGTGACCTGAAGCAGAGCATTTACTAAAAGTTTGCGCTATGAAATGTTCAAGTTGTGACTGGAAGGAGTAGTAGTTAAAAGATGTCTATAACGTTTGAGGGAAAATCCCCTCCCCCCAGATCTTGGGTCCAGTGGTAGAAAGGGAGTGGTTAGAGCACTGCAATCTGGTTTTAGGTGCTTGCAAGAGAGGCCCTGAGTGACTATGAGATCTAAGGTTATAAGACAGAGGCTGTCTAAGTAAGTTAGAAGAAAGAGAAGGGCAGGAGTTTTCTTTCAATAGATGGAAAAGTTGGGAACCAAGGAGTAGATTGGCCTGTTGTTGAACCAGCATCTAGTTGGCTTTGGCTAGTATAAGACAGTAGGGCTCATACTTTAGGGAGAAGATAATGAAGTGGTAGATGGAGTTGGATTTTGTATGGATGGTGGTAGTTTCTTTTGAAGGCAGATGCTACAAGAGGTAATCAATACTCAAGTTAGGCTAGAAGAATCCCTTTGCTAATAGGATTTCTTGTTGGATGGCAGAGGAAAGAAGATACTTTGTTGGCCCAGAAGAGTAGGGTGTTTATATTTTTCCTGTTGTTTTCAAGATAATAGTAGAAGTTGAGTGAGGGATCAAGTTAGACTTCTAAGTATCTGAAGGTGTTAGCTTAACGGCATTATAAAGGTGGTCAAGAATAAGAAGTGAGTTGGGAGTTCCTTTGCCTTTTAGTGGTGGTTCCAAAGAGCATAGTGTTAGTTTTTGAGGAGTTAACTACAACTACTATTTTTTGCTATTGAGCCAGTTAATGAGGGAGAGAAAATATTTTTGCAGATCATGTTGAACTGAGTGGGTTGCATGGTTGGAGTGGAAGATGACCATGTTATCAGGGTATGGTAATATTGGAAGTTGGAGAAGGTTGAGTATATACTGTATTTCCTACGCTGAAATATGAACTGGAGGGATAGAGTGTCTGTCCCTGCAGGTCAGTCAAGGTTTAGATTTTCAAGGAGAGGTATAATATCTTTGGTTACAATCTGTTTAAAGTAGGAGGGGAACTATAAGAGGGAGGTGAAGGTGAGGTTGAGTAAGGCAGTGAAGTATGTGAGCTGATGGAGGGGAGGCTGGAGAAGTAAGTACTAAAGTCTGAGAATGAGATAGAAGAGGAGGAAGACCAAGCATTGGGAGGAATCTTAAGATGTGATAACTGGATGACCTCTGACCTCTGCCCAGAATTATTTAAGGGAAAGAAAAAGGTTTGATTGATGTGCTCTCATATGATAACTCTTATGACACCTAATTGCTTGTTTCGACAAGTATCTGACAAGGATGTAGTGTTGTCTGGTAGAAAGAGTTGGGTTAGACTTCCAGGAGTGCCACACTTTGTATCTGAGAGAGGTATGAGGGTTTTGAGTTTGTAAGTGGGCCAGGTGTTTTTCTTTGGCTTGTACAGTCTTGTGACCATAGGGAAGAACGAGTTTATAGATTACATAATGTTGGGTGAAGAGTTGGCAGCATTATTAGGTCTGAGGAGGAGAGTATGAGGGCCCAATTGAGAGAGGATTGATATGTTTTTATTTGGTAATGTTTACTTGCAAGTTATGTCATAATGTAATGAGTTCTGGAAGGGACTTGCAACCGAGGTGGATGTTGAAGCTTACAAGACAGTGATCACTTAATTTGGGAGGGTGGATAGAGATATGAGAAATAAATAAGGAGTTGTGTGTGATTATTAGATCATGCATAGAGTGATGCGATGAGGAAGGATTGGGTCTGGTGGATTCATAGTCAAGTTGTGTAAGATTAAATACATTGAAAAGTTTAAGTATACAGCTTTGTCAGGGGCCAAGGGGACAAAGAATAAGATTTTTGATACTCTAAACAGAGGAGGTTAAGACCTTGTGTAGGTTATTAAGCTTTTGTAATGAGAATGGAATTGTATTAGTAAGCAGTTTGGAAGGGAATCTGAGGAGGCGTAACTTTGAGCAAGGAGTTGTATTTTGATTTGACTTGAAAAGAAGGAGACTACCTCCTGCTTGCCTTAATCCTGGCCTGGTGTCAAGAAAGTAATCCTTGCCTGGCAAAAAGTGGTGCATGGAGGGATCTTGTGGCTTAAACCAGGATTCTGTGTACACAATAATTTGGGGATTGTGAATAGACATAAGAGAACTTATTCTATTTTATTTTTAATGTTTTATGCAGTAATAAGGAATCAGGACAATGTGTTTGGGCCAGGATTTAGCACAGTGTTGCTATGTAACAGTAAGATGAGGAGTTTGGGTGTGAGCTTTATGAGTAATTTGTGAAGTTTAAGGGGACGTTTAATAGTAGATGGATGCCAGTTGTAGTGGCAGAATTGCTTATGTATAGAATGGGAAGAGGAGTCTGTAGGATAGCAGTTGGGAGGAGTGTAGAGAGGTTTGTAGTTGTACTGGCATGGTAGACTGAAGAGGAAGCTGTAGAGAATATGACTTTTGGGAAATGGTGTTGAAATGCATTTGTTTGAGTTGAAGAGGTTTGAGAGTGGTGAGTGCTTGGATGAGATGAGCACTAGTAGAAAGAAGCAGAACATGAGGAAACATTTTTTTTGACAGTTTTTAAAATAAATCTAATGGTATATGAAAATTAAGTATGTGCTCCTGTTATGGTAGAAAGTAGGATATGGGTATTTAAGTGGGAGGAGAGGGGAGGGGACCAGGCTGAATAAATGAAAGAGCCTGCGGGTGGCTGAGGTGGAGTGAGAGGGGAGCAAATTAGGCAGTAAATCACACTGAAAATGCTTCAATTGGTTTGAGCAAGAAGTTCAAAAGACCTAAGGCCTATCAGAGTTACCAGCTCTTTTCCAGCTAGGTAAACAGGATTTATATAACAAAAACAGACTTCAATCAGTGTGTGTTGGACTATGTAACTACTTAGCTTTCAGAAAAAGTAATTATAACAAAATACCAGGCAGTGTGCAGCAAAAATGGGGAACAGTAATAGGGTACGTATGCAATTCCCATGGTTGCACAAAACAAAAAAATATTTTAGACTTTCAACATTTTAGGTAAGTTGCTGCAACATAATACAACAATAGGCCTTTTCATGGTTTTTTTAAAGGAGGGGGCAGTATTTTCTTGAAAAAGGCCTGTCAATAAAGGAGGGAGGTACATGCCTTGTTAAAAAATTTGTAGCAGAGCCAAACACACGTCTGTCAAAGTTGCCTATCAGCTCTTAGTCCTTAAAGAAGTAGATGCAGGAGATGCTTCACTGAGGGGAGTACAAAGATGCAGACCTTCCAACTGTCCAGATTTTTGCCTCATATTATTGGCCTCTTCCTCATAACATTTGTGGTTTTCTGACAAATCACTGAGGATTGAAGCCACTAAATAATGACATACATTCACATACTATGCTTCATATCCTTCAGAAAATACATAGCACGCATACTGTTATTTTAGCAACTTTCTAAGTTTATAAGAGCAATATTTAAAAATTTTCCCTGTTTTGGGGGCCTTTGTCCCCCATTGTTTTAGGCTTTGCTTGGATTTCTTTTTTTTTAAACAAGAAACATCATTATTGAATTACCATGTCTAACATAAGCAATTATATATTTATATAAATCAAAACAAACTACAGTATATTGGCATATTTTCAGTTGCATTACATTATATATCACCTATAATCTTCTATACAGTCATTATCACTAGAACATTGCATAGCTCATTCAATTCCTGACTTCCCTTAAACCTCGTTCCTCCTCCAAACATTATGCGTGTATTGTTGTAGTTCCCATTTTTTCTATGTAATTTCATCCTATCCTTTTCTAAAGATGCCACTTCTATTTTTTTTATCTCTTTTGCAATATTCACTACTTCTAGTACAGTTGGTTTAGACTTTGATTTCCATTTTCTAGTAATTGTTTTTTTTTTTTTTCAGCAAGGCCTTACTATGTCTAGGCAATTCCGATTCTCTATCCCAGCTCAAAAAGACATTTCCTTAGTTACACCAGTTTGCTCACCCAGTATTTTTGACAGAGTAGTCTGCAGGGACTTTTTAAAGTCTGCCAAATCATTACAATCCCCACAAAAAATATGTTCCCAATTACCTCTTTCTTCCCCATCACACCTCCAACATTTGTAATCTACCTGAGGAAACATTCTTTGAAGCCTGCCTGGGGTATAAAAATACTTATGCAAACACTTCCAAGCAAAAATCATAAATCTTCTAGACTGTTGCATATTTTGGAGCCATATGTATATCCTCCCACTGATTCTTTGTGAATTATATATCCAGTCTCTCTTACCAATCCTTTCTATCCTCCTCTGATTGATTCCTATAGTTATCATGCAATATTTTATTATCCTTTTTAACAGCAGCTTCTATTCTAGAGTCTACTAAAAACTACCAGTGCTGATTTCTTCACTTAGGATCCCCCTATTCCTTTCTCTGGCTATACTCTAACACCCCTTGCTAGGAAAGGCAATCTCTAGCCTGTAAGTCCAAATGTATGCTTGCCCTTTCCTCTGTTCTCTGTTACCTTTCCCAATACCTTGGTTCCTTTGCCATTTTTCTCCAGTAAATTCCAGCTTTCTCCTGTCTATTTTCAGTACCCCTAATTGTAGTTATCCCTATTGGCAGAATCTTCTTTATCAATTCCCATGCTGGCTTAGTTCTTAAAATACTTTCTGCTACTTTATGAATATAATAGACTGTATGGTTATTTTTATTCTCCTTAAGGATCTGCATCCAAAATCCAAGTCTCTCCTTATTTCTTGGGTTTTCCCGCTGTTTCATTGTCATCCCTTTTCACTTTGAATTATAGCTTTCTGCTTGTGTTGTGTATATAAGCATAAACTATGTAGACCTGAAATACCCCACTAAAATTAGGTAATCCCAAACCACCTTGCTCTATTCTAAGGATCAAGTTATCCCACTTGACTCTTGCCTTCTTCCCCTCCCAGATAAATTCATTCACCTCTGTATTAATTATTGTCCACAGCTTCTCCTCTGGTTGATAAAATATGCCTGACCCACGTATAAAACTAAAAGAACTAAAAACATTTTCTCCGCTTGTATTTTGCTATCCATACTCATAAAGAAGAGCTTCCCGTTTCTGTGTTTGCATCATTTGTTTAGTCTCCTCCCACATATCCTTAGCTGTCATAACAGAAGCCTTTTTAATTCATACTCCTAAATACTTCACCTTATCATGTCCCCATAAATATGGGTATTGCTTAACCAATTCATGTGAGGGTACATGATTTACAATTACAGTCTTTATCTTCTTTAATTTTATGCCCCCAAAAGAATTAAAACTGTCACAAAATGTTCTACAACACAGACTTCCTTTTCTGAATTTATCAGATACACAATAATATCATCTGCAAATACAGCTAACTTTTCTTGATTAATGTACCGATTGTATCCTTACATTTCTGAGTCCCTTATTTTCCTTGCCAGTGGCTCTAAATATAAAGCAAAGAACAAAGGGAAAACAGGACACCCTTGCCTGCTTCCTCTCTTCACACACAACTTAGAGTGGAACCCTCACAATTTAATTTTTGTCTCTGATCCTTCATATATCTTCCTAATTATCCTTATTATTGTACCAGGAATTGCAAATACTTCCATTGCCCTACTACAATCCCAGCTTACTATGTCAAATGCTTTCTCTGCATCAAGACCCACTAACATTTCAATTCCCTCTGAGTCATCATTGTATTCATAGGTTCATAGGTAGGTACTAAGCTATTGGCCCTCGGGCCTATATAAGCCTAGCCAAAAAGGTACCCTGGCTTTTGTCACCCAAGAAAATTATTTTCCTGTGCCCCTTTCAAGCAGAGCCACAGAGGTGATCCACGGGGTGAATTTCCTATTTCCCATCCAGTCATCAAGATTTTTCTCGAAGAGTGCTAATGAGGAGCTCTGTTTGACAAAGATAAGTAGTTTGTTCCAGAGTATGGGAAGTCTCTGGGACAGGAATCTCAATGGCAACCCCCTAAGCCCACAACCTGTGGGTTAGAGACCTGGGTACTCAGGCTGACAGAAATCTCACATTTGACCATTATGTAGCAACAGTGGTCAGAAAAGGCTTTTACTTGGGTTTATCTCACAAGTCAAGGGATTACATCCAGAAAAGAGAAGGTTATTACCTCTCTATACTCCTCCCTCATTAGACCAATAACTGAGTAGAACACCCAGTTTGGTATGTAATTCTCCAAACATCTGCACAAACTGGAAAGGCCACAGAAATATCCCACAAAGAGTAAGGCATATACTACCACCTCAAAATGCATTTTTTCGAACACCTAAATGTCGGCATTTAAACAGCGAAATCCGAAAAGCACGAACAGCCACCTCTGCAAATCTTTTCACAGGGAAACAATTCGCCTGGCAGTTGTCGAGAATTTGCTCTTTCCTCCAATGTACAGCAACCTCTGAGTTGGTGTATTTAGTTATTAATGTGGTTAAGTGTTTCTCTCCCTTCCACAAAACCGCATTGATCCACATCAATCAATTTTGGTAACACCTTTACCATTACTTTATCTAGCATAGACATAAACACTTTTATAATTATGGTTTAAAACTGAAATGGGTCTATATCAAGCTGAGTCTAATGGTTCTTTACCACCCTTAGGTAATATAGCCACCACAGCTTTCTGACAAGATGTTGGTGCTTCCAAGGGACTTCCAAGATGGCTGTACATTAACAGCTTATTTCTGGCTCTCCAAGTGTGAAAACAGAAACTAGGCAGAGCTGGACATTAGACTTGTGTTTATGGGTAAATTTCAGTAACTGGCTAGAAAGTACACTGCCTGGATGCCATGAATAAAGAAATATAGATGACCTGGAAAAAATTAGCTACAAAAAGTGAGGAAGAAACACTGACTGAGGAAAGTTCTGAAGCTGTTAAGCAAAAAACAATGCAACCTTCAGACATGAGTTCCAGTAACCTTCAGGAAGAATTAATAAGACAACTGCATACAGACCTTGTTAAAATAAACAAAACACTGATGGAATATCTCAACACAAACAACAAAAGGCTGGAAAAATGAAAGAACCTTTAAACAGATATTCAGACGAGATGATAAAGCTACAAAAATCGGAGGTCGAAATAAAGAAAAGGCTAGCTGAATATGAGACTGCTCAGGAAGAGATGTTTCAAAAAATAATAGAATTAGACAGTGGCGGCGCATGCTATCGGGCTGCAGGACTGCAGCCCCCCCAGTTGAAAAGAACAGTTTTAAAAATAAAAAAAATATATATTTATAAATTATTATTTAAATAATATTTACTGGCTGGCGGCTGCGTCTCTAAGTGAGTCCGACTGACTCGCACAGACCTGGAACTTTAACTGTGCATGCTCGGTGAGTTCCGTTATTTTTTTTAATTTAAATTAGTCTCTAGTAAGGAAAGAAGAAGGCATCAGTGTGATGCCCAGAAGTCTATGCGGTTTAACCGCACAGTAAACTAGAAGGGGTTGGAATGCTACGTCCATGTGATGTGGACAGCTGGATGGCTACTGATTGGTTTCTTGCTCTCTTCCCAAAAAAAGAGAGCAAGAAACAATCAGTACTACTACTGCACAGTGCTTTGGATGGGTTACTTACTTGCTACAGTTGGTTAAACAACTTATTTTTTTTAGCTTGCCTGCTTTGCCTTGCTTACGGAGTTCGAACTTCGAACAGAAGAAGTTTGTGACTTGATTAGATGGAGATGGACAGTCACTCATTTTTTCACTTTAAATTGAGGTAGGGGGAACAAAATACATTCACTAAGTCGTCTGTTCAAATAAATAAATAATATTATTTTAAAAAACGGTATGTCTACTTGCTTGCCCTAAACAATATTATATATACTGTTTTCAGTGTTTCTTGGTTTTCAGTTAGTTTTCAAATCCACTAACGTGGGCCTCTTAACAGCCAGATTGTTTTCCAATGGTGTTTAAGTCTTTTGCCAGACTTTGCATGGTGTCAATAGTACAGCACTTTTTTTTTATTTCATCTGTAGTCAGCATATCGTTGCTGAAGCTTAGTTGCTGTTTTTTTTTTTTTTTTTTTTTTAATGACAAGCATTATTATCAAATAAGTTCACCATGGCACTCTGGATAATCCAGAAGCAACAAACAGGTCTTTGGCAATGAAGCAGGTGACTTCTTTATATGCTTCTAAGATAAAGAAGGTTTGTTTATATGCTAACTGGTGTGTATTAAAAGGCTTTCCAACTATTTCACAGAGTAGGGGACAAAACAAACTTTGTTTTTAAAAAAGATAAAAATATTAAGAACCTACTGGAATCTAAATATGCTTAACATCATTCTCAAGGTAAAATGCTTATGTGCAGTAGGTATAATTATTGCAGTGACCCAGACTGTTCAACAGTGAAATTACAGGATATTGTTTGTATAGAAAGCCAGAAATTTGTATGTGTAATTTTGTGAATGTCATTTTCTTTACTGTCTGCATAAAATGTCAGGGTTTTTAGATTGGCCTTGTATAAAGTAAGTTAGCTGAATTCATGTATGAACATATATATATATATATATATATATATATGTGTGTGTGTGTGTGTGTGTGTGTGTGTGTGTGTGTGCTTTATATAAGCACAAAACATTTTCTATGAATGCAGAATTTAAATTTTGTGTTTTAGAGAGAATTGTTTCTCCTTGTGGGAAAGAAGTAAGGATAACATGTTAGAATGGAGAGAACACAGGTGTCAGTTTAAGTAGCTTGCAATACACCAAGGATGAATGATATGGAAAATTTTAGGGTTCACGTAAAAAGGAAGGGGGTCCATTGGCTGTTTGTAAACAACTTGTGAACTTACAGTAATTTGCAACAATCCATCTAGCACTTTAATGAATAACCCCCATTTTAACTCAGTCTAAAGTCACCTAAAATCCAAGGTTTTGTAATACTTAAACAGTTCATGCTAGACTATAATTTAAACTTGATCAAATATGCACAAAACGTAACTATTTACAGTACAGAAGGGACAATTTGATTTATTTGTTCATAGTGTATTTAATTTGATGGAGGTTTCCTTCTCCAACTTGCATACAATTGTCTTCTTCACCAGGTGTCCGACTCCTATAAGCAGAATTCAGGTGGAATGTGATTTAAAAGGAGCCCTGTTCATCTATTGCAGGTGTATACTGGCTGGGCGGTAAGATGTGACAGGGGTCACAGGGCCATAAGGTTTGAATAATTCACTGGATTGTTACTGTAGAATATTGCTAGGAGACTCACATTTCACTATCAAATTCCGAAATGAAGGAAGAAAGCCCTTTTGCAGTTCAGTTAAATGTTTAGCAAGTTAACCTCTGAACCTACTGTTACTATTCTCCCTGTTTTACAGTATCATGAAGTTTGTTTAACGTTTTCCACATTTGATCTGTAGAAAAAACCTAAAACAGCGTATGAGGGTGCATTGCTTCTTAGTTTAGATTTTGGGATTTTTCTGCTGCAAGCTCCATTAGTTTATCTTTTAGCTGTTCCAAATGCACCTTATGAATAATGAATTAGTACATAATTTTGCTCACCTGTATAATTTTACTGATTAAACATCTTGTGTCCTGGGCAAGTGTTATAGACAGTGTACTGTCAATTTTCTATTCATTATGGATAGAGCTTGTTCAAGAATTACATGGATTGTAGGAATTAAAACATCATTCAGTTGAGAAATCCAGGCTTGATACTGGTTTAGTAATATGAAGCCTCATTTATTCTTTTGTGGGTTTTTTTTTTTGTAATGATCTTTTCCACTATCTTATAAAATGTATTCAAGGCTTCGAGGTGGGTCTGTAGTTATCTGCATTTGATGTCCACTGCATTATGTTTGTAGAAAAGAAGTTCGTTTGGCAAAGGGCCGCAATGGTGAGAAAAGAAAAAGATGATATTTTTTGTAATTTATACGTGTGTGGTGTGCTGCTGATGGTAAACGAGAGTTTACTGTTTACAGAATGTGTAGGCCTGGTCAACCTAGAAACTTTTATTGGGAAGTTATACTTTGAAAGGTGTGCATGAATAATTATGATTGGAGGTTTTCCAAAGTGGTTTAAGCGAGTTTATGCTGTAGCAGGTTCAATGACCTGGGCTCATTTATTTGAGGTTAGGCAGTCTTTAATTTTTATTTATTTTTTTTGTTTAATTAGTGTGTGTGTGTGTGTGTGTGTGTGTGTGTGTATACAGAATTTTGCGTCACATTTCTGGTCTATTTTTCATAAAACTGTGGTTTTCTGGCAAATTAGTGGCAAATTATTAAAGACTGAAGTTAGAAAATAATGACAGACATTTGAGTTTCAGATTTCATACCCTTCAGAAAATTCGTACTAATGCAAGACCTACTATTTTATTAACTTTCTAAGTTTGTAAGAGCAATATTTAAGAATTGTCCTTATTTTTGGGTCTTTGTCCCACTTTTATTTATGGCTTTGTCCAGATTTCTTGCTCTGAGGATGAGAGTATGATAAATGTGTCAGGGCCATCACCGTCAGTCAGAGACATTTCAAATTGTGACTTACTTGTTGCACCCCACTCCCCCATGTAGCGAGTGTGGATGTGTCCAAGCAAGGCAAGGAGCAGTTATGTAATGCAAGTATGCAGAGTATCCCCCCCATCCAAGGTAAACACAAGTGCAGTGGCTTTTCATCTGTCCTTGATTTTGTAGAATGTTTTGGTTTTCGGTCATATTTTTTATACTGCTGATTTATGGTTATTACTATTCAGAAAATGCATGTTGCAGGCTGCATGTTACTTTTATAAAGCCAAATATTATAATTAGAACTGCAGTGTAATGAGAAGTGGAGTGATTTGAATTGAGTGCTGCTTGTTTTTTATACTTGAATTTGACTGGCATTCCAATAATGTATTTAAAAAGTAATTTATTTTTTCATGCCTCACAACCTTTTTTTTCCATCTAGCTATTAAGTAAGCTGTCATGTACCCAATGCATCGAAATATTTTTTTCTTCTTCACTTCATTTTGTCTTGGACTACCAGTATATACATGCAACAATGTGCTGTGTAGATTATTTAGCATGTGCCATAGTGGCTGAGAATTTATTTCATGTAAATTGGTAAGCATGGCCAGCATTGATCCCACTGTACCACAGCTTCACCCCCTTTCTAGTTGGGCACACCCCTTCCCATTGGCCCCACCCATTCCGCTGACTCATGCAGTCCCCCCTTTGATTTGAAGTCACCAGCTGCCACTGGAATTAGTGGACAAAGCACATAGGGAAAACCTGAGATTTTCACCTATACCAGAGAAGCTGAAAGGAACAGACTGCATTAATTTTATGAAAGCACAAATAAGCAACTGGACTGGTATTCCACAGCTGGACTTGTTAATTGAAAGGGCACATCGGATGTATGCTCCAAACCTGGCTATAAGAAAACAACCTAGACTTTTAATAGTAAAGATGCAATCCTACCAACAGAAGGAGTTGATTCTGACAAAACTGTGGCAGAAGGACAAAGTACTAAAAGTGGAAGACAGCAGAGTGTTTGTGGAGAATGATTACTTATTGTACACCAGAGAGAAGAGGAGCAAATTTATTCCACTATTCAGGGAATGATGAGATGCAGGTATGAGAGTCAAACTGCTGTACCCAGCTGTCTTCAAAGTATACTTCACTGGAAGGACAAAATCATTTTTGATGAAATACATGATAAGAAGGAAATACAAACAGTTGTCCAACAAAAAGTAAGGCTGTGAAACAGAAGGAGATTCTGCTTCGTGTCCTTCTGGTAATAAAGACCACAGAGTACCTGTGAAACGTTTTGAAAATTTCAGTGGAAAATGTTGGAGAAAAGGAAGGGAGCACGAGAATGGACCAGAAGAATTGAGAGTACATTAGAAATGAAGCAGAGGCATGATTTCAGAGATGAACAGTAATAAAACCAATAACTTGATATGGGTTTTACAATTCAATAATTATATCTGTGAAATATCACAGAACAAGAACATCTGGAAATATTGGACATTTTCAGAATTTGTTGGACTTGTGGGGGACTCTAAAGCATATGAAGCATATGCCCACTTCATGTCATTAATGTTCAGAAAAGTGCTTTGAGGAGGGGAAGAGGAGGGAGAAAGTTAACTGTAAGTAAATATTGCTTTCTTAAATGGTACCAATTCTGTGGCATGTGGTTTTCTTTAAATGCTGTAAAGTAGTTTTTTTCAGTTATTTTCAAGTGTATTGCGGATTGTAAACAGGTACTGCAGTTTTTTTTTTCTTTTCTGTCTCCCTTCGCCTCTTTCTTCTTGTTCAGTTTTATGAAATGTAGGCACCTATATAAACAAACACAAAAGCCTGGTTAAAAAGCACAATAAAAGAAAAATTAATGTGCTTTTTCTCATCTCATTCTTGCATGGGGGAATGACTGGATTAAAGACCTTAAACTGATTTAGTAACAAGTTTTAAGAGAGAGCAAGTAAATGAAAAAAGAACATTGAATATCATGAGGCTTTTTTCTAGCAAATAAATGTATACTTAGTAACAATTGCACAGCTGGTCTTCATGTTTCCATGGAAATGATCTGATAAAGAGAAATTGGCTGCCTGGTTCTCATGTCTCCATGGAGACAATCTGATAAAGAGAAACTGACTACAGTTTGGTTGAGTGTGATTGGCTGAGGAAAAAAAGAAAAGAGAAATTGGCTAGGAGATAATGTTCTCTGAAGACATTTAGGGGTTTTCCCAAAGTAGCTAATGTTCTCTGAAAGCATTCATGGGCTTTCTCAAGGTAGTTAATGTTCTCTGAAAACATTCAGGGGTTTTCCCAGCTGGGAGAGCAATAAAGACAAGACAAAACCAATCAGCACTTAGCAGAAGCATAGGCTGCACCATGGGTCTTAGCATGGATGACCTTTCTTTTAGGTTAACTCAAGTCTGTAAGTGTGGCTGCCAGTTTGGGACTTTTTTCCTATTAGGGGAGTGAGACTTCAATATTTGAAGGTGTACATAGTTTTGTGTGTTAGTATTAAGTTAATAGGTTTTAGCAGGTATTGGGGTGTATTTGTTTTTTTGTTTGAGGGCTTTCAATAAAACAAAATTTTTTATAAGATATGACATAGGCTCAAATGTATATGACAAGAAACAACAGTAAAAAAGTTCAGCCTGCCAAACAGTGTATGCACGTAACACAAAAGCTCGAACTAGACATTTAATAAAAAAGGTGTTATACATAAAAGATGGGAGTAATAACTTTTTAATACAATGAGGATTTCTTTAATGTTTTTAAATGTAAATGGCCTCACAGATAAATAAAACAAGAATGAGTAGTGAACTATATTAAAAAATATAGACTGCAAATAGTTATGTTACAGGAGATACACTTAGAAAGGACTGGACATGTGAATTTGATAAAAAAAGATTTTCAGGATGGTTATTCAGCTGAATACCTGGGACAAAGGAATAGAGGAGTACCTATATTAATTGCAAGAGGAGCTCCAATAGTAATAGAAGAAGATAAAAAAAATGGCAGATTTGTAGTGCTAAGGGGCTACTGGCAAAGAAGGGGGGGGTTTACACTGGCATGTATTTACATTCCACCTAAAACTGCTATAGTGGAGCTTAAGAAAATTCTGGGAGAAATAATCAGTTTTCAGCAAAGGATATTATTTATAGGTGGGGTCTGGAATTTGATTTGCAGCAGTGAAGATGTGTCTGGGGCCGAGAAGGAAAATATAACAAAGGAGGGTAGGTTTTTGAAGAAATTTATGAAAATATTTGGCATGGAAGATGTGACTTCAGTAATAGGAGTTTGAAGTGAATTTACATATTATTCCCCAATATATAAAAACTGAGCTAGGCTAGAGAAATTTACATTTCACTGGAATATGTGCATTTAATTGAAGTCATGATACCAACCCAATAACTATTTCAGATCATGCACCAATAATAGCTAAGATAAAAGCACAGGGTAATGAAATAAAAATGAGACATTGACACTTTCCCATCCATCTGTTGAAAAAAGAGGAATTTAAGGAATGGGAAGTGGAGATTATTTAAGAGCTGCTAGAGAGGACAGAAATGTATTCTGAAAATATAGTTACGGAGAGAGATAAAAATTAAGGTGGAGTTTAAAAATAGGGTGGAAATAAAAGAAAGGGAGCTATGGTTAAGAAGTAACAAGAATTATTTAGAGTGACTGACACATGTTAAAGTATTGCATAATAGGAGGAATCTCACAGAACAAAAAGAGGATCAACTGCAGAATGCTAGGCAAAAAATAAGGGATTACCTCAATAATATGTATGAGCTTAGAAAGATTGCTTTTAATCAACTGTTTTTTTTATAATGACACTAGGGCACAAAAACTTTTAGCACAATGACTCAGGTAACAGAAAGTAGAAAGGGCTGTCACCAAACTTAGGGAGCCTATAACAAAGAAGGTAACAAGAGATCCTGTAGAGGTATATTTTGGAAATTCTATGAGAATCTCTATAATGCAGAGAAATATGGAAATCAAGAAAATATACAAATGGAAATGTTTATGGAAGAATTAAGTATGCAAGGTTAGAGGTAGATGAGGCTCAATTACTAACAGGATAGGTGGAGATGAGATAAAAATTGTGATGTATATACAATCTACAGGAAAGTCCACAGGAATAGATGGTGTTCCTGTGGAAGTTTGGAAGCTAGGAGGAAAAAAACCTAATAAAGATCTGGAAGATTTTAACAGTATCTTAAGAGGAGAAGAAGTACCGCTGTCCTGGAAGAAAGCAGTGGTAGCTATACTTCCTAAAAAGGGTAAAGATCCATCAGATCCAGCTTCATACAGGTCCATTTTAATACTTAATCATGATTATAAAGTGTTCATGTCTATAATGGCTAAAAGAATGGTAAAAGTAATGCCAAAACTGATAGATATGGATCAGTGTGGTTTTGTGGAGGGAGGCAAACATTTGGCAACATTAACAGAACACTGATGATCCAGAGGGAAGCAGAATGCAAGAAAATATCATTGTTGTTGGTGGGTCTTGATGCAGAGAAAGCATGTGATGCAGTAAGCTTGGACTTTATGAGCAGATCAGTGGAAGCATTTGCATTTCCTGAAAAAAAAATTATAAGGTTGAGTAGGAGAATTTATGAGGGATCAGAGGCGAAAGTTAAAGTGGGTGGGGTCCTCTCTGATAATTTCTGCTTGAGCAGAGGAACCAGGCCAGGGTGTCTACTTTCCCCTTTATTAATTGCATTATATTTAGAACCATTGGCAAAGAAAATAAGGGACTCAGAAATTCAAGGATATAATTGGTATGGTAGTCAAGAAAAATTGGCTTTATTTGTAGATGATATTATTTTGTACCTGACAAAACCATAAAAATACATTACAGTGATTTGAAACATTTTGAAACAGTTTTAAATATTTTGGGATACAAAATTTATGAAGCTAAAACAAAGGCAATAGCAGTAAATTATGTACCCACACATGAACTGGCTCAGGAATACCCATATTTATGGAGATATGATAAAATGAAATATTTAGCAGCAGGGATTAAAAATTATTCTAGTGTGGCAGCTAAGGATATGTGGGAAAAGACTAAACAAAAGATAATACAAAAACTTAGAAAATGGAATCTTTGTCATATGGATATGGATAGTAAGATACAAGCGGTTAAAATATTTTTAGTCCCTTTACTATTATATACAGGTCAGGCATATTTTTATCAACCAGAGGAGAAGTTGTGGGTAGCAATTAATAAAGAGCTGAAGGACTTTATCTGGGAGGGGAAGATGGTAAGAGTCAAGCAGGATAAGCTGATTCTTCCAGTAGAACAGGGCGGATTGGGATTACCCAATCTAAAGGGGTATTTCAGAGCTACACAGTTAAGACTCCTATACATAGCACAAGCAGAAAACTATAATTCAAAGTGTCAAGGAATGATGATGAAACAGGGGAAGCTCAAGAAACAAGGAGAGACTGAGATTTTGGATGCAGACCTTTAAGGAGAGTAACTATAAACATGCAGAATATTATATCCGTAACATATTAGAAAATATTCTAAGAACTAAACCAACATGGAAGTGGAGAAAGGAGCTTCTGCCAATAGGGATGACTGCAATTAGGGATACAGAGAATAGGCAAGAGGGGGCTGGAATTTATTGGAGAAAACTGGCAAAGGAACAAAGGTATTGGGAGCAAATAACTACAAAGAGAAAGACGATAGAATGGGAAGATGCCAAGAATTTATTTGTGCTGCAGGTTAGAGACTGCCTTCCCTTTCAGGGATTGATAACAGAGTATAGGCAAAGAGAAAGAAATGGGGGGGGGGGTCCTAAACAAAAGACCAGCACTGGTAGAGTTTTTAATATAATATAGAAAAGAAGCTGCCATTAAAAAAGAATAATTAGCAGAGCATATAAAATATTACATGATAACTATGAGAATTAATCAGAGGAGGTTAGAAAGGACTGGGAAGAGAGATTGGGTAAGGAATTCACAAAGAAACAATGAAATGATATATGTATGTTTCCCAAATATGCAACAAAATCTAGAAGATTTAAGATTTTTGCCTGGAAATGTTTACATAGATATTTTTATATCCCAAGTAAACTACAGAGAATTTTTCCTCAGGCAGACAGTAAGTGCAGGGGGTGTAAAGGGTAAGAAAGAGGTAATTGGGATCATATTTTCTGAGAATGCGGTGAGCTGGCAGACTTCAAGGATTTCCTGTGGGATGCACTGTTGGAGATGCTGGGTGGGTAAATTAGTTTGATGAGGGAGATGATTTTTCTGAGCTATGATATAGAATCAGAATTGCCTAGACATGTTAAGGTCTTGCTGTGTCTAATAATGGTGGCTGCCAAAAAAGCAATTACTAGAAAATGGAAATCAAAATCTAAACAACTATACTGGAACTAGTGAATATAGTAACAGAGAAAAAACAACTGGAATTGAGATTGTTAGATAAGGGTAGGAGCAAACTGCATAGGAAAAAATGGGAATTGTGGGAACAATACATACAAGGGAGGAATGAGGTCTAAAAGGTGGCAGTACTTAAATGAGCTATGTAATGTTTGATTGAGAAAGACTGGGTAGATTATAAGTGATGTATAATGTTTGCAACTCGGAGTGTATGAGTATGGCTTGGGATGTAAAATGATTGCAACTAGGATTGTGTTGGTGTGATTTGTTTTCATTTATATAAATGTATGATTGCCTAGGTAGTAAGTGATGGTTTAATAAAGATGTTTCTTTGTTTAAAAAACAGGGAGGAATTGAATAATTTATGCAATATTGCTTAGGTTATATGATTTATAGCAATATATGTGAAGTATAATGTCATGCTAATATAGTTTGATTACCTTTATATGAATGTAAATTTTCCTATGTCACAAGTGATAATTCAATAAAGGTGTTTAAAAAAAGATGTTGGTGCTTCCCCTCCTTTATTAATACTGTTAAATAAAATTTTCTAGATCATTATAACTTCCTTCCTTTCAAACTTACATATTTTGATAGTAATACCACCTCTTCCTGGAAATTTTCATGAAGACTGATTATACATTACAGTTGTTATCTGACAAAGGAAAAATTAACTTCAAAAAGATCAATACACGGCAGGTTTAGGTTAAGGCACTTTAATCTTGCAGCAAGGAGACAAAAACGTGCTAATACAGAGTTTGTCTAACTAAAATCAGGAAGTGTAGACATATATATACATTTTCTAATAAGACATTGCCTACCAAGCTGACGTAACAGATCACAAGTTTTAGCATCATTACTTCATAGCAGCTGTTTGTCCATGATTTTCTGCTTGCACTACCAATTTTATGAAAAACTTCCTAAGAAAAACAACGTGGCCTTGGTGACCACCGGTTAGATACAACTTTCCTCTATGCAATGTTACCATTCAAGGTACTATGTCTAATTTGAGCACAAAGCAAGTATAGATTGTAGTCCATTTCTTTAAACAGTTTTTGTCTGTCCTTATCTCTTCCCTCTGCAGCTGTGCATGTTCTCATAACACGAACAGGGCTGATTGTTCAAAATCATAACATTATAGAAAACAGTATTGTTCCATTTATTTCTTCCTGACCTAGCATATGATCACCTGCTTCTCAGTACATTTCCAAAAGGCATAAGCATGAATTTTGCTGTGCTAGCAAATACTAGGTCAGAGGGCATCTTGCAAGTTTCAGAAAGCATACTGCAGTTTCAAAAACATCTTTTAGTCTCATATAAAACTAAGCTGTATATAAAATAGAATGAAAAATGTGTTAACTCTTTTAGCTTCTAATTAGCACTATGCACACATATTAATACATATTTTTCTGACAGTTCCCCCCTGTTAATACTTTTTATTCTATTTTCAAAAGCATAAACAGTTTTGTTTCTTCTCCTAACCTCTTCCATTTAGGATTTGCAGTTAAGAGAGTCATTCAGTTTAGACTTATGAAAGCATTTCACTTTTCAACAACTCTTCAATTTCAGTACTTTGATACAAAGTCTGAGAAACTGACGTCTATAAAATCTTTGATTAATCTTTTCATGCAGGGAATACCACAACAAACACATGCTCCTAACAGGAGTAATCCCACACAAATGGCAATCAGGATGTTCATTAGGATGGAACCCCACCCCCCAAACAAATTCTGGAAAAAGTCTGTCAGAGGGTTTGGGCCTGGTTTGGTCATGGTCGACACTTGCTGAATCACCTCAAGATAATCGTTTATCTCGTGTTGATTGTCTGGAATGTACAAACAGCATTCTTCTTTGATTAAAGAGCACGTACCACCTCTCGCTGCTAGGGTGAAGTCGAGACCCATGCGGTTTTGAAGCACCACAGTTTTCATAGCGTTTAGTTCATCAGTCACTAATTCCAGAGCAGAAAAAGTTGCATTGCTCATAACATCGAGAAGTTTGGACAGTTTTCTCAGCTCCCAAATTGATTTTACTGCGCCATATGTAGGGGCTATGCCTGCCCTTGATATAATAGTGTCACTCAAATCCATGTGCGTTAGTTTATCTTTGTTTTTCACGGAATTATGTTTTTTCCATCCTGCTTCGATTCGTCCCATTGGATTCTCAGGTCTCTTGATTGGATTTCCAGGTTTACTGCTGACCTCTCTGACGTTTTGAATTTTCCCTCGAAGCAAAGCTGCAGTGTGTTGTATGGCTGGAACCAGGTAACCCAAAAAACAACTGCCAGACCAATTCTCAGGTAACCATTTGTATGTCTTTTTTCCACAAACAAAATAACAATTTTCTACTTTAGTATTGATATATGCTTGCCCTGCATGAAACATTTTCTTATCAATGATAGAAAGTTGCTTCAAAAGAACAGGATTATGCTGTATTTCACTAACAGTTTTTTGCATTTTCTCAAGATATGAGTCATAGTATGCATCACAGATAGTTTCTGCCTTATTAGCTTTAATATAACATTTATAAGAAACAATCACATTGCAATTGCTCCAACCCACCTGAATAGTATCATTTTTATAAAAACACACAACTCCCTTTTGTGTAACAGGTAGGTACAATGCTATTTTGTCTTGTGATTTTACAGGTGTAGTATCAAAGATCAAATTTTTCCAGGTCTCATTGACCCCTAGGGGGACAGCAGTCATTAATAATCCCCCGTATGCTGTTGGTATAGCTGTGCAAATCCAGCAGTTCGAAACATTAAAAGTTTCAGCATACACATATTTAATTGCTTGGTAAGTGTTAAAGTTTGGATGCCAGTCTATGAGTAATGCATCACGTTTATTCAGTTCAACTCGTGTGGCTGAAGAAAGGAAAGGCCACAGCAAAAAGATCATTGTTACTAGTATAGCTAACAGGATGATCATGCAATTTTTCTGAGGCTGTTCTGCATCCATGTTTACTCTATACCTGGTCATTTTGTTCTTGTTGTGTAACAGTAACAAGGTTTTTGTCCAGTTCAAAGTTCTTGACCAGTTTGCAGTGTGTCAAATGGATCCAAGACGCACATTCAGCAATTTTGACTGCAGTGGGTGTTGCCAGCAAAACTTGAAATGGTCCTTCCCACTTCGGGGAGCTCCAGTTCCTTTTCTTTACGACCTTTACCCAGACCCATGCGCCTGGTTGTACGCCTGGTTGTACTGCTGCCTCCGATGGTCTGGTCTGTTCTTTATCTGAAACAGAATTTAACTGCAACAGTTGTTTATTATTCAAAATCTTCCTCATATACCCTGCAAGTGAACTGTCAGCCTCCTGATCTGCAGGCATGAGAGGTTTCCACTGAGGTACATAATATGCCCTCCCAAATAACATTTCAAAAGGAGTTAACCCCTTTGCATTTGGAACAGTTCTCATACTCAACAGTGCCAGAGGCAAACAGTGTACCCAATTCTTTTGAGTCTCTGTTATTATTTTCCTAAGTTTACCCTTCAAAATCCCATTGTGCCTCTCTACTAATCCTGCAGATTGTGGATGATATGCGCAATGGTTTTTTAAAAAAATTCCAAAAAATTGGCTCAGCTGTTGTATAGTTTGATTTACAAAGTGTGTGCCATTGTCACTGTAGATCTTTTTCGGTATGCCAAATCTAGGAATAATTTCTTTAATAAGTATTTTTGCAACAGTAGCTGCGTCTGGATTTTTGGTCGGAAAAGCTTCCACCCATTTGGAAAACATATCTATAATGACAAGACAGCACTTCTTATTTTTGCATTTGTTCAATTCTATGAAGTCCATACAAATAGTATGGAACGGGTATGGTGGTGTAGGGAAACTCCCTTGCTTAGGCTTCAACGCCCCTTGTGCATGATGTTTATTACAAACATAACATGCCGCACAAAAATTTTTAGTGTAATTTGTAAATCCATATGTTGTAAATACTCGATTCACTAACTGTACCATCCCCCCTGTTGAGACATGGCACTGCCCATGGCTCAACAAAGCTGCATATCTAAACAAGTTAGATGGCAAAATCGGTTTTCCTTCCTTGGAGATGTACAGCCCTTTCTCAAGGATTGTTCCTTGTTTTACCCATTTCTGTTTCTCTACTTTCGTAGTAAGTGTCTGCATTGTTTTTAACATTTCTAAATCTAAAATCTCAGAAGGTTGTAATTCCTCACTGAAAAGAAATACTTCTGAAGCTGTAGCTGCCTGCTTTGCAGCTGTGTCAGCTCTCGCATTACCTTTTGAAATCCTATCCTGTTGTTTGGTATGGGCTACACATTTGCAAATAGCTGCTTTTTGAGGTAATTGAATAGATTCTAACAAATCTAAAATAAACTGTGCATGATTAATCGGTTTGCCAGTAGATGTTATCATTCCTCTATTTTTCCACTGTTGCGCAAAAACATGTACAGTAGAAAAAGCGTACTGGCTATCAGTAAAAATGTTTACACATTTACCCTTTGCTAAGGTACATGCCCGTGTCAAGGCAATCAATTATGCTGTTTGTGCAGGTAAGTTGTGTGGTAAAGACTTTGCTTCTAAAATCTCAGTGTCAGAAACTACTGCATACCCTACTAGATTCTTCCTTGCAGGACCCCTTCTACATGAGCCATCCACGTTGTATGTCACCTCGGCATCATCCAAGGGAACATCCGTAAGATCTTTTCTAGGTAGTGTCTTTTGCTCAATCTCCTGCAGGCAATAATGTGTTGTGCCATCCCCAGGGGTTGGGAGCAAGGTTGACGGATTCAAAGTTGTGCATCGTTCAATTGTCATATGAGGTTGGCTCAACAGTATAGTCATACAGGAAAGATGTCTAGCAGGAGAAAGATATGCTACTTTTTCTTGCAGTAAAATAATTGTGACTGCATGAGGCACTCTCAATGTGAGAGGGTGGAACAACACTACTGAGGGCGAAGCCTGTACTGCCATTGCAGCTGCGACTACTGCTTCTACACAGTGGGGCAGGGATCGCACCACTGGGTCTAGCTGTGATGAATAGTAAGCTATGGGACGTTGCTTGTCCCCATGTTGCTGTGTTAACATTGATGTCATATAGCCTTGCTTACAATCTACAGTTTGGAAAAAACGTTTATGATAGTTTGGTAATCCTAAAACTAGTGAAGATGCTATCAATTGCTTCAGTTTGCAGAAAGCTGATTCTGCTTCTGGTGTCCATTGTAATAAATCTTGTGCTGCCATAGGCTTCTCGTATATCAAGTTGGTCAGTGGAGCAGATTCAAAGGCATAATTTGGAATCCAACTCCGACAAAAATTAGTCGTACCTAAGAAGGACATCATTTCCTTCTTGGTAGTTGGTTTGGGTGCTTGTAAGATTGCTATTTTCCTGTCTTCATCTAATATCCTGCCTTCTTTGGATATTACATATCCTAGGTATTTAACCTGCTTTTTCCAAAGTTGCAGTTTGTTTTTGTTTACTTTGTGCCCTTGAGTGGCTAAGAATTGTAGTAATGCTATGGTATCTTCTCTGCATTCTTGCTGGGTGGGGGCTGCCAGCAGAATGTCGTCTACATAAAGTAAAATCTGGCTGCCTCTCGATGGGATAAATCCCGCCAAGTTACTTGCCATTTCCTGTGCGAATATTGTTGGGCTTTCACAATATCCCTGTGGTAGTCGCGTGTATATGTACCTTTTCCCCTGAAATGTAAATGCAAACCAATGTTGGCTGTCAGAGTGTATCGGTATTGAGAAAAATGCATTGCTAATATCTACCACAGAAAAATACTTCTGTTGAAGCTTTAAATCATTCAATAAAGTGTGTGGATCTGGCACCGTTGGTGCTCTAGGTATTACTGCGTCATTTACAGCTTGTAAATCTTGGACCATACGCCATTCTCCATTTGCTTTTCTAACAGGAAATAAGGGAGTGTTACATGGTGAATCGGGAGATTTTACCAGTACTCCTTCCTTAAGTAAGGCTGCTATTATAGGTTTGATTCCTACTTCTGCATCCTTTCTCAAGGGATACTGTCTCTTTTGTGGTCTAAATGCTGACTTTGGCGTGATTGTAACTGGTCCTGCTGTACGGATAAGTCCTTCATCTGATTTCCCTGTTGACCAGAGAGTGTCTGGTATGCTTTGTAAGGCTTTTTCTTCCTCTTCTAGTAAGAGTGCTACTCAGCTGTCCTCGCTAGACTGCAGGTGCACAGCTGGGTGCGTCTGTGTTATCCAATTTAACTTCTGCTTTCGTACTCCCTGTTCGAATAGTTCTAGTTCTGTCTGTTTTTCCCACCTTGTGACTTTTTCTCCTAGGTCTGCCCACTTCACATTCTTGTCCTTGGTCAAACTAACATGTCGTAGTCGATTAGATTTATAAAGTGCAAAGAATTCCTGGGGCAATGAACAGCTAACTACACTGTTCCCTTCTGTGTCCCAGCACAGATTACGCAACACTAATCTGTTTGCACATTTTTTAAACAGTTCTTGCTCATATTTCTTATGAGGTCCTGGTGTGCTGCAATAATACAGAGTACAGTGCAACAAGTGCTGTTTATCAGTGTCAAGGGAGGGGGAATTACTGATGGCTACGTTCATCAGTTCTTCAGTTACTGCCCCTGGACCAGTCGTAACCAAGTCCTGGCTGTACCAGTAAAATGTTTCACCCTCTGATCGCACTACAAAAGTATCCAAGTGTCGCTGTGCTTCCATACCCTGCATAGTTGGAACTACTGCTATGCCAAAATTCTGCATAAGGTCTCTACCCAAAAGGTTTACTGGGCATTTTGCAGAAACTACAATTTTGCTTTTCTGGGTCATCCCTGAAACAGGGTCAGTTATTGCTATGTTATGGGAGAGTGGCTCCCGATACAGCTGTCCATTAGCTGCTTTCACTAATATGTAATCAAGTGATTCTGAATTTTCTGGTAGTTTGGAAGGATGTATCAGGGTCTGTGATGCCCCTGAGTCACACATAAATTTAACTTCCCTCCCCTCTATCAGAAGTGTAACTTCTGGTTTTGTGTCTGCTAAGTAGAGCTCCAGGCTCAATAATGCTAAGTCCAAAATTTCATTTTCTTCACTGTCTGTGATTTCTTGTACATTCTCTATTTCTTCTATCATGTCCTCTGCTCCCTCTATCACATTCACATTTGTCTTTTCTTGGTTATTCCTTTCTAGTGATTCCTGACTACCATATAGTCAGTCCTCACCCTCCTTATCTTCCGTGGCTACCTTCTTATTTTGCTTGCAATCCCTTGCCAAGTGTCCCTTTTTCCCGCATTTAAAACATTCACCCCTTTGCTTTCTCTCTTCAAACTCTTCTGATCGCTTATCAGATTGTTTCCCTGGGTATTTTTCTTGCCCTTCTTCCCGGACTGTACTACAAAGACTTCTGTTCCGTCTTCTACTGCAAATACTTGGGTTTTCTTTTTCTTTTTGCTATTAAAATGCCTTTCAGCATGTCTTGCATATTCAAGTAATGACTGTAATCTACTTGTACGGTGATCTACCATGTGCTTTGTAATAAAACTACTGATGGGTGCAATACTACCTTTCAAAAATGCATTCTTTAGCTGCTGCTCATATGGGGAATCATGTGTTTGGTCTTCAGGTACCTGCATTCCACAATGGTTATTAAAACATTCTATTAATCTAGCATAATATCTATCAACAGTTTCACCTTCTTGTTGGATGCATTGATTAATGCAAGTCCAGGCTGCCCTAGGCTTCCATTTCTCAGAGATTCGGTCTGTCAGACCTTTCACTCTGTTATCCAGCTCTGCGTTGCTATGTGGGAGTGGCTTATGTTCTGCGTCATGGGGATTCCAGTTGCCACTGATCATGTGCCAATCTGGACCTACGATTTGTCTGACTACTTTTTCTACTTCTTCCCCATTTAAATGATAACTTAACCTCATGCCCTGTAAGTCTTCTAAGAATTTTCTGAAATTAACTTTTGGATGGGGAATTTCCTCTGTGGCTTTCCGGATGTCTTCTGGTGTCCACGGTCTATATACTAGAATAGTTGAGTCCTGCCCTTCCTGTCCTGCCTGAGGGTTTGGCACTTCTATAAGCGGACATATCTCTTCTTCGCTCATAGCTCGTGAATTTCCATTTATTTGATACAATTCCACATCCCCTCTTGTTTTACGTGTTCGAGACCTAGTCTCGACGGGATCTCTGACAAACGGTTTTGGTTTCGCAGGGACAGCTGGGTATAGCGGAGGTGGATCAGCTTGTCCACTCGCTTCATATTCTGGTAAGGGAAGTGGAGGGGGCAGAGGGGCCGATGCTATTACCAAGTTATTGTCCTCTTTATCTAAAAACATTGCTTTTGATTTATTACTCTTTTGCTCCCTGCGGTTTGCTTCCTCAAGCCACCTGTGTGCCTGGGGAATGCCTAATTGACGTTGCTTTTTGACCTGACCTTTTGCGTTGGTTTTGAGCTGTTTGACAAGTTTAATAAGTGAAGGTTTTCTAGTTTGCCATCAAATTCGTATTTATTAACCCATTTTGTATAGTACCTAACATTGTCGGCACATTGTAATTGCATATATTTCGCGTCTTCGGTAAATGGCAGATCTCGGGATCTTTTTGTGCACTTATTTCCCATGTTGTCCTAACTTAGAAAATGTTACGTAACCCTTCTTATCACGTGGTACCACAATTTCTCTTTTTTCACAGTTTATCTAGAATAACTGCCTACCTATTCTGTTTCCCTGATCTATGACAAGACAACAATCTTTTTTGTCCCTGATCTGTATGACACAAATCTCCCTGACAAAAACAAATACTGTAACAAGTCCCTGATCTAAAACAGAAAAAAGGTAAATTCCTGCTTACCTGAGCCTACGTGATTGACCGTCTCACTGGAACCATTGACTCGTCCTCCAATCGCAGATCAGAAACAGTGGCTGGCCTCTTTTGAACGACAATTTAGTCGGAGGTCTTTCAGAGCAGAAGAACCGATGTGGTCTCTTCCCTGTACGGTTTCATGCCACCGGGCCCATCTGACCTGAGTTAGAGCGAGAGTTTCCGGTCCGAAGGACCAAATCTGTCAAAGGAAAAATTAACTTCAAAAAGATCAATACACGGCAGTTTCAGGTTAAGGCACTTTAATCTTGCAGCAAGGAGACAAAAACATGCTAATACAGAGTTTGTCTAACTAAAATCAGGAAGTGTAGACATCTTTATACATTTTCTAGCAAGACAAGCTGACGTAACAGATCACAAGTTTTAGCATCATTACTTCATAGCAGCTGTTTGTCCATGATTTTCTGCTTGCACTACCAATTTTATGAAAAACTTCCTAAGAAAAACAACGTGGCCTAGGTGACCACTGGTTAGATACAACTTTCCTCTATGCAATGTTACCATTCAAGGTATTATGTCTAATTTGAGCACAAAGCAAGTATAGATTGTAGTCCATTTCTTTAAACAGTCTTTTGTCTGTCCTTATCTCTTCCCTCTGCAGCTGTGCATGTTCTCATAACACGAACAGAGCTGATTGTTCGAAATCATAACATTATAGAAAACAGTATTGTTCCATTTATTTCTTCCTGACCTAGCAGATAATCACCTGCTTCTTAGTACATTTCCAAAAGGCATAAGCATGAATTTTGCTGTGCTAGCAAATACTAGGTCAGAGGGCATCTTGCAAGTTTCAGAAAGCATACTGCAGTTTCAAAAACATCTTTTAGTCTCATATAAAACTGAGCTGCATATAAAATAGAATGAAAAACATGTTAACTCTTTTAGCTTCTAATTAGCACTAAGCACACATATTAATACATATTTTTCTGACATTATCCCATCTCCTCTTATCTTAACTATTAGTTGTTAAGCCTCATCTACCAATAACCTGGGCATATTAAGTCTTCCATAAATGTTTCCATTTGTGCTCTTTCTTTTGGCCAGATTCCAGAAGACATGCTCCAAGTGTAAGTGATGACTTAAGCTGAGAGCAGGTCTTCTGGAACCCGGCCATTGGTGTAAGCCTCTTCATAGATGGGCCTTACACAGAAGTAAGTCACTTACACATGGAGCAAGTCTATTGGAATCAGGGAAGACTTACACTGAGAGTAACTCTTTTGGAAGTTCGAGCTTTATTTCCACATTTCTCTGCTTTATACAGATTTGCATAAAATTTCCTAAATATTTCTAACACCAGGATCTGTGGTTATTTTTCTTGTCATAGGCGCCCTAAGTTTGGCGGTGACCCTTTCTACTTTCTGTTGCCTAAGCCATTGTGTTAAAAAGGTTTTGTGCTCTGGTGTTATTATCAAAAATAGTTGCTTAACAGCAATCCTTCTAAACTCATACATATTATCCAGATATTCTTTTATTTTCCCTTTAGCACTTTGCGTTTGGGTCTCTTCTTGTTATGTGAGATTCCCCTTATTCTGCAATACTTTAACCTTTGTCAGCCTGTTTGAGTAATTCCTATTACTTCTTAACCATATCTCTTTCTCTTTTATTTCAACGCTGTTCTTAAACTCCTTTTTCACTTTATCCTACTCACTATAACTTCTGAAGACATTTCTATCTTCTCTAATGAATAATTTCCTGTGCCCATTACTTAAATTCCTTCCTTTTTAACAAATAGCTGAAAGTGCCAGTGTCTCAATTTTACTTCATTACTCTGCATCTTAACTTGTTTTTTATCAGTGCATTATTTGAAATAGTTATTGGATGTGTGTCAAAGCTATCAATGAAATGCACATGTTCCTTTGAAATATAATTTTCCTTTAGTCTAGCCCAGTTATTGTACCTTGGGGAATAAAATGCACATTTGGTTCAAGTTCCTTCTACTGAATTCACATCTTCTATACCAAATAATTTCATAAATTTCTTCAGAAATCTACCCTCTTTTTTTATATTTTCCCTTCTAGGTCTCCACCTGTAAATAATACTCTGCTGAAAGCTGATTTATCCCAAAATTTTCTTAAGCTATATAAAAAGAAGTTATGTTCTTACCATAATGTTTCATCTGTGTTGTGTTTCTTCATTCATTCCTTACTGATGGTTATCAGTTCCATCCTTGGAACCAAGTCGGCCGTTATAACAAGCTCACACCAGTCAAAAAACTCTCAAGCTAAGCTTACCCATAGTGCCCCTCTCTCTATCACCTCAGATCGAGTTTGCCCATAAGAAAAGAAGACAGAAAGTGGAGGCTTTATCTGAGTTATTTCCCTATCATAAGGTAGGACCAAATCCAAACCTCCAGGAGTCTTTCAGAGGGGGATGGTGGGTGGGTTGTAATGAATGAATGAAGACCAACACCACAGGTGGAATGTTATGGTAAGAACATAACTTCTTTATTTAAAGTTGTTAATCTTCATTCATTCCTTACTGATGGGACAGAGTCCTCCCTAGCTACTTTATTTCCTGGGAGGCCCTATAGAAGGATATTCCAGAGCACCATTGAAGCAAAGGAAGCTCTCCCTCTGGAGACCAAATCCAATTTGTAATGTGTGATAAAGGTATGAGGGGTAGCCCATGTTGCTGCTGCACAAATGTCATCCATGGAAGCTCTTGCATGGAAGGCAACAGATGTTGAGACTGATCTGGTTGAATGCGCTTTGACCTTAGATGGTAGAAGAGTCTTGTTTTGTTGATAGATAAAGCAAATTCAATCTCTCAACCACTTAGAGTCACTTTGGAAACAGATCTTCCCAATTTTGGTCCTGAGAATTATATGAATAATTGGTCAGATTTTCATAGCGATTTAGTCCTGTCCAAATAGAATTGCAATTGCCTATGCACATCAAGTAAATATAGTGAATATTCTCCTTTGTTAGAAAAGTTTGGAAAGAAAACTGACAGATCAATTGTTTGATTAATAGTCAAATTGGAAATAACTTTGGGTAGGAAGGTGGGATTAGTCTGGAGTGATACTCTGTCCTTATGGAAAGCCATGTAAGGACATTTTATGCACAAGGCTTGTAGTTAAGATATTCATCTTGCTGAGGTAATAGCTACCAAGAATAAAGTTTTCCAAGATAAAAATTTTTTATCACAAGTGGCAGCAGGTTCGAAAAGAAGGTCAAGTCAAGGACTGTAGAACTTGTGTCAAATTCCAGGGCTCGAATGGCTCTTTCAAGGGTGGCCTAATTTGCGTGAAACCTTTCACAAAGGTTTTACAAAGACAGTGAGAAATCAAGGATGAGTCCTGGAAGCCATTGTGGAAGTTAGAGATAGCCACCAGGTGTACTCAAATAGTTGAAGCTGCCACTCCCAAATGGAGGAGGTTTGATAAATAGTCCAGTAGCAAGGAAAGCGGAGCTGAAAATGGGTCTCTTCCCTTATCTTGAGACCAAATTATGAATCTTTTTCACTTGCTGAAATAAAGTTTCCTGGTGAATGGTTTATGGGAAGCCATAAGAATGTGACGTACAGGGGAGGATAGGTTATTTTTCTTGGCAATTACTGGAAGTGGAGGAACCAAGCTGTCAGCTTGAGGCTGGATATGTTTGGATGTATCAACCCTTGTGGGTGCGACAGCAATTCTGGAGTTGGATCCAGAATCCATGGTTGATGTACTAGGTGAGGTCAAATAAAGGGAAACCAAACTTGTCTGCCTGCTGTCAGGGCCAATAGAATGCAATGTGGATTACTTTGCTTGTCAACCAAAGAGCTTTCTTTAGAAATTGCAGGATCAGAGGAAGAAGAGGGAAAGCATAAAGAAGTCCCGTGGGCCAATTGTGTACTAGACCATCCCTTGGGGACTTCCCCTGTGGGAGAATTAGGGCAAAGTAGCTGCTGCATTTGTGGTTTGCAGGAGATGCGAACAGATTGCAGCAAGGCTGGCCCCAGCGACTGAAGATTTTCGCCGCTATGACAGGGTTGAGGGACCACTTGTGAGGCAAGAGAATGCATCTGCTCAGTTTGTCTGCAATTACGTTGGAATCCCTGGGAATGTGCATTGCTATCAGAAAGCAGTTGGAAGATATCGCTCATTGCCAAATTCTCATGGCATCTTGACATAATGGGTAGGACTTGGTTCTCCCTTGTTTGTTGATATACAAGACTACGGATATGCCTGACTGGATCACAATTGTCCCTGACAGGAGGACAGATTGGAATGCTTGCAATGCTAGAAGCACTGCCCTCAGTTCTAGTATATTGATATGCAGGTTGGCCTCCACTGGGGACCAAGTGTCTTGGACTGTAATTCCATGGAAATGCCGACCCCACCCTATCAGGGAAGCTTCCATGCTCACTATGGCCTTGGGCTGAGAGGGGGAGAAAGGGCGATTCCATAAGTGTTTTTCTGGCTTCATCCACCAAAATAAGTCTTGTTTGCATCAATTTGTTATGAGTATCTAAAAGGGCATAGGATGAGTCAAAGGGGACCACTGTGTTAGTAAAAGCCACTGCAGAAGCCTCATGTGTGGCCTTGCCAGGGGAACTATTGTAATCAATTCTGCCATTGATCCTAGTAGTTGAAGGACTGCCCATGCTGAAACCTTGTCCTGAGAGAGTATCACCTGAAGTTTAGACCTTAGTCTTTCTAACCTGTGAAGTGGGAGGCAGACTAGGCAAGACTGAGTATTGAAAGTTGCCCCTATAAATTTCAGATTTTGAGAAGGAGTCAACTTGCATTTCTCTTCGTTTACTAAGATCCATAAGGATTTTGCTAGCTTTAGAGTGTAATGTAAAGCTGTAACCAGTAGACGCTTGGTGGGGGTGGTAAGGAGCCAATCGTCTAAATATGGAAACACACAGAATCCTTGCAGTCTCAAGTGAGCTGTTACCACTGCCATGCATTTAGTGAACACTCTGTGGGCTGTAGAGAGAGAGAGAGAGAGAGACCAAAAAACAGCTCTGTAAATTGATAGTGATTGGCTCCCAGCTAGAAGCAGAGGAATCTTCTGGAGCGTTTATCCATTTTTATGTGGTAATACTCATCCTGAAGAGCTATCGAGCACATCCAATCATCTTTCTCTAGAAACGGTAGGATAGACTGAACCGTGACCATCCAGAATTTTGTTTGTCTAACAAATTTGTTTAGGATGCTGAGGTCCAAGATCGGCCTCCAGTCCCCTGTCTTTTTTTGGCACTAAAAAGAACCTTGAGTAAAATCTAAATCCTGTGTGGTCTGGTGGGACTGTTTGGGTGACTCTTTTTAGAAGCAACTTTTGTATTTCTTGAGCTGCTGCTTCCCTTTGACTGGGTGGAACATTGGGAATATGCATTAACGGCCTTGGATAAATATTGAAAGGTATGTGATAACCTCTACTTATTGTCTGCACCCAATAATCTATGGTTATGGATTGCCAGGCAAGGTGGTGCAGAGAAAATCGTCCCCCGACTGCTTCCAGAGGTAAGCAATCAGGCTGTTCTTCAGGAACACTGGTAGGGCTGTTCAGAGAAAGAATCTCTGGATCCCCAATTACACAGACCCCCTCTGCCTCTGAAGGGGCATCTTCCAGATGAGTTCCCTCTCTGCCCCGGGGAGTAAACTTGCCACATGTGTCACGGAATGCACCCTGGGATTTCTTGTACCACATCTTTCCACTCCTCTGATTCCTACAGTATGATCATTGGGGGATGGAAAAACACACACCCACGGCAGACAGAGTCTTACTGTAATTTTCACACCTGGCTAAAGTGCCTTTTACTTTTGGGCCAAAAAGAGAAGAAGCCTCTATGGGAGCATACAGAAAGGAAGACTTAAAAGGGTCCACAAAATCACATAGGCGCATCCAGGCGTGATGTTCCATGACAATGCCTGACCTGCTGCTCTAGCCACCCCTTCAGTAGTATGAGAAATCAACTGCATGGACGAGTTGCATATAGACTCCAGGGTGGCAAGCTGTTAGGCAACTTTGTTGCGCACCTCATCAGAAACTGCTCCTGCTAAGGTTCCCGAGAGTTCCAAGATTAGGTATCTCTGGAGCCGGGTAAAATGTGCCAAGTAATTTAAGGACCAAATAGCAAAGGTCAATGAAGAATACATCCACTTCCCTAACTTGTCTATCGCCCGAAACTCCCTATTTGGGGGATGGATAGTAGGGCTCTTCTCGACCAGCTCTTTCTTAGTGGCCACAGCCACCACCATAGCATCTGCTGGTAGGCCTTTAGACCAGTGTGGGTTGTCCTCTGGCGGAGAGAGAATTTTGTCTGGCCTCTGGGGGATAGGTTCAATGTTGTCAAGATTCCTCCATGCACACTGCACAATGAGCTGAATTAGGTCATCTGCAGGCGGTGTCACCCAGGAAGTAGAGGGCTGAGCATGGAAAGTCTGCAAGAATAAAGACTCCTCAGAGGAATGGTTGGTGGGCTTTCAGTCTCCCTGCTGCTTTAAAATTTTCAGTATGTGTCCAAAGGAGACATCCTCAGGGGGTGACCATGTGTATCTTCAGTGAAGGATTCCTCGGTGGAACCTACGTTCTTCCTCTTACATGATTTCTTATAGGGTACCTCCTCAATGGGGACATCTGAGGAGGACTCTAAAGAGTGGGTACCTTATGGAAGGGTATCTTGAGGTTTCCATGCTCAAAGTCCCAGTGTAATGGACTGTGTCAGCTGCAGTTCAAAGGACATATATATATATATATATATATATATATATATATATATATATATATATATATATATATATGGGTCTCTGGCACCGAAAGGACCAGCTGTGAGTCTGCAGAGGCAAGTGCCCTCTCCATCACCTGGAAAGCAGGCCCACCCGAAGAGGAATGGAACCCCAGAACTGAGAAAGACAACCTCGGGACCGGGGTCACACCCTGCTCCAATGAGCCCACCCCCAGGGAAGGAGCCACAAGAGGACTCAGTGGTGCCAAGACAACCGGAACCGTAGCAGATGGTGCTGTAGAAAAAATAGGTGCCATACTAGGGATCACGGTGCCGACAGACCAGTCTTGATCCTGAGGATGGCTTGGCTCCAAGTGAGTCAATGGCAATAGGTTAGACTCCAGACCCATGGTAAGGTCTACCAGTGGAACTGAAGAAGCTGCTACTGGGATAGGCATTGGTGTCCAAGGCTTCAATACCTCCAATGAGATTGAAGGAAGAATATATGTCAGAGTCTGTGGAGAAAATTTCTTGGCTCTGGGTGGGAGGAAGGATTTAGAAGGAGTTGGAATTCCTCTGGCCACCAGGAGCTGATCCACTAGTCTCATCACGTCAAATTCTGAAAGGCTCCTGGAGGAGTGAGGTGACATCCCCGACGGAGAATCAGGGTGTTCTAGAAAAGGACTGCACTGTTGTCCAAAAATGGGATCTGCCAATGGGGAGTATCTGGTCCGTGGTACTATTTCACCTTTCGGCATGGTGGTCAAAGGACCAGTAAGTTGTATAGGAGAGGGGTAGTGACCAGAGTTGGGAATACTATTTTTGGTGCCAAAAGGGGCATTGGTACTGCAGTAGAAGTTTGTAAGGTAGAAGATGAAGTTTTGGGTGGTTCAGTAACCACGACTGGCACCGTAGTAGGTGCTTGAGGCATTGATGCTGAGGATGGTACTGTAATTAATGGTTTAGGGCCTGGAACCGAGGGGGGTACATTAGAAGGGGTTTGAGGCCCTGGTGCAGAGATTGCTGGTGTCAATTTAGGAAGTTTTGCCTTTGGTTCCATAGATTTAACCGATTTTGAGTCACTAGAATGTGGAGAGGAGTGTAGAGACTGGCTCCTCTTTTTGTGCTCCTTTTTAGGAGGGGTTGAGCCCTCCTTACCAGATATAGACTCCATGAAAGGAGTTTTTAGGAGACCTTTGAGTATCAATTTATTTTTTCTTTCCATCAAGGTATGGGAGCTAAAGCATATATGTCGCATAGGAGTTAAACTTTCAGATGCGGTACCCTGAGACAGTAAACACAAGACAAATGACTATCTGAATTTGGCATTTTCCTGCTACACTGATCACACTGCTTAAAGTCTGTTGCTCCTTTTTTATCAGCCATCTTCAATAACAAAGCAAAAACTTGTCTGAAAAACTTGTTGAAGCAATCGGCAAAATACACACTCACACAGTCAAGGAAAAGGACAGAGGGAATTTTTTTTTTTTTTTTTACCAACAATGGTAAAAATAAGTACTCAATGGGTAAAGAAAGAAATACAGACATGGGGGGGGGAGGGTACCAGCAATGGTAATGAAAAGTTCCCTTGGAGGTAAAGGAAGGCCTGTGCCAGCAATGGTATGAAGAATACCAAAACCTTGGTAAAGAAATAAGAAAGCAGTACACAAACAGGTAGCTAACTCTAAATGACTATTAAAGAAATAGAAATTTCACAAAGTAAATGAAGAAAAATTTTAAGAAAGTATACATTTTAAATGACTTAAGTTGAGAATTGACCTGACACGTCTTGAGACTATACACGCAAATGAGATCTGAGGTGATAGAGAGGGGCACTATGGGTAAGCTTAGTTCGAGAGTGTTCTGGCTGGCGCAAGCTTGTTATAACAGCCAACTCAGTTCTGAGGACAGAACCCATACCCATCAGTAAGGAATGAATGAAGATTAACAACATCAGATTAGCAGTTTTTGGTGGAATATAAATACATGCCAGAGAAATCTTCTTCCTTTGTCAAAAGCAACATACTACCACAGCTCTACCATTATTCCCCGGGATTCATGAACAGTCCATGGAAGAATAGTCTATTCTTGTACGGACTGAACCATGTAGGAATACAGCAGCAGTGCGCCCTACATATTAATGGGGGCGGGCTGCTGTACTCCTACACCTACACGATCCATGTACGAGTGCAGGGGCCGTGTATAAGTCCTGCACGGACACTTAAACCCACCCCCTGCACTCTGAAAGTGCCGTATGGCACTTTCAAACAAGGAAGTAGCATAATATTAGAGCCTGGCTCTAATATTATGCATTATTTCAGTGTCTGTGGACACTGAAATGTAAAACTAGCATGTCAGTGTTCATTGACATTCATCCCTCACCAACCAAGTGACTAAGCAGCTCACCCTACTATTCAGGCATGACGAAAGGGCAATTTCAGGTATACTCTCCAGTCCAGCTGGTGAACCTGGGTATCCTGAGATAATGTTACAACTGCCTCATGTACACAGACAACCCTCTCCTCCTACCACAAAACATTAACATATGCGAGAGATGCAATTATATAGCTAAATTGGAGGCTAAGCTCTCTCCACCCAAGACTGGAACAGGCAGTCATGAGGAGAAGGTTAACACTTGCACCACACCTCCAGCCTCACATAGATATATTAAACCAGCACTGACAAAATACACATAAATACACAAAATCATACTCGGAGGCTCTAAATAAAAACCTGCAAAAGCATCAGAGACCTCCAAAGTAGACACCCAAAAAACCTGCACCTCCCGTCACAAACCAGACAACACATAAAACAAAATCAGTGTGCTGTACAATCACAGCCCTTAAGGCAAAATAACATACCTAACACACTAGTAATAGGTGACTCTATAGTCAGGCACACTGATGTCCCACTTACTAGGCTGGACAAGGAGAAGGTTATTGTTAGCTGCCTGTCGGGAGCCAGAATCCATCACATAACACAAGCACTCAGGTCACTCCAGAACAAGTACAAATATGACTCTGTCATTGTTCATGTTGGTGTGAATGACCTGAGACATACCTCCCTGGACTACATGAAAAGAGACATGGAAGAGCTCTCTGATCATGTAACCCAGGTGGTTATGACCCTGACCCTGAGTAGCATCCTGCCCTCACCAAGAATGATAATGCAGTATAAAGAAAAAAATGATCAATTCCAACAAATGGCAAAGCTTCTGGTTTCATTCAATGGGGATCCAGTGTCTGTCAGCCTGGGATGACATGCTCGAAGAGCCTTATTGATTCACAAGAGATGGTTTGTACCTGTCACCCCTAGGCTTTCGAATACTGGCCAAGGCTCTTGATGCCCCATAGTGCCTTTTTTAGGCAAGGCTCAAAAGTCAAACCCACCTCCGTAAACAGCATAAATAAAAATTGAAGGTTATGCTACTCAACGCCAAGAATTTAAATCTTAAAATGCATGCGCTTGAAGCACTCCTCAGTATGGAGAACGTCGACATCTGTGCGGTAACTGAAACCTGGTTCAAGACTCCACAGAGCACCCCAGCACTACTGGGCTACAACTCATACCACTCATTTTGGCCACAGAACATGGACCGAAACACAAAAGGAGGGGGTGTATCCATATTCATCAAGGATACCTATACCTCCAGGTTAGTGGCGCAGCATGATACCTCTGAGATCATCCATGTGCAACTAACATTGGGCAAATCTGCAATGCAAATTGTGGCCTGCTACAGATCACCCTCCATGATCCAGGACCACCACTCTGCCTTTCTGGAGACACTGGAAAACATGAAGGTCCTACAGAACAACCTGATATTGGGCAATTTCAATTACCCTGCTGTTAACTGGGAAAACTACTCAAGTACAAACTCCCAGGTCCAGCGCCCCCTGGAATGTATCAACTCAAATGCTCTGGATCAGCTGGTAAACACCCCTACCAGAAATGAAAACATATTGGACCTGGTCATCACCAACATGGGCGACAGGTGTTCTGCACCGGAGGTCAACCCATCACTGGATAGATCAGACCATAAACTAATCACTCTGGATGTCCACACCACACCATCACCCCCAACCAAGGAAACCACAGTAAAAAACTTTTCAATAGCAAACTTCACCTTACTTAAGACAGAGATGGTAAGTTTCACAGCCCCCACGCTAAAGGATAACAGTGTCCAAGATGCAGGAACCTTTACAAATGCACTCTATGAGCACCTACAAGGATGCATGGATCGTGCCATCCCTAGCAAAACCAAGACTCACTCACCTAAGAGAAGGAAACCAGTCTGGTGGACCCCTGCCATAAACGAGCTATACAATAGAAGGAGGAAACTAGTTCAGAAAAAAAGCAAATCCCAAGAAGGAAAGACATCCCTGATCAGTATCAATAAGAAACTAAGGTCCCTCATAAAATCATCCAGGGCTAACTTCGAAAGAAAAATAGCCAAGGATTTGAAAGATAACCACAAAGCCTTCTTTAGCTATGTTGAGAATCTAAGTGTCAACTCGCAGATATGCTCTGAGCTAGTGTAAAATAGCACAAAATATACTGAACCTACTGATATTGCCAACATCCTGGCAGATAGATTCAGTACAAACTTCACCCTCCCTCTCACCCCCAAAAGGGCCCACAACAATACCGGAAAAGTGTAGCGTCCCAGAAATCATAGATGCACAGGTGAAAACAGCCCTTTCAAAAGCCAAAAGCACAGTGTCAATGGGGCCAGATGGTGTCTGAGGCTGCATCTTGCATGAACTACAGAATGAACTAACCCCCCACCTAAACACACTGTTCAACCTCAGCCTCTCCACAGGCTATGTGCCCATAGAATGGTGCACAGCAATGGTTATTCCGCTCCACAAAGGAGGGGCCACAATTGACCCTGGTAACTATCACCCCATAAGCCTGACTAGCCTGGTCTGCAAGGCTATGGAGTGCATCATCATGGAACTCATTAACAAAGACATTGGGAACCTCCAAACACTTGAGCCAACCCAGTTTGGCTTTGTTAAGGGCAGACCATGCCTACTAAACCTGGTTGACTTCTTCAAGACAGTCACCAAGGCCATAGATGAGGAGAAGGTGGTTCACACAGCCTACCTTAACCTTGCCAAGACTTTTGACACCATTCCCCACTCGGGAATTATAGAAAAACTCACCAGCCTGAACATAAACCCCTACATCACAAGATGGGTTGCCAACTGGCTTACAGACAAAACTCACACGGTAAGAATAGCGGGCCCCAGGTCCGACTCTAAACCAGTCACAAGTGGTGTCTCACAAGGCTCGGTCCTGGGACCCCTACTGTTTAGCATATACTTCTCAGAAGTACAGGCAAACACAGGAGGACTATGGCTAACCAAGTTTGCCGATGACTGCAAACTGGGATCCATAATTGACTCTCCGGCTGACATGGACATTCTCCAAAAGGGCCTTACTGAGATGGACACCTGGTGTCAAAGTCATGGTCTTAAGCTAAATGCCAAAAAATGCATAGTCATCCCGTTTGGGAAAAACAAAACACCCATGAATTACCACATAGGTGGCAGCCCCCTTAATACAGAAGAGGTAATAAGAGATCTGGGGACCCAGGTAGATAGTAATCTCTCCTTTGACAATCATATTGCCAAAGTAGTTAGGAAATCCTTCTATGTAGGCCATCTAATTACTAAAGGGTTCGCATCTAGAAATAAAGAGGTTATAGTGCCCCTCTACTCATCACTCATGAGACCCATCATAGAGTACAATGCCCCATTTGGGATGTACCTAACAAGACACTTGAAACAGCTAGAAAGACCACAAAAGTACCTCACCAAGAGGATTACTGGCCTCAAACATATAGCCTATGCAGCCCGACTGGAAAAACTCCGGCTGTACTTGGTGGCATATCGCTTACTCAGAGGTGATCTCTGCCTGACTTACAAAGCCATGTCCAACTCAGAACTGATGGACATGCTCCACCTAAAAAAATCCATGTCACTGTGAGCTACTCGCTCTAGTGAGCTAAACCTCACCACAACAATAAATAGAACATGCTGGAGGGATAGATTCCTGTCACAGAGACTCCCCATGCTTTGGAACAAAATTCCTAACTACATTAGGCAGTGCCCCTCACTAACACTCTTCAAGAGAAACCTGGACGAGTGGATGGGTAACAGAAAATACACCCCTGGGATCACTTCATTGGGTCTTCTTGACAGAGGCTCAGTTAATTAATCAATGGGGCGGCAAAGGCTGACACACTCTGGCTAGGCTTATAAATGCCCTCGAGCAGATAGTCTAGTACCTACCTATGGACACTGAAATAAGGAAAAAAAATAAAAAAGCGCACATTCCCTAAGAAGTAGCCGCACAGTACATGACTGTCCCCAGAATGGCCAGATCCCTGCTCCACATGCCTGTAACCTGCTGATAAATATATGTAATAATTTAATATTTCTTTTTCTTTTTACAATAAAAAAGAAAGTTTAAGCACAGTGCAGCGGTTTGCATGCCACAGCTCTTTGCTCAGCCCAGCTTAAATGCTGTTTGAGAGTCAAATAGAATTCTGATGGAGAAATCTTCATTGCTGATGTAGTGTAGTGGTTAGAGCACTTGTTTAGTGTGCAAGCTATGCATGGTTTGAATCCTAGCTCTAGCTAATATAGTTTATGTGTGGAAGCAGTTGTAAATGAATTGGAATGATATTTGTAAGTCATATGCCTCACGTATGGTAGTGTAGGGCTGGGGAAATGTAAAAAACTTTTTCTATTTTTTTTAAATAATTGTTTGGGCCAGTTAAACCTGCTGCAGCTCTGCTGAAACAAGCTAAGGATTGCTTAAACATGAAAATATAAGCAATCCTTAGCAACTGTAAGCTTTGCTTAGCTGGTTTAAGCCTTGCTAAGCTAAGGTTACCATACGTCCGGGGTTCCCAGGACACTTCCTCTTTTTTGGGCTCCTGTCCGGGCGGTTTTTGAAAATTCTGCGATTTGTCCGGGTTTTAAAACCCGGACAAATTGCAGAATTTTCAAAAAACAGACATCCCTATTTCGGAGTCTTTCCTCCACTTTTTTTTTTTTTTTCGATTGGCTCATATACCGGTATATGAGCCAATCAAAAAATGGAGCTCTGTTCATTGCAGAACTGTTTGATGTTCCGCACTGAACAGAAGAGGGTCCGCTGTGCATATTTTTGATTGGCTCCTATACCGGTATACGAGCCAATCAAAAAGCAGAGCTCTGTTCAATGACGAACTGCTTGATGTTCCGCAATGAACAGAAGAGGGTCTGCTGTGCACGTTTTTGATTGGCTTGTATACTGGTATTCGAGCCAATCAAAAAGCGGAGCTCTGTTCAATGAGGAACTGCTTGATGTTCCGCATTGAACAGAAGAGGGTCTACTGTGCGAGGATTTGATTGGCTCGTATACCGGCATACGGGCCAATCAAAAATTTCCAAACACGGGAATTTTTTTTTTGCTCTTCAGCCCTAACAGGACGAAATAATATGTGCTGGTAGCAGCACGTATTTTTTCGTCCTGTTTTACATACAGTATACCGGTATATGGTATTATGGTAACCCTATTCTAAGTGGATTTGCACGGAGCTAAGCATAGCTTAGCATATTTGAAAATCAGCCAATCATGGAAAAATGTGGGAAAATGGCCTTATTTAAACTGCACAGGTGGGAATACAGCCATATCTCTTCAAGTCTATTCAGGGCAGCAACAATGTCAGGTGTAGGAGAGGGTGTTCGCTTTCGGGCGCAATGCTGGGGCATCCAGGAGTCCAGGATCATGGGTGGACTCCTTATCAAAGACCACGAAGCTAGACTGCTGCAGTACCAGTACCAGGGCTCCCAGTACAAAGCAGAGGCATATGACCATCTGGCACATGATCTCACCAGTGCCACTGGCATTCCCCTAACTGGTGAGCAGGTGCATCATCACTATGACGACCTAAAGCGTAGGCTCTTAGCCCAGTGGATCCAAGAGGCATGAGAGGAGGATGTCCCAGAAGTTTGTAAGCACCCAGTGTGTGTATTTGTAAATAATTATTTAAAAATTGTATATGTTACTGTACAGGTGTGCTTAATGTGTGTTCTTTCCCCAGAAAGCTGCTGATGAGAGGGCTGCGAACATTGATGCCCATGCACAGTGCCTGGACTGTACTGAGAGTTTGGTGAGTACAGAAATATTCATAATATCTGCTGTAGTAAATCAGAAATAGTAAAGGTAGTACTGTCTGTATATATATAATCGTGCTCTAACTGTACTGAATAAATGCGCGTGTCAGACTGCCAGTGTTAGAACTCAGTAGTGCCAGCTGCTCTGTAATACAGAGTTTTGTAGCAAACAAGGTACAACTGAGGAGAGGAAGAGTAGGATGTGTATTAGGCTGTCTGAAAGAATCTGCTAAGAAACTGCTGTGTCAGGTCTACTGTAACAGGTCAGTGGTGGATCCAGGGTTTTACAAAGGGGGGGGGGCGCAGTCTAGAAAGTCGACAAGTGAGGTGGGGAGGCAGGAAAGCAAAACACTGGGGAAGGGGGATGTGGAAGGATCACCTTAAGATATTGTATCAGCATGTGTGAAAACATAGCAACATACAGTCATTTGAAAAACATTGGGGGTGGTGGGTCGAGTGAGCATAACGGTTAAGGTTTTCACCTCAGACACTAAGTATTGGGTTTGATTCTGATCTCAGCTTATTAGCTAGCCTTATAATTACCATTCATGACAGTTAGCCTAATATTCTCGAATGATCCAGTGAACCTGGTGTGGTTGTGTTAGTGGAGGTACATAACTCCTATCCAGCACACATCATATTAACAAACATTACCAGTTGTTTCAAGACATACCTAGAGGATATGTTTGGTTGCCCATATGAAGTAGTTCTTTTATATGGCATACCTGACATAAGCATTATGATAACATAGCAAAGAATCCCAGTGAAGGTGATATCACCCCAAGACCCATAGCAAATGTAAGTAATTTAAGTAAACAATGATTTATGTGAAACCAGCAAAGTTAATTTATGTAAATAATTTTGTGTGTGCAAGTGAAGTTCAGTTAGTTAAAGAACATTGCAAGTTAAGGAAATACACATTTTATGAAAAAATTCCTAAAAACAGTCAGTTAAATTATATGTAATGTATAAAACCAAATTTAAGTACTGTAGCATTTCCCAAAGGACAGTAACACAAATCTACTTTGTCTGGCCAGCCTAATATGCAAAGCCATGGAAAGCCTTATTAGGAAACAGCAACCCTCCGAATACTGTTTCCATTTTAGTTTGGATTTGTCAAGGGCAGGTCATGCTTACCAAATCTAATGTACTTTTTTGCAAAGGTCACCAATGCAATATAGGAAAGCAAAATGGTACACATTGCATACCTTGACCTAGCTAAAGCTTTTGACACAATCCCCCACTCAGGCATTGTAGAACAGCTAAATAAACTAGAAATAAACTATGGTCACCTACTGGATTGCAACATGACTCACAGATGAGATGCAAGAAAGCAAAATTGACAAAGTTACCTCCAGAAAGAGATGAGCTACTGGTGGAGTCCCAAGGGTTCTGTGCTGGAGCCTCTCCTGTTTAACATCTACTTTTCTGAAGTAAAAGCCAATACCAAAGTGCTCTGAATGACTAAGTTTGCACATGACTACAAGTTAGGAGCAGTCACTGAACCCCAAATTACACAGCCATCCTACTGGACGGTTTGTCCCAAACAATTGGTGCCACAATCATGGACCAAAATGAAATGCCAGTAAATGCATTATTGTATCCTTTGGAAGTCATCTACCTCAGGAAAACAACTATGATGACAATAAGACCTTAAGAATAGACTTGTTTGGGTTTTCTGAACTTATCTGGACAGTGACCTAAATTTTGACCAGTATGTCTACTTATGTAAGAAAGTGCTTCTATATTAAACAGCTTAAAGAAATGGGTTATGTCTAGATCTAGGATGTCACTGCCCTCCTTTACTCATCACTCCTTAGGCCAGTCATTGAGCATAATGCCCCCTTTGGCCTGTATCTGTCCAGACACATGCAACTGGAATGCCCACAAAGAAGCCTTACTAAAAGGATACTAGGGCTAAACAATATGTCCTACACAGACTAAAGTCTGCCATTTGCTTTCTTCCACTGACTGCCTCCCATAGCTCTCAACCCCTCATCTCCAAAATATAGAACATAATGTGACAATATGGAGCAAGAGGCAAACATTTACTAACAGCCTCATCTAGGATGCTCATAGCATAAGTATGAGAAAACAGTTATTTTATTTAACAGTTTTCCTGTTTTAACATGATTCAGTATTGTATACCATGGCAACAGCTAACACTCACAAACTGAAGAACATTCCTCATAATGAGATACAGTCAAGAGCTATGCTGCCTTTCCATCCCCAGACAGACCGCCACTTCTGTGATAACCAAACAGACTGTTTCTACACACATATATAAAATTGTTGGTTTGAACAGCTGCAACATTCAAATACTCATATATAAAATTGTTGGTTTGAACAGCTGCAACATTCAAATACTCCTTGGAAAGCCACTGATTTTAATGTGTTGTCAAATGTAAATAAACCCCCTCTCTACAGTTTGAGTTGGCATTAGACTGACCATATGTACACTAACACAGCCTTTAGAATCCTAAACATGGAAAAAAATGCTTCGCTTAAACAGTGAAAATGCATGCTAACACATATCCACTTATCCCAACATCTTTCTAAGTTTAAAAAAGTGATAATATTTCCCCGATTTCTGGGCCTTTGTTCTCCCATTTTAGATTTTGCATACACAGAAATATTTCAAGTGTGGGCAATAATGCCATTCTAGCCTGCCAATATACCAAAATAGTTCTCATAAGTTACAGCCTGTTCTTAAAAATATCTAAACTAGTACTTGCTTTAATGTAATATGGTAATCTCTTCCATGCATCAGTTCCTCTCTTAGAGAAGCAATTAGTACATTTTTCATTCCTATAGAATCTTCTAAATAGGTTGTCTGATGTTTCGCTACTACTTTTTGATAATCCTAAATATTCCCAGAGGTAGTCTTTAAATGCCTTATATACCTGAATAAGATCAGTTCTTGAATATCTGAGACCATGTTAAGATATTTTAGTCTTTCACAGTAACTTAAATTTTCACTTCCATTGATGCTCGTGGTATATTTTCGCTGGGGTCTTTACAGTTCACTCACGATTTTCTTATATGGTTTCCATATAGTTATTCCATACTCAAGTTTGGGTCTAATGTAACTAAAAAACAATTACTTCATTTCCAATTTCCTAGACTTTCTAAGCATTTTTATACTATTGTTGTATAGCCATCACTAACCAGCTGGTTGATATGATTAGAAAAACAAACCTGGAATCCATTTACCATACCATATATACTCTAGTCCTAGGTTCTGCCAAAAACCCAACTTACCATGCTCTCTCCAGGCTATTCAAGTCTCCAGTACAGGGCAGACTGCAGAAGATAACTCACCACCTACCCAACTCCCAAAAAACAAGACAAACCAGCTGGTTACGAACCATTCAATTGTTCCCCTTCCAGCTAGTGCTGCTACTAAACTCTTTTCACAGGTATGAAGTCAAATCACAAAGTCTGTACCAATGGAACTTTTAAAAGGTGCTGCATCATTTGGTAAAGTCCTATTACTGACAGTCTGCTTACCTAAATATGCAACTGGTGGGTTCAAAACAAAACTGGACACAGCAATGCCAGATGTATCAGAATTAATCTATAAAAGTGTCCCAAGCACCATGATTTGAACACATTACCAGTCAGTATAAATATCTGAAAATGACCAGTTCCAAATAATGAACCAGACAAAATGCTTCCAGTTTTCCAGGATAGCTATATGTATTGACACCTTGCACTTTGTTTTTCTAAGGCTATAATACTAGAGTGTTCTACTAGACAGGAAACTTTGTACACTGCCACAGAAGGGAAACTACTTTTGATTCCAATGTACCATTCAAGGTTTAAAAACTGAACAGTGCAAACTCTGTCTACATTACCCACTACACTTAAAACAGCAGACAAGTTATGGAACATTTGCAAAGAATGGTGCATACATTTTCCAGTCTCATTAAAAAACTAGGCAACTTTTCCAAAATCTGTCATCTGCTGAGGTAATTATTCTTACATCACTCAGGAGTGATACACAGGCTTTTCTCCCCGGGCCTCCGCTGAAAAAGGGCTGCCAGTCCAGACGGACTTTCCTGGTTATCAAATGTAAAATAAAATAAATAAATAAAATATGTCACACTTGTTTTGCCAAGACAGGATTCATCCCGATGCCACTGTAATGGGGACAACAATGGTAAGATGGCCTGGCTTCTTGACATCATGCCTGGACTATAACAGAACTCACAGAGAAGACACTCTTAAGTACTAATAGAAAAAAAAGTAGAGAAAAAAGGTGTAGAGAAGGCATATGCCTGATATCCCAGTCCATCCTCAGAGGTTCCACTACACTCATATCCCCTCAGCCTTTAAATTATTTGGCTACTTAACAGAACATTTCCCTACCAATGCTGTCATTACTCTTACCGTCAGTATTTGTATCCATGCTCTAATACTTACTTGCTTCTTCCAAAAATAAGTCTGCAGTAACAGACAATCCACCCTTTGGATTCCCCCTTCCCACAACATAAAAAGTAAATGGCTTCCTGTTTTAAGTACATTACCTAAAATGATCTAAAAACTATCCACTTACTTTAAAAACTAGCCTAACTCTTCTTTTCCTCTTACACATTTACAAAGAAATGGAGATATTGAAGCAAACCGTGGTCTGGTTCATCCTGTCTTGTTCAATACTATTCATAATCCACTTCACTAAGGCATTTCCAACAAGCATGCTAACTGCTAGAATATTCTGAATAATTTGGATACTGAAGCTTGGGTTGCTCACTATAATCCAGGTATATTTTTCCTAGTTGAAATCTGACCACAGGATAGCATCTGTCATCAGCATTCCTTAACCCAGTACATTCTGAGGATAGATGTAATTGACAGGACCAAATGCAATGCTTTTAATAAAAAAAGAATCCTGATGTGCACACCTTAGCTGATTCCTCCTTAGACATTCCTAGTCATCTAATGGTTATAGACATAATAGCTACCTCAGCCAATACCCACATGAACATACTAGCCTACATCCTCCACTATAACCAACTTTAACTAGCTCTTAGATCCCCTTAGCCCATAGAACCACAAATATAACTTGGTATCGTTTGGTGACTTAAATCTTGACTGACAAGATCCTCTAAGCCAAAGGCTTGAACATTCTAGTAATGACCATAGCATCTCTCAGCACATCACAACTCTTACTCAGTCTAATACATCTAATTAATTTCTGTAGTACTTAAGAGTGTCTGTGAGTTCTGTTATTAATAGAAGGTTAACAGTTCAGTGAACACCTGTGCCTAGCAAAACACACACAAACACACAAAGTGTAATACTCGCAGCGATAATCCACACACTCTTACCTGATCAAGTCCAACTAACAACTACATTTCCCGCTCGCAGCGATACCTAAAACTATATTACTTCATTTTTATACTCGATTAACATCAAAACAAGAATCATTGTAATTAAATAAAAACTGCAAATTAATACAGCTAAAAGCAAATGACAAAAGTATTTATTCTGAATGCTATTCCACTGCCATGGACTGAACCATCACACTGAGCTAATTTCAAACATTGTGTTCACTGAACAACTTGAAATGAATATTTTATTTTCTTAATTAATATATCCATTTTTCTGTGTCTATACATTTGTATTACTGATTTACAACCTGTTAAAACAACATGTCATCAGCAGAATCATTATTTCAGATCATACTGAAATAAGGAATGGCTGCAAGAAAGCATAAGCATATTTGTAGGCTTCGCTCTGCTACATGAATTTAATTTTAGACCTTTTAAATAAAATTAAGTTATTTCTGATTTAAAGTCTCATGACACTTTCACCTTAAGTGCTACATCTCATCTCTGATATGTTATCCACCATTGGTTTTTCAGTAGCTTACTACACATTTTAATGCACTAATAACATCTCCATTTAAAAAGTCTGCAAGCATAACATTCATCAAAGTATAATACATTATTTTGATTTCTCTTATAATAGTTTATCCTGTTACTGTTTGCGCAGTCATGACAAGAACTGGGTTTCATTTTTTATTTGGCCAAAAGTAATTATTATATAGTCCATAGCTATAAGAGGAGAATTATTTCCACACCTAAAGCTTCAAATCTTTACTGACTACATGACCCTGTTCAGTTCTCAGCTGGAGTGCGGGGAGTGCCTTCTGTGTGGAGTCTGCATGTCCTCCCCATGGTCAAGTTGCATTCTGAAAAACATGCATGAATGGGTGTGCCTTCGTTGAAGGTTAGGTGTCGAGCTGGCACATATAATCAGCAGGGGGTGTGGGAGGTGCAGGAGAAACAACAGCTTTCTTTTCTTTTTTTTCCCCATAGGCTGCTGATCGACAAGTTGTGCTCAATCAGTTGACTTTCAATGTATTGACTTTCAGTATAGATGGATATACATGCATTTATTTGTATAGCATATTACTTGTATTTGCTATTTAGAAAGCTAGAATCTTTTCTTTTTAGAGTGGTCACTGCTGAAATGCATCTAGTTGTATCAGCTAACATAACTGGTTAATGAATAAAAATGTTTTCCTGCAAACAGAATGTGCTTGACAGCTACAGACTCATGTGTGAAAGCTCCAGTCAAAGATGAATGTTAACTTAAGATATGTGAAACAAGATTTTTGATACCTGAGTCCATAGCCTAATTGCAGCCTCAGGATATTGCTCTGTTGTGTAACAGTACAATTGCAAATATACATCCTATGGCACATGCTTGTTTATTTTGCTAAACACTACATGTAGAGAAGAAATCTCATGACACGTTAAAGCTTAGTGTAGTATAAACAAAGAAGGGTTGCACATGGAGATGAACTAAAAATGCGACAACTCAGATAGATCAGTATGTTTAGCTTTATGGGTCATACATTTCTGAAAGTATAATAAAACGGTGAGGCAGGCAGTACATTAATAAATCCAGTTAAATAGTATGGACATACTGTTATTTTTTCTTTGTTGTACCAGATCAAGATCACCCCCTACAGTATTTTTGCATTGATAAGCTATAAATTTAAGTATGACGTAATTACTCAGATCCGTAATGAGGATTGCCAGCATGAAGCCCTGATAAAAGATTACTTGAGCTTAATTAAAATAATAAGAAAGTAGGACTGGATTAGCAGACAAACATAATAATAATTGTCAGCAGTGAGCTGTATGCAGCAACAAATGGGTGACTGTTATACATTTGTATGGGTGAAGGCATTTAAAGAGCTGTACGCTGAGAGCTATAAAAATATCTTTAAAGTGACATGAAGGTGGTGATTGTCTGGGGTGAACTACTGGAACTGAAAAGTATTTACAAGTAGAATATTGGAGAGGCACGATATCCAACAATGAACGATAATAAAACTCATATGAGCACTAACACACACGACTGGAAAATAAAAACAAAAATCACCCTAACAGCATATACAGCGGAAATTCAGTAAACATTATTAATATAAATATAACAAACTTAGCTCTTTCTCCATATATCATTACACAGACAACTTCAGAGTTAAAAAACACAAAACCTTATTCAGCATATATACACACACTTGTTCACATGATCATATAATTAATTATGCTAATATTAAATCAGCATACAACTTTTTCACCAAAATGGTAACATAAATTCAATTAAAAATTATCATATAGCCAACAAGAAAAGTAAAGTAGTCTAAAAACAAACACATAGCACATTAAAACATTAAAGCCTCTCCCAAATAACAAGTTTCTTTATTTTTATTTCCATGGCTTCTTTCTTAACTTCATAGCCCTTTGTTTTAACATCCCTGATACTGAAATATTGTCATTAATTCCTGGCTGTTCCTTGGCGTTAATCATCATTTGCCAAAAGGTCTCTGTTATGTCCACTAAACCTTCACATCTCCCCCAAAATCACTTACGTTTACCTTATCAATGACAAAAAACAAAAATCTATTAAAGTTAGGACAGCTAACACTATATAAATTTAAGACACTACTTGCTTTCCTTTTTTTTATATCCCTATTTGTTACAAGCAATTAAATAGACTTACAGAATTTAGAGATTTCATGTCACAAAGCATAATCCACACACACTCTCTTACCTGATCAAGTGATTCAAGTCCAACTACATTTCGGAATTCCCGCTCGCAGCGATAATCCATATGATTTGCGACTGTCATTTTCTTCCACTCGCTCGCTCATTACTGCACATTTCCCGCTCGCAGCCAGCCGGACATACCATGAGCTCACTTCCACATGGCTGGTGTCCTCCTTAAAGGAGCCAACACCAAATATGTACATACTTTTTTTTTTTTTTTTAAAAAAAGCTACTTTATGTTACTGCTTTCCGATGTCCTAGCCAAGCTACAGAATCAGTTTAAAAAGGGGGAGGCACGCGCCCCTGCACCAAAGCCTAAATCCGCCACTGCAGTTACAAATGAGAAACAGTCCTCCTGTGCAGATCATGCAGTAATACTTAACTGAGGATTTCTGAGTTATAGAAAGTGTTGTAATGTCAAAAATAATAAAGCTGACTACCACAAACTGTTGTCTTTCATTTGTCTTGTATGTGAAAAGTAAAATTGTGTAGCTGCTGCAGCATGCAGTAACTGAGGTGAAGTGATGTAGCACTGTTCGTCTGCATAGTTCAGAATGTGGATCTGAAATAACTGACAAAACACAAAAGTAAATATTTTCTTCAGTAATGTGTTGTACTGTGTTCCTGCCAACATTGCCTTGTGTTAACCTTTGCATTTGAGTGTTATGTAGTCCTGAATGTACAGGAAAATGTGAGACACTAAGAGGTGTAGACTGCAAAAGTAGTGTATGTTGACTTGATTCTAAATTGTTCTGTTTTATTAAAATGTCCAAATGTCTAGTTTTAATAATCTGTTCATACTGTGTAAACAGTAACATCAACAGTTTATTGTTCTTATTTTTGTTGTAGTTATTATGGAAACCAAATAAAAAGACATTTGTTAAAAAAGTAGTGTGTAGAAAATTATGTACTAAACAGAAATAACTCAAATAACAGACACCACTTTCCCAGTAGTTCAGTTTGATAAGGACTAAAATCTCTAATTCCCTTTTGCACACATACACAGACCAGGGTTTGAATCCAAGGACTGCTACTAACATGTCTATTAGTAGAAACACTAATCTATTGTGAACAGATATTTTCCCCACTGGTAAAGAAATATTTGCAGAAGCAGTATGATGGGTATATGTATGAAATGTGTACAAATGATCTGTTGAGCAGCCCCAGTCCTACAAATAGAAGCAGGCTAGCCATCTACACTATGCAGTATGGCCAGTACAAGCCAAGTGTCACGCTGTCATGGATAGTTTCCCCTGTTGCCAAGAAAGCTGCACCCAGATAAAGTACAGTTGTGTACACTTACAATAAATGTAGATGTTCGAGTGTATTCACTGTTGCAGCCATTACATTTGGGTTATCTGCCTGCAGGTAGCCCTCAGTCAGCCTGATCAACAAAGTCTTGGGTCCTGCATCGGTTGGTGTCCCTTCTTCCATGACATCAGGTTATCAGGGGTATAAAACACGCAGCAGACGCCATTACATCAGTTTTTCTTGTGCAGATGTCAGGTGCCCCCCAATGGGAAGCAATTAAATATAAAAAGTACAAAGATATACCTCAAACAAAAAAGCAAATACACCAAAAAGGCTTTTAAGCATAGTAAAAGAAAGTAGAGGTATAGCCAAAAGAAGTTAGGGGGCTGGAGGGTAACCAGGACTGCAACAGTGAATACACTCGAACATCTACATTTATGGTAAATGTACACAACTGTACTATGTTCTTCATGTTTCACTGTTGCAGTCATTACATTTGGGTAGATTCCCAAAGCTATGGTTGGGAGGAGGAATTTAGATAGCATTAAGGCCAGCTATAAGGCCCTGCAAGATTGCAGTGGCAAAGCCAGCTCTGGATTTAGAGAAAATTGACAAATGATAATGCTTGGTGAAAGTATGTGCAGAACTCCAGGTAGCAGCTTCTAGGATGTCCCTGGTAGGGACGCCTCTGAGAAAGGCTGTAGAGGTAGATGCAGCCCTGGTGGAGTGAGGTCTGATCCCCTGGGGAATAGGTTTTCCATGGTGCTTATAGCATAAATGAATGCAATGGCTTATCCATTTAGAAATGGTTTGCTTTGAAATAGCCTTCCCCTCTGCCCCTGCAGCAAATGCCACCAGCAGTTGTTCAGATTTCCTTTGAGGTTTAGTCCTGTCCAAGTAGAATCTAAGTTGTCTGTGCACATCTAAGGAAAGCAATATCCGTTCCCCTTTATTCTGTGGATTGGGAGAGAAGGTTAGCAAATGAGTGGACTGATTAAGAGCCACACTGGATACCACCTTGGGCATGAAGGATGGATTGGTTCTGATGGACACCCTGTCCGCATGAAAGATGATGAAAGACTGCACTGCCAAAAGGGCCTGTAATTCAGATACCCTTCTAGCTGAAGTGATTGCTAAAAGGAAAGCTGTTTTCCAAGAAAGAAATTTTAAGTCTGCAGTAGCAGCTGGCTTGAAGGGAGGTAGAGTGAGTTTCTACAAGACAAAGTTAAGGTCCCAGGCTGGGGTTGGAGCTCTCCTGGGTGGTCTCAAATTTTTGGCCCCTCCGAGAAACTGCTTGAGCAGTGGATGAGAGAAGAGATGAGGTTCTGTGTTATAATGATCTGAAATGGCTGTGGCGTGGATTTTAATGGAGGAAAAAGACAGGCCCTTGTGAAACATCTCCGTCAAGTATTGTAAAATCTGAAAATTGGGCGCTGCTGTGCTCATCCCTTGAGATTGGTTCCAGGCACACAATCTTTTCCATTTTTCTGCATAAGATTTTCTAGTACTAGGCCTCCTAGCCTCTAAAATGATATCCATCACAGGTTTGCTGAGGGATGGTAAAGGAGAGATTAAGCAATTAGCCAGGCTGCAAGGTTCAGTGTTCGAAGCTGAGGGTGCAGAATCTGGTTCTCCTGCTGAGACAGCAGGGAAGGAGTCTGAGGCAGGTGCCATGGAGATAACTGTGACACAGTGCGCAGAAGGCAGTATCAGTGTTGGCGCAGCCAGTCTGGAACAATCAAAATCATCCTTGGTTTGTCCTGTTTGATTTTTAGTAATACTTTGGAGAGCAGAGGCAGAGGGGGGAAGGCATAGCTGATAGTTTTTTCCAGCTGAAGGACAGAGCATCCACTTTCCAGGCTTGTTTATGGGGAGTCCTTGTGCAAAATTTGTCCAATTGGTAGTTCTGGGGAGAGGCAAACCTGTCTATATCTGGGCTCCCCCATTTGCTTGTCAACATGTTGAAAAACCTTGGTTCCAGTTTCCACTCGTGTGGGTCCATAAGGTTTCTGCTTAGTCCATCTGCCAGTGTATTTAATTTTCTTGGCAGGAATTGAGCTTGTAGGTGCAACTGGCAGCTCAAGGCTGTGTTCCACAATGCCATGGCTAGTCTGCAGAGGGAGTAAGAATGTGTACCCTCCTGCTTGTTTATGTACCACATAACAGTGGTGTTGTCCTTCTTTACCATTAGTTGTCCTGGAAGAATGTGGTCCTTGAAGGCTGTCAAAGCATTCTGTACAGTTAACATTTCTTTTTGATTGATATGCAGGTGCATTTGACTTGGGTTCCATTTGCCCTGAATGCACTTCCCTGCCAGGTGAGCCCTCCATGCATAGTCTGATGCATCTGTTGTTAGGGTTTGGGCAGCAGGGGGTGGTGTGAAAGGTAGTCCCTTGTTTTGGTGGCAGGCCTCTGCCCACCAAAGGAACTCTAGGCGTAGGCAAGGTATGATAGGAATCATTGTTTCTAGGTCTTGAGAATGTTGACACCATAGGCTTTTTAGATACCACTGCAGTTTCCTCATATGCAGTCTTGCATATGGAATTAGAAGAATGCAGGAGGTCATGAACCCCAAGGCTTGCAGCATTTGTCTTGCAGATAGCAGGGTTTTTGTGGCCACTTGATTGAAGTAGGTTGTCAAATGAATTTGTTTCTCTGGTGTGAGGTAAGCCATCTGGAAAGTTGTATTCAAGCTTGCTCCCAGGAATAGAATTTGTTGACAGGGTACCAGGTGTGATTTATTTTCATTTATGGTGTACCTCAGACAAGTTAGAACCCTTTGTACAAAGGCCAGATGATTCAAAAGTATGTCCTGGCTTTCTGCCTGAATTAGACAATTGTCCAGTTATGGGTATATTTGAATATTTCTTTGCCTGCAAAATGCAATAACTGGAGCTAGTCACTTTGTAAATACCCTGGGCATAGTAGATAAGCCAAAGGGCATTGCAGAGAACTGATAGTGCGTGTATCCTGCTTTGAAGCGTAGGTATCTTCTACAAGATTCCCTGATTTTGATGTGCAGGTATGCTTCTTTTAAATATAGTGTTGCCAGCCAGGCATCTTTGCCTAGCATATTAAGTAATTGGTGAAGAGTCTGCATCTTGAATTTTGGAATCTCCAAAAAGGTTTTTAGAGTAGACAGGTCCAGGATAGGATGCCATGAATTGCCTTTTCTGGGTACCAGGAAAAGTCTCGAGTAGAAACCTTGTCCCTTTTCCTCTTCTGGTACCAGATGAATAGCCCCCATGCTTAACAGGGAAAGTACTTGTTTTTGGGCCTCTGCCCACTGATTTGGGGGTAGGTCTGGCCACCTGCTTGGTGTTGCAACATGTGGAAGTGAAATCTGTATCCCTGGGACACTATATTTAAAATCCATTTGTCCTGGGTAATGAGTTCCCAATTCTTTGCATGAAGAGCAATCTTTCCCCCCAAAGGGGCAGTCAGTTGATAAGTGCTTGGAAATTTTAAAAGGAAGTCACTGAGACAGTTTACCATAGGGGGGAGTCTTATTATTCTAAGATTTGGAAGCGGAGGCCCCCCCACTGCTTAGTTCTGTGTGTCCCCTGGGACTGAAACCTGGGGTTTTTGCTGTGTCTGGGTTTGGCTTGAGAAGACCTGGAAGGGGCTGGAAAGGACCAATTCTTAGAGGGCCAGTGCCTAGTATCTAGGAGGCTGAACTTGAAAAAATCTTTAACAGTTTGCATAGATTTAGCTTTATCGTCCATCTTTTTAAGAACTTCCTCAGCCTTGTTGCCAAACAGGCGGTCCTGATTTAAAGGAACATTCAACAATTTAGCCCTGATTTAAAGGAGCATCCAACAATTTAGCTTTAACATGAGCAGGCAAAGATTGCTCCTTAAGCCAAGTATGCCTTCTGAGCACAGACCCAGTAACAGCAGCCCTGCAAGAAGCCTCTAATGAATCAAAACCACATTGCAAAGTATGTTTTCCAACTTGTTCAGCAGAATGCATTAAATCCTGTAATTCTTTATTTTCCACACAGTCAGGAATCTACATTATTTTCTGTTTAAGCAGTCTAATAACATGTTGCTGATACTTTAACATATGAAACTGTCAGTTTAAAGCCCTAATGGTCAAAGTTGTAGAAGTGTAAACCTTCTTACCCCATCTATCCAGCTCCCTGGAGTCTCTATCAGAAGGGGTAGGATTTTTAGCAGTAGAAGCCTTAATGCCCTTGGGCCCCTGTGAAATAGTCTCTGGATCTGCAATAGGATTTTTAAAAAGGAACTTGTGGGACTCAGGGACCCTGTAGTATCTGTAAGGTTTTCTGGGAGCAGGAGGCAGGGAATCAGGGGCCAAACTAGATTCCAAAAAAGCATCATCAACATTGTCTAGTACAGGAGAAATAGCTAAAGGCCTATGCTGAGGTAGGAGAAGGAAATCCCTAAGCCTCTTTTTTGAATTAGAAAAATCCTGATTTTCCCAGTGGAAATGCTCCCTTAGAGTGTGTAAGGTTTCCCCAAAAGAAAAATCCTCAGTATGGGAAGCAGAGGGAATGGAGTCCTCTGCATCAAATCTTCATAAGTAGATAAGGGCAAATCCAGATCATCAGAAGAATCAGAAAAAACAGAATCCTGATCAGAAGATTCATAATCAACTTCAGTCCTAGGCCTCTTAAAAGGGGGGGGGGGGGTTGGCTACCCCTGATTAGAGTTAATAGATCTTCAGCCATTCTTATAATTTGTTTTTTAGGCATAGAGGACTGAGCATGTGGCCTGGGCATCGGTTTTTTAGGCATGGATCAAGATTTAGGCCTAAGTAAAGATGGAGTAATTGATTTAATATGCAAGTCCATAGGCCTGAATATACCCTCAGAAGCCGGAGCCTGCACAGTGGCTCCAGACCCATCCACGGTAGACACATCTGTGGGTTCCATAGTTGAAGCATCTCGTGGCATACCAGACTCCAAATGGGTCTCAGTAGAGGCCTGCGAATCAGAAGCAGCGGGTATCAGGGGCTGCGAAAGCACCTCACTGAGTACCGGCGAACTGGCGACTGGCTTAGGAGAAGCGTCATCGGCAGTTTTGGACCTCGGCAGCCTATCTCTGTCTTTATCTTTGCGTTTTTTCAGAATCCTGGTAGTCGGATGGCTAACAGACATTTCTGGATAATTAAACTGAGAACCAAAATATTTAGAAGCAAAAATATACCGATGACAGTGCGCTGATTAAATAAAGCACAAAACCGACAGCAAGGTACATCGTGGTCGGGCCTAGGCAAGGAATACAGTACGAATGAAAATCTTTATGAAGTATTTGCTTTCCACAAGTAATGCAATTATTAACTTTAACTGACATCGGTAAGGAGCAAGAAAAAGTTTCCCCAATGGGGTACTTAGCTTTAGTTGAAGACTTAGGTTCTGAAACTTGAAAAACAGAAGTTATGTTCTTACCATAACGTTCCATGTGGAGTGTTCATCTCGCCTTTGTTCTTACACACAGGTTCGGAGCCGATCCTCGGCTCTGAGTCGGCCGCATAGCAAAGCTTTGCATCTTAGAGAAGCTCGAGACCAGGCTATATCCCACAATCCTCCCTGCCATTACTCAGATCTAGTTTGCAAGCAAACCAGACCAACCATAAACCTCAGGTGCTAAGGCTACTCACAGCCACAAAAAATCAGAGACACTATCTCACTGACAAATTAACTAAAGGGTAGTGAAATATACCCCATGAGGTAAGAGACAATATACCCGGAAGAGGTTAAGACATGTGGACCAGACTCTAGTCGTACTTGTTCTTCCAAACACGTGAGGGAGGGAAGGGAGGGAATGTAAGAACAAAGGCAAGATGAACACTCCACATGGAACGTTATGGTAAGAACATAACTTCTTTATGTGAGAGTGTTCAATCTCGCCGTTTGTTCTTACACACGGGTAGCGTCCCTAGCTCCGTCACCCCGAGTGACTCATGGAAGAACGTTCCTAAGCACAGTGGAACCAAAAGATGTCCTGTCTTTGGAGGCTTTGTCAGCTCTATAATGAGTGATAAAAGTATGTGGTTTAGACCACGTGGCTGCTGCACAAATCGTGTCCAAAGGCAGGCGAGCTGCATGAGCCAAGGAAGTGGAAATGGATCTAGTAGAATGGCCCTTAGGTTTGGTGGGCAAGGCCTGATTCGACTTAGAATATACAAAAGCTATACAATCAGTAAGCCATTTGGAAAGTGTACATTTTGTAACTGCCATGCCCTTTTTATTGTCTGCAAATGCGACAAAAAGTTGATCTGTTTTTCTGTAATCTTTAGTCCTGTCCAAATAAAATCTTAGCTGTCTGTGGACATCTAACTTGTGCAGCATATATTCCAACTTGCTGGTATGGTTTTTGAAAAAGGTAGGGAGTTCAATGGACTGATTAATATTTATGACAGAACATACCTTAGGAAGGAAAGACGGGTTTGTTCATAAGGAAACTCTATCTGGGTGGAAAATTAAGTAAGGTGGTTTGACTGATAGTGCTTGCAGCTCTGAAACTCTTCGAGCTGAAGTAACCGCTACGAGAAAAAGTGTCTTCCACGACAAAAAGGCAAAAAGAGGCTGGTTCGAAGGGTGGCAACATTAGTTGCGACAATAACAAATTTAAATTCCATGGGAATAAAGGGTCTCTGACAGGCGGACGTAGATGGAAGGAACCTTTCATAAAAGCCTTACAAAGCCTGTGGGACATAATAGAAGAACCGTCCTCACCAACATGGAAGTTGGATATGGCCGCCAACTGTACTCTTAGTGTGGAAGTAGAGGCTCCTTTGTGAAAAAGGATGGATAGAAATTCTAGAACTTTATGTAAAGGAGCTACCAGGGGGTCCAAGTGTTGGTTAGATGCCCAGTACACAAAGCGTTTCCATTTACTCCTGTAGAGTTTTGTAGTGGAAGCCTTATGAGAGGCAACCAAAATGCTTTGAACTGCCGGAGAAAGTAGATCAGACCTGGCTAGGCAGGGAAGTGGAGCAGCCAAGCTGCTAGTTTGAGGGATAGAAGAGATGGGTGAGGAACTCCCGACGAATGTGTCAGTAGATCTGGTACTGGGTCCAGGATCCACGGTTCCTCTGTTTGATGGGCTCGAAGAAAGGGGAACCATATTTGTCGAGGCCAGAATGGGGCTATGAGTATAATTGTCCTTTCCAGGTTCCTGGCTTTCTGAAGAAATTTGGGAATCAAGGGGATAGGTGGAAATGCATATAGGAGACCCGGGGCCAATTGTGTATCAGTGCATCCCTGGGGACATCCCCTGGAGGGGGTAGAAGGGCAAAATAGCTTCTGCATTTGGTATTCATCGGGGAGGCAAATAGATCGCAGCAAGGCTGGCCCCATCTGTGGAAAATTCTTTCCGCCACCTGTAGCTTGAGGGACCACTCTAGAGGTAACAGGATGGCTCTGCTCAACCTGTCCGCAATGACGTTGGATGACCCCGGGATGTGCGTTGCTATCAGAAAGCGACCCATGGACTCTGCCCATTGCCAAATTCTCATGGCCTCTCTGCATAATGGGTAAGATCTGGTTCCCCCTTGTTTGTTTATGTACCAGACTACAGACATGTCTGTCTGAACTGCTACTGTTCCTAGAGGTAGGAGGGTTTGAGAGTGTTGCAACACCAAGAACATCGCCCTAATTTCCAGAACATTTATGTGAAGGTTGTACTCCATGTTGGACCATTCCCCTTGGACTGTTCTTCCCTGAAATAGTCCCCCCCACCCTATCAGGGAAGCGTCCGTGGTTATCATGGCCGTCGGATTCGGTAGAACAAATGGACGACCCATAGTGAGATCCTGACTGTACACCCACCATGAGAGGTCTCGCTTGCAAGAATCTGTTATCAGAATCTCGTGCGTTAGGGGTAACTGCTGGAACGACCACTGCGTGAACAGCAGCCATTGGTGGAGCCTCATGTGCAATCTCCCCATAGGAACTGCAATCAGGGATGCTGTCATGAGTCCCAAAACCTTCAACACTAGTTTGGCCGGGGCTTTCTTGCTTTGCAGTAGAAGAAGAACCTGTTCCTTGAGGGATGAAGCCCTTATTGGAGGGAGCTTTACCAGTGTTAAGCGCGTATCTAGGTCTGCTCCGATGAATGAAATATGCTGTGAGGACAGTAAGGCAGATTTTTCGAAGTTTATGGAAATCCCTAGGTGGGAACAAAGGTTGACTGTATAGTCTCTGGCTTGTATGAGGCGATGCTCAGTGGTGGCGGTGAGGAGCCAGTCGTCCAGATAGGGAAACACCCGGAATCCTAGACATCTCAAGTGAGACACTACCACTGTCATGCATTTGGTGAATACCCTGAGGGCTGAGGTGAGCCCAAAGGGCAGGGCTTGAAATTGAAAGTGACTGGCTCCCAGCCGGAAGCGCAGGTGATCTCTGGATGGTCTGGCCATCTTGATGTGGTAGTACGCATCCTTGAGATCTATTGAGCACATCCAGTTGTCCTTCTGTAAAAATGGAAGGATTGATTGAAGCGTGACCATCCGGAACTTTTCCTTCTTCACGAAGGTATTGAGATTGCTGAGATCCAAAATGGGTCTCCAGTCCCCTGTCTTTTTTGGAACTAAAAAGAACCTTGAGTAAGTTCTGGATCCTTTTTGGTCTGCCGGGACTGGCTGAATGACTCTTTTTTCGAGCAGCTTTGAAATTTCTATTGCTGCTGGGCCTCGCAGATGGGGTGGCACATCCGGAAACCTTCTTTGTTGGGGTGGAGTTGACATGAAGGGGATTTTGTATCCTCTGGTTACAATGCTTTTTACCCAGGAGTCTGAGGTGAGAGTTAGCCAGGCCTGTGGGTATAAAGCTAAGCGACCCCCGACTGCCTCCAGAGCAGGACAGTCGGGCCCCCATTCAGGAGTGCTGGAAAGGCTTACCAGGGATAGGATCCCTGTCGCCTTGATTCTGTGGACCCTCTCTGCCGCCGGGGTGACGTCTTCCATTTCTCCCCGCCTCTGGGGGTCACTGTGTGGCCTGGAAAGATCCCTGAGTTTTACAGAACCACATTTTTCCGCCTCGTTGCCCTTTGGGGTACGGTCTAGATGGAGCGGAAAAACGGACTCCGACAGCAGACAGAGTCTTTCCTTCTTGCTCACACCGAGTTAGTGTCTCTTTCACTTTGGGCCCAAAAAGAGTGGCACCATCAAAGGGGGCGTTGGCGAAGGAAGACTTGAAGGCTTCCGCAAATGAGCACAGCCGCATCCAGGATTGTCTTCGTAGAGTAATCGCTGAAGCTGCGGCTCTACTCGATCCTTCAGCCGCATACGAGATGAGCCTCATGGACGAGTTCACTATGGAGGTAAGGGTGTTAAGCTGTGCTGTTACCTTATCTGAAACAGCAGCATCTGTGTTACCCTGGAGGGTATCTCCCAGCTCCTTGATGAGATCCCTCTGTAGACGTGTAAAGTGTGTCAAATAGTTTAGCAAACGCATGGAAAAAGTCGTTGAACTAAAAATGCGCTTCCCATATCTGTCCATAGTCCTACAATCCTTATTAGGAGGATGAACAGAAGAGGAAGACTCAGACATCTCCTTTTTAGTGGCTGCAGCCACCACCATAGAGTCAACCGGGACTCCTTTGGTGAGATAAGTCTTGTCCTGGGGAGCGGTGATAAACTTGCTTGGTTTTCGAGGGACCGGTTCCACTGTGTCTGGTGTCTCCCACGCCCTTCGAGAAATTAAATCCATTAATTCATCGAAGGGCGGAGTAACCCAGGAGGTAGAAGGTTGAGCACCAAAAGCCTTCAGCAACACTGACTCATCCTCAGTGGGGACTAGGGACTGCCAACCACCCCTCTGTTTTAAAATCTCCAAGATGTCCGCAAATGAGACACCCTCAGAGGGGGATTTTGGGGGCCCCTCTGCCTCATCCAAGTCAGTGTCAGATGTTAGAGATTCCTGCGGGGAATCCAAGTGCCTCCTCTTGCACAGTCTTTTCCTCGGAACCTCATCGGAGGGCTTCGGTGAGGCCTCCGAGGAACAGGGGGCACCCTCTGGGGGTGGCTGAGGCAATGGTGCTCTACGCTTTGGATGTGTCATGGGAACAGAAACAGAGAGCGGCTCCTTAGGGGAGGGAGAAGATGCCTCCGATGAAGTGGTTGTCTGTGTAGACAAAACCTTCCTCATAAGGTCAAAAACCCCTGAACCTCGGGTCAAGGACTCCCCCAGTTCTGAAGAACATGGAAGAATCCCAGACACGGGGCCCATGGGCCTCGACCCCGAGGACGGAGCCGAGCCAATCTGCGCCGAGGCCCCGAGAGGGAGAGTCGGCACCGAAAGGTTGGTACGACTCTCGGTCCCGGAACCGAGGAGAGATTGTCGACTCCGCGACTCACCTATAGGTTCCGAAGGAGTCGAGGTCAATGGTGTCAATCGTGCAATGGACGGTTTCGGCACCGAGGGCTCCACTATCATTGGCTCATCCTCTCCCGGCTCCGAAGACTGGATAGGTCTTGAAGGAGGACCTGTTGGAGATAAAGGGAGGCCTTCTAGTTTCGACACCAACTGGGAGGAAACTGCAATCAACTTGGAAAGGGCCGTGTTCTCCATAAGTTCCTGCACGACACGATCCACATCTGTATCGGATAACGGTCTGGAAGATCGGGTTGAAGGGGCCGAAGATGACACCGACCGAAGAATGGAAGGTGGCGGTAGCTCCGACACTGGTTCCAAGACCTGGGGCTCAGTGAAAGATAAACGTTCGACGTTCGGCCCCGAAGTCTGTGGAACCAGCAAATGAACTTTCAAAGATGAACTCGGAGCCGATGACATGGGCTTCGACATCTTCGACCCCTTAGAGGACTTAGAAGCCTGGTCTGACTTGTCCAAAGCCTCCTGGAAAGCAGGCTTAAGAAGTCCCCTATCTATAAGTTTCCTGCGTCTATCTGTCATGACCCTCCCACTGAAGGAATGGCATATAGAGCAATCCTCTTGCAAGTGGAGAGGGCCAAGACAGTAGACGCAGGAAGTGTGGTTGTCAGTGATGGACATTTTCTGCCCACACTGACATCTTTTAAAACCGGATTTGGCTTTATCAGACATAACAGCAGTAAGACACTTCTACTGTGAAAAAGTTTAAACACTAGCTATAAAAATAAGAAAAAATATATATATATATATTGCTATAAGTGATAGAAGAGGTAGGCCCCAAAGGAAACCTATGAAAAAAATGACAGGGCTAACTACAATAACACACACACACACACACTATAGTATGATCAAAAACTAAATTCCCAGTAACTATAAGAACTTTTTAAGTAAAAATATAAAACTATCTTATCTGAACAACAAAATTTTCTCTGGTCTGAGCTCTCTCTCGATGTGATCCATTGCAGTGGCAAACAAGATCTGAGTAATGGCAGGGAGGATTGTGGGATATAGCCTGGTCTCGAGCTTCTCTAAGATGCAAAGCTTTGCTATGTGGCCGACTCGGAGCCGAGGATCGGCTCCGAACCCGTGTGTAAGAACAAACGGCGAGATTGAACACTCACATCGAAAATTTCAGGAGCTGGCCGACCGGCACTTATGAACAGCTTCTGCTTCGGCACCGCGTGGCAAGAAAGACTGATATAATGGCGTTGGCTGCATGTTTATACTCCTGATGACCTGACATCATGGAAGAAGGGACAGCAACCAATGCAGGACCCAAGACTTTGTTAATCAGGCCAACTGAAGGCTACCTGCAGGCAGATAACCCAAATGTAATGACTGCAGCAGTGAAACACGAAGAACATCACAGTACAAGTATGCCAAAAGCACACTTACAGAACAGCAGGACAGGGAACACATTGTTACTTGTACCAGTAAGTATGACAGGTATGAGTCCCTTATATCTATGTACATAGAGTTGTCATACCATGTCCAATACTGCAAGTGCACATATGTACAGGTGTGTATGTGCTGTAGTAGCTGCATGGCCCAGGTAGATGTTAAGGGAGGGCAGAACTTTAGACTATTGAACAGCAGTGTATTGAGAAGTATCAATGAATGCAGTTGTTAATGGAATTATTTTCTCTTCCACCACCACTCATCTGCTTCAATAATTGTACAAAATGTAATATGGGTATGTTGTTACCAAAACTTACTATTGGGACCTTTGTTACATTTTGGTTATCATATTTGAAACTGTGTGCATACTAACATACCTTGTTGAGTAACCATTGTTGGCCTGTTGCCATAAATACAACAGGAATGCTGTTGCAATCCTGACTGCCATTCCATTTCTGCATGTGTTCTGTTTGCCATGCCACTGTTACAATTCCATTGTTCTGGGTCAATTGGAACACCCATGCATGCTGTGTTGACTAATGTTTAAATGTTTTGTTCATGACTAACCAATACACCTTGTTACTTCTCACTCCATAGTACGTTTGGGAAGGCCAATCCCAGTGGATCCACCTCTCCCACCCCCCCTGGCCAAGGCACTGGATCTAGGCATGTCTGGGACCCAACCCAGACCTCCCTCATCTGCTGGTCCTTCACCACCCTCGGGTGGAACCGCTGCAGGGGGCGGGCATAGTGAGGATCTTGTCACTCGGCAAGAGGTCCGTGTCATGGTACACAGTATCTTCCAGTCCGAACTAGATGAATGACTGCACCAGGTGGAGGGCAGACTGGCGCAGCTTGAGGGGCAGCCAGCCCCCAGCACAGCCACCTTTGAGGCCATGAAGGTGTAGTGGTGACTGCCATCAGGTGGGGACATCAGTCCACTACTACCATCTAGTGTGCTCATGGGCATCTGTTTCCCAAACACCCTCCCCGTCCAATGTGTCTCCTCCCCCCTATGTCACACACTGCTCCTGTCTGCTGTCTTGCGTGTCTTGTTTGTCTGCAAATCCAACCTCTCCTACCAAACGTTCCTACCCACACTTACCTACACAACCTCCCCAACATCCCACTCTCACCTTAAAAAAAAAAAGGGCATCTGTCCAAAAAACAAAATTACGTCCCATACATAGCTGTGCATTTTGCCCAGAGACACGGTCCCCTTACTCAATATACCCCACTAATTATCATCATTTTATGTCACCCACATCCCTTCCTGTGGGGTATGAGGCTTTAAATTCCAAATTGCCCACAGTCATATCAGCTGTTGCTGTCGAAGAAAGGCAGAGCTATATTCCTTTCTTACACCCATCCTGCAGATCCCTAGTTGCCTCTCATCTTGTTTTACCCCCTGCTTGCCCCATTTCACCACTTTTCTGTCTCCCTTTTTTTCTTTTTTTAAACTTAGCATGGGTTTAAGTGGACATAAGCGGACCTAAGTGAAGCCAAGCAGATGTAAGTGTCACTTAGCTTCGCTTAGCTTCATGCAAACTCACAACTGCTTAAAAGTACCTTAATCACTCTGTATCCAACAGCTCTTGTTCTGCCCAGCAACAAAATAATCAGCCCTTGCATGTCTTGAACCCAGGACACTGCACACCATAGCCACAGCAATCTACCACTAAGCCATCTGAGCTGTAGATATGTGGGACTTTTTTCAAACATATCATAGTTCATAGTTCATAGTTTAGTACTAAGCTAACTGCCCTTGGGAGCCATTTTAAGCTTAGCCAATTATCCCTTGTGAGACTCAAACCCTGCACTTTGTGTTTGTAAGACAAGCACCTTAGCCATTAAACCATCCTCCCAACCAGAGCCATTCAACAGTAGGGAAAATATTATGTAGAATTAGTCAAGTTTTGTATATATATATATATGTTTACAAATGTATATGTGTATGGAGATGCATATACATATGGACAAATAAATACATAATATATGTAGAGATATACATATGAAATATATGCATTTAGAAATACATGTGTAGATAGAAAAGTAAATCAATACATACAGGTATATCTATGTACATAAAAAAAAAAAAAATATATATATATATATATATATATATATATATATATGGGTCTACTACTAATTACCGATACGACGATTCCCCGACGGAAAACTCCCCGATGCCAGATGACCGACATCACACAAACCCGACAATGCAAAACACCGAACACCATTACACGGAACACCATTACACCGACACACGGAACGTAAACAACACACGACACTACATAGCATACACACTAGCCCTGACCCAAACCCTAACCCTAAGGTCCGACACTATCGCACACTTCACCTACCTGCACCCTAACCCTAACTCACTTAACCCACCCCTAGCCCAAGCTCCGACACTAACGCACATCACCTACCTGCACCCTAACCCTAACTCACTTAACCCGTCCCTAAACTACAGTCCCTCACTAGCACACACTTACCTTACCCGAACCATACCTCCGACACGAACACACACTCACCTTTCCCACAGCCTAACCCGACATCCCACAATCTCGAGCACTTACCTGACCGCTCCTAACTCCGTCACCATCACACACTTACCGCGTCGCGATCGCACATTCCCTTGTCGGTCTTTCCGCTGTCGGCAAATCACCCTGTCGGTACACTTACCTGTCGGTCATCTGGCATCGGTGAGTTTTCCGTCGGGGAATTGTCGTTTCGGGCATTAGTAGTAGACCCATATATATATATATATATATATATATATATATATATAAATGCAATCTGAGGGTCATGCTGCTCCACACTAGAAGTTCAAATCTCAAAAGGTAGTCACTCGAAGAACTCCTTATTCACAAAAGATGCACAAATGTCCACACCGGTAGCCCAACATAATGCATCACAGATACTGCAGATGTAGCTAACATAGGGTAAAACTGCAATTCAAGTCATAGCCTGTTATAGGTTCCCAACCATGTCCCAAGAATCAAACCCTACATTCCTAAATGCCCTGGAGAATATTACTGTCCAACCTTACACTATCATACTGGTTGACCTCAACTACCCCTCCATTAACTGTGAAAGCTACCCATGTATCAATGTACTTGTCCATTGTTGCTTGAAATGCATCCATTCCAATGGCCTGGACCAGCTCTTTTCCACACCCACTACAGGTAGCAAGATAATTGACCTAGTCAGTACTGACATGGGTGACTGCTGCTTTACATCAATAGTCAACTCTGCCATGGTTAGATTTGACCACAATGTCTTCATCTTAGAAATCCACACCCCCCCCGCAAAGGTAACCACCATGAAAAACCTATTCAGAGCTAACTTTGGCCTCCAAAGATCAGAGGTGGCTAACTTCATGGCACCCATGCAAATGGAGACTAGTTGCATGACCTCCAAACACACACCAATGTAGTACGAACACGTACACAAATGCATGGATTCCGCCATACACAATAGAAACAAGATGCTCCCCTCCAGAAAAGGGAAGCCAATCTGGTGGTTCCCTACCCAAAAATCTCTACAACAGAAGGAGGAAACTGATATGGAATAAGGTGAAGTCCCAAGACTGGAAAAAAAACCCTTATCAGCCTCAACAAAAAGATGAGATTCCTCGTGAAATACTCTAAAGCTAGCTGTGAAAACAGAACTGCAGCACACAGTAAAGACATCCACAAGGCCTCCTATGGTTATGTAAAGAATCTCCATGGCAATGCCAACATATGCTCTGAGCTACTGCACAATGTTAACTGCTATACTGAGGCAACAGATATTGCCAATATAATGGCACATAGATTCAGTGGCAACTTCACCCCTCTCACCACCCCCAAAGGACCAGTCACAATACCAGTACACTGCCAGGCACCCAGTAGTACTGCTGCTTTGGTTAACAGACCACTGTCCAAGGCCAAGAATACAGCTTCTATTGGACCTGGCAATATCCCTGGCTGTCTTCTGCATGAACTACAGAGTAAACTGTCACCTCACCGGTGTGCCCTGTTCAATCACAGCCTCATCTCAGGCTTTGTCCCTATTGACTGGTGCACTGCTACAGTTATCCAGACTCCGGGAAGTATCGCACTATTAGCCTGACAAGGCTGTCATGCAACGCTATGGAATGCATTGTCATGGACCTAAGAAACAGGGATATGGGAAACTCCAGACTCAGGATCCCACAGTTTGCTTTTGTGAAGTGTAGATCACGCCTGTTCAATCAACCTGGTTGACTTTATGAGTCAGTTACTAGAGGTATGGATGAAGGCAATGTGGAAATACAGCCTACCTCAATTTGGCCAATCCATTTGATAACATTCCCCACTCAGGGTTCAAGAATAAACTCACTAAGTAACACATCAATCCCTATAACAGTAAGTGCATTGCAAACTGTCTCACAGATAGAACTGACAGTGTGAAAGTAGCTGAGCCCAAGTCAGACTGCTGACCAGTTACGTGTGACGTTCCACAGGGTTTGGTCCTGTGTCCCCTCCTGTTTGGTATCAATGTCTCTGAAGTCCATGCCAACATGAAGGGACTCTGGCTGACAATGTTTGCAGATGATTGCAAGTTGGGAGCTATTAACTACCCAAGTAATGTTGACATCCTACAGAAAGGCCTCACTGAATCCAATAACTGGTGTCAGAGCCATGGCCTGAAGCTCAATGTCAATGAATGTGTTGTCATCCACCTTTGGGATGTCAGGCACTACAGGGATGTTACAGCACCAAAAATCAGACACCAGTGTGAAAGTGCATACCCACAACCAATTCCACCACAGTCACATAGCAGTAGGTCAGGTAAACAATAAAGTATACTGACTGTGTGAAGAAATACATAATAGTTTACCAGTCACACACTACACCTACATATAGTGGTCCAATTCTCAGTGTAGTCTGAATCCTGACCATGGTACAGGACATGTCTCAGTCTGCCGCTACAAAGGCATACGGCCAACAGACCAGTAGAGACTGGAGCAGCATGCACAGTCAGATAAAAAAGGAGCCATAACACTTACATCTAACATCTAACATCAGGGCTGAGCTGTGCTTAGCAGGTGAACACATTGCTTACATGTGAATGATAACCAGTAGTTAGCTCTGTTAAGCATATTTGTGCACTGGGAAGCGTCGGTAAGTGAAGCCTACACAGTTTAAGCACCTATCAGTTTAACCATGTTTTAGCGCCGCTTAGCGCTGCACAGACCTGCGCAATCCCACTTACAACTGCTTAAAAGTGCCTTAATCACTCTGTAACCAGCAGCCCTTCTTCTGGCCAGCAACAAAATAATCAGCCATGCTCAGTCTTGAGCCCGGGATGCTATACCCCATAGTCACAGCAATTTACCACTAGGTCATCTTAGCTGTGAGATGTTAGGATATTTTTTACATGCAGTACAGTCAGTTTACAATTGGAAAGACACACTGTGCAATCAGGAATGATTGCTATATACAAATATATACATGAAAAAACAATATTTACATATATAGAGAGCTAGATATGTGTGGAGATACATATATATGTATAAAAATATACAGATATATTACCAAGAAATACTGATGTGTATGTATATATATTTATATATATATATATATATATATATATGTGTGTGTGTGTGTGTGTGTGTGTGTGTGAATATATATATATATATATATATATATATATATATATATATATATATATATATATATGCATACATGTCTCTAAATGCCCATACAAACATATGCTGCTAATAGACCACCCATAACTGGGGCAGCATGCACAGCTGGATACGAAAGGACCCATGACATTCACACCTGCCCCTCCAAGTCCAAATAATAAGTAAACCGTACGCTGCTATAAAACCATGATAGGCCATACACAATGGCCAGACATATACAGTGACCTCTTAGCAGCACAACTACAGTGAGTGAAGATAGTAAACAAAAATACAAACAGCCAGTAATTCACACAAGTTCATTTTACTCTGATGTCTTTGACAAAGCCTTCAAGGACACATTACAAGAAATACTTGCCTTAATTAGAAGAAGCAATTAAAACATAAGTGCATTTAAATACACAGCCTTCAATTATACTCCTCAGTCAACCCCCCAGGGGATAAAGTGGCACATTTAAAAACATGCATTTATTCTGTACACAACAATTGTTCTTTTATGACTGTATGACCAAACTGAGAAACAGACTTTTTCCAAAGCAGTACCTTATAACCCACTACACTTAATTACACGTATATACACAGCCTCCAATTACACTACACATTCAACCCCCTAGGGGATAAACTATCACATTTAAGAATTTAAACCGATTCTGTACATAACAATTCTTCTTTCAGGACTACTACCCCCCCCCCCCCATGGTGGGAATTATTGAAATGTACAGCTATAGAACTGTCTTCTTCCTCATCAGTAATATATGCAACATGTTCTAACAGCCTAGTTTTAAAACACTTGTTACTCTTCCCCACATAAAATATGTTACAAGGGCATCTAAGAGCATTCTCCATACACCAGCCTCTTGAATGTACAGAGTCCCACATGTCCACCCTTTCCCCTCAGCAGGAATGACAGAACATAATAATGGTAGACCCTACCTATCAACCTCCTACTGTATGGCATCTGTACCAAGCCTGACATAATGTGGGACTGAGACCTAAAAACATGGCCATACTTAAAATTTTGCTGTTATACACTGAGAAAATTGCTGGTGTTACAGGGTGTATTGTAACATAACTTTTCTGAGGGATATAATGTCTGAAACACAAATAGATATTGGCATGTACTGAATGCAGTCACCAGAGTATGCTACTGATTTGCCAAGGACAACACTTGTCTGGGAAACAGACCAAACATAAGAGGCAAACCTCGAGTCATTATGTGGATAGCCCTACAGTTGAGAGCTATGCAGACACAGAACTTTGTCAGACTGAAACCCATGCAGAAGTAGCATGTTCCGACAAACCCTGTTAAATAAGCAGTATTCAAAACATATAACAGCAATACTCACATCCTGCCCCTAGTTCTTGAATCCTCTCCACCATTTAGTTGGCTTGTCTCCACAGCTCTTGTTCTAAGAGGTATTAGCTCACACACCTCCAGGATTTCTTCCTCACAGGTAAGGGAAAGGGTCAATGCCCACATGGAGCACTCAATTATAGGAGTGTGTTGCCATGACATTGGCTATTGGGATAACTACACAGCTGCTCTGCATGCAATCAGCAACTGGGGAACACCAACTGGTGCTTAGGCCATCCCATGGTTATGAGCATTACCTACAAAAGAAAGATGCCATCTATCCAAACTACCTCTGTCATAGACAGTCCATCAGTGCAAAGCTGACGTAGTGTGAGAAAAAAGAATAAGAAAGGATATATCTATGACATATCCAGAAAAAAAAGGTATGTGAAACAAGTAAGTATGTAATTTAATGCAGTAGGTGGTCTGTAATAATGGAAAATAGGGGTTTGAAAGCATATGCCTCAACAAGACTTGCTGTATTGATGTACTGCTGAACAGCACTGATGGCCATAGCATGTTGCTCTGTCTGTAGTGACTAGGCCTGCTACTGGGATGTTGTACATATCCAGATGTTACCTGTGCATATAACTATGATACACATTTTGTCTTGTAAATATAAGACAACTATACAGAGCATGTGCAGAGTAAAGTACTGCTGCAGATGTGTGTGTTGAACTGCATGTTATATACTGAGATCATACCATTCAACTGTCCAGTGTTTTGTGCACTGACCATATGTGTGCCTCATATTTATAGTTATTTACCCATAGAGTTGTGTCATGTCAGTCAGGTCCTTGCCAAATCTGTGAAGACTGACATTACAACATCCCCCTTAATTGTCTGCTGGCTTTTCCCATTCGGGATTGCCACAGTGGATCATCTGTTGCCATCTCTGCCTGTTCTCTGAATCTTGCTCTCTCACACCAACCACCTACATGTCCTCTCTCACCACATCCAGAAACCTTATCTGAGGCCTTCCTCTCTTCTTCTTACCTGGCAGCTACATCCTTACCATCCTTTTCACAATATACTCAGCACCCCTCCTCAGCACATGTCCAAACTGATGTAATGCTGCCTCTCCAACACTGTCTTATATCCGTCCAACATGGCCTGAGTCTTCATATACACATTGCTAAACCTGTGCACCCATGTCACACCCAGGGCAAAACATAACATCTGTAACTCTGCCATGTGCAGCTCTGACCCTTGCCTTTTTGTCAATGCCACTGTCTCCAACCCATATAACATAGGTGGTCTCACTACCCTCTTGTAGACCTTACATAGCACGTTAACTGGTACTCATTTGTCACATATCACTCCTGACACTCTTCTCCACCCTCTCCATCCTGCCTGTACTCTCTTATATGCCTGTCCTCCATAGTTCTCATTACTCTGAAATGTTTATCCCAATCATTTGTACACATCCCCCTTTGCCAACTGTACTCCATGCATCCTCAACATTCCGCTATCCTCCCTCTCATTCACACACAGATATTCTGTGTTGCTGACATTCATTCCTCTCCTCCCTAGAGCATATGTCCACCTCTCTAGGGTCTCCAAAAGCTGTTGCCTACTCTATATACAGATCACAATGACATTTGCAAACAACATAGTCAACGGGGACTCCCATATGATCTTGTCTGTCAACCTGTCCATCACCACTGGAAATCAGGAAGGGCTCACAGCTGATCCCTGATGTCATCCCACCTCCACCTTAAACACATCTGTTAATCCCAATGCAGACCTCAATGCTGTCACACTACCCTTGTGCATATCCTGTACCACTCTTACATATATCTGTTCTACTCATGACTTCATCATACAATACCACAACTCCTGTCTAGGCACCCTGTCATATGCTTTCTGTATGTCCAGAAAGACACAGAGCAACTCCTGACCTTCTCTGTATTCCACCAGTAACAGTCTCAGACCAAACATCACATTGGTAGTGCCCTTTCCAAGCATGACACCATACTGCTGATCAGTACTCCTCACCTCCATGTGTAATCTAGCTTCCACTACTCTTACCCATAACTTTATGCTGTCACTGGTCAATGTTATCCCTCTGTAGTTATCACAACTCTGCAGATCAACCTCATTCTTAACACCGTACCCAAGCACTTTCTCTCCACTTGTCATGCAACCTCACACTTCCCAAGATATCGGTAAACAGTCTGCCTAACACCCCACTGCCATTTCCCCTAAACAACCTCATGCTTCCACAGGTGTGTAATGTTGAACAACAGGCTTGCCAGTATTCATCATCTTCATAACTATCCTTACATCCTCTTTGTTAACCCATTGCACTTTCTGATTCACCATACCCACATCATCCAGCCGTCTCTGTCTCATTCTCTTCATTCATCAGCCTCTCAAAGTACACTGTCCATGTGCTCAACACACTCTCTTTACTTGTGAGTACATATACCTCATCATCCTTTATCACCCTTATCTGCTGCACATCTTTCCTAGCTCAGTGCATCTGTCCAGCCAATCGGTACAATTATTTTCATGCCTCCATAGTGTCCAACCTGTCGCTGAACTCTTCATATGCCCATCTTCAGCCTTTGCCACCTCTCTCTTTGCCATGCACATCATCTCTTCATACTCCTGCCTACTTTCCTCATCTCTATGACAATCCCACTCCTTCTTCCCCAACCTCTGTCTCTGTATACTGTCTAGTACTTCCTCAATCCACCAACAGGTGTCCTTGTACTGCTTCCTCCCTTCACATCACCCCAAGCACCCATCTAGCTCTGTCCCTTACCAGCTCTGCTGTACTTAACTATCTCTTTGTTAGATTGGCACTGCCACTGCCACCCAGTGCCTGTCTCAACTCTTCACTGAACTCCACCTCACAAGCACACTTTTCCAGTTCACACCATTTGATCCTTGGTGCTGCCCCCACACCCCTCCTCATCTCAATCACCATCTTCTCACATACCAACATTCTCTGCTCCCTAAATACACTTTCCCCTGTCAGCACTTTACAGTTTCCAATCTCCTTCAAACTGGCCCTCCTACATGAGATATATTCCACCTGTGTGCATCTTACTCCACTCTTGTATGTCACCCTATGCTCCTCCCTTGTGTCATAGTGCATATTCACCATAGCCATGTCCATCCTTTTTGCAAGATCCACTACCATCTCACTGTCTCCACACCTTTTAACACCATACATACCTATCAATTCCCCATGCCCTCTGTTCCCTTCACCAACATGCCCACTGACATCTGCTGCACTGACTGGTCTGTCACCCTTGGGTACAGTAATCACCACATCATCCAACTGATGTCACATTTCTCTTTCTCATCCATTGCACAACCAAACGGCATAGCATATGCACTAACAACAGTCATCATTTCACTATCAGCTTACAGCTTCAGAAACATCACTCTATCAGACACTTATGTCATCTTCCAAAAACACTCTTGGCATACTGTTCCTTCAGCAGAAGCCCTACCCCCTTCCACCTCCAGTCCACACCTTGATAACACAATTGTGACCTACCTACCATAAACCTAGCCATAATCCCCTTCGATGTGGTCTCTTGCACACACACAATATGTCAACCATCCCCTGCCCATCATATCAGCTAACCTGGTCCCTATACCACACATACTGCCAACATTAACAATTCTTACCCACAATACCACCCTCCTAGCCTTTCCCCCTCTCTTCCTGCCATATGACTGTTGGACATCCTCCAGGGGATTCCTGTCATTGCAAAGGCTACTGTGCTATTGAATGACTCAAGTATGTTACAGCAATACTGAGACACTTCACTGATTTTGTCCAATTGCACCCATGTATGCATGGCATCCTACAGATGTCCCACTGTAACAGGTTGAGAGGGATGACTGCACAGCAGGATTGTGAATTTAGTGTGTCATACTGACATAGAACAGAGATGTATGTGAGGTATTAGCTATGCACATGTCAGTATGAGTAGGTGTGGGTGTCCACCTCATGAAAACAGACATGGGATGGGATGCAAAATGTCAGTTAAAAACAGCTGCACATGTTGTACACATGTGTAATCTTAGTTACTGTACACCTAAAAGTATGACATGTCTACAGCTATTGGTTGTTGCATTGCCCTGACACAGCTACACAGTACAGTAAGCATGATTATCATTACTAAACTGGAGAGGTGTCCAACTGTATTATGACTTTGTGGCCATGCCCATTACAAACAATGGATTGAATACATACATGGCTGTAAGGACTCAGCAATACCTGCCTCCACCAATGTACAGTAATCCCCTTTGCTGGACAGCAGCATTACACAAACCACAGACTTTGTCCCTATAATGGCTGTACAGGTCAAAGTACGGGGAGGAACCAACCTGGCATCAAGTCAGCCATTGTCTGAATAAGCACATAAGGTCACAGGTGGATTACTGTATTGCCAACTATAATTACAAATTGGAGACATCTACCAGAGACAATCACAATGCCATTTTCCCATATGTCTGCAGTCTCGGAGGCAACATACCAATCCAATCTGTAATGGTGGCCAATCAGATCAAATACACACACAACACTGCTCTAGGCAACCTGATGCAGATAGGGTTAGGGCAAACACCCCCCCATGGCTCAGCATCACTATAGGTGGATATGTACTGCACCCACACCCCTCCCCTCATCACCAATGAGTAGGTACATCTTGCCTACTGAAAAGCAACAAATGTAAGTATCCATGGGGTGTCATATCATCCCTGTCTGCATCCTACATGAACTCTGGCATGTACTCCCAGCTGCATTACACACTGTAGTCATGCCAAGCCGCAGCACCATCCACACACCATCTGCATGGAAGATAGCTCTAATGTCATTCATTTACACAGACCTGAATGAGGAAAGACAGATTATGCAAACAACTTGCCCTCACTGCAGGTAATGTGACTCATCAGGACCAGGAGTGCAATGCAAACTGATACTGTGTTGATAGATTACAGGGGTATGGTGTGGTTGTGAGTGCTGGCTACTGGTATGGTTGTGAGTGTTGGCTACTGGTATTCAAGGTACATGTGCAGGTACTGGACATACTGTTGCCAAATGTATGGGGTCCTGAGATGTGTTTCCCTGGTAGTATCTACCAGGTGCAATGCCACATCACTGGCGGGAGACCTTTTCACCAGCGGAATGCAATCTGGTAATGAAACCCATAATACAGAACCACACAGTACTGTTGGGTCAAAGCCAACAACATCTGTGGGAGATAACCACCCTGTGGGATGTTCCTGTCTACAGGGTAAATTAGGTGGGCCTGCACACACGTTCATATGAGCAGATGCAGCATCATGGCACCAACCTCATATGCCATGCCTGGCAAAGGGCTGCTACCATGGCCAGGGACCCCACAGCTACAGGTGGGAGATCAGCCATGCAGCCCCCAATGACACCAAATGAGGAGCTCCTTGCCAAACTTGGGACACCCATCACAGTACAACACCAGGGTACAAAGCCTCAGTTGCTGGAGGTGGGTGGCACCTACACAATGGACAAGGAGCATGTAGGTAAGGTCCCAGTGGGGATTAGTAGACTACTGTATGAAACATACTTGTATCTGTACAGTATCTACATGCATGTGTCAGGTACAATTGCAGCTGTGGATGGGATTTCTAATGCACAGAATTGCAAATCTATGGTGAAGGACAGCAAATTGTGTAGTATTGGGTGTTTTACTGTAAATGTGCAGACATGCTGCATCCATCCTTTTCCAAGGACACATGTGAGTCTGCTGACAATACCTCTCTCCCAGAACTACATAGGTCACTCTGGTCTGCATATGGGACAGCAGCTTGAAGCTGGCGAATATGGAATTGTTCAGTTGTGCTTTGGCAATATCCCAGGCATGTGGAGGGCATGGAAGTTACCATGCATACAACTATGACTAATAGCCATATTGCTTTATGTGCATGTTCGCTTGTGGTGGGTTTAATTGTATTGCATCACAGTGGTCACCACAGAGGCCTATCTGAAGATAATGTAACATTCTTGTAGCATGCCTCACAACCTGTCAATGGAAGACATCTGGACAGACACCAGCAAAATGTATTGGACAAACTGACTAAGATAGGGACGTGTGAAACTTTACTGCTATACAGTGGATATAAAATGTATACACACATCTGTTAAGATGCCATTTTGTTCTGATATATACTGATTGTGACCACAATATGTCAGTCCACACCTTTCCCAACCTTTAATGAGATCCATGACATGAACAGTTTACTTGTAAAACCAAGCATCTGGACTCATGTATTGCACCTACAAGCCTGGATAAGTGTGAGGGTAGCAGACGTTGTATCAGTATGTTGTTTCAGTCAGGTATGATACCTGATGCTGCCACATGTGTCAGTACACTCACTGTGGCCCATCTGGCAACTATATCACTCTAACATCATTCATGGGGGTGTGCATGACCTAAGACACACCTCCCTGGGCTACATTACAAGAGACATGGTTGAAAACTTAGATTATGTGGTACAGGCAGGTGTGACAGTAGCCCTGAGCAGTATACTGCCATCACCCAGAATTATGTTGTAGTACTATCAACAGATAATTGACTGCAACGTTGGCTTATGTGTTGTGTGTCATTCTCAGGGGATCCAGTATCTCTCTGCTTGGGATAACATGACTGACAGACCTCAATGCCTTGCCAGAAATGTCCTAAATCTGTCAGCCCTGGGTTTCTAGGTACAAGGTAAGTGTCTTGCTACCCCTATAGTGCCTTATTAGTCAGTGTTCCAAATCAAATTACCACTGTAACAGCTAGACAAGTATGCACTCTGAGGGTCATGGTGCTCAACAGTAGACATCTAACTGTCAAGATGCAGTCACTCAAAGCACTGCTCAGAGTAGAGGACATTGACATTTGTGCTGTAACGGAGAGATGGTTCACAGCAGTAGACAGCAGCCCTGCACTAACAGGCTATGACACATTCCACAGTTGTCAGTGCCAAAACATGGACCACACCTCCACAGGTGGTGTTGTCTCCATATCCAATGGATATGCACACCTCCAGACTAGTATCCCAGAGTAATGCATCGGAGGTACGTCAGGTAAAACTGACTTTGGGGAATACTGCAATCCACACCATAGCCTGCTATCTGTCCCTAGCTATGTCCCTAGATTGTCAATGCACATTCTTCAACACCCTGGCATCTATGAAGTTCCAACCCAACACTGACATAGTAGGAGACTTCAACTACCCCTCCATCACCTGGGGAAGGTAGTTAAGCACCAGCACACTGGCCCAATGTTTCATGGAATTTATCAGTTCCAATGCCCTGGACCAGCTCATACTGACCCCAGTAGAGGATGCAACAACCTTGTCCTGTGTTGATTACTTACATATGGGATTTTTGTTCGAACACAGTTGTCAATCCCTACCTGGTCAGATCCAAACATGATGTAATCAACATGGAGCTCAACATCCTCCCCACAGAGGTAACCACCTTGCAAAACCTCTCCAATGCTGACATTGAAGTCAAATAAACAGGGGTGGATGACTTCACTGCACTCATGGCATTGGTAAATAGCTGCATGACTGTCGCATCCTACACATATGCACTGCACAAACATGTACATGGATGCATGGTACTTGCCATAGCCAACAGAACACATACACTGTCTTCCAAACACTGGAAGCCATTGTGATGGTCCCCTACCATTACTAATGTGTACAACAGAAGGAGAACACTGTTGCAGAAAATGGTGGTGTGCCAAGACTGGTGAACCCCATTATTAGCCTCAAACACAACTTGGGATCCCTCATGGAATCACCTACAGGCAGCTATGAAGACAGATTTGCAGTAGACACTGATGACAATCACAAAGTCCTTTGATAGTTACATCAACAACCTCCACAGCAATAACCACAACTGCTGTGAGTTACTGCACAATGCTGATTCCTATCCTGACACAACATATACTGGCCACAGTCTTGCCAACACATTCAGTGCCAGCTTTACCCCTCTCTCCCCCCAAGGGGATGATCACAATGGCAGATGAATGCCAGGCACCCAGCATTACTGCAGGCCAGGTTAGACCTGCATTGTCCACAGGCAAGAACACAGCTTCCATGGGACCCCAACATATCCACGGCTGTGTTCTACATGGCATACAAAGAGACCTGGTACTACATTTGTGTGCCCTGGTCAGTCACAGCATCACCTCAGGCTTTGTCCTTCCAAAATGGCACACTGCTACAGTCAACCCTCTCCATGAAGGGGTAGCATCTACAGACCCTGGGGATTATTGGGGCCTTTACCTGACAAGTCCACTATGCACGGGTATGGGTGCATTATCAGGGACCTGATTGACCAAGATATGGGTGATCTCCTAACTCTGGACTCCACACAGTTTGGCTTTGTGAATGGCAGATCATGCCTTCTCAACTTGGTTGATGTCTTTCAGTGAGTCACCAGGGCTGTGTATGACAGTAAGGCATTGCATACAGCCTACCTCAATCTGGCCAAGGCTTCTGATACCATTGCTCAGTCAGGGATTATTGGTAAGCACAAGACACTATGCATCAACCTCTATATCAGTGGGTGGTTTGCAAATTGGTTCACAGGACACACAATGTGACAGTGGCAAACTCCAAGTCAGAATGGCAAGCAGTCACAAGTGGAGTCCCATAGGGATCTATACTGGATAGTGTCCTGCACAGCATGAACCTCTCAGGAGTCTAGCCCAACACAGAGGAACTCTGGCTGAATGAGTTCACAGAGGACTACAAGCTGGGAGCTATCATGAACTCCACAAGTGATGCAGACATCCTACGGAAAGGCCTCAGTGAGACCAATGAGTGGTGTGGAAACCATGGCCAGACGCTTAACACCAAAAAATGCATCATCATCCCCTTTGGTAAAACACCCAGTTCCCAGTAAGTTCCACATCAATGGGAGCCCAATGAACACTGTAGGCATTATATGAGATCTGGGGACACAGGTTGACAGCAACTCTTCCTTCAAGCACCATATTGCCACTGTGGTCAGGAAGTCCTTCGATATGGCACATTGCATTATCAAGGGTTTTGCATCCAGTAAGACAGAGGTAATGATTTCTGTCTACTATTCCCTCATTAGACCACTCACCAAGTATTATGGCCCATTTGCCATGTACCTCACTAGACACCTGCTACAGCTGGAGAAGCCACAGAAGCACCTCTCAATAGGGTTCCTAGGCATTAAACACACATCCTACACAGACAGACTCAGAAGACCCAAGCTATTCTCTGTGTCATATCACCTAATTAGCAGGTATCTGTGTTTGACTTACAAAGCCATGTCTGAGCCAGCTGCTTTAGAAATGCTACATATAAATCCATCCACACCACACACTGTAGAGACCTCTACCTCAGTACTACAATCACCACAACATGCTGGTGGGACATGTCCCTCACCAAGAGACTGCACATGCCCTGGAATACACTTCCCATACATGTCATGCAGAGCACCTAGCTGACCCTGTTCCAGAGAAATCTTGATGAGAGGATGGGTAATAGACAGTTCAACCCAAGAATCACTGCAGTGGCTATACTTGATACAGGCACTGGGCCATAACATCGGGTGGCACAATGGCAGGGCCCTTCTATGTGCTAGGCTTGTTAAGGCTCCTGGGCCATTACCTACTACACACTTGTGAACCTATAAAGGGAATGACAGCAGGACTGATAAAATAGTGCAGTGGGTATTAAACTTATCAAATTAATTTGACCTACAGACACACACACACACACACACACACACACACACACACACACACACACACACACACACACACACACACACACTTGCTAGATGTGAGAGTAGAACCCCTACCTAACTAGTGATTTGTACCATAGTGCTACACAGTTACTGCACATGCTACAGAGCTTACTGGGCTAAGAGATGGACAAAGGTGCTGATATGGGGAATGACATCAGCAGGACTGATAAAATAGGGCAGTAGGTGGGAAACATATTAAAATACTTCTACTTACAAACATACACAGCCCCCCCCACACACACACACATTTGCCAGATACAAGAGTAGAACCCCTGCCAAACTAGTCATTTGTACTATAGTGTTAAGCATTTATCACATGCACTACTGAGCCTACAGGGCTGAGAGCTGGCCAAGGTTGCTGATAAGGGACTGACATCATCTGGACTGATAAGGTGGGGCACTGTGAAGTGTCGTGGGTGGGAATGGCATAAAACTGTTTCACCTATAAACAAACAAAATCACAACTCCCTCAGTCTTGCACACACAACTGTCACACACACACACACACACACACACACACACACACACACACACACACACACACACACACACACACACACACACACACACACTTCTACATTTGCCAGGACTGAGATTAGAACTCCTACCTAAGTAGATATTTGTACTATTGTGTTATGCAGTTATTGCATGTGCCACAGAGCTTATGGGGCTGAGGCCTGACAGAAGGCACTTCTAAGATGACTGATATCTGCAGGATTGCTAAAGTAGGGAAAGGGGATGTGTACTGGGTTGGAATGGACCCAAAAGCTTTTAGTTGTCACCACACACATTTACATTTGCTAGGACTGAGATTAGAACCCCTACCTAACTAGTTATTTGTACTATTGTGTTATGCAGTTATCGCATGCGCCACAGAGCTTATGGGGCTGGGCCTAACAAAAGTGACTTCTATGGTGACAGACATCTTCAGGACTGCTAAGGTGGGGCAATGGAAAGTGCACTGGGTGGGGGAGGCCTGTTCATTCCTAGATCCTACTGACATTTTTCTAAGTGTATGAGCATGTCCAGTGTGTCCTTCCTACATGTGGGACTCAATTCCAGGGATTGTTGTACTCCAGTCTGGTTTGTTTTGTGCTACAGACATACCTCTCAACCTGTTAGTGCAGGATATCTGGAGATAGCCTATCCAATTGTAAGGACAATGGGCCATACAATGATTGTGACAATTTCTCTCAGTAATGTATGGGTTGCTAGGGTTACAGGGTTTGTTTTAGCAGACATCTGTCATATATGCCATTTGACACTGTCATGTATTGTTTCAGTACCTTGTGACATACCTCCTCAGATCATCACAGTGATTTACCAGAGGAATACAGGATGGATGATGTACACACAATGTTTATGGGCCAAATGCTATGCATTCTTGCACAATCCAGCCTGTTGAGGGATGTGCCTACAAGCAATTGACTGTTGGTGCTGTGGAAATGGTCCAGTACCTTGGTGATATATTACAATGGTGGAATCTCTGTGCATTTATGTTATGGCATGTTCTGATTTCCAGTCCATAGTTGGGTAATATAAGTCAGACAGGATAAGGGTGACAGGCAGACTCCAGATAGATTTGTAGGTGATAGAATATGTGGTGTGTGTGTGTCCTGGGCAGATATGTTTGCCTATAGCTACCTGTACTTTGCATTGGGCTCTCCTCAATGGTTGACTGCACTTGGAGGGTCTTGTGTGTGTCAGACTGCTTGACCAGCCTGGAGGTGTGTGTGTGTCACACATATATGTATGGCCCACCTCATTTTGCTTGAATGGCCACATGTTGGGGTCAAGATGTTGCACAGGATGAGTGATCAGGGAGGGGTGTGTTACTCCCCATGACTGTGGCGCAGGGTTCTGTCGGTGCAGACATGTCACCATTTCCAGGTTAGGCCTGCCTGCAGTGAGTGCATTCCCATGTTTAAACTCCTAGCCCTGCCTGTCGACTGTACAGAGTATCACAGAATGTCCACATCCATGACCCATATATCTTGTTGGCTACCAAAACAAATGTGGTTTTCCAGCAAAAGTGTTTTGCAAGTCACTCAGGGTTGAAGTCAGATATTACTGACAGTTGACATTGCAGTTTCAGACTTTGTACCTATCATTCCATGGTACTACAAATCATTCTATCAACTTTATAACATTATTAGATCAGTATTTCACAGGTATCCTTCTCTTTGGACCTTCATCACCCCATTATTCATGACTTTGTCCTGATTTCTGGCTCCTTGAGGCTGGCAGGTTTGCTCCTAAGAGTTGTCAGCATGGCCTTTCTTTGCATTTTGTGGGCTGTGTTATGTACCCCATGACACTCCCTTAAGGGCACTGTGGGTGAAGCATAGGCATTTGCCAGTGGCTGTAGGCCAGATGTGACAGATGCAGTCCATCTGTAGCAGGGCAGTGCATTCTGATAATCATATGTTCCCAGGCTGCCAGCAGGAGACACCCCTGGGATGGCATCAGTAAGTTGACTGTGTGCACTATTGACAATTGCTTTTATGTTACTATTGTGCCATCATTCTGGGTGACAGCTGGATGTTGCTTAAGTCTAGGAACATGTTATTGCATTTCTATTGGACTATGAGGGTGACACGATTGTACACGATACACATCTGCACAGACTGTGCTGATATTTGCTTAAAATTTTGGTCCCATGTAGCATAGTGGTATGCCCTATCTTTCAGACTACAGGCATAGCATTATCAACCACAGGTCAGATTGTTCTGGCATAGACATTTGTAGTTCAGATTTCTTATCTTTCAGAGCCATACTGCCACTGGCAGACCTGCTGTGATATCACTGTCTAAAGGTCTGTGGGTGGAGATTTAATGGATGTCGCCATGTGGGGGCCTTTGCCAGGGATTTCTGTATGGTTGTCTAGAGCTGATCTGCTGTGTGGGGGTGGTGGTGGGTATGGGACCCCCACTCTGACATCCATGCATGTGTCCTATGACCACCCTCAGATATTTGGGTCACCACATATACTGCAGTGGTATTTATTAACTAGGGTGGTACTGCATGATGTGGGTAGGGCACTACTGGGGATACACATCCTGGTGTCCCACAGAGCTGTCAGTTGTCTGCTGCTATCCCAGTTAGCCACCCCATTCCCTTACAGGCTTGATTAATACCATAGATGTGCTATCAGAAAATTCCACTCCATTAGTTTAATTTATTACAGAGACTGGCTTACCGTCTGCCTGCAGCTGTTGTGAGGGTGGTGCTTGAGGGCTGACTATGTAGAATGCACACAATACACTGCCTATACATGGTCAGGTGTCAGTTGTGTGATGTTTGGCATCCATTTTACTGTGTGTATGAGTCAGACAGAGAAAGATCAGTCCCTGGGGCCCTACAGTGTCAGTGTATGTGCTATGTGTTGCCTCTTTGCCAAGGCCAGGGCATACTGGGCACTCCTCCATCTGCCTACAGGGGCAGGCTCAGGATGTTCCTCCTCCAAGTCCCTCTGTGCCTGTGGAGGCCTTGGCAATGGTGGAGGGCTGTGTGACCCTTCCCCATTTTGTTTCTGCTGCAGTTGTTTCCACAGGATCATATTGTGTAGCATGGCACATACTATGACCATGTCTGCACATGTGGCTGGAGAGTACTGCAAGGCTGCACCAGATATGTCAAGGCAGTGGAACTGTGACTTGAGCATCCCAAACACACACTCTATAATGATCCTGGTTTATGCGTGTGCCTCATTACTGCGTTCTTGTGTGGGTGTGTGTGCATTTCGGATGGGTGTCATCATCCACAGCTCCAGTGCATAGCCAGCATCCCCCAATAAATGGCCATACAGGATGTCCTCCCCGGCAAACCACTGATACAGCTGTGAGGAATGCCAGATATGGGAGTCAAGATAGCTTCCAGGGCAGCCAGCACACACATTCATGATAATGCCCTGGGCATTGCACATGACCTGGCAGTTGGAATGGAACCCCTTTGGTTTATGTAGACCCTACCCTGGTCACCAGGTGGTGCTTTGATGTGGATGTGCATGCAGTCTATGGCACCTAGTACCTCCAGGTAGTCTGCTACAAAGTGGAAGAGACGCATATTGCAGGTCCTCTCCTCATGGGTGGTGGGGAATTTAATGTGCTTCTCAGCATGTGGTCGCATGGCATCCAGGAACTGGTGGAGTATCCTGGATGCAGATGCCTGTGAAACCCCCATGATAACCCCAGTTGGTCTTTGGAAAGTACCTGTAGCTAGTATTCTTAGAGCTGCACATACCTTGGTATCACTGAGATGGGTTCCCCTCTGTTCTGGATGTGAGGCGAGTCCGGCACAGCTCCACAGTTTGCTGCAGTATGTCCTTGTCCACCCTGTAGTGCTCTACTATCTCCAGATCATGTAGCCCCTGGTAGGTTACCCTGGGCCTGAACACTTTTCTCCTCCTCATAAGTCTGGGGTGGTTGTCAGCATTGTCCTCCTCACAATCCTCAGCCTCTTGCACATACTGATGTATGAGGGCGACAGAGGCCCCTAACATTTTGTTAGTTTTGCCAGGTAAAATTTCTCCATCTGTGTACACTGGTGGTGTAGAGTTTGTGGGAAAAATCAGACTGAAAGATGTTTGCATAGTTTATAGTGGTGTGCTGCAGATGCTGCCTGTGTGATTGGCTGAGTATGATACATTCCACCTGCCAGCTTTATTATTCCCAGTGCGCACCACGCAAACCCGTTTAGCTACGTTAAACACGTTTTAGCAGAAATGTCCCTCCATGAATGCGAACATGCTCTTCATTTCATGGTGTAAGACATTACCGAACACGCTCTTCATTTCATGGTGTAAGACATTACAGCCTCAGACACACCCCCTTGCTTAACTGTGCTTAGCTAAGCACAAACCCGGCCAGCAGAGCTCCAATGTGCTTACAGCAAGCATAACACACCCTCTCTTCATGTTAGTTGCTCCTCCTGCCTTTACGATTCTCTTCTAGTACCTATATGGTTAGGTGCAGGTTTTGGACTTAGAATATTTTGTGATTCAGTAGATTTCCCCTCTTTTGCATACCCACTGCCTTAGCCCATAGATACTGCACTGACAAGGAGCCTTTCCCCTTGACAATCACTGTTCCCGGTATTGTTTTGATTATGCATGCCATAGACTATAATGGCAAAATGCAGATTTTCTTTAAACTTCGGTTTTCATATTTTTTTTAATTTTTGGCACTATCGTGTTTGTGGAGCTGTGCTATGCTTAAATGGCTGAGGTTGGCCACAAAATAAAAAAATATATTTTGTATTAAAATTAAACATTTATTCATGTCATTGACCATATATTTGGCCATTGGCATGCCTACAGATGTGAATACATGCTTTTATTTGTGCTGTCATACCTCAGATATCTTTTTTGCAGGAATGTGTTCAGTTAGTAACTGAACACATTTCTGTACTGACACTGTTCCTGCACAGAGAACTGGCTGCTTCCTGAATTGCTATTCACCGCATTACGTGGCTTTTAATAGAAAATTAGTTGATTAGCATGCCACACGGTCTTCCATGCAGGAACAGTGTAGACAGGCTATTCCTGCACAGAGTTTTAGCTTTCATGAATCCCAGGGATTGTCTTTTCCCCTCTTCTTTCACTATTGAAGTCCTTCTAGCAATTAGTATAATTAATCCCCTTTTCTTTTGTCCCTGATATCCTGCTGAATATCCATCCTGAAATCCTTTTTTTTTTTTGTCAAATTCACATGTTCATTTCTTTCAAAATATGTCTTTTGCATCATTTCTGTTTACATTCTACATTTCTTAATATAATTCAATACTCTTTTCTTTTTGTTTATACATGTTAGGCCATTAACAGTCCAACACAATATGGATAGTGTAGCCATTATGATAAAAAGCTGTTGTTCCCACCTATTATGCATGGCAGTTATTTAAATGTGTATTTTCACCTTTTGTGCTACATATGCACACTAATGTTTGGCAGGCTTATCTTTTATACAGTTGTTTCTTCTTATCTCCATATGACCCCATGTCACACTATTCAACAGTTTTTGTTTTAATGTAATCCATCAAACAAAAAAAAAATACATTTTCAAAACAGTACCATCCCATATTAACTTAGAACAAATATACAAAACTATAATCATCTAAAAAAATGAAGTTTAGCCATCCAGACAGGAACAATTGTACCAAACTGACAGATGCACCCACAAGCATTACCTAAGCTAAAATTATGGTTACCAATGCTAAAACACATGCTGAAACCTGTATTCTAACTTACACTGATTGCTGTCAGTGTAACTGAGAACACACTTACTCTTCCCCCTCCCAGATATGGAAAACAACTTGTATGCTTTCAGAACATATTAATTTTTAGCCCTAAGAAAATGTGGACTGGCTATATTTAAATAAAACTAAACTGCACAATGTTCTATTAAATGCATTAAAGTATTAAGGCTGATATCTGTTATTCATTTCCCATAATTTCAAATTATTTTCACTGAACTGCTTGCCATTGTACCTTTAAATTTTGCATTTCCTTCAGCAAAGAATGCCCAGAACTCTCAAGATTAATTGATTGTACCTTGCAGACAGTGCTTCTCTATTTAAAAGTAATCAGCAATGAATCTTCTAAAATTTCACTTAGAAATGAATGTGCAGCTTTCTTCAGCTGCAGACTTCTTGACTCTCACTGAACATTTGCTAATGGAAAAACTAAGCTAATATCTTTACAGATGTAAGAAACTTGCCATTACCAATAGCCTTCATCATTTTGTCTTATTTTTCAAGCCTTCTTCTTTACAAAAAAAATATTCTTTACAGCTTAAGCCAAAGGCATTAATCTAGGCATTCTCCTTTGTAAAAATATAAGAAAACATCTTAATTCTACATCTAATATAATCAGTGCACTTTTATACCACACCCCACCTGAGCAGCCCATGATCACAGCATATTAACATTAAAGTTGTTTTGCCCCGCCTTTCGTCTCGTTATATTGTAAAGCTTATATTTCCTAAAATTAAAAAAAATATATATATATTTGTTAACTTTTATTTCTTTAACACATACAACTGTCACTGAAGAGACTCCGTCCACATTTAAATTACCCCTGACTATATACTACACAAAAGTGTTTTAGTACATATAACATGCAGTGTAGATCATGAAATGTTTTATATGATTACCAATAAGAACAAAAAATAGTTTTACTTAGTTACTTTGGTCTTTTAGAGTGCCTTCTAAACACTAATTGTGAAGTGGGGTATATGCTTTATAGTCTACCCACAAATTTAACAAAGTCAATAACAATCCAGTCTTTCTCAGCCACTTTTTTTTGCAAACACATATTTCACAAATGTGATTGATGTGTTACAGTTTGCCATTTATTCACTAATTTCAGTGTTGCTAGTCATCTTTTTTATTTCCATGTCCCAACATCAGACTCTGGTTCAAGTCCAGGGTACTCTTGATTCTTTTAGTTAACTCCTGTGTTTTTTTTTATTCTGTCTCTCAAGAGTTTTCCTTTGTAACATCTGAAAGGGTTTCACTGGCAAAGTCTCTCTATGAGCTTTATTTCCTGAAGAATGAGAAACTGTCTCCGTCTGTTTGCTGGCTCACGTTTTGTTGGATAAACATTTTTTTTATTTCCTCCTTAGCCTGTTCAGCATCAAAAATGTCTTTGATCATACAGAAAAAATATTCTGAAGACAGCTGGATACAACCTCTCAACATTCCCAGATTGCAGAGGGTAAATTTGCTTATCTTCTACCTGGTGTACAGTGAATAACCATTTTTCACAAACACTCCGCTGTCTTCAATCTTCAGTTTTTAATACTTTTCCCTTCTGCCATGGTTTTGTCAGGATCAACTCTTTCTGCTGGTATAATTGCATCTTTACTAATACATGTCATGGTTGATTTCCCATGGCCAGGTTTGGGGCATACACTCAATGTGTTTCAATTAACAAATTCTGCTGCGGAATTGCAATCCAGTTAGTTGCTTATCTGTGCTTTATTAAAATTATTAAGTCTGTCCATTGTAGTTTCTCTGGTACAGCGAAAGATCTCAAATTCCCTTTGCAAATTCTTTCCAACTCTACAATTTTTTGAATCAGCTCTTCTTGAAAAGTCTCATACTCAGAAAGTCTAATTCATTTCAACCTCTGATTTTTTCAGTTTTATTGGTTCACCTGAATACCTAGTTAATGCTTCTTCTATTTTCCATCCTTTTGTTATTTGAGTTAATACACTTCCTCACTGTTTCATTTATTTTAATCATCTCTGAGTACATTTATTTTTACTCTAAATTACTGGAAGCTATATCCTGCCCTAACGCTGGAGCTTAAATTTGCTGAATAGCTGCAGGATTCTTCACAGCCAGTGTTTTCTTTTCATCCTTTCTGGCTTTCTTTTGGGTTCTCTAAATTTTTTTCTTTGATGGCATCCAGGCAGTGTACATATTGTCCAGTAACTGAATTTTGTTCACACTGATGATATCACTGGCTCTTATTTCTATTTTCTTTTGTCACACTGGGAGAGCTGAAATTAAGCTGTTGATCAGGGTGCAATCATCTTGGAACTGTGGCCAGAATTAGAAATTTTTGAGAGGATCACTGTTATGGTTAATGATAGCATTTGGGTTTAACCCACCTCATATGTCCTCTTTCATGGGCCAAAATTTCATCGGCTATGCTGCACTCTGTATGAAGTCCAGAGCTGGTGTTGCAATGGTATTCCCTTGAGCTTTGGTTGCTTTGCAGAGTATAGAGCCAATATCCCCAGCAGCTTTTTTCAGTTTGTGTGACTTTAAGTGATTCTCATCCTATTTTTATACTTGAGTTGCTCATTCCATCTCATTCATTGACCATTTGTTAGTTTTCCCCATAGGTTTTCAGTTAAAACTTCACTGATCTATTTCTTATTGCTGTGGTAGGCTGAAGTTCAGTAGTTTAATGCAAAGAAAATTTTATGTCTTACCATAATGTTTCATCTGTGTTGTCGATCTTCACTTATCCCTGACTGGGGGGCTTGGAACTGACTTGGCCTTTTATTTCAGCTTGTGCCTCCCAAAATTCTTAAGCTAGGCTCTACCCATAATGCTCCTTTGAAAATTAACTCAGATTGAGTTTGCCTACAATAGTGGCAGACAGACAAGAAGCAACAAATAAGAGACCAAATCTGTGTCCCTATTATGAAGCCAGTCTTTAGGAATATTCGGTCCACTAAGAGTCTTAGGCAGGGGAAGGATGGGGGGAATGTAAAGGACTAGTGAAGGAACACAGAAGGAACATTTTGATAAGACATAACTTCTTTATCTGATGTTGTCAATCTTTACTTAATCCTTGACTGTGGAACAAAGTCCCAAGGCACCTGAATCTTGGGAGGTCTCACGGAAGAATATTCCTGAGCACCATCGAACCGAATGATGCACTTTCCCTAGAGACCTGGTCCAGTTTGTAATATGTGATAAAGGTATGAGGAGATGCCCATGTAGCTGCTGCACAAATGTCATCTAAAAAAGCTCTAGCATGAAAAACTATAGAAACTGCTACAGCTCTATTTGAATGAGCTTTCACAGGATGTGTTGGTTGAAATCCCTTTGAGTGATAAATAAATGTGATACAATTCCTAAGCCATTTAGCTAAGGTAAACTTTGAAACTGGGTTACCTAAAGTAAGTGAAGAAAAGGCAACAAACAATTGATCGGATTTTCAAATATCTTTTATTCTGTGAGGATAAAAACTTAATTGTCTGTGAACATCTAAGTGTAGACAGTAGTCTTCCTTATTGGAGAAATTAGGAGAAAAGACTGGTAGGTGTAAGGTTTGATTGATGTTAGATTCTGAAACTACCTTTCTCAAAAAGGAAGCATTAATCCTGAGAAAATCCCTGTCCTTGTGAAATATTAAATAGGGGGGCTTGCAGGATAAAGCTTGAATCTCTGATACTCTTCTGGCTAAAGTGATAACTAGCAAAAACAAAGTTTTCCAGGTTACAAATTTTAAATCACATGTAGCCGAAGGTTCAAAAGAGAATAAGGTGAGAGACTGTAGGACCAAGGGTAAATTCCATGGAGTGCTGGGTTCTTTAAAGGGAGGCCTTAGCATTAGGGTTCCTTTCAAAAAGACCTTACACAGTTTATCAGACATAAGTGAAGAACCATCAAAACCAATATGGAAGTTAGATATTGCAGCCAGATGCACTCGAATGGTTGAAGCTGAAGAGCCAGACTGATAAAGAAAAGCCAGAAATTCTAAAACTTTATCCATAGGAGCTGCGCAAGGGTGAATATTAATGTCACGTGCCCATCTAGCAAATTTTTCCCATTTATTATGGTACATCTTTCTTGTTGAAGGCTTGTGATTAGCTAAAATGATTTGTTGGACTGGTGAGGTAAGGGAAAAAAGACTGACAATCATGGGAATTGGAGAAGCCATGCAGTGAACTTGAGATGCTGGATATTCGAATGAACTATTCCTTTTGGGTGAGATAACAGATCTGAAGCTGGGTCCAGAATCCAAGGTTTCCAAACTAGGTGAGGCCAAATGAAGAGGAACCAAACTTGTCGAGGCCAGACCAGGGCAATGAGGATTATTGTGTTCTTTGATCTCTTGGCTTTCTTTAGAAACTGACATATCAGTGGAGTCGGGGGAAAGGCATACAGAAGACCGGGGGGGCCAATTGTAGAGAAGAGAGTCTCTGGGTGACTCCCCCCAGAGGGGGGGGGTTTACAACAAAGTAACTGCTGCTCTTGTTGCTCACAGGAGACGCAAACAGGTCATAGCAAGGTTGGCCCCAGTGCTGGAAAATCATTTCCACCACCGCTGGATTAAGAGACCACTTGTGAGGCATCAGAATAGTTCAGCTCAATTTACCCACTGTCATGTTGGAGCTCCTCGGAATGTGCATTGCTGTTAGAAAGTGGTTCGAAGAAATCGCCCATTGCCAAACTCTGACGGCTTCTTGACAAAGTGGATAAGATGTGGTTCCCCCTTGCTCGTTGATGTATCAGACTACTGACATATTGCCCATTTGAATTGCCACTGTTCCCAAGGGGAAGACATCTTGAAATGCTTGCAGTGCTAAAAGCACCACCCTCGTCTCTAGAACACTGATGTGCAAATTGGCCTCCATTTGAGTCTTTCCCAGATAATGCCCCCCATCCTATCTGGGAAGCATTCATGGTTACTATGGATTGGGGCTGTGGAAGGAGGAATGGATGGCCTGAAAGGATCTCATTGGAATGGAGCCACCAAGACAGGCCTTGTTTGCAACAGTTGGTGATCAAGATGTGATGGGACATAGGCTGATTCAGTAATGACCACTGGGAGGCCAGAAGCCATTGGAGAGTCTGCATGTGATATCTGGCCATGGGAATTAGGGCAATAGAGGCTGCCATTGATCCTAGTGCTTCCAGGATGAGTCTTACTGAAACACTTCTGTTCTGAATAATATGGTTTATTTGTGATCTGATCTTTAGCAATCTTTCTAATGGGAGTGATACTATTCATGTGACCATGTTTAACAAAGCTCTAATAAATTCCAGCTGTTCTGTGGGTTCCAGATGTGATTTTTCATAATTTACTGTGATGCCTAAGGCAGTGTAAAGATGAAGAGTGTAATCTCTTGCCCTTATGAGTTGACGCCTGGTGGTAGCAGTAAGGAGCCAGTCGTCAAGATATCAAAAGACTCGAAAACCTAGCAGTCTGTGATGAGCTGCTACTACTGCCATGCATTTGGTAAACACCCTGGGGGCTGTGGTGAGACCCAAGGGCAGCACTCTGAACTGACAATGACTGGCTCCCAGCCGGAAGTGCAGGAATCCATTTTTATGTGGTGATATGCATCCTAAAGGTCTACAAAGCACATCCAATCATCTTTTTTTCAAGAAAGGAAGTATTGACTGTACCGAGACCATCCAGAATTTGGCTTGTTGAACTGACTAGTTGAACTGACTGAGATCCAAAATGTGTCTCCTGTCCCATTTTTTTGAGTACTAAAAAGAATCTTGAGTAAAATCCGTATCCTCTGTGGTCTGGTGGGACTTCTTGGAGAACTTTTGTGTTGAGCAGTTTTTGAATTTCTACAACTGTGGCTTCCCTGTGACTGGGTGGAACATCTGGGAGTCTTTTTTGTGTTTTTGGATTCACTAAAATGGGGATGATATTGTTGTTTGTCTTTCGGCTTTTTCTCAGTAAGGGGTCGCCACAGCGGAACTCCAGTCCACTAATGATTGCCAGTAGATTTTTATGAAACGCCAAGGTGCCAGCTCAACGCCCAACCTTCAACGAAGGCACACCCATTTATGCACGCATGTCTTTAGAGCGCTACCCAACCATGGGGAGGACATGCAGACTCCACACAGAAGGCACTCCCAAGCCAAGCCGAGAACTGAACGGGAGAACCTCTTGCTGTGAGGTAACAACGCTACCGCCGTACCACTGTGGCAGACTGGGGATGATGTAAACTCTGGAAATGATTCCCTGCACCCATTTGTCTGTTATCATTCATAGCCAGGCAAATTGGTGCAGGGATAATTGTCCTCCGATTGCCTCCAGAGGAAGTCAACTGGGCCTCCTTTCAGAAGCGCTGGTAGGAGTTACCAGAGAAAGAATCTCTGGACCCCTGGTTCTGTGGGCCACTTTTGCCTTTAGAATGGCATCTTCCATTGTTACCTTCCCATCTGCCCCGGGAAAAGTCCTTGCCATGTGAGTCTTGGAAAGGCTCTTGGGACTTTTTGAGCCATAGCATCCCACTTCTCTGGTTCCTAAAGTAGGGCCGTTGAGGAGTGGAGAAGTATATGCCCATGGCAGAAAGAGTCTTCCCATCTTTCTCCCATCTGGCTAGTTTGTCTTTCACCTTGGATCTAAACAGGTATGATCCGTCAAATGGAGCATTGAGGAATGAAGATTTAAATGGCTCCACAAAGTCACACAAGCGCATCCAGGTGTGTCTCCTGATGGCTACACCTGAATCCACTGCACTTGTCGTCCCTTCAGCTGTGTGAGCAATAAGCCTCATGGATGAGTTGGAAATTGATTCAAGGGTGGCAAGCTGAGAGGTAACTTTACTTTGGTCCCCTTCAGCTATTGCTCCAGTAAGAGTATCTGAAAGCTCTTTAATCAGATCTCTCTGCAGTCTGGGGAAGTGTGCCATGTAATTCAAAGATCTGACAGCAAAGGTCAATGAAGCGCAAACATGCCTTCCAAGCCAATCCATAGTCCTACACTCCTTGTTGGGAGGCTGGATAGTAGGACTTTCTTCTGCAAGTTCCTTTTTGTAACTGCCGCTATCACCATGGCATCTACTGGGATACCCTGAGCCCAATGTTATTTGTCCTTTTGGGCAGACAAAATCTGGTTAGGTCTCTTGGGGATTGAATAAATGGAGTCAGGAATCTTCCAGGCCCACCCAGCGATAAGTTTAATAAGCTCATCAGCGGGCGGATATTTCCAAGAGGTAGAGGGCTGGGCATGAAAAGCCTCTAGGTATACCAATTCCTCTGAGGAAGGCTGAAGGGAAGTTGAGCCACCTTTCTGTTTCAGGATTTCTAGGATGTCCCCGAAGGAAACATCATGGAGGGGTGACATAGGGGAACCTTCCCCTTCATTAAAATTGGTATCCTCCATGAAAGACTCTTCAGGGCTGTCCAAGTGCTTCCTCTTGCACTTTTCTTTGCAGGTATGTCCTCAATGGGATGGTCCGGGGAAGTATCTGAAAAAGAAACCACCAAGGCAGACCACTCCTGAGGTTTTTGTACCCCCTGTCCCAGGGATGAGACTGGAGGAAGCTCCAGCAGAGGGGATGGAGGTGATTCTTGGCCAGACAGGGATGACAAGGATTGTCTGTCCAGAATGGACAAGGCCTTCTCTATGATCTGAAAGGCCTGTTGCCTATAGAGGAATGGGAGCACAGAACCAAAATAGACTCCTTTGGAACCATGGTCCCACCCCACACCTCCGAATCAGAAGCCTGGTTCAAGCTTATGAATGCAGAGGCACCGAGGGGTATGGACGGCTCTGAAAGAATCAAATCAGAATCAGCAACAAAGCCCAGACCCCGGGAAGTCTCCGGTTCTGACAAACCGGAAGAGCTCAAGGTGATCCTCGGTTCCAGGGAAAAAATTCTAGCCAGCACCGAGGCAGTTGGAGCTGGGAAAGTCGGTGTTAGGGGCTCCAAAGGCTCAGTAGGAGTTGGAGGAGGTATCTGTGACCATGTTGATGAGGGACTGGTTCCAGAGCCAAGCTGGCTGGGAACTGAAGGTGGATGTAATCCCCTTGCTGTCAAGAGCTGGTTGACCTGTCTCATGATGTCCAATTCCAAAAGGCTCTTAGTGGACTGAATGGATGAGGGAGACCTAGGTGGTCTTGTTTCTAGAAACGAGCTGGGTGGCCTATCAGCAAAATGATCCACTGAAGATGAATATGTGGTCCTTGGTAAAAATATAATGGAAGTCTGCTTCAGTACAGCTAAAACCACTGGTACCAAAGCTCCAGATGTCTGTTCTGAAATTTGGGTAGACTTCGAATCATCCATGCTTATCGATGCTATTGACGCTGTTGACACAATAGGTTGTTTACTCAATTCTGAAGGTGGTTCCAAGGAGCTTCTCGGAACTTTTTTGGCTTGGAAGAGGAAGATGAAGAGGAGGACGAGCTGGCTTCAGTTCCTGGTCCAGATATGGCCTCTTCAAAATCACCTTTTAAGAGTCCTTTTAAGATCAATTTGTTTCTCCACTCAGTCAAAGTCCTGGCGGAGAAACCATGACAAACTGCATAATCCTCCTGGAGGTGGACAGTGCCTAGGCAATAAACACATAAAACATGCCCATCCGAATGGGGCATCTTTTCTTTCACACTTTTGGCACATCTTGAAGCCAGAGGTGCCCTTTGATGTCTTATCTGACATGCTATAATAAAAAGGCCTAGCGCAGAAGAGATCAGACACACACAGGGGAAAGGACAGAGAGAGATTTTTTTTTTTTTTTATTATATAGGAAAAGGAGTAAAATTATCAGCAATGGTAATAAGAATTACCGTAAAGGTAAGGAAAGGAAAGGCAGAAGATAGTACCAGTAATGGTAGAAGGGAAAGAAAGGGGAGAAGACACTCACACATGCACTAAAAAAGTAGAGGGAGAGGAGCAGGTAGAAACAGAGAAGAAGTATATAGAAGAAATATGGAAAACAATGAGGAAATATAGAAAAACATGCACTAAATAACTGCCAAAGCTTGAGAGATAGGTCGGATGTGCATAACACCATGAAGCGGCAAATGAGATCTGAGATAATTTACATAGGAGCATTATGGGTAGAGCCTAGCTCGAGAGTTTTGGGAGGTGCGAGCTGAAATAAACTGCCGAGTCAGATTCGAGGCCCAGAACTGAGCCCCGCAGTCAAGTATTAAGTGAAGAATGACAACATCAGATCAGATTGTTTTCTCCCATAATTTTTTTCTTTTCATGAGGATAGTCTCCTGAGAGTACAGTGTCAAGAAAAAAATTATAAAGTGGGGAGATTTAACACAGGAGAATACCTGAAGGCTGCAGCAGACTCAAAGTAAAAAAAGTCCAATTCTACTTCAAATATGAAGAACTTACAACAATACAAACAATTTCCAGAAAAAGCGATGTTCAAATGATTACTGAGACAATAGCCTTAGCTATATGGGTTATATCCTGCTGAGGATATAACAGCCAGACAGCTCCCAAAGCTTCAGGGCATTTTTTTCCCACCAAAATTTCAGGCATCTTGAGCTGAGCTGACAAAAACTCAAGTTTGGGTGCCAAGCCCTTCAGAGCTTTCATATCAACAGAAAGAGGGATGCTGAGCCCTGTAAGGGAAATGTTAGGAACAACAAAAAATAAATGCCCACACCCTGGCATGAAAAACACACCAAAAAGCAAGAGGGATGGAGGGAGCGGCTATTGCAGGAGTGACAATTTGAACATCTACTATTACAGTACGTTTACTTACACAGCTGTACTATGTTCATTATATTGATCACTGCTGCTGTAGCCTTAGCTAAATGGGTAGATTATCCTAGCTTACTACATTTGGAAGGTGGAAGGAGGAGAATCCAGGAGCCCCTAGAGAATGGTCATAGCAAAGCCTGACCTTGATCCAGAGAAGGAGAGAAGAGCTTACAGTTTTTTGTAAAAGTATGTATAGAGGACCAAGTAGCAGCTTCTAGAATATTTCTAAAATACATTTCCAAAAAGCCATAGGCCAAAGCCCTGGTAGAGTAGGCCTCGATCCTGCCTGGAACAGTTATGTTACAGTAATTATAACAAAAGGTAATAATAGCTTTAGACAACCTCTGTTTTGGCACATAGAGTCCCTTCTTCTTACTTTCACAAGAAATGAATAATTGATCTAAAAATCTGAAAGATTTGTTTATGACAAGATGGTAATTGAGTCATCCATTGACATCTAAGGTATCCCCTTTCCCTCATTTTTAGGATTAGAAAAGAGAATGGGGAGATGGGTAGTTTGGGTTAAACTAAGCTAGGATACCACTTTAGGCATAAAAGATGGATTCGTTTTCAAAGAAACTCTATTCCTGTGGTAAATGAGATAGGGTTAACTCACCATAAGAACTTGGAACTCACATACTCTTCTTGCAGTGGTCAGAGCAATCAGTAAAACTGTTTTCATGTTACGAACATCAAATTAGCCAGGTTATCTGCTTTAAATGAAATTAAGTGTTGTCTTCTCTAACACAAAATTAAGATCCCAAGAAGAGGACATCAGTTTACTAGCAGGACTCATGCAAAATCCCTTTCAAAAACACTTTTGACTTTAGATTGCATTGAAAAAGAATCCACAGGCAGACAAGCTGAAATGGCCCATAAATGAACCTTTACAGAGGTATATTAAAGGTTATAGGATAGTGACTCACACAAATATTGTAAAACCGGAGAACTAGCCATGAATGGGAGCTGGTTATGTTGTTGGCACCAACTAGAAAACCATTTCCACTTGCTAATATGCAACTTTATAGTAGCACACCTTCTTGCCTCCATTAAGACCTGCTGCATGTCATCAGTAAAGAGGTGCCTAAAAAGAATTAAGATCCTATCATCCAGGCAGCTAACTGAAGTTGATTGATGTCAGAGTAATCAAACATCCCTGTTGCTGCGTGAGTAGATCCAGTCTGTGAGGAAGCTTGTGGTAACTGTCCTTTGCCATTTCTAAAAGAAGGAAAACTCATAGTTGACTGGACCAGAAGGGTGTCACCACAGTGATCTTGGTGGAATCCTTCTGAATTACCCTCGATATTACTTGAAATGGTGGCAAAAGCATACAGGAGCATTTCTGTCTAAGGAAAAGAAAAGGCATCTGTCTTCCAGGCCTTCTCATACTGAGTCCTGGAACAGAATCTTGCCAGTTGATTGATTAGAGATGAGGCAAGGAGGTCTACTTGAGGAACTCCCCACAAATATATCAAATCTTGGTAAACCACAATGATCTAGTTTTCATTCATGAGGGTCTGCTCTGGTCCTTCTCAACTTGTCTGCCAAACAGTTTTGCTCAGTCAGAATGTAGAATGCCTGTAGAGTGAGTTTGTGATGTGAAGCTGTATCCCAAGCTAACATGGATCCTCTACAAAGGGGATACAGTCTGGATCTCAACACCTGTTGATGTACCGCATGACTGTCATATTGTTTGTAACAACCTGAAGAGGTCCTGGAGACCAAAGATGATTCAGAGAGTGCCTTAATCAGTGCAAGCATCTTTTTAATATTTATGTGCTTGTGTCTGTCCTTGGTGTCACACACACCCTGCAATTCTATCCCTCTTGAAACTGTCCAAGCAAAGTCCAAGGCATCTTCTGTGAGCAAATTCTTTGGAGCAGGGAGGGAAAAGGGGTGACCTGGATTGTAGGAGATCTGTTGCCTCCACCAAATAATTTCTCTTCTGCAAAGCCCAGCACTGGGATTTGAAAAGACAAAAGGTGTTGGTGCTGGGGCCAAAGAGACTTCAGATACCACTGTATCCTTCTCATGTGGAATCTTGCTTGGGGTACCATGAGAATCATAGAAGTCATGAGACCCAAAATCTTGAGGTATTCCCTGACAGTGACCAAAGTTTGAGTGGAAAGCATTAGAAGCAGATCTAGGAGTAGATCTATTTTTTTTTCCAGTGGAAGAAAAAATTCTTCGAACCAAGGTATTGAGTTGACATACCAGGAACACAATCCTGTGTGATGGAGTCAAATAAAAAATTTTGAATGTTTTCTTGGAATACTGCCTTGTTTAAGAGATTCTCACCCAATGGAGAGAATCTTGACACTTTGAAAAACACTCTGCAAAAATAAGCAAGTTGTCTAAATATGGAAAAATGTGACTACCATGTACCCTGCAATGAGCTATAACTGGAGCTGGATACTTTGTGAACACTCCTGGTGCAGTAGATAGTCCAAAGGGTAAGGCAGAGAACTGATAATATGAGCCAAACACACAAAACCTTAAGAAATGTCTGTAGTTGAACAGTGATGTGGTGATAAGCATCTTTTAAGTCTAGTGCTACTAGAAAATGTGAGAGGTGGAAGAAGAAGCAACCGGTTGTGAAGTGACATCATTCTGAATTTGGGCACCATCAAAAACAGGTTTAGGAAAGAAAGATCCATAACTGGTCTCCAAGCATTTTCTTTGTACTAAGAACATTCTTGAATAAAAAACCCTTCTCCACATAGGAAGGAGGAACCAATTCTATCACTCCTTTGGACAGCATGTAATGAAGAACCAGTGGAAACAAAAGAGTCTGATCTGCAGGATTAGGATTGACCCCTTGGAAAGGAGGAAAAAAGTAAAAATCCACAGAAAAATGGTCTTTAGATACTTTACACAAATTTTAAAATGGCAGGGAAAAAGAGCATACCCATTTAAAAAGCAAGATGCAGTCTTGTGACAATCCATTAAAACATAAAACTAGCTTTAAAATAACTTTCCCAAAGAAAAAAGTCATAAACTACAAGCAGTATTTAGAAATGGAAGGTCTTTCTTCAAAGGGAACTTATCTACCCAGCAAAGGAACAGCACCAAGCTGAATGTCGATCCTCAAAAGCCTCATATTCTTCTGTGGCTGTAAAGCTATGATTGGCTTGGCACATAAGCTTGTCTTTTATTCAGCTCAGCTTGAGTTGCCTGGCAGTTTGGGCATGTAGAAAGTGCCCTGAAGCTTTTGAAGCTGGCTGGCTGTTATATTCTTGGCAGGATATAACCCATATAGCTAAGGGTACTGTAGCAGTGATCAATATGGTGAACATATACAGTTGTATAAGTTGCACTTACCCATAACAGTAGATGTTTGCATTCTTCACTGCTGCATTAGCCCTTTGGCTATATGGGTTGTTTCCCTCCTAGGAAATAACTGGACAGCTTCAAAAAGCTCGGTTTCCCCCTACCCTTTCACTGCTGACTGGCTAATCCCATGGAAGAAAAGAAGCAGTCAGAGTGAAGCTTTGTTCGGGCCTTTCTTGCCCATACAAGGATACAGTAGCCTAGCAATCCTGAGATAACCAACCAATAATATCAAACATATAAAGTAGAAACAAGCACAAAACTACTACTTTATATCCCAACTAAAACTAATTATACAAGCAGGGGGATGGAGGGTGGGCACAACTATTGCAGCAGTGAATAATTCAAACATCCATTGTACTGAGTAAGTGCAACTTGCACGGCTGTACTATCTTCATCATTCCCACTAATGCAGTAGCCATTAGGCTATATGGGTTGAATACCAAAGACTATCCATCCTGGGAGGTGAAAGGATATGGATTCAGGAGCCCCCGGAAAATGGTCCTAGCAAAGTTTGACCTGGACCTAGAAAAGAAATTCAGTTTGTAATGCTTTGTAAAAGTATGTACAGAGGACCATGTATCTGCTTCTAGAAAACTTTTAGAGTCCACCCCTTTCCAGTGCCATCCAAGAAGACAAGGCTCTAGTGAAATGTGCCTTGATACTACCTGGAATAGATTTGCCATGGTGGGAATAACAAAAAAAAAATAAAAAAAGCTGAGGACAAACACCTGGAAATTGTCTGTTTAGACACTAGATGTTTCTTTTTTGCTCCTTGTTAAGAAATAAAGAGCTGCTTTTCTGAATTACTTAGTTCTGTCAAGATAGTACCTGAACTGCCTATGCAGATCCAGAGTATGGAGACTCTGTTCTCCTTGTTTTTTAACTTCTGGGTAGAAAACTGGGAGATTGATGGCTTGATTCAAAGTAAACCCTGAAACTACTTTGGGCATGAATGAAGAGTTTGTTCTTAAACAGACCCTATCCATATGTAAAATCTTGCAACTCAGATACTCTTCTTGCAGATGTCAGAACAATGATAAAGTGCAGGTGTGTAAAATCTTACCATAACAGTAGATGTCTTTCTCTTCACTGTTGCAGTATTCATTACATTAGGGATCCCCTGCCAAGGGCTGTCTGACTTCTAGCCAGTATATTTAAGCCTTTAGGTTTTTAAGGTACGCCATACCTCACAATATGCTCCTTGCATAGTATAGGGCATAAAGGTGACATCGGAACGTACTGTCCTCAGAACTGACAGGCCCCATAGGAATGTCACTTCAAAGAAAAAATGAGGAAACCACTACATTCAGAAGACAAATGGACAAGGGGGAGGTGGAAGGGAGTGAATACTGCAACAGTGAAGAGAAGGACATCTATTGTTATTGTAAGATTTTACACAAATGTGCTATGTCCTTCCATTTCACTGTTGCAGTATGCATCACATTAGGGAGAGTGCCAAAGCTCAGGAAGAAACTTGGGAGGAGGAAGGACCAGCATCAGAAAAAGCCACAGCTCTAGTAGAATTAACCATAGTAGAATAAGGAAAGCTCTTACCATGAAAGGAATAACAAAAATAAATAGATTTTGAGATCCAAGAAGAAACAGTTTGCTTGGACAAAGCTAATCCTAAGGACCTGAGATGAAAGGAAACAAAGAGCTGATCAGATTTCCTGTTAGTCTTAATCTTATCCAAATAAAATCTGAGTTGCCTATGCACATCTAACATGTGTAGCACCTTCTCATTGCCAGATTGAGGAGAAGGGAAAACATGGGAAATTAATAGACTGATTAAGGGACAACTCATTTGACACCTTGGGCATAAAAGGATTAGTACGCAAGGACAACCTGTCCTTGTGAAAAAACAAAAAAGGAGGACAAGCCATAGGGGCTTGAAGCTTGGATACCCATCTGGCAGAAGTAAGGGCTAACAGTCTTCCAAGAGGAAAGTTGCAAGGAAGCTGAAGCTGCAGGCTCAAAAAGAGCCTGAGTCAAATTTTCCAAAACAAAATTAAGATCCCAGGGAGGAGGGAGGAGGGAGGAGGAACAGGCTTCCTGGGAGGTCTAATATGAAGGGCACCTTTAAGGAATTAAATCTAGAAGCTAAAGGAGGAGATAAAGGCAGACAAGCAGAGATAGCCAATAAGTCGGCCTTAACAGAAGAATAAGCCAACCCAGCACTGAACAATCAGACAAGACAGAACCAAAGGAACATCAACAGAAAGTGGATCCAGGTTACGAGAAAGACACCAAACAGAAAACTTCTTTTCTTTTTTCTTTTTCATTTGAATAAGTAGGATTCCCTAGTATTGGGTTTCCTGAACTCCTGCAGGACCCTAAGCACATCCTTAGAAAAAAGTGTCTGTGGAATCAAAATCCTATCACCCAGTGTCAGTTGAAGAGTGGACAGATGGGGATGGATAAGAGATCCCTTGTCCTGTGTGAATATGTCAACCCTGTGAGATAACTTGTTAAGACTGCCCTTGGCTAGATGCTGAAGAGGGAACCAATGCTTTCGCGACCAAAAGGGCATCACCAACAAGATATTGGGAGAATCCTGTTGAATTTTAAACAGGACTTTTGGAATGAGGGGAAGGGGAGGGAAAGCATAAAGAAACATCCCCTTCCATGAAAAAGATTGGGTGTTCACCTTCCATACCAGAAGACCTGGGACTCTGGCATAAAACAGAGGAAGTTGTCTGTTCAGAGAGGGGGAAAAAAGATCTATTTAAGAAGAACCCCGCTGGTGGACAATGTCCAGAAACACATCCCTGTGAAGCATCCCTTCAAGGAAATGAGTTAAGAACCTGCTCACAGTGTCTTCCACAATGTTTTGACCTGAGGGAATATAAACTGCCTGAACAGTCACTTGACATTGGATAGGAAGATCCCACACTAGGACTACCAACCAGCAAAGAAGAGAAGATCTTGTCCCCCGTTTCTTTACATACCACATCGCTGAGGTATTGACTGTAAACTCCTTGGGAGGTGCTGGAAAGAAGAGAGGATGGAAAGTCTGAAGAGCCAGCAGAAGAGCTCTCATTTCTTTGACATTGATGTGCTCTTTCTATTTATGAGGCAACCACACCCCCTACACCTTTAGGGAGTCAAAAGCTGCTATCCCTCTCACATCTGAAGTGTCTGTGAAGAGCTCCTGAGAGCGAGAGGATGTAAAGGGAGCCCTGGATTTAGAAACAACTGCTAATTCCACCAGTGAAATTGCTTCTTGAGACAAGGTAGGACAGGAACTACAAATTCTAGGGGATGCGCATGTTGTTCAGAAACCATTGAAACGTTCTCATGTGGAGTTTAGTCAGAGGGAGCATAAGGATGGTGGACGCAATGAACCCCAGAGCTCTCAGAAATTCCTTGGCTGCTATAGAGGCCAGAGGAAGAAGAGTTTGAAAGAAAGAAATGAGTGTTAAGGCCTTGGGAGGAGGGAGAGGCAGGGATGCCAGCACAGGTACTAACTGCATCCTGCACCCCATAAAACATGGCCTTGAGAAAGAGTCCAGAAAAGACATTTTGAAGTTTATTGTGAACCCCAGGCTTTGCAGAACAGAAATGGCAAAACGAAGATTTTGCAATAGGATATCTGCAGAGGATGTCTGAAACAGAAGGTCGCCCAAGTAAGGGATGACTTGGATACCCTGAAACCTGCAAAAAGCAAGCACAGGAGTGAGTCATTTGATGAGCACCCTTGGGGCAATAGTAAGGCAAAAGGGCAAAGCAGAGAACTGAAAATGCCAGAAAGCAACAGAGAAACATAAAAACTTCATGAAAAGGGGATGAATTGGAATATGGAGATAAGCATTCTTGAGATCCATAGACAACATGTAAGCCTGAGGTTGCAAAAGAGGGAACAAAGTCTGAAGGGGCAACATTCGAATGGATGGCACCTTAAGAAAAGTGTTTAGATGAGAGAGGTCTAGAACCCGTCTCCAAATACCCTCCTTCTTGGCACTAGAAACATCCTGGAGTAAAACCCCCACCCTTTGAGACACAGGCACCTCTTGAATAGTATCTTGAGTCAAAAGATCCTAAAGCACCTCTGGAAAGAAAGGCTATTTGCTCCTGAGGGGCTGAGGCATACTCATAAAAGGGGGAAGGGATTTCCAGGACATGAAATACCCCTTGTGAATAATGGACAGGACCCAGGAATCTTGCATAATCTAAAGCCAAGTAGGAAAACAAGATTGAGAAAGGCAAACAGAAAGAGGAAAGTAGCTGGCAAGAATAGGATAGTCAGACAGCACCTGGTTTATCAGGAAAATGAGACTTCTGAGGCACAGAAGTCTGAGTAGCCTTCATGAGGAGCCTACCTGTCATCTTTTTACCCTTAGGAGGAGGGCAAGATCACCTACAAAAAAGATGGCTTACTGGGGTAATTTCTCTGAAATTTAGGCACAGGAGAAGCAAACACATGTTTAAGTGCCTGTAAAGCCTTGTTCTTATCCTGAAGGGACTTAAACATAGCATCAGCAGCAGCAGCAGCTTCACCAAACAATTGTTTATTATCAACAGGGGCACCCATCAACTTAGCCTTAATATCATCAGGCAAAGGTTGAAGCCGAAGCCAAGAATACGTCCTCATCACTGACCCAAAAGCAGCAGCCCTATAAGAAGCATCTGCTTCATCATAGCTACACTTGATGGAATGATAAGCCACCTGGAAGTCCCTAACAGGGAAAGGGCAGAAGTTTTACCCTCAGAGTCTGGAAGATCAGAAATAACCTGACAGGCCTGGTATAGTAGAGCCAACAAGTACCTGGATGTATGGGTCTGATATTTAACAGCCTTAAAAGCCAAGGTAGCAGAGGTATAAACCTTCTTGCCTAGCCTTTCCATGGTTCTGCAATCTTTATCACAGGGCAGTAACTTGAGAGAAGGAAGCAACTAACAGGGCTTGTCAGAAGCTACAGATACCACCAAGGGGTCAGCAGAAGGATACTTGTACAAGAATTTCCAGTCTTTATGCAGCCTATACAATCTATCAGGTTTCTTGGGGGCAGAGAGTTGAGAATCTGGAGTCTTAGAAGCATTAGAAAATGCATACAAAAAGGCAGCCAAAACAGGAGGAACAGCAGAAGGCCTAGGAGAATCCATCTGCGGCAACTCATAATACCTTTTTTGTACCTCCGAAACCTGAGCACAATCCCATTTAAAGAACTCCATCATCCTGGAGATTGTGTTCCCATAATAAATCTCTTCAAAGGGAGTATCAGGACTGGTAGATTCCTCTTCCTCTGATCCATAATCCAAAGGAGAGGTAATCTGAGAAGAGAAAGAAAGGGATTCCTCATCTGAATCTGTCTCCTTCTCTGAGGAATCTTGTTTCCTGGGTCTTTTAAGGGGAGTAGAGGACCAAGGGGGGCTGGAACAGAAACTCCCTGAGGAGGTTTCAGTGCCATCATAGCACTAAACAAGCCCCAAGTGAAGGACTACCACTCATTCTGTGGATCCTTAACAGCAGGAGAAATATGTTTAGTCTTTTGTTTTTTCTTCAATGGGACATCTGCGTTAAAGAATTTGAGGAACACCCCTAGGCCAGTTGGAGATAATCAGCCATGGTTCTCCCTGAACATCCCAAGCAGACATCTGCAAAGCCTCCTTGGACATGCTTAAAGTCGGATCGCTGCTGACCTTCAACCCGGTCATGGCAGAGGAATCCAAAGATAAAGTCAGGTGAACCTTTGGGCATTCACTAGCCTTGGGAGGACATCCAGCAGAGGTTGAACACGATAAGATTCTGGCCTAGGTTTCTTGGGCTTCTTCTTCAAAGACAGCTGTCCCTTGGAGTGGGAAGTTCCCTCCATCGGGTCATTGGCAAGAAGCTTAAGATGCTGGTTTTGAAGACAGTGTCAAAGAAAAAAGTCTGCTATGAAGGATCTTAGGGACAAAGGCCTGACAGATAGAACAGGACACATGGTTGTGTGAAGCACCAAGGCTAAACAGACATTGTTTGTGATGGTATTTATGGGGAATCTGTCTCCCATACTGGCAGTTACCCTTCTTGAATGGCATGAAACCCCACAAGCATCAATATAATAAAAGAAAGATAAGTAAACCAAAACCACAATGGGGCACTTATCTGCAACAGCCTGGAGAACCAGCTATGAACGGGCATTCAGACCAATGATCAAGAGATGGCATGCGGACTGGCAGCAAAGATGTTCCGAGGATGATATGTCTGGGCATCACCTTTATGCCCTATGCTATGTGAGGAGTACATGTGTGATGTACGGCATACCTTAAAGCAACCTTAAGGCTTTGGTATACTGGCTGGACGTCAGACCACCCTTGGCAGGGCATCCCTAATCTAATGAAAACTGCAACAATGAAATGGAAGGACATCTACAGATTGCCAGTCAAGAATCTTAACTTAGCTAGATAGGCAGGATCAGATGTTAACTGAGTCAATTTCTCCAGCATGGAGTTAAGATCCCAAGGAGGAGGAACCTGTTTATGAGGAGGTCTCAGGTGTAAAACTCCTTTCAGAAACTGTTTCACAACAAACAGAGAAGAAAGAGGAGGATCCACGGGCAGACATGCTCAAATGGCCAGTGCTGAAATGGCCAAAAGATGAACCCTTAAAAAGGAATTAGCAAAGCCAGAGGATAGTAACTCAGACAAATATTTCAGTACCAGTGGTATAAAATCCCTGATGGGCTCCTGGTTATTAGTTAGGCACCAACTAGAAGATTGCTTCCACTTACCAACATAGGATTTTCTAGTAGTAGGCTTCCTTGCCTCCTTAAGTACCTGCTGCAGACCCTCATGAAATAAGTGTCTAAAAGGTATTATAACTGAATCAACCAGACAGTTGAAGTTGATTGATATTGGTATGTATAAAATTCCCTCTGTCTTTTATGAGTAGATCCAGTCTGTTAGGAAATTGTCCTTGGCCAATTTCATAAGAAGGGACAACCAATATTGCCTGGGCCAAAACAGGGTCATCACAATTATTAAGGTTTTGCGGTCAGACAGTGCAAAATTTTAAACCTTAAAAAGGTTGTAAGAAACCTTTATTAAAATGTCTACTCCCACATTTTTCAAACAGTTCAATATTTTTAGTGCTCATATTCTTAAACATTGCTGAAACCAAACCAATTTTAATATAAAGTGAAAAAGGAAATACATTTATGCATAACATGTTGCATTATAAATGGTGAAGACTGGTGTCAGATCGAAGAGGTTGTAAAAACAAGTGTTATGTTTCATTTAACCATTATCTGCTGCTCGTCCTTTTTGCAGCAATTAACCTATTTCTCCAGTATCTTGCATGCTGTCTCTAGGCCTAACTAACTCAGAATGGCTTGTCACCCCTATTCTAGATCCATGCCTGCAACCCTGTTTTTCTGAAATGGCTCTTGGGCTTGGGCTGTTCGTTGGTGTTGTCTGGACTGGTGGAGCATTTCTCGACGAAGCTTTCTGCATTTCAGAGGTAGGCCTCATATCTGCTGGAGATCCTGTCACTTGTATTTCCTTTGCCTTGACATCTGCTGTTGTAGGGTTAAATGAAGAACATTGTTGCAACTGGATTATGCTTGATGGTTTGGATGTTTTGTTTATACCGTCTTTGGAAGTTCTAGATAACTTGTCATGAATCTGCAAAACAAGGCATTTTTAAACAAATCACAGAAATTAAGTGACTAACAAAAAGCAAGCTCTCACTCAAGCAAATTTGTTTAAAATGTGTTATGTGTTGTAGAAAATGTGAGTACATTGCTATATAAAAAATCTGTACAAAACATTGAGTATCTGCACAAATCAGTGTCCTTTTCTGTGCATTCCATTCCAGTGAAATTGTATGCATGCATATTATGTATGCTTTTTTAATAAAATGTTTCAAGTTGTAACAAACAAGAAAATATAAAAAAAAAAAAATTAAGGAAACAATCATTATGAGATGACATTCTTAAGTGCAAACAGTATCATTAGAAAATATTTATGAAGGATAACTATGCTTTGTTCAATCAACAAATTGTCTCTTGAAGTGCTTGTTCATCTTAAATGCAGTCTGTTATCACATTCTCTTCCCTGACTTTCTCACTAAATATACCATAAGCCTGTTTTTCTCCTCACTTCATATTGCATTTCCTATTTGTATTATAGTAACTTACCTTTAATTTCTATGCAAACTGTCTTAACACTTCTCTAAATATTAAATGATTGTCATATAACTGTAGTGATTCTTAACCAATGTTTTTATATTATGGCTAATTTGTCATAATTATTTAAACTGCAGAAGTTTTTGTTTTATTTTTGAAGATTGTAAAAAAAGAAGTTATGTCTTACCATAACGTTCCATCTGTATTGTTGATCCTCATTTAGTCATTACGTATGGGTATCGGTTCCGACCTCGGAACCAAGCCGGCCATCTTCCAAGCTCGCGTCAGCTACAAACTCTCAAGCTAAACTCTTACCCAGAATTCCCCTCTCCCTGTTACCTCAGATTGAGTTTGCAAGTCAAAAGAAGGTAGAGGCTACCTCTGGTCAAATGACCTAAAAGAACCGAATGGTGAGATCCACTAGAAACCACAGGAGGGGGAAGGAGGGAGGGTCGTAATGACTGAACGAGGATCAACAATACAGATGGAACGTTATGGTAAGACATAATTTCTTTATTTGGTATTGTTAATCCTCATTCATTCCTTACATATGGGACAGAGTCCCCAGCTACCTCTAGTGGAAGGACATTCCTGAACACCATAGAACCAAAAGATGCTCTTCCCCTGGAGGCCAAATCCAATTTGTAATGATTGATGAAGGTATGAGGCATTGCCCAAGTTGCAGCTGCACAGATGTCATGTAAAGAAGCTCTGGCATGGAAGGCAGCAGAAGTTGCCACCGACCTTGTAGAATGAGCCTTTGTGGTAGTAGGCAATGGAATATTACATTGAGTTTAAATGAAGGTCACAAGGTCTTTCAACTATCTAGCCAATGTGACTTTAGCAACAGCACATCCTAATCTAGGTCCAGAATAGGCCAAAAATAACTGGTGTGATTTACGAGAGGCCTTAGTTCTGTTCAAGTAGAAGTGAATTTGCCTGTGAATATCTAGGGTATGTAGGCAATACTCTCCTTTGTTTGAATAACTGGGGAAGAAAACTGTCAATTCAATGGCTTGATTAATGGACATTTCAGAGATCACTTTTGGCAGAAATGAAGGATTTGTTCTCAAAGACACTCTATGAAAAATCAAGTATGGACTCTTGATGCATAAGGCTTGAAGCTCAGAGATACGTCTAGCAGAAGTAATGGTGACCAAAAACAAGGTTTTCCATGACAAATATTTGAGGTTGCAAGAAGAAGATGGTTCAAAATGTGGCATTGTCAGAGCTTGTAGAACTAATGACAGGTCCCATGGTTGAACAGGTTCTCTAAAAGGGGGCTTCAGATGATTCACACCTTTTATGAAGGTCTTGCATAATTTGTGTGACATAAGAGAGGAGTCTTGGACACCCTCATGGAAATTAGATATTGCAGCCAAATGAACTCTAATGGTAGAGGCCGATAGACCCGATTGAAATAAGTTGGCCAGATACTCTAGTATTATCGACACCGGTGCTGAGAAGGGATCTACTTGTTTTTCTTTCAGCCAACAGGTAAATCTTTTCCACTTGCTTAGATAAGTAATTCAAGTGGAAGACTTATGAGATGCAATAAGAATGTTCCGTTCTGGTAAAGAAAGATCATTCTGCCTGGCAATCAAGGGAATTGGAGGAGCCAAGCTGTGAGCTTCAGGCTGCTCAAGTTGGGAGGAATCAGGTTCTGCGGATGTGAGATCAACCCTGGGGTTGGATGGAGAATCCATGGTTGATCTAGCAGGTGAGGCCAAAGGAAGGGGAACCAAATCTGATGAGGCCAATAAGGTGCTATGAGGATCACCTTGCTTTTCAACTGATGGGCTTTCTTCAGAAACTGGGGAATGAGGAGGAGAGGTGGGAATGCATAAAGAAGACCCGAGGGCCAATTGTGGACTAGAGTGTCCCTGGGTGACTGTCCCGGGGCGGAATCTGGGTGAAGTAGTTGCTGCATTTGTAGTTGGTTGGGGATGCAAAGAGGTTGCAGCAAGGACAGCCTCAGCGGTGGAAGATCTCTGCCACTATAAAGGGATTCAGGGACCACTCATGAGGTTGTAGAATGCACCTGCTGAGTCTGTCTGCTATCATGTTGGAACTCCTGGGAATGTGCGTTGCTAGAAGAGAACGGTTGGTAGCCATCGCCCATTGCCATATCTTCATGGCCTCTCGACAAAGGGGGTGAGATTTGGTTCCAGCCTGTTTGTTGATGTACCAAACCACCTCCATGTTGTCTGATTGTATCACAATCATCCCAGATGGCAGCAGGGGATGGAATGCTTGCAACGCCAGAAGCACTGCCCTCAGCTCTAGAACATTTATATGCAGTTGGGCCTCCAATTCGGACCAAGTGCCTTGGACTGTCTGTCCCTGACATAGCTCCCCCACCCCATCAGGGAAATGTCCGTGGTCACTGTAGCCTTGGGCTGCTGGGGGGAGAATGGGCGAGACCATTGTGATGGGTTGTGGGTCATCCACCAATTTAAATCCTGTTTGCACCTGTGAGTTAGTCGAATCTTGGCTGAAAGAGGATATTGGAAAGGATACAATTGGGTGAGCAGTAGCCATTGTAGAAGCCTTATGTGAAACCTGGCCAGGGGGACAATGGTGATGGAGGCTGCCATAGAACCCAACACCTGTAGGACAGAGTAAGCTGTGGATTTCTCCCGTGAAAGAATTGGGATCAGTTGTTGCTTTATCCTTAGAATTCTTTGCTCTGGAATGGATGCTCTGCATTTCTTTGTATCCAAGATGACCCCTATGAATTCTGTGGACTGAGATTTTTGCCAGTTTATGGTTATGCCTAGCCTTTGTGCAGCGAGGAGAGAGTATGCCTGTGCTTCCAATAGATGTCTGGGGGCGGAAATGAGCCAGTCGTCTAGGTATGGAAACACCTGGAATCCTTGTAGTTGCAAGTAAGCTGTAATGACTGCCATGCACTTTGTGAACACTCTGGGGGCTGTAGAGAGTCTGAAGGGCAGTACTCTGAACTGGTAGTGAATGGCTCCCGCACAGAAGCGCAGAAATCTTCTTGATGGCCTGTCCACTTTTATATGGTAGTATGCATCTTGAAGATCTATCGAGCACATCCAATCGTCTTTTTCCAAAAGCGGGAGGATAGACTGTATTGTGACCATCCAGAATTTCTGTACTCTTACAAACTTGTTCAATACACTGAGATCCAAAATTGGTCTCCAGTCCCTGGTTTTCTTTGGCACCAAAAATAGTCTTGAGTAGAATCCGGATCCTATCTGGTGTGGAGGGACTATTTGGATGACTCTTTTTCTTAGCAGCTTTTCTATCTCTAGTGCTGCTTCTTCCCTTTGACTGGGTGGAACGTCGGGTAGGTTTTTTGAAGGGACTGGACAAAGATTGAAGGGGCTATGATAACCTCTGGTTACAATCCTTTGTACCCAAGAATCAGTGTTGATGGTTAGCCAGGCAGAAGGGTACAAGGAGAAATGACCCCCAACCACCTCCAGAGGAAAGAAGTTGGGCTGCTCTTCAGGAGCGCTGGCAGAATTGGTCAGGAAAAAAGTCCCTGGAACCCTGGTTACGCAGACCCCCTCTGCCCCAAAAGGGGCATCTTCCCTGTGAGTTTCCCCCTCTGCCTCTAGATGAGAACTTGGCCTGTGTGTCACAGAAAGGACCCTGAGACTTCTTGAACCATATCTTCCCACTCTTTTGGTTTCGGGAGAAAGCACATTGAGGGGAAGAATAATGGACACCTATGGCAGAAAGGGTCTTACCGTCCTGTTCACATCTGGCTAGTGTGCTTTTAACTTTGGGTCCAAACAACGAAGAGGCTTCAATGGGAGCATTAAGAAAGGAAGCCTTAAAGGGTTCCGCAAAATTGCACAAGTGCATCCAGGCTTGTCGTCTCAAGACCACAGCTGAACCCGCTGCTCTAGCTGCTCCTTCTGATGCATGAGATATCAGTCGCATGAAGGAGTTAGGTATTGACTCAATGGTGGCCAGCTGAGAGGTCACTTTGTCATGGACCTCATCAGACACAGCACCAGCCAAGGTTTCAGACAGCTTGAAAATTAGATCCCTTTGAAACCTGGTCTTCCACACACGCTGCACGATGAGCCGGACCAGTTCATTGGCAGGTGGAGTAACCCAGGAGGTAGGGGGCCGGGCGTGAAAAGCCTGCAGGAACACAGACTCCTCAGAGGTTGGATTAGAGGGCTGCCAGTCACCTCTCTGTTAAGGATTTCGAGGATATCACCAAAGGATATCTCAGAGGGGGACCGACGGGATCCTTCCCCATCATCAAAGTCTGTGTCTTCAGTGAGGGACTTCCCTGTGGAGTCCATGTGTTTCCTCTTGAACAAACTTTTCCGGTGAACTTCCTCAGAGGAGGAAGCTGGGGAAGACAACAGAAAGGGGGTTTCCTGTGGGAATACGTCCTGAGGCCTTTGCACCCGGTGTCCGCTAGGTGCGACTTGTGAACATAGTGGTCCAGAGGAGGGTGGGGAGATAGACAGCACAGTATTGCCAGCAGAAGCCAGAGCCTTCTCCATCAGTTGGAAGGCTGGTCCACCTGAAGAGGGGTGAGTGTCCAGGACAGGGTTCATCCCTCCCCTAAGTGGCTCAGCCTGCCGACCCGCAGTCCCCGGATGGCGGTGAAACAACAAATTATGTGTGTCACAACTATCATCCTGGGTTGTAGCAAAACTCTCCTGCCATGAAGGCAACTGCAGTTCCTTAGTGAGGTACATAAAGGGAACAGTAGAGGGGGAAGACTGTGCTATATCCAGGGACTTTAAAGGCAATGAAGGAGGAGAATAAGAAGGGGTCTTTGGTGATGGGTGATCACCTTCCAAGGAAGTATAGATCCTGGGGGGTGGGATACATCTGGCCAGAAGTACTTGATCCACAAGAAGCAACAAATAATGTTCAGAAAGGCTTCTAGTGGACCTCACAGACACAGCTGAGGGAGAAACAGATCTGTCCACAGAATAGACAAGCTTGGTGCCCATCTCACCAGTCCACAATGAGAACAATGGTGCCGAGAGAGACTGGACTACGGGTGTCTGCACCAAGGAAAACATTGGTGCCGAGGTCACAGTCTGCACTGACAAAAAGATCGGTGCCGAAGTGGTTGCCGGTACCGAAGCTGGAACCGACAAAATTGGTGTCAATAACTGAGGCATCGGTTCCGAGTAAGATGTCGGTGCCGACGTGGTTAAGGTCTGCACCGGCTGAACAGTCGGTGCCAATGTAGTAGCAGTAGTCTGAACTGAGGAGCCCCTCGGTACTGATACAGTAAAGGCTACAGTAGATGGAGCCGAAATCACTGCTGGCACCGAAGGCCTTGGTGCCGAAGGTCTAGGCACTGAAAGTGCTGGGGCCGACAGAGTGAGCTCCAAAGCAGAAAACTTAGCCTTCTTAGGTCTTGGTTGGCGGGAGTCCCCAGCTGGGGACGAAGGCAGAGACTTGGCCTTTGTAGGATTATCCAATATTTTCTTATGGGCTCTAGGAGGAGTTGAAGCCTTCGACCCAGAAAAAGCCTCTGAAAATGGGAGATTTAAGAAGTCCCCTCAGTAACAACTTATCTTTCCTCTCAATCAAAGTTCTATTGGAAAAGTTCTTACAAATACCACATGGCGGGTCAACAGATAAGTGAGACACACCCAAGCAATAAACACACAGAGAGTGTGTATCTGATGTAGGTAGTTTGTGTCCACAATCTAAACACCTTTTAAATCCTGGACTACCTTTTTTATCTGCCATGATAGAAAAGGAGAAAGAAGAAAACGTACCAGCAATGGTACGAAAGAATACCCAAAGGTAACGAAGAAAAGAAGGGTTTACCAACATTGGTAAGGAAGAAAATACCAAGCGGTAAAAAGTGCAGAGTAAAGAGAAGGAAACTAAAGGAAATATAGTCGCTAAATACGCTAATATAAGAGCAGATTTGTTGTAATTTATGGTAAGGAACAAAGCTGAAGAGTATAATCCTTGGCTTGTAGCAGAAGATGCCTGGTTGGGGCAGTTATGAGCCAGTCATCCAGATACGGAAACACCCGGAATCCTCAGTGTCTCAGGTGAGCCGCCACTACTGCCATGCATTTGGTGAACACTCTGGGGGCTGTAGTGAGGCCAAAGGGCAGAGCTCGAAACTGGAAGTGACTGGCTCCCAGCTGGAAGCACAACTACCTTCTGGAGTGCCTTTCCATTCGAATGTGGTAGTACGTATCCTGAAGGTCTGTACAGCACATCCAACTGCCTTTTTCCAGGAATAGAAGAATCGTCTGCAGTGTCACCATCCAGAACTTGGTCTTTTAGATGGATTTGTTCAGATTGCTGAGGTCCAAAATGGTTCTCCAGTCCCCTGTTTTCTTTGGAAGTAGAAAGAATCTTGAGTAAGTTTCGGATACTCTCTGGTCTGCAGAGACTTTTTGGATGACTCTTTTTATGAGCAACTTTTGAATCTCTAGTGTTGCTTGTTACATTTGACTGGGTGGAACATCCGGAACTGATTTGTTTTCAGTAGCAGGGAAGGAGAAGGGAATGATGTATCATCTGGATATTATGTCCTGAACTCATTTGTCATTTGTTAAGTTTTGCCAGGTTTTGCGGTGCAGAGACAAACAGCCCCCAACTGCCTCCAGAGACAAGCAGTAGGGCACTCCTTCAGAAGTGCTGGAAGGGTCTGCCAAAGAAAGATTCTCTGGAGTCCTGACTCTGCAGGCCTCCCCTGCCACAAGGGCAGCATCTTCCATTATGGTTCCCCCTCTGCGTCTGGGGGAGCTTCCACCTTGTGTGTCCTGGAAAGATCGCTGTGATTTTCTGAACCACATTTTTTCACTACCTTTCTGACCCTAAGGGAATGATCTGGTAGGTGTGGAAAAACATACTCCAATGGCAGATAAGGTCTTATCTTCCTGTTCACACCTGGTAAGCATTTCTTTAGCTTTAGGCCCAAAGAGATTTGAGCCATCTAAGGGGCTGTTAACAAAGGAAGACTTGAAAGGCACAGCGAAATTGCAAAGGTGCATCCAGGCCTGCCTCCTGATAGAGATGCCTGAACCTACCATCCTACTTGCTCCATCTGCTGCACATGAGTTGAGTCTCATGGACGAGCTGACGACAGAATTGAGAGTGGGAAGCTGTGCATTGACTTTATCTGCCACTGCATCAGCTACAGCTCCTTAGAGGGGGTCTGAAAAGTTCCTTTAACAGGTCCCTCTGTAGTCTCGTGAAATGGATAAGGTAGTTCAGTGACCGCAAGGTAAAGGTCACTGATGAAAAGATGTGCTTCCCATACCTATTCATGGTCCTGGAACCTTTATTTTGAAGATGGATAGAAGAGCTGGTCTCGGATAGTTCCTTTTTGGGGCTGCCACCACGACCATGGCATAAACTGCCACACCTTTTGTTAACAATGCCTTATCCTTTGCAACTGTCATGTATTTATTTGGCCTTCTAGGAGTAGGTTCTCTAGAATCTGGGGTCTCCCAAGCCTTTTGAGAGATTAGGTCAATCAGCTCATTGGAAGGATGGTCACCCAAGAGGTTGAAAGGCAAGGCCCAAAGGCTATCAGGTATACCAACTCCTCGGTCGAAGGGGAGGTGGAATGCCAGTCACCTCCCTGCTTTAAAATTTCCAGGATGTCTCCAAAAGAGACATCTTCAGGAGGTGACCATGGGGACCCTTCTGCTTCATCAAGGTTGGTATCAGATGTGATGGACTCCTCTGGGGAGTCCAGATGCTTCCTCTTACATGTCCTCTTCTGAGGGACTTCCTTAGTAGGGTACTCTGGGAGGATTCAGAAGAGAGGGGAGTCCCCTGAGGGACATCTTGAGGCCTGGGATCTCTGCAGTCCTGTGGACAGGTGTGAGAAGGCAAAGACACCTGCACAGAGGGGATGTAAGATCTGAGGAAGATTGTGTCTTGGACTGGGAAGTAGTCATCACCCTCTTCATGACTTCAAAGGCAGTCTGCCCTTGCTCCGACGAACTTCTCAGACCAGATAAATGGGTTGTTGGGGACGACGGAATCTCCAGAGCAGAGGACAGAAGCGCTAAAGTCAAAGTAGTAGGTGAACCTATCTGCACAGAGGCCCCCAGAGGCTGGGCCAGAGCCAGCACCGAGGACCGAACCGGAGAGAGTTGGCTCCCAGAGGTCTCCTGCTCTGACTGGGTGGAAACGTTCAGGGCAGATACTGGATCTGAGGAACCAACAGGTCCGGGACCTGATACAGACACAAGCTGGATGTCAGAATCTTCCAGCTCTGAAACCAAGGGACAGATCGGAGGAGGAACAGGCACCAAAGGGAAAGACTGTGTCTGATCCGATTCCTTTGGGTTCAGATCCAATAACAACTTGGCCAAAGCAGCCTCTGCACCACCCTATCCACATTTTCATTGGAGAGACTCCTGGTTAACTGGGTAGAAAGGGTAGGAGATCTGGATCTTGTTAAGAATGGAGATGGGAGCTAAGAAGGGATCAGCTCCAAGGAAGGAGATCGGCTCCAATATCAGAACTCAGAGGGTGAAGTGACTTCGGAGAAGAAAGCTCAGATGACGTTGACTTCTGAGCGGAAGGTTCCATTTGCTCCAACATAATCTTGGATCCAGTAATTGCTGACTGCTCTGATGGTTCTGTTGGAGCAGACAGTTTAGGCTGTTTCTGTTTCGGTTCCAAAGATAATTTTGGAGCCGGAGAAGGACGTTTCATTGATTTCATGGATTTCTCCAATTTTGAAGAAGAGGATGTGGGAAATATAGCCTCAGAAAATACTGTTTTTAGCAACCCATTTAAAATCAACTTGTTCTTGCCTTCCATAAGCGCTGTCTGATAAAAAGCATGACAAATGGAACAGGATTCCTGCAGATGAAGAGGTCCCAAGCAGTACACATACAAGGTGTGCGAGTCACTCTAAGTGGCATCTTTTTACCATATTGCTCACATTTTTTAAAGCCAAGAGGCTTCCTTTCTTTTTGAGACATTCTAAACTACTAGGAAAGAATGGTACACACTCTCTAACACCAAAAGACAGAACTAGTCCTCTAAATTTAACAGACTCAGGAATGAAAGAAGAATTTTTTTTTTAAATAATTGAAGGGAAAGAACAGGTGGGGAACGTTCTCTAATTAAAATGGACATTAGTTAGACACCCTCTAACTTAAACGGACACTAACCAGGGACACACAGGAACACTCACGCTAATGCTTGTAATAAAATGTAAGTAAGAAAAAAAAGATAAGTGGAAGGAGGAGAAAGGAAAAACTCCCTCTAACTAAAACGGGCGTAAGTTAGAGGTCCTCTAAATTAAACGAACGCTAACAAAGAGCACTAAATAGGAAACTAACAGGAAAAACAACACTGAAACAGGCAGTTAAGGTAGGGATGGATATCTAAGAAGAAAATTTTAACATAAAACACATTTAACTATAAAAGTAGAAATAACATTAAAGGACACACTTAGCCAAGAGCTTGCTATCAAACCTCCTCGCAGCAAGGCAAATGAGATCTGAGGAAGTTAGGAAACTGCATTATGGGTAGGGAAGAATGCTCACTAGCTTTGCTGAAGATCTCGAGCTTTGGGAAAGACCGAGACGGATCCAATACATCTGATCCAACCTATCAGTGAGAATAAAGGTGAGACTAACAACAACACATCAAATTTATTCCAGTAATCAAGGAATGTTGAGAAGCAGGTGTGTGATTCAAGCTGCTTTATCCAACTGTCTTCAGAATATTTCTTCATGAAGGATCAAAGTAATTCTTTGATGCAGAACTGCAGAACAGGTCAAGGAGAAAATGCAAGTCTGTCCAAAAAAAAAAAAAAGCCCTCAAGTAGAAGGGGACTCTGCTTCTCCATCCACCCATCCACAACACCTTTTCCCCTTTATTACACATGGAGTTGTGGTGTTACTTTAATACTGAAAGTCATCTAAAGCCAAGATTCATACTGCTGGGAGGCTAGCCCTGTCCCAGCTGTTCTTCCATATTACACACTAGCATGCATACTCACACCTATGGCCAATTTCGAGTGTCCAATCCACCTACTGCATATCTTTGGAATGTGGGAGGAAGCTGGAGCACCTGGAGGAAACCCATGCAAATACAGGAAGGACAGGCAGACTCTGTACAGAAAGGCACCCAAGCTGAGAATTGAACTGGAAAACCTCTTGGTGTGATGTGACAATGCCATCTGTTGTGCCACTGTGCCGCCCCATTCTTCTGATTATAAAGCACACAAACAAACTTTTTTTCCACTGTTCCAAAGGAAAATGTTTGAGAGACAGAGAAAGCACAGGAGCTGTCCAGAAGAATCAGGAGCAACAAGGAATTGAGCCAGAATTTGGAGATGGCAGATGGAGATGAAGATGAAGAAGACCAGCAACATGGAAATTAGTGAATAAATGTGACTGCAAAGCATCATTCACATTCGTGAAATATGTATGCATAAGAATAAGTGGAAAGAGTGGACTTTTGTTGACTTTTTTAAACTTGTCTGGAGCTGAAAGGCATTTGCCTTACTTCATGTCATTAATGTTCTGAAGAACTCTGAGGGGAGGGAGAGAGAGGAAGGAAAAGGTAACCAAGTACAAGTTTTTCTTAGCATTTCTATGAAACTTTTCAGAATATAAATTGCATATTTTATAGTAAAGTATTTGTAAGTGTTCTTATATGTGATAAAGTTATTATAGTAAACAAATGCCTTTTTCTTTCTTCCCTTTCTCTCTTCTTTTTGGTATTAAGAAATGTAGATTTTACAGTGCAAAAGGAGAAGAAAAGGTAGACAAATGTGTGTTTAAGTTAATAGGCTGTAATCTTAATTTGTTGAGGTGGGTGTCAAAATACACAGATCACTATGTATGTAGAGCTGATATGTTTTCTCTTACTTCTGCATTGGTGAATGTCTGATACGACCCTTGGCTTAGTCTAATAACAAATTTTAAGTGGAAACAAGTAAATATGAGAACACCGAATATAATGAAAAGTTGTCCTTTAGCAATAAATGTTTCAGCTTTTCTTTCAGCCTACAACAGAGTACTTCATTTATTTTTTTTCGCTTACTTTTCCATAGAGGCAGGCTGATAACAGGGCAATAAAAGACAAAACACTGATTTCTTCATAGCTAAAAGTTAATGATTTCTGAAAGTAATCACATAATTTTTACATCTAGGGGAGGGGGAATAAAGTTAAAAAACAACACCAATTACTGTAAGAAGGACGGCAATAGCATGTGCCTTAGTATGGATAAATAAGAAGTTATCTAAATTAGATCCCCTGAGGGAGGAGGATTCTGATTGGAGGTTTTAGTAGGAAAATTCCTTTCAAAGCCTATGGGGGACATAATATTATATGATGCTATCCCATGAACAAAATTAAACAGCAGCCAAAACTGAACTGACTGTGGAAAGAAGAGGAGCTGCATAAAAAATCTCGCTAAAGAGTCCAACTGCCTGAAAAGGGGCAGTAAAAGGATCAATATTTTGGGCCTTAGCCCAATAAGAGAAAACGTTCCATTTGAAGAAGTTATGTCTTACCATAACGTTCCATCTGTGTTGTTGATCTTCATTCATTCATTACATGTGGGTTCAGAGCCAATCCTCAGTTCCGATTAGGCCGTTTACCAAGCCCATGCCAGCCAGAAAACTTTCGAGCTAAGCTTTACCCATAGTGCCCTTCTCCATATTACCTCAGATCAAGTTTGCCTAGAAAACAGGACAGTTTATAGAAAGGAAAGTGGAGACTTTCTCTAAGCAAGTACCTTACCAGGAGTGGAAGGACCATAACCAAACCTCCATGAGCCCTTGGAGGGGGGTGGAGGGGGGTTTGTAATGAATGAATGAAGATCAACAACACAGATGGAATGTTATGGTAAGACATAACTTCTTTATCTGATGTTGTTAATTTTCATTCATTCCTTACATGTGGGACAGAATCCCTAGCTACCTGTTTCCTGAGAGGTCCTAAGGAAGAATATTCCTGATTACCACTGAGCCAAATGAAGCTCTACCCCTAGAAATCATATACAATTTATAATGCATAATAAATGTATGAGGAGAGGCCCATGTTGCTGCTGTGCAAATGTTATCCATGGAAGCCCTGGAATGGAAGGCTACAGAAGTTGAAACTGACCTTGTTGAGTGTGCTTTAATTCTTGCAGGAATATCCATCTTATTTTCATGATATATGTAGGTAATGCAATCTCTAAGCCATTTGGATAGGGTAACATTAGCTACTGCTTTCCCCATCTTAGGACCAGAATAGGCAATAAATAATTGGCCAGATTTTCTAAAAGACTTTGTCTTGTCAAGATAAAAATGTAGTTGTCTGTGAACATCAAGCAAATGCAAAGTATACTCCCCTTTATTAGAGAATTTTGGGAAGAATATAGGCAGGTCTATAGTTTGGTTAATAGCTAGATCAGAAATCACTTTCGGGAGAAATGAAGGGTTTGTTCGTAAGGATACCCTATCCTTATGAAAAATCAAATATGGGTGCTTCATACCCAAGTAGCACAAGTAACAAAAACTAAGTAACAAATACTAAATAGCACAAGTAACAAAAAACTGAGGGTAATGCTACTCAATGCCAGAAGTCTAAACCTCAAAATGCACGTACTTGAGGCACTCCTCAGTATGGAGAAAATTGATATATGTGCAGTAACAGAAACCTGGTTTAAGGCTCCAGAGAGCAACCAGCACTACCAGGCTACAACTCATACCATACATTTCAGCCACAGAACCTGAACCGAAATACAAAAGGTGGGGGCGTATCCATATTCATCAAGAATACCCACACCTCCAGGTTAGTGGCACAGCACAATGCTTCAGAGATTATCCACGTGCAACTAACAATGGGCAAAACTGTAATTCAAATTGTAGCTTGCTACAGATCACCCACTATGTCTCAGGACCCCCATTCTGAGTTTCTGGAAACACTGGGAAATATAAAGGTCCTACCAAACACCCTAATATTACCCAAACATTAACTGGGAGAACTACTCAAGTACTAATGCCCTTGCCCAACATTTCCTAGAATTTATAAACTCAAACACCCTGGATCAACTGGTCAACACTCCCACCAGATGTGACAACATATTGGATCTGGTCATCACCAACATGGGCGACCGGTGTTCCACACCGGAGGTCAACCCCTTACTGGTTAGATCTGACCATAAACAAATCACTTTGGATATCCACATTCCACCCCCACCCCCAGACAGGCTGCGTCCTACACAAGCTCAAAGATGAACTAACCCCTCACCTAAACACACTGTTCAAATTCAGCCTCTCCATAGGCTACATACCCATAGAGTGGTGCACAACAACGGTTATTCTGCTCCACAAAGGTGGAGCCACAACAGACCCCGGGAACTATTGCCCTATAAGCCTGACTAGCTTGGTCTGTAAGGCTATGGAGCGCATTATCATGGAACTCATTTACAGAGACATTGGGAACCTCCAAACACTGGACCCTACCCAGTTTGGCTTTGTTAAGGGCAGATCATGCTTCCTAAACCTGGTGGACTTCTTTGAGACAGTTACCAAGGCTATAGATGAAGGAAAGGTGGTACACACAGCCTACTTAGACCTCGCAAAGGCCTTTGATACCATTCCCCATTCTGGTATTATTGACAAGCTCACCAGCCTGAACATAAACCCCTACGTCACAAGATGGGTTGCCAACTGGCTCACGGACAGAACCCACATGGTGAGAGTTGTGGGAGCTAGGTCCGACTCTAAACCGGTTACATCTGGCATTCCCCAGGGCTCAGTCCTAGGATCCCTCCTGTTCGGCATATACTTCTCAGAGGTACAGGCAAGCACAGGAGGACTATGGCTGACCAAGTTCACAGATGACTGCAAACTAGGGGCTATAATTGATTCTCCAGCTGACAGGTCTCACTGAGAAGGATACCTGGTGTCAAAATCATGGCCTCAAGCTAAATGCCAAAAAGTGCATAGTCACCCCCTTTGGAAAAAACAAAGTACCCACAAACTATGACATAGGTGGTAGTCCCCTAAATACGGAAGACGTAATAAGGGATCTGGGGACCCAAGTAGATAGTAACCTCACCTTTGATAATCACATTGCCAAAGTGGTTAGAAAATCCTTCTATGTGACCCACCTAATCACAAAAGGGTTCGCATCCAGATCAAAAGAGGTCATTGTGCCCCTCTACTCATCACTCATCAAACCCATCATAGAGTACAACGCCCCATTTGGGATGTACCTTACAAAACACCTGCAACAGCTGGAAAGACCACAGAAGTACCTCACCAAGAGGATCACTGGCCTCAAACAGATGCCCTATGCAGCTCGACTGAAGAAACTCCAGCTGTGCTCGGTTACATATCGCCTCCTCAAAGGTGATCTCTGCCTGACATGCAAGGCCATGTCCAACCCAGAATTGATGGGCATGCTCCACCTAAAGAAAACCTTATCCCCTCGAGCCACACACTCTAGGGAGCTAAACCTCACCACAACTATAAATAGGACATGCTGGAGGGATAGATTCCTGCCCCAGAGACTTCCCATGCTTTGGAACAAGATTCCAATCTACATTAGGCAGAGCTCCTCGCTAACACTCTTCAAAAGAAACCTTGATGAGTGGATGGGAAACAGAAAGTTTACCCTAGGGATCACTTCAATGGCTCTGCTGGACAGAGGCATAGGGAACTAATCTAAGGGGGTGGCGAAAGCCAACACATTCTGGCTAGGCTTATAAATGCCTTTGGGCAGAAAGCCTAGCACCTACCTATGAACCTATAAAGCTTGTAATTCCACTATACGTCTAGCAGACGTAATTGTGACCATGAACAAGGTTTTCCAGGACAAATAATTTCAGATCACATGTAGCTGCAGGTTCAAAGGGGAAACTGGTTAAAGATTGTAAGACCATTGCCAAGTCCCATGGTTCAATTAGTTGTTTTAAAGGGGGCTTGATATGCAGATCTCCCTTTAGGAAGGTTTTACACAGTCTGTGAGAAATTAATGAATTATGAAGAAACCCATTATGGTAGGTGGATATCGCAGACAGATGGACTCAAATTGAAGAAGCTGCAGCTCCAGACTCAAGTAGAGTAGATAAATAGTCTAGAATAACAGGTACTTGTGCCAAGAAAGGGTCACTATCTCTATCCTTGCACCAGAGAGAAAAAAGCTTCCATTTACTAAGGTAAAGACTTTTGGTGGATGGTTTATGTGAAGCCAAAAGAATATGATGAACTGGAGAGGATAGGTCACTTTGCCTGGCAATCAGCGGAAGTGGAGAAACCAAGCTATCAGCTTGAGACTGGGTACATTTGGGTGAATCAAGCCCTGTGGATGCATTACCAGGTCTGGGATTGGATCCAGAACCCAGGGTTGACAAATTAGATGAGACCACAGAAACGGGAACCAAATTTGATGAGGCCAGTAAGGAGCAATGAGGATCACTTTGCTTCTCAATCGACGAGACTTCTTCATGAACTGTGGTATCAAGGGTACAGGAGGATAAGCATAGAGAAGATCCGTGGTCTAATCGTGTAGGAGAGCATCCCTCAATGACTCCTGCTGTGGGGGGATTAGGGCAAAATAGCTGCTACATTTGTGATTTGTGGGGAGGCAAATAGATCGCAGCAAGGCTGACCCCAGCGACTGAAAATGTTTGCCACCAATTTCGGATTGAGGGACCACTAGTGAGGCAGTAGAATGCATCTGGTCAGCTTGTCTGCAATCATGCTGGAATCCCCGGGAATGTGCATTGCTACAAGAAAGTGATTGGAAGCTATTGCCCATTGCCAGATTCTCATGGCTTCCCCGACATAAAGGGTAAGGTCTGGCTCCCCCCTGTTTGTTTATATACCAGACTACTGACATGTTGTCTGACTGAATGGCAATTGTTCCCAAAGGGAGGACAGAATGGAATGCTTGCAATGCGAGAAGCACTGCCCTCAGTTTCAGAACATTGATATGCAAATTGGCCTCCAGGGGTGACCAAGTGCCTTGGACTGTCTGTCCCTGATAATGGCCCCCCCAAGCGTCTGTGGTCACTATGGCTAAGGGTAGAGCAGGGGAGAATGGGCAACTCCATAGGATTTGACCTGGCTTCAGCCACCAGAGAAGATCTTGCTTGCAAAGATTGTTTATCCTGATCTTCTAAGACATAGGAAGATCTAAAGGGAACTATTGAGTTATTAACAACCATTGAAGGAGTCTCATGTGAAGTTTCGCTAATGGGACCATTGTGATGGAAGCTGCCATAGATCCTAGAAGTTGTAGTATTGCTCTAGCTGGAACCTTGGTGTGGTTCAGAATTGGTTGGAGTTGAAGTCTCAGTCTTTGTAATCTGTGGGAGGGAAGAAATACCCGACAGATCCGTGTGTCGAATTCCACCCCTATGAACTGCAGCCTTTGGGCTGGTGTAAGTTTGCATTTGCTCTTGTTCACAGTAATGCCCAAGTGCATCAAAAGTTTCTGTGTTTGCTGTATGATGAACAACAGTTGATTCTTGGTTGGGGCCGTAAGGAGCCAATCGTCCAAATATAGAAACACCAGGAATCCTTGCAGTCTCAAGTGAGATTTCACCACTGCCATGCATTTGGTGAACACTCCGGGGGCTGTAGAGAGACCAAAGGGCAGTGCTCAGAATTGGTAATGATTGACTCCCAGCCAGAAGCGGAGAAATCTTCTGGAGCATTTGTCCATCTTTATGTGGTAATATGCATCCTTAAGATATATACAGCATATCCAATCGTCTTTTCCCAAAAAGGGAAGTATCGACTGTACCGTGACCATCCAGAACTTTACTTGTTTGACAAATTTGTTTAGGTTGCTAAGGTCTAAAATGGGCCTTGAGTCCCCTGTTTGTTTTGGCACTAAAAAGAATCTTGAGTAAAACCCGGATTTTTGTTGGTCTGGGGGGACTACTTGGATGATTCTTTTTTGAAACAGCTTTTGAATTTCTATTGCTGCAAATTCCCTTTGACTGGGTGGAACATTGGGAATACGTCTGTAGGCTTTGGTTTTGAAATGAAGGGAATGTGATATCCTCTCGTTATTACAGTCTGCACCCAAGAATCTGTGGTTATCTCTTGCCAGGCAAAGTGGTGCAGAGAGAAATGACCCCCAACTGCCTCCAGAGACAAGCAATCGGGACGCTCTTCAGGAGCACTGATAGGGCTGTCCAGAGAAAGAATCTCTGGATCCCTAGTTACGTAGACCCCCTCTGCCCCTAAAGGGACATCTTCCATTTGAATTACCCCCTCTGCCCTGGGGGAAAATTTGTCCCGTGTGTCACAGAAAGGCCCTTGGGATTTTTGGTACCACATCTTTCCACTCCTGTTGTTCCTAGAGTAGGGCCTCTGAGAAGTAGAAAAACAGACACTTTTGGCAGAGAGGGTCTTACTGCCCTTTTCACACCTGGACAAAGTATCCTTAACCTTAGAGCCAAACAGGGATGAGGCATCTATGGGGGCATTAAGGAAGGAAGACTTGAAAGGATCCGTGAAATCTCAAAGTCGCATCCAGGTGTGGCATCTAGCCATGACTCCAGTGCCTGCAGCTCTTGCCGCCCCTTTGGCTCAGTGTAAAATCAACCTCATGGACGAACTGGAAATGAACTCCAGGGTGGTGAGTTGTGAGGCAACCTTGTCTCGTACCTCATCAAACACTGCTCCTGCAAGCTTTTCTGAAAGCTCTGAAATTAAGTCTCTCTGAAGATGCGTGAAGTGTGCCAAGTAGTTCATAGACCTGATTGCAAAGGTTGCTGAAGAAAATACCTGCTTCCCTATCCTGTCTATTGTCTGAGACTCCCTGTTAGGGGGATGGACAGCGGAGCTCTCCTCAGTGAGCTCTTTCTTTGTGGCTGCCGCCACAACCATAGCATCAAACAGGAAGACCTTTGGACCAATGGGGTTGATCTTCTGGCGGGGAGATTATCTTATCTTGCCTATGTGGGATTGGCTCAATGGCATTAGGTGTCATCCAAGCCCACTGCACGATATACTGAACAAGTTATTCTGCAGGAGGGATCACCCAGGAGGTAGAGGGTAGGGCTCGGAAAGCCTCCAAGAATATGTTCTCCTTGGGGGAAGGGGTGCTGGACTTCCAGTCATCCTGCTGTTTCAGTATTTCTAGGATGTCCCCAAAGGAGACATCTTCAGGGGGCTACCATGGGGACCCTTCCCTGTCATCGTAGTCCGTATCTTTGGTCAATGATTCCTCAGGGGAATCAACGTATTTCCTCTTGCACACTCTCTTGCAAGGTACCTCCTCAAGGTGAACATCACAGGAGGAACCTGCAGAAGGGGAGCCTTGGTGAAGGCTAACTTGAGGCTCCCAAACCTGATGCCCAATAGTAGTGAGAGGTGGTAGCTGTGGCTCAGAAGCAGGAGGAAGAGGGCATGTCTCCAATGCTGATGGGTACATCTGGGAGCCAGTTGTGGCTAATGCTCTCTATATTGCCTGGAAGGCCGGACCCCAGAGGGGGGGATGGGAGCCCAGAACCGAAACAGACAAACTTAGAACTGGGGTCACACCCCACCCCAAAGGGCCAACCCCCACAGTAGGAGCCTCCGGAAGAGACAGGGCTGCTGAGGCAGGCCAATCTCGGACCCTAGGATGGTCTGTTTCCACAGGGGGTTCAGACCAAAGAGACGTCTTTGGCACTGAAGTGATATCCACAATCAGTGCCAAAGCCATTGGAACCAGGGTAGTTGTCAGTGACAAAACTTCCAAAACCTGCAACGAGGTTGGAGGAAGAAAATACTGTGGAATCCTCGGAGCAGGGCCCTCTGCTCCAAATGGGAAGGAGGGTTTCTGATGAGGAGAAATGCCTCTGGCCATCTATAGCTGGTCCACCAGTCTCACTATATCTAACTCTGACAGGCTCTTCGAGGAATGGGTAGATAACCCCGATGGTGAAACTGGGCATTCAAGGAAAGGACTGTACTGCTGTCCATTGAAAGGGTTCACTGATGGGGAATATCTGGTCCCAGGAAAAAGCTCATCTCTCTGAGCCGGGGTCAAAAGACCAATATAAAATTCAGGGAGGGAAAGGAAAGGACTGGTTCAGGAGTGACTATTGCTGGCACAGAGAGATGTGTCAGAGCCAAGGAAGTTTTCATAGTGGTTGTCGGAGTCGAAGTCAGCGCAGACGTGGAGATCGGAGCAGATGATGTGGTCAGTGCCATGGGCAAAGCTAACAGTCTAGTCATACAGATCGGAGCAGACCATTCAGTTGGTGCTGATGGAACAGATGGCACTGATGAAATTGCCTCTTTTGGAGCTGAGATAGGAGCCAAGGATTTCGGCCTCGGAACCGAAGACTCTTTATGGGATAACTTTGGAACCTTAGGTCTTGGTTCTAATAATTTTGTCTCATGAGAAGAAATGGGAAGGGACTTACTCCTCTTTTTATCATCTTTCTTTGGAGGTGGTGAAGCCTCTGTCTTAAAGAAAACCTCCACAAATGGAGATTTTAGTAAACCAGCAACCATAAGTTTATTTCTGCATTCCGCGAGAGTGTGGGAGCTGAAAGTCTTACAAATATCACAAGGTGGTTTCTCCAATAAATGAGAAATGCCTAAGCAGTATTCATAAGATACATTACTGTCTACATTTGGCATTTTCCTGTCACATTTGTCACATCTTTTAAAACCGGTAGTCGTTTTCTTTTCTGACATTTTCCACAAAGAGCATAATAATTCCCAAACAGGAAATCACACAATCTAAAAATAATAGTAATAATAATAAAGATTCCAACAAGAAAGGCAACACAATTCTTAAGTGTAAGTAGGGAAGTGAAAGAACAGAGGGTGTACCAATTATGGTATGGAAAGACTACCCAACCTGGTAAGGGAAAGTACCAACAATGGTAGGAGAATTACCAAACTGGTAGAAAGACAGAGATAAAGGTGAAAATAGGGCACTAGTGAACGGGTTCAACAAACAACAATGACTAAGTATAGAAAAAGGTCTTTTAAGGAAGAAATTCCTCAGAACTTATCGAAAAAATATACACTTAGCTGAGAGGCTGTCTGGCACGTCTTGTTTCATATGCGGCAAACAAGATCTGAGTTAATATGGAGAAGGGCACTATGGGTAAAGCTTAGCTCAAGAGTTTTCTGGCTGGTGTAGGCTTGATAAACGGCAGAGTCAGAACTGAGGATCAGCTCCAAACCCACATGTAAGGAATGAATGAAGATTAATAACATCAGATCCTCAATTTCAGGTTAACTAGGGCCTGTGTTAGCAGCGGTCTATTTGGCACAAATGTTCCTGTTAGGAGGTTTAAACTTCATTACTTGAAGATGTACATAGCTATGGGTGTTTGTATTAAGCTAATAGGTTCTGAGGGGGTGTTTGCTTTCTTGTTTATGGGTTTTTATTAAAACAAAAAGTCTTGTAAATTGTGAGATAGGTTGCATTTCTGGTGATAAGAAGAAACTGTATGAAAGACTATCTTATCAGACATTAATGGGTGGATGTATCACAAAAGCTAGAATTAGACATTTAAAAAAGCGCACATAGGAATAATGACTTCTTAGCATAATGGGAACTCTTTCCATATTATCTTGTAATGTGAATGGTCTCACAAGTACACACAAAAAAGTACTTAATTATATTAAGAAATGCAGAGTGCAAGTAACAATGTTACAGGAGACACATGTGAAGTGAGCACGTGAACTTGATAAAGAAAGGATTACAGGATGGATATTCTGCAAGATATCAGGACAAAGGAAAATAATACTTATATTATTTCATAGAGGAGCTCCAGTAGGGACAGAAGAGGAAAAAATATAATAATGGCAGATTTGTAGGAGTAAGGGGCTACTGGCAAGGGATGAGGATTACACTTGCATGCATTCCTAAAACTCCTATTTTGGATCTTAACATTTTTTGGGAGAAATAATCAGCTTTCAGCAGGGAATATTACTTATAGGAATTTGATTTGCAACAATGATGATGTATCTGGGGGCCTAGGAGGGAAAATATAACAAAATATGGTAGATTTCTAAAGAAATTTATAAAAATATTTGGTATGAAAGACCTGAATTCAATAGTAGGAATTTGGAGAGAATTTACATATTATTCCCCAAGGTAAAATAACTAGGCTAGACTTGACAGAAGTTATACTTCACAGGAACATGTCCATTTGAACTTTGATACACATCCAATAACTATTTCACATCATGCACCAGTAATTACTAAGATAAAAATGCAGGGCAATGAAGTAAGGATGAGACACTGGCACTTCCCCACCTACCTGTTAAAAAGAGAAAAATTTAAGGAATGGGTAGTAGAAATTACCTGGGAGTTATTATGGAAGATAGCAAGTACTCCAGACGTTATACCTAGTGAGCGGAATGAAATGAAAGTGGAGTTTAAAAAACAGAGTAGAAATAAAACAAAAAGAGGTCTGGTAAAGAAGTAATAAGAATTATTTAGAGGGGCTGACAAAGGTTAAAGTATTACATAATAAGGGGAAACTCACAGAACTAATATGCATGAGTTTAGAAAGATTGTTGTTAACCAACTGTTTTTTTTTTTTATAATAACTACAGAGCACAAAAACTTTTGGATCAAACAGAAAAAACAAACAACTTAAACATAAAAAACAACTGAAGGAAAGGTACGAAATCAATAAAAAACGTATGAACTAAATTTATTAAACATTCAAAAATAAGCGATTTCATCCTTTTACATGGGACTTCATCAGATAAATAAAAATTTCACAGACTTGTATTTAAACCCACATCCATTAAGTCACATGATCAATAAAAGGCAATACAACACTCCTATTAAAAGCGCAACTCACTATTACATAAAAAAAATTCTAAAATACAATTTATTAACTCATTTCATGAACTAAAAAAAATTGAACATACCACGTCTTAAATAAATATATCAATAAGTAAAACCTTACATAATCTAGAAAGTGCTTTTATCTTTAAAACAAAATTAACAGCACAATACTCATTTAAGCCAGGCCAAGCATATGCATTTAAATGTATTTGCCAAGTTAGTTTTTCCCATTCTAAAAACAATAAAATAGGTCCACCCCTTACTTCTTGTTCAATACTATCAAAGGCCATATATTTGAAAGTGTGCCCCTCATTTTGCACTACATGTTTGTCAAGGGCATTATTCATCTTACTTTTCTTAATAGCATACTCATGTTCATAGACATGCTCCCTGAGCCAAAGATGGGCAACATTGGCAAAGGTTTGAATATATCACCCTTTATGTTTCACAATCATATGTCCCTCAAATTCAATACTCTTGCCCCCTAATCTCAAATGTTGTCCCCACTTTAACCAATTTACAAAATGAGTACAAGCCACATTTCTTCATCAAAGATCCTTCCTTTTAGTCTATATATTCTCCAACAGATTTTTAAAATTTCTTCCTCTAAGGAAAACCATTTTCAGTTCATCCCCCAGCTTACTTTTAACATACTGATCCTCATCAAACAAAATCCAATTCTTATATAAAATTTGTCGAACCATTTTCATGTCTGAACTGAAGGTGGTAATAAAATTTGTATTAAACTCACCCTTAGCACTAACCTTTTGTGCTCTTAACCCATCCGTATCAAAACTAACTTCACCGTTATGAATGGGTTTAAAATAACCTTGGGCTCTTTTATTAGTTACTTCCAAGAAAAGGTCCTGCAGTAAATCTGATGGCTATCTTCTTTTTGTAACCATTCCACTAAATGTATTATACTTCTCAAGGAATTGTTGTTCCAAGGAAACCATCCTAGCTGCTCTAACCAACTAGCCTTTCACCACAGATTTTTTTCTGATGTAATGGGTGTGCTACAGTAGAATGGAGGAAACTGTTAGAACGCATCTCCTTCCTGTGAATTTTTGATGTAAACCTTTTTTCTTTATCTTTCCTCAGGCATACATGCAAATATTCTACTTCTTCAGTTTTATCCTCACAAGTAAAGGAAAGGAAATCAGCTGTATTGTTAATATAATTCATAAAATCAACTATATTTTCTTTTTTATCCTTTCATAAAATAATAATAGCGAGTTGCACCTTTAATAGGAGGTTTGGTATTGCATTTTATTGATCATGTGATTTAATGGAGGGGGGTTTAAATACAAGTCTTTGAAATTTTTATTTATCTGATGAAGTCCCATGTAAAAGGATGAAAGTGTTTATCTTTGAATGTTTAATAAACTTAGTTTGTAAGCTTTTTATTGATTTCCATACCTTTCCTCAATCCACCGGTCATACCTCTCAACTTCCTAGAACAAAAAATCCAGACAAAGCCATAAATAAAAGTGGGACAAAGGCCCAGAAATTGGGACACATTTTAAATATTGCTTTTAGAAACTTAGAAAGTTCATAGAATAACAGGTTTTGCATTTGCATGAATTTTGTGAAGGATATGAAGTCTGAAACTCAAATGCCTGTCATTATTTTCTAACTTCAGTCTTTAACGATTTGCCATTAATTTGCCAGAAAACCTCAAAAATATGAGGCGAAAATCTGTACAGCAAAAATCAAAGTGGGAGGATTACTCCCTGATAAGTTGTATCTGAAAAGAGGAACCAGGCAGGGGTGTCCTTGTTCCCCTTTGTTATTTGCATTATACCGAGAACCACTGGCAAAGAAAATAAGGGGCTTAGAAATTCAAGGATATAATTGCCAGAATATTCAGGAAACATAGGCATTATTTGCAGATGATATTATTTTGTACTTGATGGAACCAGAAAAGTAAATTTTAGTACTGTGGAATATTCTGAGACAGTTCCATTTTTTGGGTTGTGATATAAAATTTATGAAGATAAATAAAAAATAAGTTATGCACTCAGTATAATGTTCCATCTGTGTTGTCCATTTTCATTCTTCCTCAACTGTTGGGTTCGGATCCAATCCTCAGATCCAACTCGACTATTTCTTCCATGTAACAGAATCTATCTGTGACTCAAACAAAGCAGTTCCTGAAGCATTCTTCAATCTTTCCAAGAGTAAAGCAAGGAGGGGGTTGGTAGGAAGGAAGTTGAGAAAGAATGAAAATGGACAATGCAGATGGAACATTATGGTGAGTACATAACTTTTTTTATCTGATATTTTCATTCATTCCGCAACTGTTGGGACAGAGTCCCCAGCTACCTAAATCCTGGGAGGACTCTATGGAAAGATATTTCTGAGCAGAGCCAAAAGCTGCTCTTACCCTAGAGTCCAGGTCCAATTTTTAATGAACAATAAAAGTATGAGGATGAGCCCAAGTGACAGCTGCACAAATGTCATCCAAGGAAGTTATAGACAAAAAAGCTGAAGAAGTTGCCATAGATCTGGTGGAAGGCAAACCCACTTTTTTGTATACAAAAGTAATGCTGTCAGTTGACCATCTGACTGAAGTTACTTTAGAAACTGATTTGCCTAATTTTGATTTCAAAAAGGAAACAAATAATTGTTCTGATTTCCTCAAATTCTTGGTTCTGTGAAGATAGAAAAGTAATTGTCTGTGAACATTGAATAGGTATAACATATATTCTCCTTTGTTTGAGAACTTTGGAAAGAACTCTGGAAGGTTGATAATCTGATTAATATTGGAGTTTAATACCACTTTAGGTAGAAAGGAAGGATTGGGTCATAGTGATACTCCAGCCTTATGAAAAAACAAGTACGGAGGTTTAGATGACAGGGCATGTAATTCCAAAACTCTTCTGGCAGAAGTAATAGCAACCAAGAAGATAAGTTTCCAGGTCAAAAATTTTAGTTCACACTTAGCTGATGGTTCAAAAAGGGGTAAAGGTAAAGTCTGTAAAACAATGTTTAAATCCCAAGGAGGTGCAGGGTCCTTTAAAGGAGGTCTAAGGTAAGCTCCTCTGAGAAAATCTTTGCAAAGTTTGGAACATGGTAAAGTTGAATTTTTTACTCCTATATGAAAATTAGAAATGTCTGCTAATTGTACTCTCACAGCTGAGGAGCTAGCACCTTCACTGAAAATTGTAGCTAAAAAATCCAAGTACCTTTGAAACTGGTGCTGAAGAGGGGGCTAAATTATTTTTATGTGCCCAAACAAGAAATATTTTCCATTTACTTTTGTAAACCTTTCCAGTGGAGGGTTTGCGAGATGACAACACAGTATGGCAGACAGGGGAGGAGGGCCTGGGCTGTCTAGTAATCAATGAAACTGGAGAAACCATGTGGTCAGCTTGAGGCCTGAAATGTCCAGATGAATTATGTCTGTCAGGTGACACATTAGGTCTGGAGTTGGATCCAAAATCCAGGATGGACGAAGAAGATGAGGCCAAAGGAAGGGAAACCAAATCTGATGAGGCCAGTACAGGGCAATGAGGATAACTGTGCTTTTCAATCGAGATGCTTTCTGAAGGAATTTGGGAATATGGGGTAATGGGAGGGTAAGCATATAGGAGACTGGAGGGCCAAGCGTGAAATAGAGTGTGTCTTGGGGATTCCCCCACTGGGGTAATCAAGGCAAAGAACCTGCTGCATTTGTTGATTAGGGGAAATGCAAAAAGATCACAGCACAGTTGGCCCCATCAACAGAAAATTATCTCCATGACCTTCATGTTGAGAGACACTCGTTAGGCATTAGAAGAGACCTGCTTAACTTGTCCGCAATCAAGTTGGACCTCCCCACAATGTGTACTGCTGTCAGAAAGTGATTGGATGAGATTGCCCATTGCCATACTCTCATAGCTTCTCGACAAGGAGGGTAAGATCTGGTTCCCCCTTGCTTGTTGATGTACCAGACCACTGACATACTGTCTTGTCTGGATTGCAACAACCCCAGTAGGGAGCATGTCCTGAAAGGCCTGCAATATTAGGAGGACAGCTCTTATCTCTAGGATATTGACATGTGTGTTGGCCTCTTCTTGTGACCATGTGCCTTGGGCTATCCTTCCCAAGAAGAACCCTCTCCCACCCAATCTGGGGGGTGTCCATGGTCACTACGGCCTTGGGTTGAGGGAGAACAAAGGGACAGCCTTCTTGTATTTGACTGGACTGGATCTACTATAAAAGGTAATTTTTGCAAGATTACATTATTTTGACTTGACTTGGTAATGGCTGATGTGGAAGATTACATTGAGTAGTGAGTGACCACTGAAGAATCCTCATATGGTACCTTGCCAGCGGTACTAGAATGATTGCCACTGAAATGGATTCCAATGAGTTGGGGATAAGACGAGCTGAAAAAAGAAGATTTTTGAATGATCTTTTTTAACATGGACCTGAATTGTTTAAATTCTGGACAGAGGGAGAGAAGCTGTTTGAGTGGCCATATTGAAGAAAGCCCCGATGAATTCCAATATCTGAGTTGGTTTGAGATGAGATTTGTTGAAACTGACAGAAATTCCTAGACGAGGGCATAAGTGGAGTAAGTGGTCTCAAGCTTGAATCTGATGAAGCCTGGTCAGAGCAGTTATAAGCCAGTCATCCAAATATGGAAACACCCAGAATCCCTGCAGTCTCAAGAGAGCTGCTACCACTGCCATACACTTGGTAAACACCCTGGGAGCTGTCGTGAGGGTAGAGCTCTGAACTGGTAACGACTGGCTCCTAGCAAGAAACATATATATCTCCTGTACTGTCTGTTCATTTTTATGTCATACTACTCATCCTGAAGATCTATTGAGCACAGACAGTCATCCTTGTGCAGAAAAGGCAGAATGGACTGAACTGTGACCATTCAGAACTTTCTGCACTGAACTAATTGATTTAGTTCACTGAGATCCAAAATTGGTCTCCAGTCCCCTGTTTTCTATGGCACTAAAAAGAATTCTGAATAAGTTCCAGACTCTTGCTGGTCCGGGGGTACCTTTTGGATGACTCTTTATTTCTAGCAGCTTGTTGATTTCTATCGCTACTGCTTACCTCTGATTGGGTGGAACATCTGGAATTCTGTTTGATACCAACAAGGGTGGATGGGAAAATGGTATTATATAACCTCTGGATATTACACTCTGCACCCAATTTCTAGCCAGGTTCTCTAGTGCAGGGACAGATGACCCCCAACTGCCTCCAGAGATGGACAGTCGGGCCTCCTTTCAGGAACACTGATAGGATCTGTCAAAGAAAGTATTTCTAGATCCCTGGTTATGCGGACCATCTCTGCTGAGGGGATGAAGTCTTCCATTAGAGATCCCCCTTCTGTCTCTGGGGGAACTGTTTCCACAAGGATCTTGGAAGGGACCCTGGGAGGTTTTTTTGAACAGCATTTTATCCATCTCATTGATTCCTAGAAAAGGTCCATTGAGGGGGTCAAAATAAGCATACCCACAATATGCATACCCACAGCAGACAGGGTTTTTTACTTCCTGCTCACACTTGGACAGTGTGTCTTTAACTTTGGGGCCAAATAAAGAACTTCCATCAAAGGAATCACTGACAAAGTAAGATATGATGGCGTCCCCAAAGTCACACAAGTACATCCAGGCATGTCTTCTAATAGAAATGCCTGAACTCACTGCCTAAGAAGTACCTTCAGACGCATGTGAGATAAGCCTCATGGACACATTTGAAATGGACTGAAGGGTAGCCAACTACAAGGATTTAGTGCTCTCTGCCTCAGAGAATGTGGTCTCAGAGACAGATTTGGAAATCTCTTTGATTAAATTTCACTGAAGTCTTGTAAAATGTGCCAAGTAATTCAGGGACCTAACTGCAAAGGTAGCTGAAGCATAGACATGGCTTCCAAATCTGTCCAATGCCCTAGAATCCCTGTTATTGGGGGTAGACAGAAGAACTTTATTATGCCAGTTCCTTTTTGGTGGCCGCTACCATGACCATGGCATCAACTGGTACTCCCTTACTCAAAAAAAAAATCTATCCTTAGGTGGTCTCTTAGGGCTAGGCTCTATCATGTCAGATTTATTTCACGCCCATCGAGAGATCAAATCAATGAGCTCATCGGTGGGCTGAGTCACCCAGGAGGTAGATGGGCCAGTGCCAAAGGCCTCCAGAAATATCGACTCCTCTTGAGAGGGTTGTCAGAACACCAACCACCCTGTTGTTTCAGGAACTCTAAAATGCCTCCAAATTAGATGTCTATCGGTAATGAAACACCTACCATTAGAAAAAGCCATTAAATACTTTAACTCTAAATTTTTAATCATTCTAGACTACCATGCCCAACTCGTATAGTAAGAAGTAGGTCCAAACCAGCCCCTTGGCTCACCAAAACTACCAAACAAAAAATCCTCCATAGAAACAAACTTTGGGCTAGCTGGCATACAACCAAAAACCTGGCAGATCAACTAAAATTTAGACAATTAAGAAATGAAACTAAAAAGGCATATTGTCAGATAAAAGAAACTTTTACTGCCACCTCCAACAAACCCACCAAAATAAACCTCAAAAATTCTGGTCAGGTATAAATAAACTCTTGCACCCAGTTCGCTCAATCACACCCACCCCCTCAGGCTCCAATCTCCTCAGCTCTAACCAAATTGCCAATTCTTTTAACACTTTCTTCACAGACACCATTCAATCTTTGGCCAACCAGCTATCCCCTGACACTGTATCTCCTTCCAATATTATCCCTAACAGCCCCCCAATATTTCAATTCCAACCCATTCCTACATCCTTTGTCTGCACCCTTATCAAAAAACTTAAACACACCACCCTTTCTGCAGATCTACTACCTGCAGAATACCTGCAAAAAGCAGCCAAAGCTATAGCCTACCTCATATCTATCCTCATTAACAGAACTATTTCTGAAGGAACTATTCCATCTATCTGGAAAATCTCACATGTCATCCCCCTGCATAAAGGTGGTAATTCCAAAGATTTTTCTAACTATAGGCCTATATCCATATTATCCCCTCTGGCAATAATCATGGAGAAGTGCATTCATAAACAACTATTAAACCACCTCCTAGAAAACAACCTACTAGCTACCTGCCAACATGGATTCAGACCATTTCACAGCACCTCTTCTGCTCTTCTTTCCTTCACTGATGTCATTAATAAAAACCGTAATATCAATACTCTATCCTCAGCCCTCTTCATTGTCAAAAGTCTTCGACATGGTCATCCACCAGCTACTCATAAAGATACTTAGAAACTTTTCACTGGATCCACTTGCTATACAATTGTTCCAGTCCTATCTAAATAACAGGCAACAGGCTGTACTATGGGAGAATAACTTGTCTTCCCACCTACCAATTGCCCTTGGTGTCCCTCAAGGCACCATACTGGGTCCTCTCCTCTTTTCTATTTTTACTAACAACCTACACTGTATTACCTCAAGCCACCTGTATCCAATATGCGGATGACTCCACACTAATATGCTCAGCCTCTTCATTATCACAACTTCATTCCCTAACCCACGACATGTTTAACACAGTATAGAAATGGCTTCTTCAACGATGTCTTATCCTGAACACAAAAAAAAACAAAAATGCTACTATTTACCCCCACCCGTAGAGCCCCCCCCCACTGCATTTCACAGTCACATCTAGTAATGGTACAATCATATCTCTGGACTCTACTACAAAACTACTTGGCGTACTAATTGACAACAACCTCACCTTCGAGCCACATATTAACAACACTATAAAAACAGTAAACAAAAAACTAGGTTCCCTCTATAGGATCAAACCCTTTCTTACCCCACTAGCCAGGACCACCATTGCCTGGACCCACCTTATCTCAATCCTAGTATATGCGTCCTCTATCTATACCAAACTATGCAAAAGCAATCTGAACAATCTGGCTAGCTCCTACAATAATATTGCCAGATTTGCAACTGGGTCTACCTATAGAACCCATCATTGTAACAATCTTAATCAACTAGGGTGGTTAGAATTGCCAAATCTTATTCTATCAAACCAGCTAACTATTGCCCATAAGATACTGTTTCATCTTACAACTACTCCAATACTAACTAATCTAATCACCCCCTATAATAACCTTAAGACCCTGTGCTCATCAAATAAATTACTGGTAAAGATAAGTAAAACCAACAATCTGGCTGGAGACTCTCTATTCTGTAACACAGTGGGTAAAACCTGGAACTCCCTCCCTACTGATCTAACCTCCCTATCTTCAACAATCCTATTTAAATCTAAACTCAAACTATACCTTAAATCGCACTGGCTATGCCCCTGTGCAAAGCCAAACTAACTACCTCCACTGTCTCCAAACACTAATCTTCCCACTCACACAAACTAACTATTCTTTTTTACCAACATTATTGTTTGTATAACCTTTTTAAAGTTCAAATAGTGCTCGATTTCACTTACCTTATATTTTGTTGTATGTATATCCATACGTGTTATGTAGCTTAGAATATTTTTTTTCTTACTCTTAAGTTAAAATGTAATATACTAGTAAAATTTGTTAAATCTTAGTAATGTACTTATGTTATTGTGATTCTGTTCTGAAGTGTGGAGCTTTTCTCACCGGGCCTCCACTGAAAATGGACATATATCCAGTTGGACTAGCCCGGTCAACAAATGTAAAATAAATAAAATAAAATAAATGATCTGGGGGAACCCTTCCCCTTCATCAAAGTCAGTGGACTCTGTGACAGACTGTTGTGGAGAGTAAGTGCCTCCTTTTACACTTCCTCTTCCTAGGAACTTCGGTGGGATGGTCCAGAGAAGTGTCAGAAGAGATTATTATATCCTGTTGGGTTGCCTGGAGACTGGTTTGGGCTGGCTGCCCCAGTGGAATAGATGACTGAGGCTCTGGATGTAGAATTGAATGGAACTGGGTAGTCAGAGCTGAAGAGGGAAGAGAAGTCCGAACTCTGGGAGAAGAGAAAGCTCTCTCCACTACCTTGAAGGCAGAATGTCTCAGAGAAAAAGACACCAACAGATCTAATAAAGCATGCTTGTGGACTGTTGGCTCCTTCTGCCTTGAAGGCAGACTACTTAAGAAGGGAGTTAGAGCTGAGCCATTCAGCTCTGAAGTTCTGAGGGGCAGAGATGGCTTCGACAGTTTTAGAGTCGAATCCAGCATCTCGGAGCGGATGCCAATGACATGGCTCAGAGAGTCGTCTAGCTCAGAAGTGTTCAGTGCTGGACCATTCAGAGATACCATCAGAGTCCAAGATGCCAACATCTTTGGATATGAAGCGGATAACTCCGGGAATTTCGGATCCAACAGCTCTGAAATCAAAGGTCGGATTGGAGAAGGAGCTAACAAAGGAGGGGTAGTACTGACAAGGATATCTGGACCCAAAGGTGTTGAAGCTAGGAGAACTCCCATTTGAATCTGTGCCCTGATGAACGTCCTCATCATCCTGTCCACATCAGCTTCTGTAAGGCTCTTGGAAGATTGAATGGATGAGGCCACAGATGAAAGTTTGACACACACACACACACACACACACACACACACACACACACACACACACACACACACACCTGTGAAGGGCTGGCACAGGTTTACTAGCTATGCTCCCTTCTGCCAAGACTATAAGGTAGTTTTCATTGCCACCAGAACCCCTTATCAGCTATTTTAAGGGCCTTAACAAAGGGTGTCCAATCTCACTGTGTAATATTAATACTAATACAAATGGTAGTTTGACCAAGAGCCAGGCTACTAGGAGTGGTCCACACAGTGTCACCAAATAAATATGCAAGTGCTCTCAAAACTTAAATATCTCTACACAGTGTATTAATATCTCTACACAGAGTATTAATATTACACAGTGAGATTGGACACCCTTTGTTAAGGGTCTTAAAGTAGCTGATAAGGGGTAATGGTGGCAGTGAAAACTACCTTATAGTCTGGGCAAAGGGGGGGGATAGCTAGTAAACCTGTGCCAGCCTTTCCCAGGTGTGTGTGTGTATGTGTGTGTGTGTGTGTGTGTGTGTGTGTGTGTGTGTGTGTGTGTGTGTAAAACAAATCTCCAAGAGTGAGTGTCAGCTACTTGGGCAGAGACACAAAGCACTGGCTGGACAGAAAGAGTGTTGGAGGACTTGGCATGAAACCCTGGCTAAGGACTCAGCTCTACAGCTGAGCCAGTCTTACTGAGGATCTGGAGAAAGAGTGAGAAGCCAGCCCCGGACTGACTGTGGTTTCTGTGTGCTCTTAAGGGCAATTGCACTTGATGCAGAGAGCTGCATCTGGAAATACTATGTGGGTACATGTCATCCTCCCAGTGTACATCCCTCACTGGTACCAGTGCTGAGGATTGAGGCTCCTAGATTACTGGTCCAGTGATGGGGCATCACACCAGTCATTGTTAGTCAAACATTACAAAGCTCATTCAATTCCTGCCTTCCCTTAAACCTCATTCCTCCTCCAAAACATTACTGTGGATGCATTGTTCCCACAATTCCCATTTATTTCTAAGTAATTTGTGCCTGACCTTTTCTAAGGATTCCACTTCCAGTTGTTTTATCTCTGTTACTATATTCACTATGTCTAATACAGCTGGTTTAGACTTTGATTTCCATTTTCTAGTAATTGTTTTTTTGTCAGCCACCAGAATTAAACCCAACAAGGCCTTATTATGTCAAGACAATTCCCATTTCTATATTATAGCTCAAATAAATTATTTCCTTAGGTACACCAATTTTCTCATCCAGTATTTCTGATAAGAGTAGTCTGGAGGGAATTTTTAAAGTCTGCTAAAATTTCCTTCCCATCACACTTCCAACATTTGCAATCTATTCCAGGAAAAATTCTTTGGAGTCTGGTTGGGGTATAAAAATACATATGCAAGCACTTCCAATCAAAGATTCTAAATATTCTAGACTTTGTTGCATATCTGGCAGCCATATATGCACATACCCCCCATTGTTCCTTTGTGAACTGCTTATCCAATCTTTCTTCCCAATCCTTTCTAACCTCCTCTGATTGATTCCTGTAGTTATCATGCAATACTTTGTATGCCCAAGTAATTATCCTTTTTTAACAGCAGCTTCTGTTCTAGATTGTGCTAAAAACTTTACCAGTGTTGATCTTTCAGTTAGGATCCCCCTATATTTTTCTCTTTGCCTATACTCTGATATCAATCATTGTTAGGGAATGCAATCTCTAGCCTGTAATCCAAATGAATTATTGGCCTCTTCCCATTCTATTACCTATCCTTCTCTAATTATTTGCTCCCAATACCTTGATTTCTTTGCCAGTTTTCTCCAGTAAATCCCAGCCCTCCTCTTGCCTATTCTCTGTACCCCTAATTGCAGTCATCCTTATTGGCAGAATCATTTCTTCATCCCTGTGTTGGTTTAGTTCTTAGAAAACTTGTTGCTACTTTATGAATAAAATATCCTGTATGGTTATTATTATTCCTTTTAAGGATCTTCATCCAAAATCCCAGCCTCTCCTTGTTTCTTGAGCTTCTCCCATTTCATCATCATCCCTTTCCATTTTGAATTACAGTTTCCTGCTTGTGCTATGTATAGAAACCTTAACTGTGTAGCTATGAAATACCCCTTCAAATTAGTTAATCCCAATCTGCCTTGTTCCATTGGAAGAATCAACTTATCCCACTTGTCTTGTTGCCATCTTCCCTGCACAGACAAAATCCTTCAGCTCTTTAATAATTGCTATTCTCAACTCCTTCAATGGTTGATAAAAATATACCTGACCTGTGTATAAGATTAAAATAACTAAAAACATTTTAACTGCTTGCATCTTGCTATCCATATCCATAAAACAGAGCTTCCAATTCTCTGTTTTTGTAAAATCTTCTCACATATCCTAAGCTACCATAACAGAATACTTTTTAATCCATACTCTTAAATACTTCATTTTATCATGTCCCCCATAAATATGGGTATTGTTGAACCATTTTATGTGTGGGTACATAGTTTACAGGTATTGCTTTTGTTTTATCTTCATTAACTTTGTATCCTGAAAAGACTTGAAATCCATCTTAGAATGTTCCTCAACACTGAAATGTACTTTTCTGGTTTTATAAGATACAAAATAATATAACCTACAAATAAAGACAATTTTTCTTGACTACCATACCAATTAAATCCTTGAATTTCTGAGTCCCTTATTTTCTTTACCAGTGGTTCTAAATATAATGCAAATAACAAAGGGAAAGAGGTCATCTCTGCGTGTTTCCTCTGCTCAAACAGAACTTATCAGAGAGGCACCCCCACTTTAAAATTTGCCTCCGATCCCTCACATATTCTCCTAATTAACCATATAATTTTATCAGGGAATGCAAATGCTTCCATTGCCTTACTCATAAAATCTCAGCTTACTCTGTCAAATGCTTTCTCTGCATCAAGACTCACCAACAGTGATATTTTTCTTATATTTTGCTTCCTTCTGTATCATCATTGTTCTGTTAATGTTGTCAAATGTTTGCCTCTCCTCCACAAAACCACACTGATCCATATATATCAGTTTTGGCATCACCTTTACCATTCTTTTAGCCATTATAGACATAAACACTTTATAATCTTGGCTTAGAATCGAAATGGGCCTATATGATGTTGGATCTGATGGGCCGTTACCATCTTTAGGTATTACAGCGACCACCGCTTTCTTGAAGGGTGTTGATGCTCCTCTTCCTTTTAAAATACTGTTAAACAAAACCTTCCGGATTATCACTTTCTTCCCTCCCAGCTTCCAAACTTCCACAAGAATACCATCTACTCCTGGGAACATTCCTGTAGATTGGTTATACATCACCATTTTTATCTCATCTCCTCCTATCCTAACTGTTGGTAATGAGCATCATCTACCTCTAACTTTGGCATATTTAATTCTTCCATAAACAGTTCCATTTGCACTGTCTTGATTTCCATATTTCTCTGCTTTATACAGATTTTCATACAATTTATAAAATATTTCCAATACTTCTACTGGATCTCCTGTTATTTTTCTTGTTATAGACTCCTTAAGCTTGGCAACAACATTTTCTACTTTCTGTAGCCTGAGCCGTTGTGCTAAAAGTTTTTGAGCTCTGGAGTTATTATCAAAAAACAGTTGCTTAATGAGAATCTTTCTATATTCATGCATATTATCGAGGTAATCCCTTATTTTCTCTTTAGCACTCTACAATTAGATCTCTTTATTCTGTCATATTCCCCCGATTTTGCAATTCTTTAACATTTGCCAGTCCCTCTAAATAATTCTTTTTACTTATTAACCATCTCTTTTTCTTTTACTTCCACCCTAATTTTAATTTTTAAACTCCACTTTAATTTTATCCCATCCCCTAGCTATATTTTCAGTAGAAATTTCTATCTTCTCTAATAACTCCTGAATATTTTCCACTACCCTTTCCTTAAATTCCTCTCTTTTTAACCGGTAGGTGGGGAAGTGCCAGTGGCTTATTTTTATTTCATTACCCTGCATTTTTATTTCATTTTTTATTGGCATGCGATCTGAACAGTTACTGGATGCATATCAAAACTATTAAACGCACATGTTCCTCTGAAATATAATTTCTTTCTAGCCTATCTCAGTTTTTGTAACTTGGGGCATAATTTGTAAATTCTCTCCAAAATCCTACTACTCTACCCAACACCCTCCAAAACACACCTGAATCTACCAATTTCAAAATACTATCTGAACATCTATCCAAAAACTGTCACTGCTCCTGTGTCAAACCTGACTGAAAAGATATTTATAACTCTCTCAACATACTGTTCACTCCTTACCTCATTTTCTCCTCTCCTCTGTGTTAATTAAAAACATATAAAGAAAATCTCATTTGTTCATAACTATTATTTAATATGTACACAGTACTAATTTTATTATTCTTGCAGTGATCTTTACTGAAATGCTCATGTGATTTGCTTTTTTGAACTTGTATCTACTAAAAAACAGTAGTGAATAGTTCTTTGTATAGACTAACTGGATGATGTATATTCTGCATCTTACTATATGTATACTATTGTACTATCTAATTATTGTATTTGCTTATATTTCTGTAGAGCTTTTCTTTCCAGGCCTCTGTTGAAAATGGGCTTCTGGCCCAGTTGGATTTTCCCAGTAAACAAATGTAAATAAATAAATTTAAATGCTTTCAGAAAATGTTATGTCTTAGACATTGAAAGAAAGAAACATTCTATTTTTATTGCCTCCTTTTCAGACTGTCTCCATAGAAACATGAGAACCAGATACACAGTTGCTTTCCATTACACATATTGCACTGTAAACACTTATGTGCTAGAAAGAAACACTATTCAGTATTCATTATATTCACTATTCTTTTATTAATTAAATCAAGACAAGGGCCTTAGATCCTATCATTCTCCTATGAAAAAATAAAAAAAAGCATATAAAATGTTCTTATATCATGCCCTTTTGTCCAGGCTTTCTTCTCTTCATAGGATCACAGGATCATAGGAGGTTATAAGGCTATCAACCCAGAGGTCATTTCAAGCCTTGCCACTTCATCCCAATGTAATACCATAGATACTCTAGTCAATACCCAGGATTGTATTTAGTAATGACTGCCCATGTCCAGGAGGGTTGTGGGTGCTATTCCCAGTATGAATTTATGGTGCCTCATCCACTCGTCCAGGTTCCTTTTGAACAGTGTCATAGAGCTGTTCTGCTTCACATGAATTGGCAGCCTATTACAAAGATGTGGCAGTCATTGGGAGACAAATCTGTTCCTCCAGCATGTCCTATTCAAATCACAGGCCAAAGTTAGGTCCCTGGAATGGGTAGCTCTAGTCCTGTTTGATTTAGGGATGTGCAGCAAATTCACTAGGTTTGGGTCAGAGATTGCTCTAAAAGCTAGGCATAAGTCTCCCCTAAGAAGCCTATATGATACTAACTATAGTGACAGGGACTTTAGTTGGTCTGTGTAAGGCACATGCTGGAGTCCCATGATCTTCTTTGTTAGAAACCTCTGAGGTTTCACCTATTGCTGCGGTACATGCCAAAAGGGGTGTTATACTCAATTACGGGCCTGATTAGTGACAAGTATAGAGGGGTTATAACCTCCTTTGCTCTATTGGCAATGCCTTTTAATCAAGTGTGCTACATAGAAGGTCTTCCTTACTACAGTAGACACATAGTGGTCATAGTTAAGGTTGCGGTCTTCTTGTGATCCCAGATCCCTTACCACTTCGTAGTTACATACGGTATTGTTATTAATTTGATACTGTGAAGGGGCACTGTTTTTAATGAAGGGAATGGTGATTCATTTCTTTGGATACAGTTTGAGACCATGACTAAGTCACCAGTCATTGGTCTGTGTGAGACTCTCCTGAAGTATACTGACATCATTTGGGGATTCGATAACTGCACCCAGTTTGCAGTTGTCCACAAACTTGCTCAGCCACAGCCCCTTAGTTTTGACCTGAACTTCTGAAAAGTATATATCAAACAGTAGGGGGGCCCAGCACTGACCCTTGTGGCACCCCGCTGGTGACAGATCTGCTAGTTGATGTGGAGTCACCCACTTGGATAGTGTTTGAATGGATTGTGAGCCAGTTGACAATCTTACAACAAAGGGATTTACATTCAGTTTGCTAAGTTTATCAGTAATGCCTGAGTGTGGGATTGTGTTGAATGCTTTGGCCAAGTAGAGGTATGGTGTGGACAGATTTCCCTTGTCAAGCCCTGGACACATTTTCAAAGAAATCCACCAGGTTTAACAGGCAGAATGCCCCCTTGATGAAGCCAAATTGGGTCAGATCCAGGGTTTGATGGTCACCTATGTCTTTATTTATGAGGTCCATGATGATATGTTCCATGGCCTTACAGATGAGGTTGGTCAGACTTATGGGTCTAGATTTCCCTGCGTCTGTTGCTAAGCTACCTCTGTGGAGGGGAATAACTCTTGCTGTTCTCCAGTCTGCAGGAATATAGCCTGTGCTTAGGCTGTGATTGAATAGGGTACTTAATGGTGATGATAGTTCATGTTTTAGTTTGTTTAGAAGACAGCCTGGGATGCTATCTGGTTCCACAGAGGCTGTGCTTTTTGCCTTAGACAAGGCTTTAATGACCTGCTCTTCAGATAAGTATGGTAGGGGGTAAGCTGGGGGCAAGGTTTGTGATAAGTTTGGAGGGGATAAAGGAGTGAAATTTTCACCAAATCTGTCTGCCAGCAGGTTTGCTGTCTCTGTGGGATCAGTGTGTGTGATACCCTTACTCACTAGTTCAGCACATGCTTGGGTCCCACCTTTTAGGCTGCATAGGTTGCTGTAAAAGGCCTTATGGTTATCCTTGGCTGTAATTGCTAAGTTTTTCTCAAAGTTATTGTAATAAAACAAATATTAATGAGTCAACACACGGCCAGGTTAAAACGTTCAATTTTATTACTGATAAACCAGTAAGCGCTTTCGCAAATCTCGGTTGCTTCTTTAGACCATAAAAGACACATCAACAATACAGTTTTATATAGTTGTAGGAATTTAGTATGACATCCAATAAACAACAAGAACTAATTAATTGAACTATCCAAGAATTAATTGTGCATAATTACTAGTCTTAGTTGTCTGACCTACGAATCACATAAGAACTATACAGAAACTTAATCTATAAAAATGTGTTTCTGACAGCTGATATCTAATCAAAAATAGTATTTTTCTGTGGCTTAATGCTGCAATACAGCTCTATTAAAGCTTTTTAACATAAACAACTAGCCTAGAGTATATGTCATTTCTGATACACACTTTGCATAAAATGTCTCTTAAACCAAGTGCATGCAAACAAATTATTTGAACAATATTTTATGTCAAGTCATATTAATGATATTATTAGAAATATTTAATTAAAAACTCATAAAAAATGATCTCATAAAATGACTCTTTAAATCTTTTTCATGAAAGTTTTAACATATCGCGGCAAAAAACACCAATCAAAAATAGGTTCAAACAATAGGAACAAAGACGCAATTGGAAGAAATATTTTATTTCAGCTTTCTATTTATTCCAAAATGTGTGCCATTGAAAAGTGCTTCTATAGACCATTGACCTATTAGCGTACATATAAATAGAACCAATTACCTTCTTGTCTCTTGGGACTACATCCAATAAAACGTTTGGTGTCTCTCTATATTCATCCAATTGTTATAGTGAATACACAATTAGATGAAATGCTTGGTAGTACCTTCCTATAGGTTCTAAAGTGAATGCCAATAAGAACTTTTTTGAAGAGTCAACCTATCAAAAAATCAATGTCTTAATGCATAGAAATGCATATACTATTTCCACTTAGGACTACGATAGCAGATAAAGGCTATATAATGGCCAAAATAACTTCAGAGGGCTATCATATATGCATTTATCCCGCATATCTGAAAATAATCTATCCTTAAACCTCTTTATCTGTCAAGCGGGTAAAGTCCAATTTACAGAAGGAAACTCTTGCATCCAGTGAATGTTTGCATATGTCTCCATTGAGCCAATCACTATGACAAGCACATGACTGGACAGACTATTTTATGGCAAGTTTCTATTGGTTTAAAGAATGTATTCCAATTAAAAATATACCTTTTCAATGAATCATTTACCAAAAAACACTAACTTATTATGTAAAAATGTGCATACTCTCTTTCACTCAGCACTGCAAATGCTGTATGACAACCAACATATCTTCAAAAAGCTATCCTACTTACGATTGTGTATCATATTGAAAGGTAATCTATCTTTAAGCCATTAAATCAGTCAAGGAGCCCAGAACTTATTATTTTCTTACTAATCAAATATATCAGAAGGTATATATATTTTTTAACAAAAATCTGTGCAGACCAAGACAAACCTTAAGATTAGCACAGACACCTTTTCTCAAAGGGCATTTGTAAAAATACACCGGCTACATCTCCAGCCTATGAATAGTTCATAACCACTTCAGACATACAGGCCTTCATATGTTTGGAGCTGTAAGCTTCATGAATACTAGACAGATTAACAAATAACGTCGGTATATATACATCTATTATTGCATGTTTTACCACAAATATGTTGGATATCAACTCATACCAGTGGAAGAAACACGGCTCCTTTTCTTTTAACAGCTTTATTTGAGAATTACACTAATCCATCATGATTACATTAAACAATCATATTACAATTTATTACCTTACTATTCACAACATTTTATCCCTAGAATTAATTCATAAGGTTTATTTATAAAATTCAATGAGTTAAAAACATACATTTCATACATAAAAAATTCATACATAAAAAATATGTTGGATATCAACTCACTGTAAACTTTAATCAAAATTTTCTAAGAACGAATCATTATCACTTAACAATAGTAGAAATACGGAGTCCGAGCTATCAAATCGTCATTAATTTTTTAAACTGACAGCTTCCCATATCAAGATTTCTATACAATTTACAGTTATATTTCAAAATTAAATGTCTGGGCTATTATCTTAAGGCATTAATTCATTGATGTCCCGTGATTCGAAACTACGAAAATAAAGAATAGATGTAACTTTCACATTCATAACTGAAGTATACCACAAAGTAGAGGGCAGCACTCATTCTATCAATTGATCTAAGGTGTATATTAAATTTCATATTGGCAATAGCCCTCATATACATATCAAAGTATTATAATTTTGTCGTACAGTAGTAAACTGCCTCTTAATGAAGGTTATTAATTAATAACAATATCAATACTTCCAACCTATAATATACTTCATTACATTCTAATTATAATATATAATAAGAAACGTAATGTCTTGTCTTATGGCTTTTCCCGGTTAGGGGTCACCACAGTGGTCCGCTAACGATTGGCAGTGGATTTTTACGGTGCTGAGTTGCCAGTCTGATGCCCAACCTTCAAAGAAGGCACACCCATTCACACACGCACCTACCTGCATGTCTTTAGACGTCACTCAACCACTGGGAGGACATGCAGACTCCACACATAAGACGCTCCAGCCGAGAATCGAAAGGGAGAACCTTTTGCTGTGAGGCAACAATGCTAACCGCTGCACCACCGTGACCACCTATAATAAGAAACGTAATGTCTGTCATTTAAATAGGCTTCTAGCTTTAAGCATAGGCTTTAATGGAATGTTACCATTTAGTCCTTTTTCTCCATTTGCATTTAATAATCCATCTAGTTTCATGGGTCTCTGTGACATTTCTTATATCACTCTGTTAAATAAAAATAAATAAGGACAACACAAAAGGCTCAGATGCAAAAGCTTTACTAGTGTACACCAGGAGGCAAAAAACCATACAGTACAAGTATAGAATTCTGTCTAGCATGATACAGGAAGTAAACTTCATTATATACACTATACATTCAAGCTGTGCCCACCTTACTGACGTGGTCAGTCACAGGGCACCTACATCACTATAGTCTACAATATTCTATTCATAAGAAAGTGCTGAGGTTATACTTTTTAAAAGTTTTCCCATGAGAATAATACAGCCTTGCAAAGCACCTGGTCAGTTATAATGTCTTTCTGTAAATGTTATTCTTTCAAGGTTTCAGTCCTGCTCGAATACAATAGTCAGTTCAGTTCTTAATACGCTTCTTTGTTCTTCTCGCAACATTAATTTTAGCAGCTGTGCTGATAATATTCACAAGGCCAACTATCTCAGAGGAAGGAAGAAAAGATTCAATGCCTTATACATTAATTTTCCTGACCCAGCAGATAATCATTAGTGAAAAACATAAGCTTGCTGAGCTGGCTACTGCCAGGGTCAGAGTTCAATCACACTGCAGCTCCAAAGCTTCAAGCAATTACATGTAAGATCATTCTTACTGCCATATTGTAAAATAGAATAAAATGCATTACATACTATTTACTTTTAAACTAGCACATCATATATGTTTAAGTACACATTTTTCTAACACACTCAGACATTGGTTATTGTATAAAGTCTCTATTGCCATGAAATTAAATTTATGTTCTAATGTAGTAACTCATACATGTTTAAATAGAGCATTGGTATGATCATTAGTCTTAATTAACTATCTAAAGGGAAAAATGTAACCCTAATGTATTAATGTTAATAGTAGAGACTCAAAAGCTATAAAATATTTGATAAAAGTCAAAAACAGTGAGCACTTAGTTGACAGCTAATGACCAGAATCTATTCACGCCAGCAAATGAGATCTGAAGGAAGGCTCACAGAAGATTATGGAAAACTTTAGAGGAGTGTGAGACACTGGAAAACTAGCTAATGGCCTTGACTGGTTCCAAGGAACATCTTGGTACTCAACTGTTAGACTAGACTGATGAAAAATGATCTGTGGTATCTCCTAGTATTCTCTCTTCTTCAGTCATACATAAATCTCTGAGTTAGTATATATCTTAATATAGGGAATGTGGGAGCCACAACTCAGCGACGGTGTAACACAGGGTTTCTTCTTTTTTTCAAGGAATTGCAGTTTAATTTTTAAACTCTCAGGTCACAATACAGGATATCACACTTCTGACAGGGGAAGTCTCCAGTAGTATATTGTATTATTTACTTAGGAAGCTCACATGTCCTCCATGAAGGAATGTTGCATATATAGATTGTCTGCCTGGTGCAGATCTTACCCCCCCCCCCAACACACAAATAGTTTCAATCATGCAGCTTTCAGGCAGTTCTACCCAAACCAGGAAAGATGGACACAAGCACAGATCTAACCTAGACATAAATCTATGTGCATACCACCTCTTTTGGTGCATGTACTCACTCTCACTCTTTCTGTTCTGTATTAGGAGGGTGCAAATACAGTGTGACTTTTGCATTTTTGTGATATGTGTGTATAGTAGCACAGCATATAAGTATATTATGACAATAATATCTCTTGACAGGGGGGATACTTACAGTGACAGCTACACAGGCATATTGAAATGTATACATTTCTAAAACCTGATGCATGCACACTACAATGCATGCAACACTTTGACAATCTTCTCCTTTCAGCTGTTCCCATTAGGGGTCACTACAGTGGACCAACTGTTTCCATTTCTTCCTGTCTTCTGCATCTTGCTCTGTCACACCAACCACCTGCATGTCCTCTCTAAACACATCCATAAACCTTATCTTACCTGGCAGCTCCATCTTTAGCATCCTTTATATACCAAGCATCCCTCCTCAGCACGTCTAAATCAATGCAATCTCGCCTCTCGGATTTGTCTCCAAACTGTCTAACCTGAACCCTCTAATATACTGATTACTAATCTTGTCTATCCTCATCACACCCAATGCAAATCTTAACATCTTTAACTCTGCCACCTCCAGCTCTGACTCCTGCCTTTTTGTCAATGCCACCATCTCCAACCCCTATAACATAGCTGGTCTCACTACCCTCTTGTAGACCTTCCCTTTCACTCTTACTGGTACCCATCTGTCAAAAATCACTTCTAACACTCTTCTCCACCCACTTCACCCTGCCTGTACTCTCTTCTTCACCTCTCTTCCACACTCACCATTACTCTGAACTGTTCATCCCAAGTATTACCTTCTCCAACTCCACTCCCTGCATCGTCACCATTCCTCCATCCTTCCTCTCATTCACATATATATATTCTGTCTTAGTTCTGATGACCTTCATTTCACTCCTCTCTAGAACATATCTCCACCTCTCCAGGGTCCCCTCAACCTGTTCTCCACTCTTACTACAGATCACAATATCATCTGCAAACATCATAGTCCATGGGGACTCCTGCCCGATGTCGTCTGTTAACATGTCCATCACCACTGCAAATAAGAAAGGGCTCAGAGCTGATACATGATGTAATCCCACCTCCACCTTAAGCAGTTTAAGGATAAATTATTTTAAGATATGAGGGGTAAATGCATATATGATAGCCCTGCTTAGTTATTTTGGCTATTATATAGCCTTTATCTGCTATCATAGTCCTAAGTGGAAATAGTATATGTATTTCTATGTGTTAGATATTATGAATATAAATATGCTGAAAGATAAATTATAGAATAAAAAGTTTGCTTGAATATATGTATAGAGTTTAACAATGTAAAATGTGCATTCATACTATATGTATAACAGACAGGCTTCTCTTCACAGCATCAAAAAGAAAAGCCTAACAAAGCAATATTGGAAAGCAAGGATTATATGATTTTCTCATGTTTGCAGAACAAATATCTATTAACAGACATCCTTTTTTATAAATTCAGCAATACGTGATGTTTTTCCAGTAGGAACAGCTTATACAGATGTTTCCTTTCAGAATGGCATCCTCACATCAGCAAAAGTGCTTACATCACAAAAGGACAATAGAAAAGTCTAAAAACAGACATTATGTGACTTCCCATAGAAGGCCAGAAAAATATACTGAGGAAATAACAACCTCTTGTGTGCCTGACTAGCTCTGTATTTAGCTATTGTAGTAATTCAGTTATGTGAGAGAAGGACAGAGAGAGGTATTTTGTAGAAGTCATCATTCATATCTGTAATGAAGGAAAACTTTGTAAATATATGCTACAAATCTGACAGACTACGTGTGGTTTGTTATAAAATAAGTTATCTGTAACTGTGCTTATAGCTGCAAAATATATTTCTTTATCAGTGTGCAATTTGAAAGGCTTGACAGATGGAGTCATGATGTGTCTCTGATTCAGCAGTAAACAGCACAGCAAGACTGTGTGTCTTAAGAAGACTTCAAATCCCACAGTAAGCAAGCAAGCAGAAGTAAGCAGAGAGCAGCTCAATATAATTTTTCAATGGTGATCCTTTGACAACGTTCCTAGCCTGCATCCAAAAACAGGGGGAGTGAATGGGTAATGTCACTCCTGTAAAAGCACAGTAACGTTTATGTGAAGTGCTTCAGATTTCTACAGTTCTCAACAGTTTGTAGCAATACAGTTTAATAGACGTCTAAATCTGGTGAGACTGCATTGCAGGAAGGTGGAGCAGTTCCATAAATTCTCCAGAAAAGGTACAAGACAAGGTTGTAAGACTGAATCTGCCAGTTTTGCTGTACCAACTTCACAAGTGACTACAGAAACTTTTCAACCATCTACAGTAAAGCAGCTTGGCCATCTGCCTGTCTGTTGACTGGTAAGAAAATTATTCTGTGTTACATACAGTATGAATGCCATAGAGGTAATAATAATAACAGAATAAATGTATATACAGCATATTAGCAAATGTAAAACCTTATTAGGGCAAGTTAATAATAAGGCATTATGCAAATGGATTGCAATTTGATAGTAAAGCATTATGCAAATGGATTATAATATTTGACTGGTATCTGAAATAAAATCCTGTGTGGTATAAAAATGTTTATTGTGTGTACAATGTCATAAAAATACAGTGCATGACATTATCCAAAGGTTAGACTGTACAGACAAAAATTGTAAAGGTAAAGAACCAAGAAAAGTTATTATGTTGACATTATATTCAAATGTTAGACAGTTATGTTCTGTCACCAGATGTAAAAGGTTTATTTCGGAGTTGCAACAACAGTCAAATCAGTTACTGATGGACACTCTGGTACATTTTGTTACAAAGAAATGTAATAAACTTCTAAAAGACAGACACAATGAGTTCGGGAAGCTTAGACAAGTTATACACACATCTTTTCAAAAGTGCATAGGAGTTTCAAATTCAGCAGAACAGCTTACTAAAGAATGTCAGAAAGACCATGCAACATCACAGGAAATTCAACTGCAGTTGCAGGATAAAGGAAATAAATTAGCTCAACTGACAAAGACTGGGAATTTCCTGCATACACAGCTACTCTGTGCAAAAGAAATATATTTTATAATATGTTTATGTTTTGAAAATGGTTAAACATACATGGTAGGATGGTAGGATCTGATGTCTGGACAAATAATTTTTAAATGTTTTAATTTCATTCAGTTAAAGCAAGACATCTATCAGTACTACAGTAAAGTAAAGCATATGAATGCCATTCATTAGCATAGTCAAAAGGTAAACAAAACTGTTCTAGTGTATAAAATTAAATAAAAATAGATGAGTAAAAATTTAAAAAAATAGATGAGTAAAAATTTAAAGTCACAAGACATGACATGCTTGTATAAAGATATACATATACAAGACAGACATACATGTGTGTTCTTTTCATCTAGAGTACATCTGTTACAATACACAGGCAGACAACAGCAAATATAAATAATATAAATATAAATGTGTTGGTTAAACTAATATCTATTTTGTTTTTTACAATTTGTTTATAATTATATAGTAACACCAAACAGTTAAAGTTCTGAATTTTAAAAAGAAAATCACAGATGGTATTATTCAAACAGTTTTTGTAAAATTAATGGCAGGGCAGTTAAATAGTTAAATAGATAAATAAATAAAAAATACTGAAATCCATGTAAGGTAATTGTAAAATAATGTCTATTTATGTTGTATAAATGCATAGTTATGCAAATCACAATCACATTAAAGGAAAAATGCTAAAATAATTAACTATAGTTTACAGAGTATGAAATGTGAGCTCTGACCTTCCTAGACTAGATGAATAGTTACAGGAAATGCTGGAAAGATAAGATAAACAACAAGACTGATTGCCAGACAAGTAGCTTGAGTTTTTCTAAAGCATCATTGTTATTAAAACATAATTGTTAAAATGTTTATAAGCAACACTATTTAGTAATTGTCATAAAATGCCACAATTGTGCATAGATGTCACTTATAATCTGTTTGCAAGTAAATGTTAAAAGGACAAAAAAAAACCTCAGTTGCATCAAGTACAGCCAGCAAATGGGCTACAGTATACATACAGTTCAAATCAATTGTACAGGAGGGTGTAAATACCTACTAGAGGTAATATACAGTGAAAGCTTTATTTAGTAACCTAATAAAATAAATGTACAACCAAAGTGTTGGGCTGACGTGCATTCTATTCTCACAGCATAAAGCAGATAAACAATAGTGCAGTACTACAGGGGGAGGGGCACTTTCTCAGTTTTACACTGACTGTATAAGCAGTACTGCACAAGGGTCTGAAATAAAGCTACAGAAAAAAATAACAACAAGGGTCTGAAATAAAGCTACAGAAAAAAATAACAACAAGGGTCTGAAATAAAGCTACAGAAAAAATAAACAACAAGGGTCTGAAATAAAGCTACAGAAAAAATAAACAACAAAGGTCTGAAATAAAGCTACAGAAAAAAATAAACAACAAGGGTCTAAAATAAAGCTAGAGGAAGAAATATATAATTCCTTCTTGACAATACCCTTTTATGGGGGGGGCAGGTATTAGTGTATTAGAAATACTGGTAAACTGGATTAAACCTGACAGGATAAGATATTTTACAAGTTGTTAATAGCTGTCATAATGGTTATTATTGTATTGTTTAGTATTAAATTGTATTTATAACCTGTTAAACTGTAAAGCTATACAAGAGATAGTTTAAAAAACAAGAGATGGCTTAAAATTGATAAAGCTATACAAGACAGAATAAAGATATGCAAAATGCATAAATGTTTCTAATAGCAAGAATGGTCACTATTTTCAATATGTTTTTGACAAAACAATGTTGGTATAAAAAAGCATCAATGTTTTTAATTGCTGAGTATGTAGTTTAAAATAACAGGACATATGCATTTGGTGGCAATTCCACTAGATATTTCTAAAGAGACAAACATTTTCCAAGATTGTGCTTAATATTAATGTTATTAAATTTGTAAGATTAGACTAAATGTACTTTACAGTCTTTGTATGTACAAATGCAGAAGAATTCAGTACAAATGAAATTAATGTCTAGTAATGAATATGTGTGAAAAAAAAACATATTTAAAGAAAACAATGGGTCCAGGGTACCTAGTAAATTGAAATGCATAAATAGCAAACAGTCTGTGTATCTAAGCCCAGTTCAGTATTTTACCAAGATGTTATTGAGCAGTTCAGAGATATGAACACAATGTGATGGTTAAAATGACATTGAAATTGTGTGTTTTCAGTAGTGTATAAATGCTTGCAGTAGCACATAGTTATTGTCTCTTATAGTTAATTCAACAGTTGCAAAGAGTTAATGAAACATTTCTAAGTCATAAATTAAATTCTGTGATTGCAAAAGAATAAATTGATCAAGTTAAACTAAAGCAGACACAGCTCATAACTGATACAATATTTTCACAGAATGGTCTGCAAAAGAAAAAGTTGTTAAATGCATTCAGTTTTGATAGTAGAGTAATAGTCCTTCTTCTGAGGTTGAAGAACAAGGAATTCAATTCTTCATTCTCCTTCTCTCTTCTTCGCTTCTCCTTCCCGAAAGTTCCTTTTATTTCTGTTCTGCTCCCGAAAGCGCAGTAAGTAGCATCCTGTAGGAGTGAAGCTAGTGCAAAGGTGCAACCAGAACCAAAGTCTTTCTAAAAGCCTGGATTACATTTAGATTTGTGATGCCTTCATGCCAAGTTGCTCAAGTTGGTTGCAAAAAATGGGTGTAGCTGTATGATTAATATCATCTGCTTTGAGGATGATTAGAGGAACCTGCTTGAGATGGCCTAGCGATTCTGTTATCTGTGTAGCTGTGCCTTACATTCATAGCTGTGCCATAGTTGACGCAGAACATGTAAATATGGCACTAGGTTGTGACAACCCACTAGGCTGTATTAGAAGATGCCCAATTGAAAATCTTCTCTTCCACGCTCTTTCTTTTTAATTTTACTTGTTCTAATGCTGGTTTACAACGCAGCTAGCTGTTTATTCATGGATTGTATCTTAAATTAAAACTCAGTTTTGTACCAGCAGTTAGGTAATCATATTGTCTCTCTCTTAGCCAAAAGTTCCAATTCGAAGGGTGTAAAAGTGTGTTCATGGAGAAGCTGTATGTACTGATTGTGTCAATATTTAACTGCTGCTGCTGCCACTTCAGTTCAGGATGACTATCTGTAAATCTCTGCATGCCTTGGCATGCACGCATGTGCCTACTTTGAAAATTGAATGTACCTGTGCCTGAGATTCTTTTCATGCAAACCTATGCATGCAACGGTAATATCATTTTTCAAAGATCAAAAATGTCAAAAAAAGTCATGTATTTTTCGTTATTCGCTATATATTAAATTAAAATTAAATCTCATGGTTGGTGTCTAATAAAAAAAGTTTCTTGTGATAGAATAAAATATTCCAACCATCGGTTCGTATGGCACCTGCTGGATTATATTATAAATTCAATGTGTTCCATCCATCATCATCGAGGAACGGAACGTTATATCAGAAATAATACCAGCAGCAGGAGAGAAGCCGATCATCCCAAAGGTTCCGCGGCACCAAGTGAGGAGGTAGTAGAATGAAGAAATATTGCCACACCAACCAACATAAATAAAAAATAAGCTTATTTTAAAACAAGCAAGCGCTTTCACGACACATATGCGCTTCATCAGGGTTATAACTATACACAAAAGACATATCTAATGTAGCGCATCAAATTTATATTGTGCAAAACTGCATGAATTAAATGATATGTGTTGTGCTATTTTAAATAAACCAAGCTAAACTTATTATCGGGCATGAACCAAAGCAACTATTAATCATTCCAATTTAATTGGTAAATTAATTAATCATGAAAAGCAAGAGCTTGAAAAAAAACTTTAATGAGGAACCATAGCTATAAAAAAATGGCATTGCTGTCTCATCAGTCTCTGGTCTTACAACGCATGCTAAAAGAAGTTTTCAGTAAGCTTAATGCGTTTACAAGATCATAGATATACAAGAACTTATGTATTCTCTAGTTAATATTCATATTAATGAATGCTATCTGATAGTAATACTTTAATATCATTGTATTAACTATGTAAAATTGCATTTTGACTTGTATCAATAGAAGACTAAAGGTTTGTTTCTTGTGTTTTCTATATAAAATGTTTTGAGTATGTTTAAAAACAGAGGGAATTGTTAGATATTATGAATATAAATATGCTGAAAGATACATTATAGAATAAAAAGTTTGCTTGAATATATGTATAGAGTTTAACAATGTAAAATGTGCATTCATACTATATGTATAACAGACAGGCTTCTCTTCACAGCATCAAAAAGAAAAGCCTAACAAAGCAATATTGGAAAGCAAGGATTATATGATTTTCTCATGTTTGCAGAACAAATATCTATTAACAGACATCCTTTTTTATAAATTCAGCAATACGTGATGTTTTTCCAGTAGGAACAGCTTATACAGATGTTTCCTTTCAGAATGGCATCCTCACATCAGCAAAAGTGCTTACATCACAAAAGGACAATAGAAAAGTCTAAAACAGACATTATGTGACTTCCCATAGAAGGCCAGAAAAATATACTGAGGAAATAACAACCTCTTGTGTGCGTGACTAGCACTGTATTTAGCTATTGTAGTAATTCAGTTATGTGAGAGAAGGACAGAGAGAAGGACAGAGAGAGGTATTTTGTAGAAGTCATCATTCATATCTGTAATGAAGGAAAACTTTGTAAATATATGCTACAAATCTGACAGACTACGTGTGGTTTGTTATAAAATAAGTTATCTGTAACTGTGCTTATAGCTGCAAAATATATTTCTTTATCAGTGTGCAATTTGAAAGGCTTGACAGATGGAGTCATGATGTGTCTCTGATTCAGCAGTAAACAGCACAGCAAGACTGTGTGTCTTAAGAAGACTTCAAATCCCACAGTAAGCAAGCAAGCAAGCAGAAGTAAGCAGAGAGCAGCTCAATATAATTTTTCACTATGCATTAAGAAATTGATCTTTTGATAGGTTGACTCTTCAAAAAAGTTCTTCTTACTGGCATTTACTTTAGAACCTACAGGAAGGTACTACCAAGCATTTCATCCAATTGTGTGTTCACCATAACGATTAGATGAATATAAAGAGACACCAAATTTTTTAATGGATGTAATCCCAAGAAACAAGAAAGTAAATGGTTCTATTTATATGTGCACTAATAGGTCGATGGTCTATAGAAGCACTTTTCATTGGCACACATTTTGGAATGAATAGAAAGCTGAAATAAAATATTTCTTGCAATTGCGTCATTGTTATAGTGATTAGTTAAATAGAGAACCTTGTAATACTTCACTGGATGTAGGATACTGTCAAGTAAGACCATCCGTAATGAGTGAAAATATTAAAAAGAATGTTATAACATCAAAAAAAATGTTTTCAAGAGGCCCCCTAATAAAAAAGTTTGTATTAAATACTTATAAGTTATTGGATCGAATTAGAAAATGAATGTTAATTTGTCCGTAGATATTCGAAGCAGATACGGGATGTAAATGGATTTGCTTTTGACAAGAACTGTTATATTTTATTCTTTTTTAATTATAATAATGAAACTACTATTATATATGAGTTGCACAGAGTTTTGCAATACATAGGCCCTTTACACATGTGGAAGAGACTTGATTGTAAATTTTAAAAAGTGCATAGAGAATGACAGAAGCTGTGACATTAAATAGCAACAGGATCACTCCAGTTTTGTATAGGAACCTATTTTTGATTGGTGGTCAAGTAAAAATTTTTTGCTGTGATATGTTAAAACTTTTGTGAAAATGTTTTAGAGAGTCATTTTATGAGATATTTTTTTTATGATTTTTTAATTAAATATTTCTAATAATATGATCAATTTGACTTGACATAAGAGAGTGTTCAAATAATTTGTTTGCATGCAGTTGGTTTACGAGACACTTTATGCAAAGCAGGTATCGGAAATTATATATATACTCTAGGCTAGTTGTTTATGTTAAAAAGCTTTAACAGAGATGTACTGCAGCATTAAGTCACAGAAAATACTGTTTTTTGATTGGATGTCAGCTGTTAGAAACACATTTTCATATGATAGGTTTCTGTATAGTTCTTATGTGATTGGTAGGTCAGCCAACTAAGACTATTAATTATGCACAGTTAATTCTTGGATAGTTCAATTAATTAGTTCTTGTCATTTATTGGATGTCATGCTAATTTGCTACAACTATATAAAACTGTATTGTTGGTGTGTCTTTTATGGTCTAAAGAAGCAACCAAGAGTTGCGAAAGCGCTTACTAGTTATCAGTAATAAAATTCAACGTTTTAACCTGGCCGTGTGTCAGCTCATTAGTATTTGTTTTATTACAATAGTTTTCTTCGTTCAGGCTTATGAACTAGCCGTTAATCCGAGTTGCTGGTGTTATTTTTTGGATTAATTTTCTCAAAGTTACCCTTAGAGGATTTGACATGTTGTCTTATTTGCCTGTTGAGGCTGAGGAGGGTGCATTTCCATTGTTGAGACCTTGCCTTAGTTGTCCTAGACAGCAATTTTTTGCATTTGTTGTAAAGTTTGTTGATGCTGGATGTCCACCATGGTGGCTTGTTTTTACTTGGGGTTCTGTGTTTGCTTCTCTCTAGAACAACTGAGTCTATACACTTATACAAGTGATTGTACAGGGCTTTAGTTTAAGCTTTGGTGTAGTTACCACTTCCAGTTGGGGGTGGGGCCTGGAATGCATTTAGACTTTCCCCTAGGAGGGTATAGTTTGCCTTGGTGAAGTTTTTTAGTCTGATTTCACCCTTTGTGAGTTCTGGTGTTGGAGCCAGTTCAAAGGCAACTGATTTGTGGTCCAATTTAACTAGTGCGAGTCCGACGGTTGCAGTGGTTCATCTGTTTATCATGTTAGTGAGGACCAGGTCTAGTATGTTTGTTCCTCTTGTTGATATCTGAGCAATTTGTTCCAGGGCATTTCAGTTAAAAAAGTCAAGGAACTTTTGCGCTAGTGAGTTAGGGCTAGAGTAGGTTTCCTAGTTGATGGTGGGATAATTGAAATCCCTCATGATCAGAGTGTTTGGCAATATCTGGACTGACTCCAGTTTGGTCAAGTAGGCCTCAATTGCACTATGATCCATGGATGGGGATCTATAACTAGCTATGACTTGAATGGGGGTCTTACCCACAGTAATATGAACTGGAGTAACTTCACGGAGTTGTCCTGTCTAACTAGTTGACAGGTGAATTTATCTCTAATATAGATAGAAACACTGCCTCCTTTGGTTCTAACAAGTCCATTTTGCAGTATGAAGGTGTGGAAGGCATTGTAGCCTTGCAAGGCTGAGGCACCCTCTTAGGCCTTGAACCAGGTTTCTGTGACTACATAGACATCTACATCTTCCAGTGATAGGAGTGCTTCCAGGGTGTGCAGTTTTTGGTTTAAGCTCCTAGCATTTAGCAGCGTGACCCTTATTTTTGTCATGACTGGGAATTTTCACACTGGTAATTTTGTTTTTGAGACCTTGCCTAAAAAAGGCAGTATGGGGGAGGCAACAGCCTTTGCCAGCAGCTGAAAGCCTAGTGGTGCCAGGTGCAAACCATCTCTGGCAAATCAGTGAGGTTTGTCGACCATGTGATCCCAGGCTGAAAAAAACTGGATCCCCTTGGAATGAAAACAAAAACTAAGCCAATTATTGAAATCGATCTTTTTTTTGTTTATACTGTGGCATCATTCTAGGTGAGGGTAATATGCTGCTCAAGGGCAGGGACACACCTGCCTGGGACATATACTCAGAGAGATCAATCATGTCTCTCTTCATACAGTCCAGTGGGGTAGGTCTCAGGTCATTCACTCCGGCATGTGCTATTACAGAGTCATAATGGTAGTTGTTACCGAGAGACCTGAGTGCATGTGTGATCTGACAAATCCTGGCACTAGACAAGCAGCTGACTGTGTCTTTCTCCTTATCTAACTTGGTGAGTGGGACATCCGTGTGTCTCACCATGGAGTCTCCAATGACAAGAACATTTGGTTTATAAGGATTACGCCTTAAGGGCTTGGTTGGTGAAACACTGGTGTTGCTATGTGTCTTAGGTGCTGTGGGAACTGAGTTAGTTGTAGCAGTCTTGTGTTTTGGAGGTCTCTGATGTTTTGGTAAGCTTTTCGAGAGAACCTCCTCATATACTGATTTTGTGCTGGATGAGTACTATGTGCATGAGTAGTGGTGGGTGAGTTGACAACCTCTTCAGTGTTACTGTTTCGAGTGCTAGAGAAAGAACAGTTGTGTACACCTACCATAAATGTAGATGTTCGAGTGTCTTCACTGTTGCAGTCATAACTGTAGGGTGCTCCTGCCAGCAGGCAGCCCGAGGTCGGCCAGAATCCTAAAGTCTGGGTCCGGCATCGGCTGTACAAGCTAGTACCCTGACGTCAGTACGCTTTGGTACATAGCCTTCAGCCGACGCCATCTTCTCCAGCCTTTCTTGCCCTAGATGTCAGAAGTCCCCAACAAAACAAAAATGAATCCAACAAGGAAACACAAATACACCACAAAAAAGGAAAAGGGAGAAAAAGAGGGATAGGAGGGAGGAAACCCGACTGCAACAGTGAAGACACTCGAACATCTACATTTATGGTAGGTGTACACAACTGTACTATGTTCTTCGTGTTTCACTGTTGCAGTCATAACTGTAGGGTGGAATCCCAAAGCAGTGTAAAAGGGAGGAGGCTTTAGATAGAAGAAGGGGAGGCAAGAATACCCTGCAAAACAGCAGAGGCAAAGCCTGCCCTGGTCTTAGAAAACAGAGGGAGATTGTAGTGTTTGGAAAAAGTATGCACAGAACTCCAAGTGGCAGCTTCCAAGATATCCTTGGTAGGGACTCCTCTGAGGAAAGCTGTAGAAGTGGCAGCTGCTCTAGTAGAATGACTTCTAATGGTACTTGGAAACTGTTTCCCATGATGAGTGTAACAAAATCTGATTCCATAAGCAATCCATTTGGAAATAGTTTGTTTAGAAATAGGTTTCCAAGAGAACTGGAGGCAAAAGAAACAAACAATTGATTAGACTTTCTGAACTCTTTAGTCTTGTCCAGGTAAAATCGTAACTGTCTGTGCACATCTAATGAATGCAAAATCCTTTCCCTTTATTTTGAGGATTTGGAAAGAAAGTAGGAAGGTGAATTGTCTGATTTAAAGCCACTTTCGAAATCACCTTAGGCATGAAAGTAGGATTGGTCCTCAAGGATACTCTGTCCTGATGGAAAATAAGGTATGGTTCCACAGCCATGAGAGCTTGCAACTCTGAGACCCTTCTGGCAGAGGTCAATGCTAATAAAGAACAGTCTTCCAAGATAAAAACTTAATATCTGAAGATGCAGCAGGCTCAAAAGGAGGCAAAGTAAGTTTTTCTAAAACATAATTAAGATCCCAGGCAGGGACAGGAGGGTCCTGGGAGGCCGCAAATTTTAGCCCCTCTCAAGAATTGCTTCACCAAAGGATGAGAAAAACAGGAGGATCAGAACTGAAATGAGCAGAAATAGCAGAAGCATGAATCTTAATGGAAGAAAAGGAAAGTCCTTTAGATAAAAGGTCGAAAAGGTAAAGCAAAATAGAAGAGAGATCAGGTACCAGAGGATCCGAGCCTCGGTCCTGCATCCAAATACAAAACCTCTTCCATTTAGAGGCATAGGATTTCCTAGTGCTAGGCCGTCTAGCTTCCAGAAGAACATCCAAAACTTGTTTGGGAAGACTAGAGGAAATCAAATTCCTTTGAAGAGCCAAGCTGCCAGGCAAAGGGTCTTGAGATTGGAATGTAGTAACTGACCCTGATGCTGGGACAGAAGCGAAGGGTTCAGAGGGAGAATCCAAGGAGGCCCCAAGAACAGGAGCTTTAAAGTTGGATACCAAAGCTGTCGAGGCCAATTTGGAGCAATCAAGATGAAGAACTTGGGCTTGTCCTGTTTTATCTTCAGTAATACCCGAGGTAGTAGAGGAAGAGGAGGTAAGGCATATCCTGAAAGGCTTCTCCAGCTGAAGGACAGGGCATCCACTCTCCAAGCTGTTTTGTGGAAGGACCTGGTGCAAAAGCGAGGCAGCTGATGATTGAGATGGGATGCAAACAGATCTATCTGGGGACATCCCCAAACTGCAGTAATCCTGTTGAATAAGTTGGTGTCTAGCATCCATTCGTGAGGATCTGAAATGTTTCTGCTCAGGCTGTCTGCTAAGAGATTCTGTTACCCTGGAATAAATTGAGCCTGGAGATGTAGATTCAAATTTAGAGCTGTGTCCCATAAAGCCATAGCTAGTCTGCAAAGGGGGTACGAATGAGAACTCCCCTGCTTGTTGATGTACCACATGACCATGGTGTTGTCTGTGCGAATTAGCAGAGGCCCTGGCTGCAAAAGGTTCTTGAAGGCTAGAAGGGCATTTTGAACTGCCAACATTTCCTTCAGATTGATGTGCCAGTGAAGATGGTCCTTTGTCCAGGTTCCCTGCTGGCAATTGTCTAGAAAGTGTGCTCCCCAAGCATAATCCGAGGCATCCGTGGTTAGGATTTGAGTAGGTTGAGGTAGACGAAAAGGCTTTCCTTCATTTAAAGCGCATACCCTGGACCACCAGAGGAACTCCCTCTGAAGGCAGGGGATCAGAGGAATCAGAATATCCAGATCGTGGTAATGCTGTGACCATACACTTTTCAGATACCATTGAAGCTTTCTCATATGAAGCCTTGCGTTTGGAATCAACAGAATGCAGGAAGCCATGTAGCCCAGAGCCTGCAGGAATTTCCTTGCAGTGAGCTGAGATAGAGTTGCTAAGGTGCTGAAAGTAGAAGCCAGCTGAGTTTGTTTTTCTGGAGTGAGGAAGGCCCTTTGTAAGGTTGTATTTAAGAGGGCTCCCAAGAATACCATTTGTTGAGAAGGGATCAAATGTGACTTTTTTGTGTTCACTGAGAATCCCAGTAGGAGGAGAAGACGTTGAACAAAGTCCAGATGTTGAAGTAGAAGATCTTTGCTGTCTGCCTGAATAAGGCAGTCGTCCAAATAGGGGTAAATCTGTATCCCCTGAAGTCTGCAGTAAGCCACTACTAGTGCCAGGCACTTGGTAAAGACTCTGGGCGCAGTAGATAAACCAAAGGGCAGTACAGAGAATTGAAAGTGCCTCGAACCTGCCTTGAACCTGAGGAATTTCCTGCGTTCCTGCCTGATGGGAATGTGTAAGTAGACTTCCTTTAAGTCCAATGTCACCATCCAGGCGTCCTGAGAGAGCATTGGAATTAGTTGCTGTAGAGTAAGCATCTTGAATTTTGGAATTTCCAAAAAGGTGTTTGACACAGAAAGGTCCAGAATAGGTCTCCATGAGTTTTGTTTTCTTGGAACCAGAAACGGTCTTGAATAAAAACCTTTTCCCATCTCCGAGAGTGGAACAGGCTCTATGGCTCTCATGGCCAGAAGAGCATCCACTTGATTTAAGGCCTCTGACCATTGATGTTTTGGCAGATCTGGCCAACCGTGAGCCCTTGGCAAAGTGTGAAAGTGGAATTTGTAACCCTTTAAAATCACGTCCAATACCCATCTGTCCTGGGTAATATGAGTCCAATTTCTGTAAAAGAGACAGTTTTCCTCCCAGAGGGCATCCAGGTGAAGGGGTCCTGTAGCCCAACCAAGAGAGTCATTGAGTTTGCTTTCTTTGAGATTGGGATCTGTCTTCTCCCCTTCTAGGTGAAGAAGCAGTCCATTGTCTAGATCTGTAAGAGGCCTGACCTTGACCACGACCTCTGGAGCGTCTATATCTTCCCCTTTGAGGCCTGTCAGACATGGGAAAGGACCAATTTTAGAAGGCCAATTCCTGGAAAATCTAGGAGGCTGAACTTGCAAGAAATCTTTACAGTCTGCATAGACTTTGCCTTTTCTTCCATCTTTTAATAACTTCCTCAGCCTTGGATCCAAAAGAACATCATGTTGAACAGGGGCATCTAATAACTTAGCCTTAACCTGTTCAGGTAAACTTTGTTCACGAAGCCAGGCATGTCTCCTGATAACAGTACCAGAGGCTGCAGCCCTGCAAGAAGCATCCAAAGCATCAAAACCACAATGTAAACTATGTTTGTTCACTTGTTCAGTAGCATGCAAGACATCCTGAAGTTCCTTATCCTCTGCACAAGCAGGAAGGGAAGCAAGCTTTTGTTTTAAAACAGACAAAAGAAATTGCTGATACTTAAACATATGAAACTGGCAATTTAAAGCCCTTACAGACAGGGTAGCAGAAGTATACACCTTTTTACCCCACCTGTCTAAAGCACAAGAATCCTTCTCAGAGGGAATAGGATTTTTAGAAGTAGCAACCTTAGCAGCCTTAGAGCCCTGAGAAATAGTTTCAGGATCCGCAGAAGGGTTTTTAAATAAGAATAAATGAGAGTCAGGAACCCTATAAAATCTATCAGGCTTAGAAGGAGCAGGAGGCATGGAATCAGGATTCAAATTAGCCTCAGAAAAAGCATCATCTACAATGTCCAAAACAGGAGGGATAGCTAAAGGCCTATGCTGAGGAAGAAGAAGAAATTCCCTAAGCCTCTTCTTGGAAGCAGAATACTCCTGTCCTTCCCAATGAAAATGTTCCCTCATTTCATGCAAGGTTTCCCCAAAAGAGAAATCCTCAGGCGGAGAGGCCGAGGGTAAAGAGTCCTCAGCATCCGAATCCTCATAAGGAGGAAAGGAATAGTCCTGATCTGAGGAAGAAACAGAAGATACAGAAGCCTGGTCAGAGGAATCCAGAGTAACATCCTGTCGAGGCCTTTTCTCAGGAGGGTGAGAACCCCTAATCATTGTAAGCAAATCTTCAGCCATCTTTAATAATTGCTTCTGTGTCCTGGGAGTAGATTCAGAAGCAGCTTGAGCAGGAACTTTAGTCTTTGTCTTTGCCTTTGCCTTTGAAATAGTGATGTGAGTAGGCCTGAAAACCCCCTCAGAAGCCGGTACCTGCACAGCGGTTCCGGACCCATCTGAAGGAGCGACGTCCGAAGGTCCTGCAGCAGTTAAAACAGTGGGCCTTGATGGCTCCCCATGGGAGTCCGTATCGGCCATCGGTTCAGAAGTGGCGGACGACAGGGGCTGCAAAAGCACCTCACTGACGACAGCCGAACCGGACGCTGGCTCCAGCTGCAACGAGTCCTGTTTGGACCTCGGAGGCCTGTCTTTATCTTTGCGCTTCTTTTGAATTCCGGTAGTGTCCGACGACATTCTATAATTGAAGCGTCTGCCAAAATAATTTAAAGCCCAATCGTACCTGCGTTTTATAGTACAAGAGTTGAACCTGGCACAGAAACGACAACAAGAAACGTCGTGGTCAGGGCCTAAGCAAGGTAGACAGTAAGAGTGGAAATCTTTATGAGGTATTTGTTTCCCACACGCTATACAATTATTAACTTTTTCTGACATCGGAGGAACAAGAAAAAGATTCCCCAACGGGGTACTTAGCTTTGAGAAGAGAAGTAAGAACTTCGGACCGACAACAACAAAATACACTGTTCGAAAATCGCCAACCAACGACTTGCGAGCTGCTTTCCACCGCATGGCAAGAAAGACTGGAGAAGATGGCGTCGGCTGAGGGCTATGTACCAAAGCATACTGACGTCAGGGTACTAGCTTGTACAGCCGACGCCGGACCCAGACTTTGGGGTTCTGGCCGACCTCGGGCTGCCTGCCGGCAGGAGCACCCTACAGTTATGACTGCAACAGTGAAACACGAAGAACATCAGGGATTCAAGATATACATCTCTCGTACTCTTTACTAGAGTGAGTTATTAGTAAAGAGTTGTCAGTGTACATGAGGCAGTTGCTGCACTGCTTCAGGAGACCCAAGTCAACAAGGCTGGCAGGAGAAAAAAGGGTAGCCCAACTGCCCATAATGCTAGGTCTGAAGAACTATTATCATAAGAGGGTGATTTCAGGACTGATCTAGGAGGTGCTCTGTAGATGGGTGTTTCTGATGGGGTTTTTGGCTGCTGGATTAATAGGTCACAGCTCACTAGCAATACTTCTTAGACTGGAGATGTACTAAGGATGAAGACTACACTAATGTACTACAGCTGCATGAAAAAACTGTTGAAATATTCTGCCCAACTATGGCGCACAGTCACGTGGCGCTGTGTGCGGCACAAACAAGCAGAAACCCACTCAAACGTAGGGCTTAAATACCAGAAGCTATTACTTAAAACAACTTTTAAAAAAAAGTTCAAAGGAATCAATAAGGGTGCTTACTTCAAGCCCTAGACCAATCATCCTTCACCAGATAGGTTCCAATCAGCATACTTCTCTCAATAGGGTGCTGAAGGGCCCCTTCTAATCAAGGATGCCTTGGAAAATGTGCTCAGAATACAACACCCACTAAAGTGTCTGTCTGCAGTGCCTACATTTCTTAAAACTGAACAAGAAAAAAGAAGGAAAGAAAAAATAGGGTCACCTGTTTACTTTAGTATCCTTATTACAGATGAAAAATAACTGAATGAACTTTATTTAATAGCATGCATTATATGTCATGTATTATAAAAATAGTGTTAATAACAAAATTATGTTTTACTTACAGTTAACTATTTCCTTCCTCATTTCCCCTCCTAAATGGTCTTCCAAACATTAATGACATGAAGTAGGGGATATGCTTTGCAGTTCCCTGCAAGTTTAACAAAATTAAAAAAGTCCAATATTTCCAGGTTTTCTTAATTCTTTGTAATCCCACATTTATTCTTCAATTTCCGAGCTGCTGGTTTTCTTCCTGTTGATCTCCATCTCTCAAATTCAGTCGCTGGATCATTTCCAATGTACTTCTTCTCCTACTCAACTCTTGTGCTTTTTTCTGTCTCTCAAGCATTTACCTGTGGAACACTGGAAAAGGTTTCACTGGCATAGTCTCTCTATGAGCTTTATTTTCATTATAATAAGAAGCTGAATCCCCTTCTGTTTGATAGCTCACTTTTTGTGGACAAAGTTTTGTATTTCCTCCTTAGCATGTTCTGCATCAAAGAATGATTTTGACTCTCCAGGAAAAAACATTCTGAAAATAGCTGGACACAGCAGTTTGAATATTTTGCCTGCTTTTCTACATTCTCTGAATGCTGGAATACATTTACTCCTCTTCTGTCTGATGTACAGTGAGTAATCCTGGTCCAAAAATACTCTACTGTCTCCCACTTTTTAGTACTTTGTCCATCTGTCACGGTTTTGTCAAAATCAACTCTTTCTGCTGGTAAGATTGCATCTTTACTATTAAAGGTCTAGGTTGCTTTATTGTGGACAGGTCTGGGGCACACACATGATGCGCCCTTTCAATAATCAACTCCTGCTGTGGAATACCTGTTCAGCTGCTTATTTGTGCTTTCATAAAATTAACACAGTCCATTCTTTCCAGTTTCTGTGGTACAGAAGACAATCTCAGGTTTTCCCTACATGGTCTGTCCTCTAATTTTCCCATATTTTGAAACACCTCTTCTTGCAGTCTCATATTCAGCCAGCCTTTTCTTTATTTCAACCTCTGATTTTCGCAGTTTTATTAGCTCATCTGTATATCTGTTTAAAGTTTCTTCCATTTTTTTCCAGCCTTTATTTATTTGAGTTGATATACTCCTTCACTGTTTCATTTATTTTAATCAGCTCTGGGCACATTTGACTTTTTTTCTCTCTAGATAACTAGAAGTCATGGCTTGCACCAAAGCTGGAGCTTGAACTGATTTTTGCTGAACAGCTGCAGGAGTCTTCTCCTCACCTTCTGTAATTGATTTTCTTTCAGGTTCTCTGAATTTATTTTTTGTTGGCATTCAGGCAGTGCACTAATTAGTCAGTTACTGAAATTTACCAAAAAGACAAATTCACTGGCTCTCTTTTCCGAGTTTCTGATTTCACACTTGGAGAGCTGAAATTAAGCTGTTGCTCAGTGTGCAGCCATCTTGGAAGTCCAGGACAGTTCTCTTTTGAGAAGTGTTATATTTCTACTGACTATGGTCTCCAAGACTGGAGATTTCTGTCTCAATGCCACTGAAGGAGAAGAGTCTAATCTGGTCACTTTAGATAATGAGGAGGAAGACTGTTCTTCAAGTTTGCATTTCCTCTGATTCCTGTCTTTCTCCTTATCTTTCCTTTTCAGTAGTTCAGAGGGAAGTAGACCCTTAATTATTAATTTATTCTTTATATCCACTAAGAACTGTGAACCAAGCATTTTACATATGAAGCAAGCTTCGTTTAGATGCTCAGGTCATTTGCATCCTAAGGTGGGAGCTTATGCCCATGCTTGGAAATGTTTTGAACATCTTATCCACAACAGCAGCAGAAAAAAACATTATAAAGTAGTAAACCACCCCTTGTTACTTAACACTCTTGAATCCCTCTCATTCGATACCCCAACCATCACATGGTTTAAATCTTATCTCACAGATAGAAAACAAGCTGTTCTCTGGGATAACCACACCTCTTCTCTCTTGCCTGTTTCCATTGGTGTTCCACAAGGCTCTATCCTTGGACCACTTCTCTTCTCCCTCTTCATTAATGATCTTCAAACAATAATCCCTCAAGCAACCTGCATTCAATACGCTGACGACTCTACGCTCATCTGCTCAGCATCTTCTACCACTGAACTTATCTCTCTCACCCAAACAGTGTTCAATACCGTAGAAACATGGTTCTCTAGTCGTTTCCTCTTACTAAATGCAAAGAAAACCAAACTTCTTCTTTTACCCCCCACATCCAGGACCTCTCCTTACACTTCTCTATCTCCTCCAACAGCCACTGTCATCTCACCTGACACATCAACTAAATTGTTAGGTATTACAATAGACAATAATCTCTCATTTGATCTACACATTAACAACTCCATAAAACTAGTTAACAGAAAGATAGGATCCCTATATCGAATTAGACCTTTTCTCACACCTTCAACTAGAACAAGGATCGCTCACTCCCATCTTATTTCTACTCTTCTGTATGCTTCACCTATCTTCACCAATCTCAAAAACAAGCCTTTACAAACTGGCAACCTGCTATAATAACATTGCCCGCTTTGCTATACCGCAACCCCTATAAAACACATCATTGTCTAAACTTAAAACTTTTAGGCTGGCCTGAGTTTCAGAACTATCTGATAATCCATCAACTCTGCATTGCCCACAAAATCTTATACCAACCTAATAATACCCCAATACTCTCACAACTCATAATCCCCTATAAAATCTCAACTCTCTCCGCTCCTCCAGTAAACTTCTGACAAGTTCTATAAAATCAAATAATAATGCTGGTGACGCTCTTTTTACCAATGCTGTTGGGACAAAATGGAATTTGTTACCTACTAACATAACAAAGATTACATCATTGCCTCTTTTCAAACAAAATATTAAACTGCATTTCCAAAATCACTGGCTTTGTTCATGTAGTAAACCTGACTAGCTAATTTACTATTACTAATTAAATATAACTATCTCCCTTACTCCTTCATTCACTACTCCCTATTTGTCTTACTCTTCTTCCCCACTGTTGTTTTGCTTTTCTCCACAGTTAATCTCTATCGCTTCCTTACTTTCTTTCACTTTACTTTCCTTACATACTTTCCTTTTGACTATATCTATTAAGTTCTCTTTTTCTTCCTTCTCTTTCTCAATTTCTATAATGTCATGCAGATAGTATTGTGTGTCATAGGAATTAACCCCTGTAGTAGTACTTTACATTGAAGGGTTTACTAGTCTTTATTTTTGTTATTGCAAACCCTATTACTAACTCCAATATTATGATTGTTATTGTTATCATTATTTTATTTTGGTTTGATAGATTTTCTGTATGTATCTCACTCTGTGGAGCTTTTCTCCCGGCTACTGAAAATGGAAATTTCTCCAGCTAGCCTAGCCGTCAACAAATGTAAAATAAATAAATAAAATAAATAAAACAGTTTGAATATATATATATATATATATATATATATATATATATATATATATATATATATGGGTCTATATTATTATAAAAAACTTCAGTACCTTGAACATTAAAATATTAACATGAAATAAAGAAAACATGAAAATCATGAACGATGATAACATGGAACCATAAAATATTGAAGGTAAGTAGTGCAGAATACACCAATGTGTAACACAGACGCACAACCCACGTATGCTGCACTGCTTACATTCAGTGTTATCGTATTCGATGATATGTGGTTCGACATTATCATTGTTCATGATTTTCACATTTCCTGTATTTTGTCTTGATATTTTAATGTTCGAGGTATTGATGTTTTGTTATTATAACATAGACCCATATATAAATATGATGATTAGTTTACTGTAGTAAATCCTTGTTTTTCATGCATATGTTGATTTGAATGTTTTCTGTAAACCAGTTGTTGATTCTTTACTTATTTTTATAAATAATAATCTGTAGAACATGTGGAGCTTTTCTCCCCGGGCCTCTGCTGAAAAAGGGCTACTTAGCTCAGTCGGACAAACCCGGTCAACAAATGTAAAATAAATAAATTAATTAATTAATAATAACTACACACACACACACATATATAGATAGATAGATAGATTTTTTTTTTTTACATTAGAAGTGAAGTGAAGCTATGCAACTGCCTGGCACTGAGAAGGTGAGGCATTAAAAGAAGAAAACTAGAAAATCTAATTAACTACCTAAAGGGACAAATGTAACACTAATGTATTAATGTTAATAGTAGAGATACAAAAGCTATGAAATATTTGTTAATAGTCAAAAAATAGTGAGCACTTAGTTGACAGCTAATGACCAGGATCTATTCACAACGTCAGCAAATGAGATCTGAAGGAAGGCTCACAGAAGATTATGGAAAGATTTAGAGGAGTGTGAGACACTGGAAAACTAGCTAATGGCCTTGACTGGTTCCAAGGAACATTTGGTACCCAACTGTTAGACTAGACTGATGAAAAATGATCTGTGGTATCTCCTAGTATTCTCTCTTCTTCAGTCATACATAAATCTCTGAGTTAGTATATATCTTAATATTGGGGATGTGGGAGCTACAACTCAGCGACAGTGTAACACAGGGTTTCTTCTTTTTTTCAAGGAATTGCAGTTTAATTTTTAAACTCTCAGGTCACAATACAGGATATCACATTTCTGACAGGGGAAGTCTCCAGTAGTATATTGTATTATTTACTTAGGAAGCTCACATGTCCTCCATGAATGAATGTCGCATATATAGGTTGTCTGCCTGGTGCAGAACTTATCCCCCTCCACAAATAGTTTCAGTCACGCAGCTTTCAAGCAGTTCCACCCAAACCAGGAAAGATGGACACAAGCACACATCTGACATAGACATACATCTATGTGCATACCACCTGTTTTGATGCATGTACTCTCACTCTCTCTCTCTCTCTCTCTTTTCTCTAATAGGAGGGTGCAAATACTGTGTGACTTTTGCATTTTCATGATATGTGAGTATAGCAGCACAGCATATAAGTAGAGTATAACAAAAATATCTCTTGACAGGGAGGATACTTACACTGACAGCTACACAGGCATATTGAAATGTATACATTTCTGAAACCTGATGCATGCATACTACAATGCATGCAACACTTTAGCAATCTTCTTCTTTCGGCTGTTCCCATTAGGGGACACCACAGTGGACCATCTGTTTCCATTTCTTCCTGTCCTCTGCATCTTGCTCTGTCACACCACCCACCTGCATGTCCTCTCTCACCACATCTATAAACTTTATCTTACCTGGCAACTCCATTCGTAGCATCTCTTTCCCAATATACCCAGCATCCCTCCTCAGCACATGTCCAAATCAATGCAATATCGCCTCTCTGGCTTTGTCTCCAAACTGTCCAACCTGAACCCTCTAATATACCGATTCCTAATCCTGTCCATCCTCATCACACCCAATGCAAATCTTAACATCTTTAACTCTGCCACCTCCAGCTCTGATTCCTACCTTTTTGTCAGTGCCACCATCCCCAACCCCTATAACATAGCTGGTCTCACTACCCTCTTGTAGACCTTCCCTTTCACTCTTACTGGTACCCATCTGTCAAAAATCACTCCTAACACTCTTCTCCACCCACTTCACCCTGCCTATACTCTCTTCTTCACCTCTCTTCCACACTCACCAATACTCTGAAATGTTGACCCCAAGTATTTAAACTCATTCACCTTCGCCAACTCTACTCCCTGCATCGTCACCATTCCTCCATCCTTCCTCTCATTCACATACATATATTCTGTCTTAGTTCTGCCGACCTTCATTTCACTCCTCTCTAGAACATATCTCCACCTCTCCAGGGTCTCCTCATCCTGTTCCTTACTCTTACTACAGATCACAATGTCATCTGCAAACACTCCTGTCTGATGTCGTCTGTTAACATGTCCATCACCACTGAAAATAAGAAAGGGCTCAAAGCTGATCCTTGATGTAATCCCACCTCCACCCTAAATGCATCCATCACTCCTATCACAGACCTCACCACTGTCACACTACCCTAGTACATATCCTGTACCACTCTTACATACTTCTTCGTCACTCCTAACTTCCTCATACAATACCATATCTCCTCTCTAGGCACCCTGTCATATGCTTTATCTAAGTTCACAAAGACACAATACAGCTCCTTCTGACCTTCTCTATACTTCTCAATCAACACCATCAGAGCAAACATAACATCTTTAGTGCTCTTTCCTGGCATGAAACCATACCGCTGCTCACTAATCATTACCTCCCTTCTTAGCCTAGCTTCCACTACTCTTTCCCATAACTTCAAGCTGTGGCTGATCAATTTTATCCCTCTGTAGTTACTACAGCTCTGTACATCACCATTATTCTTAAAAATAGGTACCAAAACACTTCTCCACTCCTCAGGCATCCTCTCACTTTTCAAGACTTCATTAAACAATCTGGTTAAAAACTCCACTGCCATCTCTCCTAAACACCTCCATGCTTCCACAAGTATGTCATCTGGACCAACATCTTTTCCATTCTTCATCCTCTTCATAGCTGTCCTTACCTTCTCCTTGCTAATGCAAAGGTGTGCATACTCCAGGTCTGCATGCAGTTTGCTTTGAGAAATGCTGAGCAGCACAAAGCTACTAAACTTTGTCACATGTCGTGAGACACTTACAGTTCCAAGAATATGTATATACTGTAATGTATGCATATTTTAGTAACAGATCATCCATTTTAAGCTTCAAATGACAATAAGCATGACTTTTTCCAGAAGAAGGTCTGCAGGTACCTTGAAGAAATTCCAGATCATAATGTCTTGCATATACCCAGATGAACACTGATTCTGAAAACAAAGCCATGCAAAAACCTGAGGCACACAGATTCTCCTGTGATGTGCACAGATGTTTGATGAAGTGTGCACATGTTGTGACGCATTCAGAGAATGTAAGATGTTCTTAGACTCTTGAGGTCTTTGAAGGCTAGCTCTGTTGACATAAAGGGAAGAAGCCCTGACTCAACCACCTGCTAGAGGTGGCATGGGGGAGGACAGGAATCATGATTCTTAGCCTGCAAAATTCTCTGCAAGGCAAAGGGTATGTGCTCTGTATGGAGTGACACATTCTCCATTGTAGAATCTCTGGTGTAGACTGGGGATCGCATGGAGGTGCTGCCTTCAACAAGTGCAGCTCCAGTTGATCATGTCACATGGGGGCATGGTCATGCATTGGAAAGGCTCACTGTATACCAAACCCCTTGGACACAAAAAAGCACGTGTAAGGAAGTTAGGGCTTAAAGATAAAAAAAAAACAAAGAAAAAAAAAAGCATTCCACCTTGTGGATTACGGTTCTTCTCCTGTTGCAGCTGGCTTTTGCCACCAAGAGTCTTGCCAAAGGGGTTTGAACAGCTGACAGGGTGGCTGGGCAAATAAGCTCAATAATCAGAGGAAGAACAGAGGAAAAAAAGACTCTGAGTTCTGTGAACTCTGTGAGACTTGAATACTCTTATAGGTTCATAGGTTGGTACTAGGCTATCGGCCCTAGGGCCTATACAAGCCTAGCCATAACAATTCCCTGGATATTTCTTCCCACAATATTTACTTCAGTTACCTTGGGGCATTCACTTCCTGATGCATTTTCATAATGTAAGAGGAGAAAACCCTATGTAGTACAGGCATATCAAAGTTCTTTACTAACCAAAGGTTTGTTCAGACACTGAAGATTCCACATTGGTTGAAGCACACACATTTCCAGATATGTACTGACTCACTGAGCTATACACATTCTGTTTTGAGTGCACACATCCTCAGTCAAGCAAACATCCATCCATGCACTCTGAGGCAAACACACTCCTGAACACTACTGTGCCTTCCCTGAGATATGTGTGATGTATCAGATTTGCTCATTAAGCAAACATGCTCATTCTGAGTTGTGCACATGGACTCAAAGTTATACATATCCTGAGTCCTAAATAAACGTTAATGTTCTGAGTTACTTGAAATCGCCCTCCACCTGCACACACATGCTCACACACATGCTCACACACACACACACACACACACACACACACACACACACACACACACACACACACACACACACACACACAAATAAATACATATTCATTTGCTTTTCAGAAGGCAATGCATGTGATGTGATGCTCAGAAGCTCCCTGAAGCCAAGTATATCAAATATACTCAGAGGTATGAGGCTTCCACTTGGATTTAAGCTTGTACTAGAAAGGTAGGTATGACTGTATACCCATATTCTGAAATATTTAGTAATTCAGCTGGAATTTTCTTCCAGTAAAACATGACTTTGTATTTTTTTTCTTTTCATTGAGTAATTATATAACTCTGCTGTAGGATACCTGGCTAAAAACAACAAATGTGAAAATGAAAAAGATAAAATTATAATCCCAAATGGCAATTTTCTTTTTTTTTTTTTGAGGTGTGGGGCAAAATCTCCCACTTCCCATTTAGAGGGTACATATCCTGCACCTGCCTACTTACTATAATCAGCCCAGGGGTCACCATACCTTGCAAAGAGGGGAAACATCAATCAGTAAATCATTATTTGGAATTTCAGTTTCATCCTTTGAGTATTCAGGCATTTCATAATAAATCAGGTGTTGAACTACAAAGTAACTATCGCATGAATCATTTGTTAGCTTCTGTTTTATCAAGTAAATGAATCTGAAGTTTGTATTCTCTGTATTATTTCAACATATGACTATTTGATATAAGTAAATACTGACTGATTACACATACTCATTTGTCTCTTTACTTTCTTACCTCTTTGCTTTCAAGACATGGTCCATTGCTAGCAGAATTCAGAGGTGAGTCATGAATCCAGCATCTCAGGCGTTCTGCTGAATCAGCAGAGCGGGCAGTATAGTTTACTCGTGATGGTGGGATCTTCAAAGGCATGTCCCATGTCCCCATGAATGTACCCCATGGGTTTACCTACAAAGGAAGAAAAAACAGAAGATAATTTTTGTAATTGATTATCCATCCCTTTTTCAGAGTTTTCAGCTGCAGAATGCCATGTGAAGACAGTGGTTGTTGCTAGACTGAAAAGAGAAATACTCTGGAAATTACACCAGGACATAAAGCCACCTTGCCTTAACAGGGCAAAGTTACACTGGGGATACATCACTGGGCAGTTTCTTTGGCATATAGTACTAGGAGCTGTGAGGTGACATAGCTCAGAGGATTAAGGGAATGCACTCTAGTGTTCAGTTCTATCATTTCCTACCTGCAATCTGTTTAACTTTATGAAAGTAAGTTGTTTAACAGTATTCCTGTCTCTCAGTTTAAAAAAAAAAACATTTCAACCAAATGGGTTTATCTGATTAACAAACTGGCATTGAAAAAGTGCAGTAGAGGAGAGAGTCATAGCGGATGATGCTGTTTAGTTTTATTCAGGATCAAGGGATGAGCGTATTCACTGCAGGCAATGTGGTAAAACAGTGCTGCAGTGCAGCAATGCATGGAATGAGCACACAAGAGAACCCAGCATCACTGCAGGCAGTGTGAAACCAGTGCTGCAGTGCAGTAATGCATGAAATGAGCACACGTGGGACCACAGCATCACTGCAGGCAGTGTAGTAAAACAGTGCTGCAGTGCAATAATGCATGAAAGGAGCACATGTGGGATCACAGCATCACTGCAGGGAGTATGAAACCAGTGCTGCAGTACAGTAATGCATGGAATGAGCACACAAGGGAACCCAGCATCACTGCAGGCAGTGTGAAACCAGTGCTGCAGTGTAGTAATGCATGAAATGAGCACAAGTGGGACCACAGCATCACTAGCAGGCAGTGTAGCAAAACAGTGCTGCAGTGCAGTAATGCATGAAATGAGCACATGTGGGATCACAGCATCACTGCAGGGAATATGAAACCAGTGCTGCAGTATAGTAAAGCATGTAACGAGCACACGTGGGACCACAGCATCACTGCAAGCAGTGTGGTAAAACAGTAGTGCAGTGTAGTAATGCATGAAATGAGCACAAGTGGGACCACAGCATCACTAGCAGGCAGTGTAGCAAAACAGTGCTGCAGTGCAGTAATGCATGAAATGAGCACATGTGGGATCACAGCATCACTGCAGGGAATATGAAACCAGTGCTGCAGTATAGTAAAGCATGTAACGAGCACATGTGGGACCACAGCATCACTGCAAGCAGTGTGGTAAAACAGTAGTGCAGTGTAGTAATGCATTAAATGAGCACATGTGGGACCCCAGCATCACTGCAGACAGTGTGGTAAAATAGTGCTGCAGTGCAGTAATGTATGAAATGAGCACAGGTTGGACCACAGCATCACTGCAAGCAGTGTAAAAAACAGTGCTGCAGTGCAATAATGCATGACATGAGCACATGTGGGACCACAGCATCACTGGAAGCAATGTGGTAAAACAGTGCTGCAGTGCAATAATGTATGAAATGAGCACAGGTGGGACCACAGCATCACTGCAGGAAGTGAAAAACAGTGCTGCACTGCAATAATGCATGAAAAAAGCACAAGTGAGACCATAGCATCACTGCAGACAATGTGGTAAAACAGTGCTGCAGTGCAGTAATGCATGAAATGAGCACATGTAGGACCACAGCTGACCACCGGAGAAGGTATGTAAATCAGATACATAATGCAGTAATGGATCAGAAAACTGAAATGAGCAGACTAGTGAAGATACACACAGTTCAGTTCTATATTACTATAATAAAATTTCAGGGAAAATCCAGTCATGGGTTACATTATTCTATGTTCTCATCAGACAATCTTTGAGGATAAGGCTTGTTTTACAATATCTCTGTAAAAAGATGTTGGGAGGCTTTTAAAATGTGACTACAATTTTATATGTTAGTTTGTTATGTTGGTTAGTGGGCTGATTGAATGGATCATGCACTGTCACATTTTGTCCATAAGGTACAATGAAACTACAGTTGTGTGATATCTTACCATAACTGTAGATGTCCTACTTCTCACTGTTGCAGCATTCTTTACTCTTAGGATATCCTGCCAAGAACAGCTGAACGTCCAGGCAGCATACCAAAGTTTTTGCAACTTCCTGGCATCGTACATTAGACATATGTCTTACCTGCAAAGTGTAAGGTACATATGTGACATATGGATGCCTAATCCTCAGAAATGAAGAACACCAGGAGAATTGGAGCAACCCCAGAGAAAGGCAATATCATGTACATCCAGTTTGTTTTTAGTGTCTGCAGAATTGTGGCAGACACTAAAAACAACCACAAAGCCTTCTATAGTTATATCAAGAATCTTCACGGCAATACCCAGGTTTGCTCTGAGTTACTGCACAATGGTACTGCCTATACTGAGCCAACAGATACTGCCAACATACTGGCTGACATACTCAGTACCAACTTTACCTCTCTCCCCCCTAAAGGACCAATCACAATGCTGGAAGAATGCCAGGCACCCAGCATTCCTGCAGCACAGGTTAAAGCTGCATTTTCCAAGTCCAAGAATACAGCTTCCATGGGACCCAACAATATCCCTGGATGTGTTCTACATGAACTACAAAGTGAACTGGCACCACATCTCCACATCTGTGTGCCCTGTTCAATCACAGCCTCACCTAAGGCTTTGTCCCTACCGAATGGCGCATTGCTACAGTCATCCCTCTCCATAAAGGGGGAGTGACTACAGACTCTGGGAATTATCACCCCATTAGCCTGATGAGTCTGATATGTAAGGCTATGGAGCGCATCATCATGGACCTAATTAACAAGGATATAGGGAATCGCCAAACTCTAGATCCCAAGCAATTTGGTTTTGTGAAAGGTAGATCAAGCCTTGTCAACCTGGTTGACTTCTTTAAGTCAGTCACCAGAGCTGTGGATGAGGACAAGGCAGTTCATACAGCCTACCTCAAACTGGCCAAGGCCTTTGATACCATTCCCCACTCAGGAATTCTTGATAAACTCACCAAACTAGGCATCATCTCCTATATCACTAGGTGGGTTGCAAATTGGCTCACAGATAGAACCCACAGTGTGAAAGTAGCGGACTCCAAGTCAGACTACCGACCAGTCACAAGTGGAGTTCCACAGGGATTGGTCCTGGGTCCTCTCCTGTTTGGCATCTACTTCTCAGAAGTCCACGACAACACAGAGGACTCTGGCTGACCAAGTTCATAGATGACTGCAAGCTAGGAGCCATTATTAACTCCTCAAGTGATGTAGACTTCCTACAGAAAGGCCTCACTGAGACCAATGACTGGTGTTGAAACCATGGCCTTAAGCTTAATGTCAAAAATGCATTGTTATCCTCTTTGGGAAAAACTCAGTTCCCACTAATTACCATATCAATGGGAGCCCACTGAACAGTGAAGGCGTTATAAGAGATCTGGGGACACAGGCTGACAGCAACCTCTTCTTCACCACATTGCCACTGTGGTCAGAAAGTCCTTCTATGTGGCACATCTCATTACCACGGGTTTTGCATCCAGGAAGAAAGAGGTCATAATCTCTCTCTACTCTTCTCTCATTAGGCCAATCATCGAGTATAATACCCTTTTGGCATATACCTCACTAGACACATGCAATAGCTGGAAAAGCCACAAAAGTACCTCACAAAGAGGATCCTAGGCCTTAAACACATGTCCTACAAGGACAAACTCCAAAAACTCCAGCTATTCTCTGTCTCATATCGTCTACTAAGAGGCGATCTCTGCTTGACTTACAAAGCCATGTCTGACCCAGCTCTGTTAGAAATGTTACATCTAAGGAAATCCCAATCCCTCCACACCATACGCACCAGAGACCTGAACCTCATTACCACAATCAACAGAACATGCTGAAGGGACAGGTTCATAACCCAGAGACTGCCCGTGCTATGGAATAGACTTCCCATACATGTCAAGCAGAGCACCTGACTGGCCTCTTCAAGAGAAATCTTGATGAGTGGATGGGAAATAGAAAATTCACCCTGGGGATCACTCCAGTGGCTCTACTTGACAGAGGCACTGGGAAGTAACGTCAGGAGGCATGATGCCAGGGCACTTCTATGGGCTAGGCTTGTAAAGACTCCAGGGCCATTAGCCTAGTGCACACCTATGAACCTATGAAGGAAGAAAAGGATGTAAGAAAGACCCTCTCATCCAGAAAGAAGGCAAAAGAAAGTAACAGAGGGCAAAAGGAAGGGAAGAAATACTGCAACAGTGAGACGAGGGACATCTATTGTTATGGTAAGATCTTTCACAATTTTTACTATGTCCTTCATTATCATTGTTGTGGTATCCTTTACTCCTGGAATAGTACAAAGCCTACTGGAAAGTATGGGAAAAGGAAAGCATTGAAAAACCCTCCAAAATCCCATGAAGGATAACCCTGGCAAAACCTGCCCTGGCCCTGGAAATGGCATCCAACTTGTAATGTTTGGTAAAAGTGTGAACAAAAGACCAAGCAGCAGCTTCAAAAATGAGTCTAGTATCCAGACCCTTGAAAAAAAACACAAGAAAAGGCCATTGCCTAAGAAGAATGAGAACAAACAGAAGATGAAATATGCTTGTCACAAAAAGAATAGTAAAAAGAAATGGCCTTAGACACCATCAAACCCAATTTCCAAGCATGAAAGGAAACAAAAAGTTGCTCAGATGTTCAGATCTGCTTTGTCTTGTCCAGGTAATATCTGTCCATGTACATTCAAGCTGTGAAGAGCCCTTTCACTAATATTTGGTGGAGAAGTGAAGTAAGAGGAAAAATGAATGGGTTGGTTCAAGGACAAATCATTAACCACCATGGGCATAAAAGAAGGATTTGTGCGAATAGACAGCCTGTCTTTGTGAAAAAACAAAAAAAGAAGGAACTGCCATGACAGCTTGAAGTTTAGAGACCCTCTTGGCAGATGTAAGAGCCACAAATATTACAGTCTTCTAAGTACAATGTTGCAGGGAAGAAGAGAGTGCAGACTCAAAAATCAATTTCTCAAAAAAAAATTAAGAAGGAGAAATAGGCTTTCCTGGAGGTCAAATATGAAGGACACCTTTTAAAAAATGTCTTGACTTCAAAAATAAATGCCAAAGGTGGATTCAGAAGCTGACAAACTGAAATGGTTGACAAATGAACTTTAACAGACAAGTATGCCAAACAAGAACTGAGCAACTCATACAAATAAGAAAGGACCGTAGAAAAATGTAAAGAAATGTAAAGAATTGTTAAAACATGTACCTGTATTTTTAGAATCAGTCATGTAAAATAACTATTATTTGAGATCATTTGAGCTTTTTTCCCCAGACCTCTGCTGAAAATGGACATATATCCAGTTGGACCAGCCCAGTCAACAAATGTAAAATAAAATAAATAAAATAAAATAAATAAAACCCCACTGGAAAAGGGTCCAGGTCATGCTTATGACACCAGATAGAAAATCTCTTCTATTTAGTCACATATAATTTTCTAGTAATGGGTTTTCTGGTCTTCTAAAAAACCTGAAGAACATCCTCAAAAACTCAGTGCCTGAAACGAATCAAAACCCTATCACCCAAAGTGTCGATTAAAGGGTGGAAAAGTGAGGGTGAGTAACAGATTCCTTGTCTTCTGTGAGAAGATCCATCCTGTGAGATAACTTGTGATGACTGCCCCCTAGCCAGATGAAATACGGGAAACCAGTGCTGTTTGGGCCAAAAGGGAATCACCAGCAAGATTTTGGGTGTGTCCCATATGATCTTGCGCAGGACTTTGATAGTAAAAAGAAGAGGGAGGAGAGGAATACAGGAACATTCTCTCCCAAGAAAAGACATGGAGTTCATTTTCCAAGCCAGAGAACTTAGCACTCTGGAACAGAACTAGGGAAGTTGTCTATTCAGGGGGGAGGCAAAAAGATCTACCTAAGAAGTACCTCACCAATGTGCAATGTCCAGAAACACCTCCATTCTTGAGGATTTGTCCTGGATCTACTCAAAGAGTCTGCCACCAGACTGTGCTCTGAAGGAATGTAAACCACCTGAAGAACTAAGTGATGGCAGATAGCAAAATACCAAGCCTGAACAGCCAACCTGCAAAGAAGGTAAGATTCTGCAACCCCTTCCTTACTGATGTACCACATTAGGTTTCGTTTATCGATAGGTTTATCGACTAGTACTAGGCTAACTGCCCTTGCGAGCCATTTTAAGCCTAGCCATTTATCCCTTGTGAGACTCAAACCCTGCACCTTGTGTTTGTAAGGCAAACACCTTAACCATTAGGCCACCCTCCTAACCCCTCATGGCTGCAGTATTGTCTGTAAAAAACATTTAAAGGTCCTGGAACCCAAAGGGAGTGTAAAGCATGGAGAGTTAGAAGTAGAGCCTTCATCTCCTTGATGTTGGTATGGTCTATTAGTTGTTGAGGGGACCAAAGACTCTGGATTTTTAGCTTGTTGGAGCAGGCTCCCCAACCTTGATCAGAAATATCCAGCTTCCACGTAGGGAGAGAAACCTGAAAAGGCAGACCCAGATTCCAGGAAATCTGATGAATCTACCAGCAGAACTCGAGACTGAGATATGGTAAGAGAAGCACCAGATTCTCCAGAGGATTGCAGTACTTGAGCCAAACAGTCTTGAGATACCACTGAAATTTCCTCATGTGGAGTTTGGGAAAAGGAATCATGGGAATGTTGGATGCCATGTACCGCAGAATTCAGAGAAATTTCCTTGCAGGAAGGACTGTAAGAAGAAGAAGAGACTTTAAATAGGCAGTCAAAGAGAGAACCTTGGGAGGTGGAAGACAAAACAGTACTAAAGTGGTCTAAATCCAGCAACCCAAAAACACCAAGATCTCCAAAGGCAGTCAACACATACTTTTTGAGATTGATAGCGAAGTCCACACTGCACAGAAGTTAAGCAGAGTGAAGTGGAGATTCTGAAGCAGAAGCTGCTAAGAGGGGGCCTTGGATTAAAAGGTCATCTAAATAAGTAAATATTTGAATTCCCTGAAGTCAGCAGAAGGCTGCCACCGGTGCCAGACATATAGTAAAGACCCTTGGAGAGTAAAAAGTCTAAAAAGCATAGCAGAGAACTGATAATGATAGGAAGAAACACAGAAATGCAAAAAACTTTTTGAAGAGAGCATGAAGAACAATATGGAGTTAAGTGTCTTTTAAATCCAGAAATACCAGAAAGGCTTGAAGAAGCAACAGATGGAAAAGCGTCTGAAGAGACAACATCCTGAAAGAAGGGACCCTGAGAAAGGTGTTGAGAAAGGACAAGTCTAGAATGGGCCTCCACGATCCCTCCTTCCTGATAACCATAACCATTCTGGAATAAAAAACTATCCCCCGCAGAGACAAGGGGACAGGTTGGATGGATTCTTGTTCCACAAATCCCCCAAGAACCAGAGGAAAATGAAGGATCTGGCTAGGAGGAGGCTGAAGAAGACCGGAGAATGGAGGAAGGGACTTCCAAGTCATAAAATAACCATTCTGCATAATTGAGAGTACCTAGGCATCTATGGTTACCTGTTGCCAAACAGGAAAAGAAAAAGTCAGCCTGAGGAACACAGGAATCTGGAAGATGAGATGGGAGGGTGGATGTCAGACAGAGGCAGATGTATCAGGAAAAGAAGGTTTTTGGCCCCAAGAACTCAGAGTGCGCTTGTCTGAGAATGTTTGTTTAGGAACCCTCTTGTTCCTAGCAGATGTCTAGGGTGCCTATGGACAAAACAGGGTTTAGATGGATAATAACTTTGGAACTTGGGGACAGGGGAACACAGACTTTCTTCAGGTACTGTATAACCTTACCCTGAAGAGTTAACAATTCTGCAGCAGCAGTATCAAAGAGATTCTGGTTGTCTAAGGAAGAATCTAAAAGTTTGGGTGTAATATCTTCAGGTGGGGTTTGAAGGCACAACAAAGAGTATCTCCTCATGACAGAGCCAGATGTAGCTGCTGTAGAAGGGGCATCAGCAGCATCATAACTGCATTTAGTGGAATGGTGAGCCACCTGAGAGGCAGAACTCAAAACAGAAAGGAAGAAATCATACTGTCCAAATCAGGCATATCAGTCAAAACCACGTCACGCTGGAAGAGAAAGCCAGGACATATCTAGTCATGTGGGGTCTAGTTATTAATGGCCCTAAAGGCCAAAGCAGCAGAAGTACACACTTTTTACCTATGCCTCTCCATAGCATGGCTGTCCTTATCAGAAGATAAAAGCTTGGAAGAGGAAAGCACTTTGTATGACTTATCTGTGGACATGGAAACAGCTAGATCAGATGAAAGATTTTTGTACAAATATGTATGAACCTCAGGGACTTTATTAAATCTATCTCGCTTCTTAGGGGCTGAAAGTTGACAGTCAGGAGTCTGAGAAGCTGTTGAAAATGTATCCAAATGATAAGGTAAAACAGGAGGGACTGCAGAAGGTCTGGGTGAGTCCATCTGCAAGAGTTCATGATTCAAAAACCTGGGAATGATCTCACTTAAAGTGTTCCATCATGTGGACCACTATAGCTCCAGAATATAATTTTTCAAAAGGACAGTCAGGGGGTACTGAATCTTCTATATCAGATCCCAAGATGAGAGAAGAGTGGATCTGGGAGAAATATGCAAATGACTTTGTGATGAAAGGCGATACTGCCAGCACAGCTAGCTGTAATTTTGTGAATTAATGTATCTCATTGGCGAATAGTGAAATGATTTCTATAAGATGCTTGTGTTATAAATGTATTAGAACTGTATGTCATGTATTTATCAAACTGCTTGTACAGACGTGTGTTGAAAAGGTATTTGCAGAGTACTGTGTTTAAAATGTAGCCACAGTGTGCCCTGCTGGAAGAGAACAGAGGTGTACATAGGTTCATAGGTGTTTACTAGGTTAACAACCACAAGGGCCTTTTTAAGCCTAGCCATGCATCCCAAATCTCTGACAAGTTCTGATACCCTTGATAAGTGTAAGCATGGGCCTGGGAGATGAACCATTTACAGGTTACCTGTTTGCATCAGAAACATGGGTGCCAAACCAGGGATGAATTTCTGGTTTCCCATCCAATTGTCCAAGTTACACTTGAATTGGATTAGGGAGGAACTGTGCTTCACATGGATAGGGAGTCTGTTCCATAGATGGGGCAGTCTCTGGGATACATACCTATCTGTCCAGTGGGTCCTATTTATATCACAGGCAAGGTTTAAGTCTTTAAAACAAGTAATTATTGTACTGTTTGTTTTGTGGTATGCAGGAGGTCCATCAGTGTGGGGTCTGACAATGCCCTGTATGCCAGGCATAGATCTCCCCTCAAAAGCCTGTAGGAGACAGAATACAGGGATAGGGCCTTGAGGTGGTCTGCATAGGACATTTTACTTACTCCCTGTATTCTTTTAGTGAGGAACTTCTGTGGACATTCCAGTTGTTGGATATGCCCAGTTAGGTACATACCAAAGGGGGCATTGTACTCAATAATAGGTCTGATGAATGATTAATACAGTGGAACAATGACTTCCTTGGACTTAGATGTCATACCTTTGTTTTATAATTTGCGCAACATAGAATGATTTCCTCACCACTGTAGACACATGATGATCAATGGCTAGATTACTATCTATGTGTGTCCCTAAGTCCCTGACTACTGGGTCAGCTCTAAGGGGTGTGTTGTCAATGTGATAGTTACCAGGGATGGATGACATCTCAAAGGATACTATTATACATTTCTTGGCATTTAGTTTTAGTCCATGACTCTGACACCAGTTGTTCGTCTGTGTCAACCCCTCCTGGAGAACATTTGTGTCAGTGTGAGATTCAATGACATGCACTATTGTGACTGTTTAAATGTACATATGTTAACAGTGGAAACTGGAATATAGGAGGTATGAGTATGCTCAGTCCAGCATACTTTGGAAAAATATCTGAAATTAAATTACTTTATAGGCTAGGCCATAGAAGATGGTATTTTTCAGTTCTCAATGCAGCAAGAGACATAACGTCTGTGCTAGGAAGCTTTCTGTATTGTCTTTAGGGTGAACTAATTAGTAGTCTTGAAAGCATGAAGAAATGCAATTGTTTTATGACTTCCCACATCTGCCAAAAATCTGAGGAAAAACCCTTGTCTGTATACTTTTACAGGTAGATGCTAAATGCTGACAGTTTCTAGCAATGGAGGTTTTGGCCTGGGAACTAGGAGTCAGATGATTAGAAATGATGTAATTCTTCAAGCTATCCCAGCAGTAATATTTTAGATATTAATTTGAGAAGTATCTCAGTGAGATAGAGCATTCTGTATTCAGTCTTGGACTTGACGAGAACCATTCATGACACATTTGCCTAGTAAGTTCTTAGGTTATAGTATAATTCTCTTACATTTAGTCAGGAATATAGTGAAGCTTAGTTTAGATATTTTTCTTTATTTATTTGAGACTGTCCTGCAATGTTGTTTTACATATTTGCTGTGGTTTGAAACTCTGATGTCACTGTGAATATATATTTAGTATTGTCTTGTTCTTTTATTATTAAATATATTTAAAACTTTCATTGTGGCTGATCTGTACAGAGATATTTAAGTTCTGAGAGTACTTACATATTTATTTGGTGACACTGTGTGGCCACTCCTAATAACCTTGCTCTTGATCAAACTACCATTTGTGTTAATATTAATATTACAAAGTAAGACTGGACACCCTTTTTTAAGGGCCTTAAAGTAGCTGATAAGGAGTTGACTGGTGGCAGTGAGAACTACATTATAGTCTGAGCAGAAGGGGGCACAGCTAGTAAACCTGTGCCAGCCTTTCCCAGGTGTGTGTGTGTAAATCAAACCTCAAAGTGTGTGTGTGCGTGTGTGTGTGTGTGTGTGTGTGTGTGTGTGTGTGTGTGTGTGTGTGTGTGTGTGTGTGTGTGTGTGTGTGTGTGTGTGTCTGTGTGTGTCAGCTACTTTGGCAGGGACATGAAACACCGGTTGGACAGAGAGGGTGCTGGAGGTCTTGGCTTGGTCACTCAGCTGAGATCTCAACTCTATAGCTTGTGCCAGTGGGGAGTCTTACTGGGGATCTGGAGAAACAGAGAGAAACCAGCCCTGGACTGACTGTGGTCCCTGTATGCTCTTAAGGGAAACTGCACTTGATGCAGAGGGCTGCATCTGGAACTACTATGTGTGTACTTGTCATCCTCTCAGTGAACGTCCCCTACTGTTGCCAGTGGTGAACACTGAGGTTCCTTGAATACTGATCCAGTGGAGGGTCTTCACAGACTTCACCAGAATACAACTCTTCATTAGAAGAATCAGAATTCCTAGGCCTTTTAGAGTGAGTGGAAGACCAAGGAGCAAAAAGCGGACAAGCTTTGTGGGGGTTTCAGGGCCATAAGGGAATTGAACAACCACTGAGTAAAGTCCTGCCACTCTTTGAGGATCCTTAGCCACATGTTTGGGTTTTGTTTCAATTTTTAAAGAAACATCTGCTTTAACAAATCTAGGAAGTTCAAATTCCTGCCTACATTCAATGAATGTACCAAGCACCTCTTCCCTAACTAATATTTGGGGAATCCCCCTAGGCCTTCAGATATGATCAGCCAGGGTTCTTCCACTACTCATGAGACATGCAAATAGAGAGCTCCATGTCGGCCTATAACTGGGTTGCAGCAGAAGGAACTGACATTGGCACCGGATGGTCCTCGGGTTTCTCATCCACCCCAATGGACATGTCCAGTGGAGGCTGGACGGCAGCAAGATCAGTACATGCCTTTTTGGCTTTTTTTCCTTAAGTGGGGGCTGAACCACATGCCGGGCAGTTTCAGCTATGGTACACTGAGCCAAAAGCTTCAGATGGTGGTTTTCAAAATAAATAGAGGCACGGCAGATGACTATGGAGTGTCTTAGGGACAAATGCTTGACAAATCTCACACTGTTTATGGTCGCCTGTAGCACCTAAACAAAAAGGGCACTTCTTGTGTCTGTCTTTATGGAGAATTTGCTTCCCACACTCACATTTCCCTTCATGGATGACATGAAAAGAAACTCCAAGGAGAAAAAAAAGAAAGGAAGCAACCCCAACCAGGAACTCATTGTTGGAAGGCTTGGTAGATAAACCAACACAGTGAATGGCATACAGACCAAATGCAGAGGTAGCTTTCAGATTGGCAACAAAGAAGTTCTGAGGATTCTGCATCTCTACACCTATAAGGTCCAAAGGCTTTGGTATGCTGGACAGACGTTTGACTGTTCTTGGCAGGATATCCCACGTGTAAAGAATACTACAACAGTGATACAGAAGGACATCAAACCACATTGGCAAACTTACAAGAAATTGATAAGTAGCAGGATTTCATGTTATAGCATAACTAAAGGTATATCATAGCTTAAGAGTATATACAGCAGTAAACATAGATCCTAGCTACATCCCCAAAACACTTAATTCCTCGCAAAACATAACCACCATTGTATGTATTATGTATGTAACTTACAAATTATATTTAGACAGCTCCTTATAGATTCTGTTTTATGTATGCAACCTACAATTTATATTCAGACAGTTCCTTATACATTCTGAATATAGTCCTAAATATGATACACTGATGGTATTATGAGTTGTCTTACACAAACCTGTCAAATTAGTTAATTGAAAATTACTTTTTTCAGTAACAAGCATCAGACTACCACCACCTCTTCCCAATACCTGCTAGTCCCATGCAGGAACTTTGTTCACCTCATTTCCTCTATAGGTTCATTCATATTTCAAGACATTACTCTCAAATAATGCAAAATCACATGGATCAATGAAAACCCAATATTTTATCAACCCTATTAAGAGCAGAAGAAACATAGACAAGCTTGTTGTTTAGAATATATAACAAAGACCGACCCAGTTCGGCTTTGTTAAGGGCAGATCATGCCTACTAAACCTGGTTGACTTCTTCGAGACAGTTACCAAGGCCATAGATGAGGGAAAGGTGGTTCACACAGCCTACCTTGATCTCGCCAAGGCATTCAACACCATTCCTCACTCGGGTATTACAGAAAAACTCACCAGCCTGAGCATAAACTCCTACGTCACAAGATGGGTTGCCAACTGGCTTATAGACAGAACTCACATGGTAAGAATAGCAGGCTCCAGGTCTGACTCTAAACCAGTCACAAGTGGTGTCCCGCAAGGCTCGGTTCTGGGATCCCTACTGTTCGGCATATATTTCTCAGATGTACAGGCAAACACAGGAGGACTATGGCTAACCAAGTTCGCCGATGACTGCAAACTGGGAGCCATAATTGACTCTCCGGCTGACACGGATATCCTCCAAAAAGGCCTTACTGAGACAGACACCTGGTGTCAAAGTCATGGCCTCAAGCTAAATGCCAAAAAATGCATAGTCATCCCATCTGGGAAAAACAAAACACCCAAGAATTACCACATAGGTGGCAGCCCCCTTAATACAGAAGAGGTAATAAGAGATCTGGGGACCCAGGTTGATAGTAATCTCTCCTTTGACAATCATATTGCCAAAGTAGTTAGGAAATCCTTCTATGTGGCCCATCTGATTACTAAGGGGTTCACATCTAGAAATAAAGAAGTTATAGTGCCCCTCTACTCGTCACTCATCAGACCCATCATAGAGTATAATGCCCCATTTAGGATGTACCTCACAAGACACTTCCAACAGCTTGAAAGACCACAAAAGCACCTCACCAAGAGGATTATTGGCCTCAAACATATGTCCTATGCAGCCTGACTGAAAAAACTCCGGCTGTACTCAGTGGCATATCGCTTACTCAGAGGTGATCTCTGCCTGACTTACAAAGCCATGCCCAATTCAGAATTGATGGACATGCTCCACCTAAAGAAGTCCAAGTCACTGTGAGCCACATGCTCTAGTGAGCTAAACCTTGCCACAACAATAAATAGAACATGCTGGAGGGATAGATTCCTGTCACAGAGACTCTCCATGCTTTGAAACAAAATTCCTAACTACATTGGGCAGAGCCCCTCACTAACACTCTTCAAAAGAAGCCTTGACGAGTGGATGGGTAACAGAAAATACACCACTGGGATCACTTTATTGGATCTGCTTGACAGAGGCTCAGTTAATTAATCAATGGGGTGGCAAAAGCCGACACCCTCTGGCTAGGCTTATAAATGCCCTCGGGCAGATAGCCTAGTACCTACCTATGAACCTATGAACCTATAAAGGTCCCTCATCAGGTGTTTCTATGACAATGCAAATGTATCAATTAAACAGTAAAGACATTTGTACATTTATGTGTTGATAATCATCCCTATGCTGGCTCAGTTATAGATAATACAATTTTTTTATTGAGCCTCATGACCTTCTTTATGGTTTAAATGTTGTCCATATAAATGCTTATAACATACGTAATAAGATTGATATTACCCATTACTGGACTGATCTGTATAAGCCTGATCTTCAACTAGTTATGGAAACATGGTTATGGCCTCATACAAAGAACTGGAGATCGTGCCTCTGGCTGTAAATCATACCTGTCTAACAAAGAATACAAGGGAGTTGAAGGAACTGCAGACTTCATATTAGACAGCTTAAACAGGTATGTCGTTTCCATCACAACTACCTGTCTCCAGCCAGCCAGAGAAACTGTTGGCATACCTGTACAGATTAGTAAAGCTATACACCTCAAAACTGTGTATAACTATTAATAACTCTCTCAAAATTGGAAAGGGCACTTTATCTTGGCTTACAGCCAACATGAACAGTAAAATGCTTATAGTCAGTCACTTCAATATTGACTGGAAGACAGTCTGATATGAATACTCACAGCCTTTCTTAAAATGTATACTTTTGTTTAACTTGTCTCGGTTATCACAACAATAGACAAAACAACCAAAAAACAGAGTATCCTGGAATGGATTGTCTTCCTCTCCCCAGTAACATCTCTATTGCAAGAATCACATCAGATAATTTCAGTAACTGTCTTCTCTTCTTTACTTGTTTAGCACAAGATAACTTCAGTTTATCCAGAAGAGCAAAGGTCCTTAAACTGCTAGAGATGGTGATAATGGAGAACAGTGGACCATGCATAACTCGCAGTCCAGAAAACTGATAAACTGATGCTGGTTTAACTTCAGTGAATACACATGCCATTTCCTCTCTCTCATACTTCTGTGAAGCTGTTTTTATATATGTGTGTATATATATATATATATATATATATATATATATATATATATATATATATATATATATACACACACACACATATATATTTATTGACATTTGTTTACTGGTTTACCGGTAAAATCCATCTGGGCACAAGTGCCCTTTTTCAGCAGAGGCCTGGGGAGAAAAGCTCCAAGGTTTCATATTTAATACAATCAGTATTTAGAATAAAAAAAATTTATAATGCAGTTTTAGTGAATACATATAGTAGTCAGTGTAATAAAATCCGTACTGATATTCACGAACATTAATGTGCAAGCATTGTATTGAGACTTTACAGATAGAAGAGTAATGTATAAGATAGGAGTAATTTAAGAAATAAAATAGCATGAGCTTTTAGAGGATATCAATACATTTTGCAGTAGATTTAACTGTGATGCTGTCTTTCTGAAAATAAATGAAATGTGAATGAATTTTGTGAGTGCTGACAAGGACCATCTTTGTTTTATATGTTTCTTGTTCTCTGTACTTACAAATTATATTCTGTTATGGTCTGAGTGGCAATTATGGCATAATGGTTTAGGAGTTTACCTCACATACACACAGTACAGGATCTGATTCTCACTTTTGAAAAGGAAATTAGCTAGGCTTAAAATGACCCACAATGGCAACTAGCCTAGCCTAGTACTTACATAAGAATCTAAGCATTGTATCTGACTGCATGTGTCAGGGTGGATATGGAGTACAATGGTGGAGAGCAGAAAAGCACAGTGATTACAAGAGAGAAAAGAAGTTATATTAAAGTTGACTTTTCTTTACCTTTCCTGATTATACACTTACCTGAATACAGATTACAGGTGTCTGTTTTTGCCTGATAATTCTGTGAAGCTTTTTGTAATGAGAAAGACAGTAAGAATACGCTATTTTAATGTAACTGCACTACCCCTTCTGTTACCACTTTCAGAAGGTTCAGAATGTTATGGGAGCAGCACACAGCTGTTAAACTGCACCATAAGATTCTAAGCATAATGCAAATACACTACTGTGGTTCTGTGCCCTCTACTGTTGCCCCAGAGATTGTTTGTACCATTAAATAAAACCACGACCAACCTGAAAACGAACCTTTTTATTCACACAATTGAAGCGCTTTTCGGCTTACTGTAGTTAGCCTTCTTCAGAACGAATTACACAACAAATTGCACATTCTTTTTATAATAAAAAAGGCGCAAAATTTCAACAAATGAATACCTCATTAAACAATTAAATGTGAAATTAAAAATGTTTAGCATTTTAAAGTGCACGTGCATACTTTTCTCAGTTAGACTCAAAACTTTTAGTTATGTACTTACCATAACTTTAGATGTTTGGGATCCATCTCGCCTACATTCTGTACTGATGGGTTCGGAGCCGATCCTCGGCTCCGACTCGGCACGCTATACTATAGAGCGAAGTCTCTAATTGGCTGATCTATTCTATATCCCAGGATGCACCACCACCAATTCCCCAGATCTTGTTTGTCCGCACACATGCACCCACACATGCACTGCTGATATAACATTGCCAGATGTTTCAAGATGAAACGGTCAAACTTGAACCATCCGGTCTCTTCTGGTCTCCAAGGCAGGGGGAAGGAGGGTGGGTATTAGGAATGTAGGCGAGATGGATCCCAAACATCTAAAGTTATGGTAAGTACATAACTAAAAGATGTTATGTGATCCTATCTCGCCTACATTCTGTACTGATGGGACAGCGTCCCTAGCACCTGATTCCTGGGTGGCTCACTGGAAAACACTCCTGAGAACTGTGGAACCGAAGGAAGCTCACCCCCGAGATGCCACATCCAATTTGTAATGAGAAATAAAGGTGTGAGGAGAGGACCAGGTAGTCGCAGCACAAATGCCACTAATGGCAAGCTTGGAATGAAAGGCTGTTGAAGTAGCCATAGCCCTAGTAGAATGAGCTTTCACAGTGGTTGTAAGCTCTCTATTAGAAAGAAAATAAATATGACTGATACAGTCTCTGATCCACTTGGCAATAGTGACCTTCGTGACAGCTTTGCCCAATTTATTGTCTGAAAAGGACACAAATAACTGATCTGTTTTTCGTGTTTGGTGCGTCCTATCTAAGTAGAAACGCAATTGTCTGTAGACATCCAATGAATGGAAGATATATTCTGCTCTGTCTGAGTAATTGGGGAAGAAAACTGGAAGTTCCAAAGACTGTTGAAGACAGAAACTAGAACAAACTTTGGGAACAAAAGATGGATTAGGCCTAAGGGATACTCTATCCTTGTGAAAAAACAGGTAGGGCTTGAAGTTCCAAAACTCTTCTGGCTGATGTAATTGCCACCAAAAAAGCAGTTTTCCAGGAAAGAAATTTCAAGTCAGAAGTTGCTGCCGGTTCGAAGGGGGAAGAGGTCAAGGCACCTAATACGAAATTGAGATCCCATGGCGGAGCAGGATGAGAAACTGGAGGACGTAGCAGCCCAGCACCTTTCATGAAGGCTTTACACAACTTATTGCTCATCAAAGGTGGGTCTATTCTTTCATGAAAATTCGAAATAGCTGCTAATTGAACCTTAATGGTAGAGACCGAAGAACCTTGATTGAATAGGGAAGCTAAGAATTTCAAAACATCCGCCACCGGGGCAGTAATGGGATCTAATCCCCGGAGTTGGGCCCAAATGGCGAATCTCTTCCATTTACTATTATACATCTTCTTAGTCGAATTCTTGTGGGCCGAGGACAAGATATGTATAACTTCTGAGTCCAAAACCTGGTTCCTGACTATAGTCGGAAGTGGAGGAGCCAAGCTGTTAACTTCAGAGAGTGAAGGGACTGGAGAAGCCGTCCCGACTGGTGGATCAAGAGATCTGGAACCTGGTCCAGGAACCATGGACCATCCAGTGCGTATTTCCGAAGAAATGGCAGCCAGACTTGACGAGGCCAGTATGGGGCAACTAAAATCATCTTGCACTGCAAGTGAATCGCCTTCTGGATCACCCTGGGGAGAAGGGGAACCGGTGGAAAGGCGTATAGTAAGCCGGTGGGCCAAGCTTGGACTAGGGCATCCTTGGGAACCCCCCCCGGAACCGGGGTAAGAGAAAAGAACTGTAGACATTTTGTGTTGAGGGGAGTTGCAAAGAGGTCGCAACAAGGAGTTCCCCATCTTCTGAAGATCTGAGATGCTACTCTGTCATTCAGAGACCACTCGTGCGGGGAGAGAATGGTTCTGCTCAGTCTGTCGGCTATCACATTGGATCTCCCTGGAATGTGTGTTGCTACCAAGAAATGGTTGGTTGCAACAGCCCAATTCCATACTTTCATGGCCTCTCTGCAAAGAGGGTAGGACCTGGTCCCTCCCTGCTTGTTCAGATACCAGACTACTGACATGTTGTCGGACTGAATGGCAATCATACCTTGGGGGAGGTAGTTGTGTAGTGCTTGAAGCGATAGAAGCACTGCCCTCATTTCCAGTATGTTGATGTGTAGGGAACTCTCGTCAGGGTGCCACTTGCCTTGAACTGACCTGCCCAGGTAATGTCCCCCCCACCCCGTCTGGGAGGCGTCCATAGTCAAAGTGGCCACTGGAGGAGGAGGAACGAAGGGTCGCCCCTGATCCAGGTTGGAGGAGGTAAGCCACCAACGGAGGTCCTGTTTGTACGTCTCCGTGATTATAATTTGGTGACTGAGAGGAAGCTCCTAATACGACCACTGGACCATCAGGAGCCACTGGAGAATCCTCATGTGTAATCTTGCTAAGGGGACCAGGAGAACGGTGGCCGACATGGAACCCAACAGTTGTAGGACCATCCTTGCTGGGGCTCGGCGTTTGAGGAGCAATGCTCGGACTTGAGATTGTAATGTTTCTATTCTCTCTGTAGGAAGATAGACCCGCATTTGCCTTGAGTCTATCTCTACCCCGATAAACCGTATATGCTGAGATGGCAGCAACACAGACTTTGCCCAATTGAAGGTGATTCCTAGGGAGGTTCCTAGAGATATAGTGGCTGCTAGGTTCTGTAATAGTAGATGCCTGGAGGTGGCAGTTAGGAGCCAGTCGTCTAGATACGGAAACATCTGGAATCCTAGACTCCTCAGGTGAGCAGTCACCACCGCCAAACATTTGGTGAACACCCTGGGGGCTGTGGTGAGACCAAAGGGCAGTGCGCAGAACTGGAAATGACTGTCTCCCAGGCTGAAGCACAGATGTCCCCTGGACACCTGATTTACCTGAATGTGGTAATAGGCGTCCTTGAGATCTATGGAGCACATCCAAACACCTTTCTCCAATAGCGGGAGAATGGATTGTAAGGTAACTTGGACTTCTTGACTGATCGATTCAGGTTGCTGAGATCCAAAATGGGCCTCAAGTCCCCGGTCTTTTTTGGCACCAAAAAGAATTTTGAGTAAGTCCCTAATCCGGTCTGGTCTACGGGGACCGGTTGGATGACTCCTTTTTGAAGCAGCTTTGAAATTTCGATGGCTGCAATATCCCGTTGACTGGGTGGCGGGTCCGGGATTTTCCTGGATGGAGGGGGGTGTGTGAAAAGGGGATGACGTAACCTCCGGCGATGATTCGGAGCACCCATCGGTCCTGAGTGATACTCTCCCAGGCCTTTAGGTGCCTCGAAAAACGACCCCCGACTGGCTCCGGAGCTGCGCAGTCGGGCAATCCTTCAGGGATGCTGAGAGGTTGAAGAGCCACGAAAGGACTCGCGGTCTCCAGTGTTGCGGGGGCCTCTGCCACCTCTGGGACAGCGTCTTCCTGAAAAATTTCCCCCTCCTCTGCCTCTAGAAGGGGGATCGTCCTGCTGTGAGGGGTAATTCTTCTGAGATTTACGGAACCACATTTTCCCTCCTCTTTTAGCCTTGGGATAAGGCCGAAAGGGAGAGGAAAACCGTGCCCCTACGGCAGTCAAAGTCTTACCCTCTTGTTCACAGCAGGTCAAGGTGTCCTTTACCTTGGGTCCAAACAAAGAGGACCCATCAAAGGGAGCGTCGGCAAAGGAAGACTTGAAGGCCTCCGCAAAATGACACAGGTGGAGCCAGGCTTGTCTCCGTAGAGCAACACCTGCACTCGCCGCTTACTCCCCTCGGCCGCATACGAAATGAGCCTCATGGACGAGTTCGATATCGACGATAGGGTAGCCTACTGAGAGCTAACTGTCTGGGCCAACTGCTCAGGTAGGTTACCAGAGAGGGTATCCGAGAGTTCCTTGATCAGGTCCCTCTGCAGTCTAGTGAAGTGCGTGAGGTAATTCAGAGACCTTAATGTAAAGGCTGCTGAAGTAAGGGTGCGCTTCCCGTACTGGTCCATGCTCCTAGACTCCTTATTAGGAGGATGGACAGACGTCGAAGCCTCTGCCACATCTTGCTGGGTAGCAGATGCCACCACCATAGCATCTGCAGCCACACCCTTGGTGAGAAATTCCTTTTCCGGGGGCGCTGACAAAAATTTGTTAGGGCGAGCAGGCACCGGTTCCACAGAATCTGGATGTTCCCACGCCCTTTGAGAGATCAAATCTTGGAGCTCATCGAAGGGCGGAGACACCCAGGAGGCGGAGGGCTGAGTCCCGAAGGCCTTGAGGAACACCGACTCGTCAGAGGAAGGGGCTTTGGTCTGCCAGCCGCCTTGTTGTTTGAGGACTTCCAGGATGCCCACAAAGGAGACATATCCGAGGACGACTTGGGGGACCCTTCCGCATCATCAAGATCGGTGTCGGAGGTGATAGACTCGTCAGGAGAGTCAACGTGCTTCCTCTTGCACTGTTTTTTTATTGGGGGTTCCTCCGAAGACTCTTCAGAGGGACCTCCAGGAAGAGGGGGACCCCCAATGGGGGTGACCTCAGGCCCCAGGGCTCCACTGTCTTGAGACAGGGGGACTACAAAGGATCCAGTCTCCATACCTAGGGAAGGTGCCGGGGAGACGGTGGAGGTAGCCAAAGAAGATTTGGCCAAAGCACTCCTCATGGCTCTAAAGGCCGGACCCCCAGAATCCTGGGAAGGTCCGACCCCCAAAGCCATAACAGCAGATGGCACTCCCGCAGCTGATACACCAAGAGAGAGGCTCGGAACCGAAAACATTGGTCCCAAAGCGTCACCCCCGGGGCCGACAGAGGAGGTCCATGTACCGAACTCCGACCCGAAGGCCGGAGTAGGAGTAAGGGTCGGAGCTGACCCAGACACCTCCATCGGCTCCACCAGCATCGACTCCAATGGTGCCGAGGCTGTTGGAGGAGGAACCAAGGCTAAAGGGTGGACCATCGGCTCCGAAGCAGACTGGGCTGGAGCCGAAACTAGCTTTTGGAAGACTGGAGACTGAAACAGCCTTTGGAGCACCCTGTCAATGTCCGAATCCGACATCTTGGAAGACCGGGAGGAGATCGAATGGGTCCGACTAGACTTCTCCACCGGTTCCGAAGGACTAGGGGACCGGCTCTGAATTGTCTCGATCAAAATCGGTGCCAAAGGAGACTCCATTGTAATTTCCCTCGGTGCCGAAGGGGAAGAGTCTGAGCGAACAACCCTCATTGGCTCCGAAATCAGCAGAGCCGATGAAGGTGACCCGCCTCTCGAAGCTCCAGCCATCGGCTCTGAAGCCAGAGGAGTCGAGGCTGGAGGCATCGAGGCAGACTGTTCCGCCCTCGGAGCCGATGGAGAAGCCTGCCGAGATTTCTTGGTGGTCGGTTCCGACGGACTGGTCGGAGCCGACGATTTCTTTTTCATAGCGGGAGAAGAGGAAGACAAGGCCTCTTCAAAAGATGGTTTAATAAGTCCTTTTAGAATCAATTTATTTTTCCTCTCTTGGAGAACTCGAGAGGAAAAAGCGTGACACACACTACAAGACTCCTGAAGGTGTTTGGGTCCTAAACAGTACACGCATAGGGAGTGATCGTCCATTATGGACATCTTGTAGCTGCATCTTGTGCATTTTTTAAACCCTGAGGGTCTGTGCTCTTTTGACATAATGCCAACAGTTGGAAAAAAATACAGGGAGAAAGTACCTAATCCAGAACAATTTCACTTTACAGTAAAAGTAATAAAAGGGTCACACAACAGGAGAGCCAAGAACCCTCTAACTGAAACGGGTACTTGACCTTCACTAAACGCACACAAAAAGGCTCACTCACACATGAGGGGAAGGCCCCTCTAACTTAAACGGAAACCTTACCCTGAAAAAACAAACAATTTTACCACAAAAAATATTCAGAAAAGTTCACTCATACACAGCGATAGCCGTTAAAACAGCTTTTGGTTAAATTCAAGAAATTTCCTGACAGAAAAAATCTTATAAAGAAAGCACTTAGCTCAGCTAAGCTCGAGACCACGTCTTGCTTTGTAAGCGGCAAACGAGATCTGGGGAATTGGTGGTGGTGCATCCTGGGATATAGAATAGCTCAGCCAATTAGAGACTTCACTCTATAGTATAGCGTGCCGAGTCGGAGCCGAGGATCGGCTCCGAACCCATCAGTACAGAATGTAGGCGAGATAGGATCACATAACATCACCTATTTATAATAACTAAAAATTGTTCAATGCACTAAAATAACTAAAATTAACATAAACATAACATATGTCTAATGTGCATCTTCATGTAACATTAGTAAGCCAAAAAGCGCTTCAATTGTGTGAATAAAAAGGTTCATTTTCAGGTTGGTCGTGGTTTTGTTTTTGTGTTTACAAGTTTGTTTTCGTGGAGTCTTTTTTCGATGTACCATTAAATAAGTCAGATGGTCACAAATATACATCATACAGTTAAACAAGGCAGTCAGTAATCTTAACAATACTCTCCTATCATTTCTCAGGCATGTGTCCTTTAAAAGGATGAATACATCACTGTCTTTTATAAACTGAGAAACCAAATGCCTAATGAAAGAGTGTGATCACCTCTGGAAACACTACAAACATTACTGCAACTTCAATACTCTACAAAGAAAAACAGAATGTCAGAAATTAAATTTCTAGAAGCAAGATGTTCTGTTTCTAACACATTGGGACAACCCAAAGCATTTCTTGGAAAACACCAATATATTCATAAGTTTAATAACTGGAGGCAAGGACTGATTAACCCACCCTTTTCAGTCATGACCCAGGCCAAAAACAGTACAAAATTCAATTACCGGAACACAATATTTTGGTAAGTGATATAAGAACAATAAAACATACACCTTTAATAAACAAAGAAAAAGTATGAAGTATCATAGAATTCACATTAAGGCCGCAAAGACCATACTGTAATGTCAAACATCAATATTAAGTGAAAACTATTTTAAGACAAAGGCTGAAAGAGAGAAATCAGTATATAAAGGCAGAAGGAAAGTACAGTTTTGTATGTACTCTTACCATAACAGTAGATGTTCAGATATATCACTGCAGGTGTAAACTTTAGCTGTAAGGGTTAGTTGTATCCTGTCAAGGATGTGATGGAGAGACAGTCTTCCGAAATCTGAGATCCCCTCCCCCCACACGCACATGCTTCGGCTGCTGTGGCTACATATCCTAAGGTAGAAAGCAGCCTGGGTGCAAAATACCTTCAGGAATTTCCTGTCATCAAACAAAGCTACCGCAGCAGTGACATAATCAAAGATCTGTTATGGTAAGAGCACTTACACAACTCTGCTATCTTCTTCATATATCACTGCTGCAGTAGCCTTAACTATAAAGGTAGATTACCAGAGCTTACACAGCTTGGGGAAGTAAGAATTAGAATTCAGGCACCCCTGGACAATGGACCTAGCAATGCTTGTTTTGGACCTGGAAAAAGAATCCAGAATATATTGCTTTGTAAAAAATTGTACGGAGGACCAAAGAGCTGCCTCTAGAGTGCTTCTAGAGTCTACCCAAGTTTGTACAGAGGACCGAGTAGCTACCTCTAGAATGCTTCTAGAGTCCACCCAAGGTTGCCACCCATCCCATTGTCAGCGGGACACTCACGGGTTGAGCTGCCTCATCCCGTTGCCTGCTGTGGAAAGTAGTGGGACTTGAAAAGTCCCGCTTTTCAATCGCACTGAATTGCCATGGAAAAGCCGCAATTATTTCCGGCTTTTCCATGGCAAATCAGTTACGTCACCAACCCGGACCTGCAGGCAAAGCTGCTGCCTGTTAGGTCCGGGTGCTGTAATCCATGCAGCAATTGGCTGCAATTCATGAAAGGGGTGGGGACTGGGGCAGGAAGAGCCCTGCAAAGATCGTGGCTGTAGGAGCACTTTGTTTTAAGTGCTTCTACAGCTGCTAGAAAAAAAAAATTTTTTTTTCTAACAAGCCAGTCAGTCAGCCATCCATCCATTCATACAGCCCTCCATCCATTCTTCCAACCAGCCAGCCAGCCAGCCATCCATTTATTCATCCAGCCAGCCATCCATCCATTCATTCAACCAGCCAGCCATCCATCCATCCATTTATTCAACCAGCCAGCCATCCATTCATTCAACCAGCCAACCATTCATGCAGCCAACCAGTCAACCACCCATCCATTCAGCCAGCCAGCCAGCCATTCTTCCAACCAGCCAGCCAGCCAGTCATCCATTCATGCAGCCAGCCAGTTAGCCATGCATCCCTTCATGCAGACAGACAGCCATTCTTCCAGCCAGCCAGCCATCCATTCATTCAACCAGCCAGCCATCCATTCATGCAGCCAGCCATCCATCCAGCCATCCATCCAGCCATCTATCCATTAATCCAGCCATCTAGCCATTCAGCCAGCCATCCATCCAGTCATTCATCCATCCAGCTTCTGCTCCCACCAACCAGCTATCCACTCCAGCAACTGGCCAGCCAGTCAGCTAGCCACTCCAGCAGCCAGCCAGCTAGCCATTTCAGCAGCCATCCAACCAACCACTCCAGCAGCCAGCTAGCCAGCTAGCTAGCCACTCCAGCAGCCATCCATCGCACCCATAACAGCATCTCCTTCACCGCTCCTGTGGTGATGTCATGGTAGAGGGTGTGGCCAGTGTCATATTGGCCACACCCCCATGTCCCACTTTGGCCCGCTGAAAAGGTGGCAACCCTAAGTCCACCCCTTTCTAATATGCCATCAAAGAAGTCAAGAATATGCCTTGATCCTGCCTGAAAGTATTTTACCATGGTGGGAATAAGAAAAAGCAATAGTGAGGGGCAACCATCTTGAAATGGTCTGTTTTGACATGGTTTGCCTTTTCTTTGTCCCATCACAGGAAATAAACAGCTGTTTGCCTTTTCTTTGTCCCATCACAGGAAATAAACAGCTGTTCTACTTTCCAAAAGGACTTAGTTTTCTGTCAAGATAATACCGGAGTTACTTTCAAGACGGCTGCACACTAAGTAACAGCTTAATTTCAGCTCTCCCAGTATGAAAACAGAAACTCAGATAAGAGAGCTAGTGAGTCTTTTTGGTTATATTTCTGTAACTGGCTAGTAAGTGCGCTGCTTGGATGCCAGCAAAAAAAAAGAAATTTAGAGAACCTGAAAGAAAATCAGTCACAAAAGGTGAGGAGAAAAGACTGACTAGGAAGAATTCTATAGCTGTTCAACAATAAGCAGTACAAGCTCCATCTATGGTGCAAGATAGGACTTCCAGTAATCTAGAGGAAAAAAATAAGATAAATGTATTCATGGCTGATTAAAATACACAAAACACTGAAGGAGTATATCAACTCAAAAGAAAATGGCTGAAAAAATGGAAGATGTTTTCAGCTATTCAGATGAAGTGATAAAACTGCAAAAATCAGAGGTCGAAATGAAGAAAAGGCTGACCGTGAGACTGCTCAAGAAGACATGTTCCAAAAAATAATAGAATTAGAGGACAGAGCATGTTGGGAAAACCTGAGATTTTTCTGCTGTACCAAAGAAGCTGGAAAGAACAGACTGTATTAAGTTTATGAAAGCACAAATAAGCAACTGAAGTGGTATTCCACAGCAGGAGTTGTTAATTGAAAGGGTACATCATGTGTATCCTCCAAACATGGCTGTGAGAAAGCAACCTAGATCTTTAATAGTAAAGATGCAATCTTACCAACAGAAAGAGTTGATTCTGACAAAACTGTGGCAGAAGGACAAAATACTAAAAGTGGGAGACAGTAGAATGTTTGTGGAAAATGATTACTCACTGTACACCAGGCAGAACAGCAGTAAATTTATTTCAGTAATCAGAGAATGTTGAAAAGGAGGCATGAGATTCAAACTGCTGTATCCAGCTATTTTACGAATATTCTTTCCTGGAGGGTCAAAATCATTTTTTGATGCAGAACATGCTAAGGAGGAAAAAAGGTTACATTCTTACCATAGCATTCCATCTGTGTTGTTTATCTTCATTCGTTCATTACTGATAGGTGTCGGTTCCATCCTTGGAATCGAGTTGGCCTTATAACAAGCTCATGCCAGTCAAAAAACTCTCGAGCTAAGCTTTCACCAACAGGGCCCTTCTCCCTGTTACCTCAGATTGAGTTTGCCCATGATAAGGAAAGGAGAGGCTTTTTCTGAGCAGAAATCCTAAAGCAGGATTAGGACCCAATCCAATCCTCCGGGAGCCTCTGGAGGGGGAAGGTGGGTGGGACTTAATGAATGAATGAAGATAAACAACACAGATGGAACGTTATGGTAAGAACATAACTTCTTTATCTGATGTTGTTAATCTTCATTCATTCCTTACTGATGGGACAGAGTCCCTAGCTACTTTGTGTCCTGGGAGGCCCTTATGGAAGTATGTTCCTGAGTATCATTGAACCAAAGGATGCTCTTCCCCTGGAGACCAGATCCAATTTGTAATAAGTAATAAAGGTATGAGGGGTAGACCAAGTTGCAGCTGCAAAGATATCATCCATTGAAGCCCTTGAATGAAAAGCAACAGAAGTCGCCACTGATCTGGTTGAGTGTGCTTTTACCTTGCTTGGTAGAGGAATTTTATTATGTTGGTAGATGAAGGATATACAGTTTCTCAACCACGTTGATAAGATCACTTTAGAGACAGGGTCCCCCAATTTTGGGCCTCAGAAGGACACAAACAGGTGGTCTGATTTACGTACCATTTCTGTTCTGTGCAGATAAAATCATAATTATCTATGTACATCTAGCAAATGAAGGCAGTATTCCCCTTTAGTTGAGTAGTTAGGAAAAAGGACAGGTAGGTCAATTGTCTGGTTAATTGTCAATTCTGAAATAACCTTTGGAAGGACGGAGGGGTTAGTCCAGAGTGATACTCTGTCCCTATGAAAGATCATATAAGGGCGCTTGATGCATAAGGCCTGAACCTCGGATATGCATCTTGCTGAAGTGATGGCTACCAAAAATAGTGACTTCCAGAATAAGAACTTTGTATTGCAAGAGTTTGCAGGCTCAAAAGGTGGTTGTGTCAGGGATTGCAACACTAGTGTTAAACTCCAAGGGTCACTCGGTTCTTTGAAGGGTGGTCTGATGTGCGAGACTCCTTTTAAAAAGGTTTTACAGAGGCGACGGGAGACTAAGGATGAATCTTGCAAACCATTATGGAAGTTTGAGATTGCAGCTAAATGGACTTGAATTGTGGAGGCTGCCACTTCTGACTGGAGAAGATCTGAGAGATAATCCAAAACCACAGTAACAGGAGCTGAGCAAGGGATAAGTTTTCTTTGTTGGGACCAAATAAAGAATCTCTTCCACTTGCTGAGATAGATTTTTCTGGTGGATGGTTTATGTGAAGCCAGAAGAATATGATGTACTGGGGAGGTAAGGTTAGTATGTCTGGCTATTACCAGAAGGGGAGAAACCAAGCTGTCAGCTTGAGACTGGGAAGGTTGGGGTGAGTCAGCCCTTGCAGATGCGAGATCACTTCTGGAGTTAGATCCAGAATCCAGGGCTGGTGTACTAGGTGAGGCCAAAGGAAGGGGAAAACAAATTTGTTGTGGCCAGTAAGGGGCAATGAGGATTACTTTGCTTCTCAGACGAAGGGCCTTCTTTAGAAATAGGGGAATCAGGGGGAAGGGAGGGAAGGCATATAGAAGTCCCATGGGCCAATCGTGTATCAGAGTGTGCCTCGGGGATTCCCCCTGTGGGGGGATTAGGGAAAGTAGCTGCTGCATTTGTGGTTTGCTGGGGAGGTGAAAAGATCACAGCAGGGCTGACCCCGCCGGCTGAAGATTTTCGCCACCTTGACTGGATTGAAGGACCACTTGTGAGGCAGTAGGATACATCTGCTCAGCTTGTGTGCAATCACGTTGGAAATCCCAGGAATATGCATTGGTATCAGAAAGTGTTCAGAAGCTATCTTCCATCGCCAAATTCTCATGGCCTCTCGACATAATGAATAGGACTTGGTTCCTCCTTGTTTGTTGATGTACCAGACTACTAACATATTGTCAGGCTGTATCACAATTTTCCCTGACAGAAGGGCAGATTGAAATGCTTGCAGTGCTAGAAGCACTGCCCTCAGTTCTAGAACATTGATAAGCAGATTGGCCTCTATGTCTGACCAAATGCCTTGGACTGTCTTCCCTTGGGAAAAGCCCTCTCACCCTATCAGGGAAGCATCTGTGGTTACTGTTGCCCTGGGTTGAGGTGGGGAGAAAGGGCGACTCCATAACTCCCTGTCTGGCTTCATCCACTACATTAAATCTTGTTTGCATTATTGAGTTATGCGGATTTGAAAGGGCATAGGATGGTGCAAGGGATACCACTGCATCAGTAGGAGCCACTGGAGAAGTTGCATGTGTTGTCTTGCTAAGGGAACTATTGTAACTGATGCTACCATTGAGCCCAGGAGTTGAAGAACCGCCCGAGCTGAGACTTGGTTTTGACAGAGGATCACCCGGATTTGGAATCTTATCCTGTGTAATCTGTGATCTGGGAGAGAGGCCAGACAAGCATGCGTATTGAAAATTGCTCCTATAAATTCCAAGGTTTGAGAGGGAGTTAGGTTGCATTTTCCCCGATTTATCGAGATTCCTAGAAATTCTGTCAGTGTGAGAGCATAGTTTAGAGCTATCTCCAGTAGACGCTTGGTGGGGGTGGTGAGGACCCAATCGTCTAAATATGGAAATACCCAGAATCCTTGAAGTCTCAAGTGAGCTGTTACCACTGCCATGCACTTGGTGAACACTCTGAGGGCTGTAGAGAGTCTGAAGGGCAGTACATGGAATTGGAAGTGATTGGCTCCTAGCCAGAAGTAAAGGAATCTTCTGGAGCGTTTGTCCATTCTTATGTGGTAATATGCATCTTGAAGATCTATTGTGCACATCCAATCATTCTTCTCCAGAAATGGAAGGATAGACTAAACCGTAACCATCCGGAGTTTTTCCTATTTGACAAATTTGTTTAGGATGCTGAGATCCAAAATCAATCTTCAGTCTCCTGTATTTTTTGGCACTAAAAAGAATCTTGAGTAGAATCCGGATCTTATTTGGTCTGGTGGGACTGTTTGGATGACTCTTTTTTTGAAGCAGCTTTTGTATTTCTTGAGCTGCTGCTTACCTCTGACTGGGTGGCGCACCAGGAATTCGTCTTGATGACTTTGGGTAAAGGTGGAATAGCATGTGGTAACCTGTGGCTATGATCTTCTGCACCCAAGAATCTGTGGTTATTGTTTGCCAGGCAGGGAGGTGCAGAGAGAAATGTCCCCCAACTGCTTCCAGAGGAAAGCAATCAGGCTGCTCTTCAGGAGTGCTGAAAGGGCTGCCCAGAGAAGTAATCTCTGGTCCCCTGGTTATGCAGACCCCCTCTGCCTCTGTAGGGGCATCTTCCGTATGAGTTACCCCCTTTGCCCCGAGGAGTAAACTCGCCACGTGTGTCATGGAAAGGACCCTGTGATTTCTTGTGCCACATCTTTCCACTCCTCTGATTCCTAGAGTAGGGCTGTTGAGGGGTGGAAAGATGCACGCTCACGGCAGACAGGGTCTTGCCATCCTTTTCACACCTGGCCAATATGTCTTTTACTTCTGGGCCGAAAAGAGAAGAAACTTCCACTGGAGCATTAAGAAAGGACTTAAAGGGGTCTGCAAAGTCAAAAAGGCGCATCCAGGGATGATATCTCATGACAATGCCTGAACCAGCCGCTCCTTCAGTAGCGTGAGAAATCAACCACATGGAGAAGTTAATATTGATTCCAGGGTCGCAAGCTGTGAGGCAACTTTGTCATGTACCTTGTCAGAAACGACTCCTGCTAATGTTTCAGAGAGTCCCAAGACTAGGTCTCTCTGAAGCCTAGTGAAGTGTGCCAGATAGTTCAAAGACCTAACAGCAAAGGTCGATGAGGCAAAACCTCACTTCCCTAACCTGTCCACTGCCTGAAATTCCCTGTTTGGGGGGCGGGCAGTCTGGTTCTCCTTGGTGAGCTCCTTCCTAGTGGCTGCTGCCACCACCATAGCATCTACAGGGAGAGCCCTGGACCAGTGTGGGTTTTGCTCGGGAGGGGATACAATTTTGTCTGGTCTCCCTGGGATTGTTTCAATAGTATCAGGACTCTTCCATGCATACTGCACAATGAGTTGTACCAGCTCATCTGCAGGTGGGGTCACCCAGGAAGTACAGGGTCAAGCACAAAAAGCCTGTAAGAATACGGACTCCTCGGAGGAGGGGTTGGTGGACTTCCAATCACCCTGCTGTTTTAGGATTTCCAGGATGTCTCCAAAGGAGACATCATCAGGGGCTGACCATGGGGACCCTCCCCTTCATTGTAGTCCATGTCTTCAGTGAGGGACTCCTCAAGGGAGTGCACGTGCTTCCTCTTGCACATCCTCTTGCATAGTACCTTTTCAGTGACGGCTTCTGAAGAAGACTCTGAAGAGAGGGCACCCTGCAGCAGGGTATCTTGAGGCTCTTGTGCTTGATATCCTGAAGTGGTGGCTTGTGTCAGCTGCGGCTCAGAGGGAGGACATAATTGGTATTCTGATGCCGATGGTTTGCCTGCAAGAGGCAAGGGCCCTCTCCATCGCTTGGCAAGCTGGCCCACCCAAAGAGGGATGGAAGACTGGAATCGACAAGGACAACCTCGGAACTGGGGTCACACCCCACTCCAATGGGCCTGCTCCCAAGGAAGGAGCCCCAAGAGGACTAGGTACTGTCAGGACTCTCGGTACTGTAGTAGACGGCACCGTGGAAAAAAATTGGTGCCGTACTAGGTGTCATGGTGCCCACAGTCCAGTCACGATCCTGAGAATGGCCCGGCTTCAACTGAACCAAAGACCAAAGGGTTAGCTCTGGAACCACAGTGAGGTCCACCAGTGGAACCAAAAAAATGGGTACCAAAAAAGGAGTCAGTGCCAGGGACTGTGATGTCTGCATGGAGGTTAAAGGAGGAGAATATGGTGGAGTCCATGGAGATAGACTCCCAACTCCAAATGGGAAGGGAGTTTTGGAAGGTGTTGTAATCCCTCTAGCCATCAGCAGCTGATCCACAAGATGCACCAGATCCAGTTTTGAGAGGCTCCTGGTTGATTGTGTCGATATATCATGCTAAGAAAGGGCTAAACTGCTGCCCAAAGAAAGGATCCACCATGGGTGAGTATCGGGTCCAGGTGGAATGGTCTATCAGCACTGAGATCTCATGAGTAGAGACATGTGTGGATAGGGTGTCCTGTACTGAAACGGACGGAGCAGATACTGGAGGCAGGGTTGGTGCCATAGACATTGTTGGGGCCATGGTCGGTGCCAGGGTCACAATTATCAAAGATGGCACCAAGGGAGAGATCACCAATTTAGGCAAGGTCGGTGCTGTAGACATTATCGGTGCAGTGGCTGGTGCCGAAGACAGAATTTTTGAAGATAGCACTGAAGACAGTACCAAAAACAGTGCTGTGGATGTCATTTTGAGCCCTGAGGCCGAAGAAGTCAATTTGGGTATCTTTTGTCTTGATTCCTGCTTCTTATCACCAGAGGGTGAGGCAGGAACTGAATGTGGTCTCTTTTAGTGCTCTGTACTAGGAGGTGGTGAGCCCTCTGACCCAGAAATAGCCTCTGAGAATGCAGTCTTAAGAACATCCTTCAAAATCAATTTATTTTTTCTCTCGTTAAGGGTTTGAGAGCTAAACCCTTTACAAATGGTACATGGAGGCTGAACAGACAGATGAGGAACACCGGACAATACATACACGATACATGGGTGTCCGAATTTGGAATTTTGCGGCCACACTGATTGCATTGCTTAAATCCTGAAGTTATGTTTTTCTCTGATATGGCAGATAAAAAGAAGATTATCAACTACTGATACAACAACTGCAAAGAAAGATAGAGGAAAGTTTTTTTTAAAGAAAGAAAGAAAAAAGGGAATACCAACAATGGTATTAAAAATACCTCAAGGGTAGGGTAAAGAGAAGGGGAGAGAGAAAGGGCCTGTACCAACAATGGTACTTAAGGATTGCCTAGTACGTAAAGGAGACAGTAGACCAACAACAACAATGGTAAGAGAGTGGGTAAAGTTAACGATAAACTAAAGAAATACGTTAAAGGTATGAAAAGGTTTTAAATACAAGAAAACTGGAAAATTTGAAGTACTTAGCTAAGAGCTGGCTTGACACGGCTTTATGGCTACGTGGCAAATGAGATCTAAGGTAACAGGGAGAAGGGCACTGTGGGTAAAAGCTTAGCTTGAGAGTTTTTTGGCTGGAACGAGCGACTCAGTTCTGAGGACGGAACTGACACCCATCAGTAAGGAATGAATAAAGATTAACAACATCAGATCAAAAGTTTGTCTAGCAAAAAGTGAGCTGTGAAACAGAAGGAAGTTCTGCTTATTGTTCTTCTGGTAATAAGGCCCATAGAGAGACTGTGTCAGTGAAACCTTTTCCAATGTTTCAAAGGAAAATACTTGAGCGACAGAAAAAAGCACAAGAGTTGACTACAAGAACTGAGTAAGTTGGAAATGTAGCAGAGACTGGATTTGGGAGATGAAGATGAACAGGAACAGAACCAGCAACTCAGAAACTTGACAAATAAATGTGGGATTACAAAGCATTAATTATATTTGTGAAATATGACATAACAAGAAAACCTGGAACTATTGTACATTTTTACATTGTTAAACTTGTACGGGACTCCAAAGCATATGCTCTTTTTCATGGCATTAATGTTTAGAACATTTAGGAGGGGGAAGAGGAGGGAAGGAGTTAGATGTAAGTAAAATAACATTTTGTTCTTAACAGTAGTATTTTTATGATGCATGATATACATTGCATGCTATAAATTAAAGTTTTCTCAGTTATTGTCTAGTGTAATGGGGATGCTAAAGTAAACAGGTGCCCCTGATTTTTTTCTTTTTTCTTTCTTTTTGTTCAGTTTTAATAAATTTAGGCAATGCAATGTAAAAAAGAAGAAACGTTTGGTCAAAAGAGCAAGATACAAGAAAAAATTATGTACTTTTCTTACTCTTGCATGGGGGCATGACTGGATTAAGGCATTGGCTTAATCTTGTAACACGTTTTAAGGAAAAGCAAATAAATACATAAAAAAACACTGAATAATAAAAAGATTTTCATCTCACAAATAAATGAATGCTTGTAGAGGCAACTGTGCATCTGGTTCTAATGTACCCCAATCTAATAAGGAGTAATAAAAAATAGAAGTTATGTTCTTACCATAACGTTCCATGTTAGTTGTCTTCTTCGCCTTCTTCTTGCTGGATGGGTTCGAGCCGACCTCGGCTCTGACTCGCCACTCTAAAAGCTCGAGAGTTGGTTCCACCGGCTCGAGGCTCCCTTATATCCCACAATGCTAGGCGAGTTACCTCAGATCTCGTTTGTAAGCTAACCCCAGCTTATAACAGTAACAGAATAACTGTAAAACAGAGTCCACCTCTAACAACAGGAAGAAAGAAGGCCTACATCCTGAACCAGGAAATATGCATAATAGCATATGTCTAAGAAAGAGGTGGTAGAAAGAGAGGTCACAATCACACTCCTCTAGGTCTGTCCAGGCCAGGGGAAGGAGGGTGGGACCTTAAGAAGAAGGCGAGAAGAAGACAACTAACATGGAGCGTTATGGTAAGAACATAACTTCTATATGTTAAGTTGTCTATCTCGCCATTCTTGCTGGATGGGACAGCGTCCTAGCACCTTGTCCCGGGTGGCCTAACGGAACAGACTCCTGAGAACAGTGGAACCAAAGTTAGCTCTATGCCTTTAAGCTAAATCCAATTTATAATGAGAAATGAAAGTGTGAGGAGTAGCCCAAGTAGCCGCTGCACAAATGGTGTCAATAGGCAGTCTGTCTTGGAAGGCTAAAGAAGTAGCCAAAGCTCTGGTGGAATGAGCTTTAGGTTTATTAGGCAGCTTTTGGTGTCTAATCTCATAAACAAGGGTAATCAGAGATGTAAGCCATCTGGATAATGATACCTTTGAAACTGAAAGTCCCTTTCTGCTTTCCGCATAGGAGACAAACAGCTGATCAGATTTTCTGAACTGTTTTGTTCTATCCAAGTAGTACCTCAATTGACGGTGAACATCCAGGCAGTGTAGTTTTTGTTCAGACGTGTTGGAGTATGCTAGAAAAGAGAGAGGTAGATCAATGCTTTGATTTAGATTTGACGTCGAGACCACTTTTAGGCAAAAAGGACGGATTAATTCGTAAGGTTACTCTGCCCTTCTGAGACAGAAGATAAGGAGGACGACAGCGGAGTGCTTGAAGCTCTGATACCCTTCTAGCTGAGCTAATAGCTACCAGAAAGAGAGTTTTCCATGATAATAATTTTTAAAGAACAGGAGACTGCAGGTTCGAAGGGGAAGAATCAAAGAAGCCAGAACTAAATTTAGGTCCCAAGGAGAAGGAGGATTTCTTATAGTCATCCATTCATGCAGCCAGCCAGTCAGCCATGCATCCCTTCATGCAGCCAGACAGCCATTCTTCCAGCCAGCCAGCCATCCATTCATTCAACCAGCCAGCCATCCATTCATGCAGCCAGCCATCCATCCAGCCATCCATCCAGCCATCTATCCATTAATCCAGCCATCTAGCCATTCAGCCAGCCATCCATCCAGTCATTCATCCATCCAGCTTCTGCTCCCACCAACCAGCTATCCACTCCAGCAACTGGCCAGCCAGTCAGCTAGCCACTCCAGCAGCCAGCCAGCTAGCCATTTCAGCAGCCATCCAACCAACCACTCCAGCAGCCAGCTAGCCAGCTAGCTAGCCACTCCAGCAGCCATCCATCGCACCCATAACAGCATCTCCTTCACCGCTCCTGTGGTGATGTCATGGTAGAGGGTGTGGCCAGTGTCATATTGGCCACACCCCCATGTCCCACTTTGGCCCGCTGAAAAGGTGGCAACCGTAAGTCCACCCCTTTCTAATATGCCATCAAAGAAGTCAAAGCCCAAGCAGAATATACCTTGATCCTGCCTGAAAGTATTTTACCATGGTGGGAATAAGAAAAAGCAATAGTGAGGGGCAACCATCTTGAAATGGTCTGTTTTGACATGGTTTGCCTTTTCTTTGTCCCATCACAGGAAATAAACAGCTGTTTGCCTTTTCTTTGTCCCATCACAGGAAATAAACAGCTGTTCTACTTTCCAAAAGGACTTAGTTTTCTGTCAAGATAATACCGGAGTTACTTTCAAGATGGCTGCACACTAAGTAACAGCTTAATTTCAGCTCTCCCAGTATGAAAACAGAAACTCAGATAAGAGAGCTAGTGAGTCTTTTTGGGTATATTTCTGTAACTGGCTAGTAAGTGCGCTGCTTGGATGCCAGCAAAAAAAAAGAAATTTAGAGAACCTGAAAGAAAATCAGTCACAAAAGGTGAGGAGAAAAGACTGACTAGGAAGAATTCTATAGCTGTTCAACAATAAGCAGTACAAGCTCCATCTATGGTGCAAGATAGGACTTCCAGTAATCTAGAGGAAAAAAATAAGATAAATGTATTCATGGCTGATTAAAATACACAAAACACTGAAGGAGTATATCAACTTAAAAGAAAATGGCTGAAAAAATGGAAGATGTTTTCAGCTATTCAGATGAGGTGATAAAACTGCAAAAATCAGAGGTCGAAATGAAGAAAAGGCTGTCCGTGAGACTGCTCAAGAAGACATGTTCCAAAAAATAATAGAATTAGAGGACAGAGCATGTTGGGAAAACCTGAGATTTTTCTGCTGTACCAAAGAAGCTGGAAAGAACAGACTGTATTAAGTTTATGAAAGCACAAATAAGCAACTGAAGTGGTATTCCACAGCAGGAGTTGTTAATTGAAAGGGTACATCATGTGTATCCTCCAAACATGGCTGTGAAAAAGCAACCTAGATCTTTAATAGTAAAGATGCAATCTTACCAACAGAAAGAGATGATTCTGACAAAACTGTGGCAGAAGGACAAAATACTAAAAGTGGGAGACAGTAGAATGTTTGTGGAAAATGATTACTCACTGTACACCAGGCAGAACAGCAGTAAATTTATTTCAGTAATCAGAGAATGTTGAAAAGGAGGCATGAGATTCAAACTGCTGTATCCAGCTATTTTACGAATATTCTTTCCTGGAGGGTCAAAATCATTTTTTGATGCAGAACATGCTAAGGAGGAAAAAGGTTACATTCTTACCATAGCATTCCATCTGTGTTGTTTATCTTCATTCGCTCATTACTGATAGGTGTCGGTTCCATCCTTGGAATCGAAGTTGGCCTTATAACAAGCTCATGCCAGTCAAAACTCTCGAAGCCAAGCTTTCACCAACAGGGCCCTTCTCCCTGTTACCTCAGATTGAGTTTGCCCATGATAAGGAAAGGAGAGCCTTTTTCTGCGCAGAAATCCTAAAGCAGGATTAGGACCCAATCCAATCCTCCGGGAGCCTCTGAGGGGAAGGTGGTGGATTTAATGAATGAATGAAGATAAACAACACAGATGGAACGTTATGGTAAGAACATAACTTCTTTATCTGATGTTGTTAATCTTCATTCATTCCTTACTGATGGGACAGAGTCCCTAGCTACTTTGTGTCCTGGGAGGCCCTTATGGAAGTATGTTCCTGAGTATCATTGAACCAAAGGATGCTCTTCCCCTGGAGACCAGATCCAATTTGTAATAAGTAATAAAGGTATGAGGGGTAGACCAAGTTGCAGCTGCAAAGATATCATCCATTGAATCCCTTGAATGAAAAGCAACAGAAGTCGCCACTGATCTGGTTGAGTGTGCTTTTACCTTGCTTGGTAGAGGAATTTTATTATGTTGGTAGATGAAGGATATACAGTTTCTCAACCACTTTGATAAGATCACTTTAGAGACAGGGTCCCCCAATTTTGGGCCTCAGAAGGACACAAACAAGTGGTCTGATTTACGTACCATTTCTGTTCTGTGCAGATAAAATCATAATTATCTATGTACATCTAGCAAATGAAGGCAGTATTCCCCTTTAGTTGAGTAGTTAGGAAAAAGGACAGGTAGGTCAATTGTCTGGTTAATTGTCAATTCTGAAATAACCTTTGGAAGGACGGAGGGGTTAGTCCAGAGTGATACTCTGTCCCTATGAAAGATCATATAAGGGCGCTTGATGCATAAGGCCTGAACCTCGGATATGCATCATGCTGAAGTGATGGCTACCAAAAATAGTGACTTCCAGAATAAGAACTTTGTATTGCAAGAGTTTGCAGGCTCAAAAGGTGGTTGTGTCAGGGATTGCAACACTAGTGTTAAACTCCAAGGGTCAATCGGTTCTTTGAAGGGTGGTCTGATGTGCGAGACTCCTTTTAAAAAGGTTTTACAGAGGCGACGGGAGACTAAGGATGAATCTTGCAAACCATTATGGAAGTTTGAGATTGCAGCTAAATGGACTTGAATTGTGGAGGCTGCCACTTCTGACTGGAGAAGATCTGAGAGATAATCCAAAACCACAGTAACAGGAGCTGAGCAAGGGATAAGTTTTCTTTGTCGGGACCAAATAAAGAATCTCTTCCACTTGCTGAGATAGATTTTTCTGGTGGATGGTTTATGTGAAGCCAGAAGAATATGACATACTGGGGAGGTAAGGTTACTATGTCTGGCTATTACCAGAAGGGGAGAAACCAAGCTGTCAGCTTGAGACTGGGAAGGTTGGGGTGAGTCAGCCCTTGCAGATGCGAGATCAGTTCTGGAGTTAGATCCAGAATCCAGGGCTGGTGTACTAGGTGAGGCCAAAGGAAGGGGAAAACAAATTTGTTGTAGCCAGTAAGGGGCAATGAGGATTACTTTGCTTCTCAGACGAAGGGCCTTCTTTAGAAATAGGGGAATCAGGGGGAAGGGAGGGAAGGCATATAGAAGTCCCATGGGCCAATCGTGTATCAGAGTGTGCCTCGGGGATTCCCCCTGTGGGGGGATTAGGGAAAGTAGCTGCTGCATTTGCGGTTTGCTGGGGAGGTGAAAAGATCACAGCAGGGCTGACCCCGCCGGCTGAAGATTTTCGCCACCTTGACTGGATTGAAGGACCACTTGTGAGGCAGTAGGATACATCCGCTCAGCTTGTGTGCAATCACGTTGGAAATCCCAGGAATATGCATTGGTATCAGAAAGTGTTCAGAAGCTATCTTCCATCGCCAAATTCTCATGGCCTCTCGACATAACGAATAGGACTTGGTTCCTCCTTGTTTGTTGATGTACCAGACTACTAACATATTGTCAGGCTGTATCACAATTTTCCCTGACAGAAGGGCAGATTGAAATGCTTGCAGTGCTAGAAGCACTGACCTCAGTTCTAGAACATTGATAAGCAGATTGGCCTCTATGTCTGACCAAATGCCTTGGACTGTCTTCCCTTGGGAAAAGCCCTCTCACCCTATCAGGGAAGCATCTGTGGTCACTGTTGCCCTGGGTTGAGGTGGGGAGAAAGGGCGACTCCATAACTCCCTGTCTGGCTTCATCCACTACATTAAATCTTGTTTGCATTATTGAGTTATGCGGATTTGAAAGGGCATAGGATGGTGCAAGGGATACCACTGCATCAGTAGGAGCCACTGGAGAAGTTGCATGTGTTGTCTTGCTAGGGGAACTATTGTAACTGACGCTACCATTGAGCCCAGGAGTTGAAGAACCGCCCGAGCTGAGACTTGGTTTTGACAGAGGATCACCCGGATTTGGAATCTTATCCTGTGTAATCTGTGATCTGGGAGAGAGGCCAGACAAGCATGCATATTGAAAATTGCTCCTATAAATTCCAAGGTTTGAGAGGGAGTTAGGTTGCATTTTCCCCGATTTATCGAGATTCCTAGAAATTCTGTCAGTGTGAGAGCATAGTTTAGAGCTATCTCCAGTAGACGCTTGGTGGGGGTGGTGAGGACCCAATCGTCTAAATATGGAAATACCCAGAATCCTTGAAGTCTCAAGTGAGCTGTTACCACTGCCATGCACTTGGTGAACACTCTGAGGGCTGTATGGAGTCTGAAGGGCAGTACATGGAATTGGAAGTGATTGGCTCCTAGTCAGAAGTAAAGGAATCTTCTGGAGCGTTTGTCCATTCTTATGTGGTAATATGCATCTTGAAGATCTATTGTGCATATCCAATCATTCTTCTCCAGAAATGGAAGGATAGACTAAACCGTAACCATCCGGAGTTTTTCCTATTTGACAAATTTGTTTAGGATGCTGAGATCCAAAATCAGTCTTCAGTCTCCTGTATTTTTTGGCACTAAAAAGAATCTTGAGTAGAATCCGGATCTTATTTGGTCTGGTGGGACTGTTTGGATGACTCTTTTTTTGAAGCAGCTTTTGTATTTCTTGAGCTGCTGCTTACCTCTGACTGGGTGGCGCACCAGGAATTCGTCTTGATGACTTTGGGTAAAGGTGGAATAGCATGTGGTAACCTGTGGCTATGATCTTGTGCACCCAAGAATCTGTGGTTATTGTTTGCCAGGCAGGGAGGTGCAGAGAGAAATGTCCCCCAACTGCTTCCAGAGGGAAGCAATCAGGCTGCTCTTCAGGAGTGCTGAAAGGGCTGCCCAGAGAAGGAATCTCTGGTCCCCTGGTTATGCAGACCCCCTCTGCCTCTGTAGGGGCATCTTCCATATGAGTTACCCCCTTTGCCCCGAGGAGTAGACTCGCCACGTGTGTCATGGAAAGGACCCTGTGATTTCTTGTGCCACATCTTTCCACTCCTCTGATTCCTAGAGTAGGGCTGTTGAGGGGTGGAAAGATGCACGCTCACGGCAGACAGGGTCTTGCCATCCGTTTCACACCTGGCCAATATGTCTTTTACTTCTGGGCCGAAAAGAGAAGAAACTTCCACTGGAGCATTAAGAAAGGACTTAAAAGGGTCTGCAAAGTCACAAAGGTGCATCCAGGGATGATATCTCATGACAATGCCTGAACCAGCCGCTCCTTCAGTAGCGTGAGAAATCAACCACATGGAGAAGTTAGATATTGATTCCAGGGTCGCAAGCTGTGAGGCAACTTTGTCATGTACCTTGTCAGAAACGACTCCTGCTAAGGTTTCAGAGAGTCCCAAGACTAGGTCTCTCTGAAGCCTAGTGAAGTGTGCCAGATAGTTCAAAGACCTAACAGCAAAGGTCGATGAGGCAAAACCTCACTTCCCTAACCTGTCCACTGCCTGAAATTCCCTGTTTGGGGGGCAGGCAGTCTGGTTCTCCTTGGTGAGCTCCTTCCTAGTGGCTGCTGCCACCACCATAGCATCTACAGGGAGAGCCCTGGACCAGTGTGGGTTTTGCTCGGGAGGGGATACAATTTTGTCTGGTCTCCCTGGGATTGTTTCAATAGTATCAGGACTCTTCCATGCACACTGCACAATGAGTTGTACCAGCTCATCTGCAGGTGGGGTCACCCATGAAGTACAGGGTCAAGCACAAAAAGCCTGTAAGAATACGGACTCCTTGGAGGAGGGGTTGGTGGACTTCCAATCACCCTGCTGTTTTAGATTTGGGATGTCTCCAAAGGAGACATCATCAGGGGCTGACCATGGGGACCCTCCTCATTGTAGTCCATGTCTTCAGTGAGGGACTCCTCAAGGGAGTGCACGTGCTTCCTCTTGCACATCCTCTTGCATAGTACCTTTTCAGTGACGGCTTCTGAAGAAGACTCTGAAGAGAGGGCACCCTGCAGCAGGGTATCTTGAGGCTCTTGTGCTTGATATCCTGAAGTGGTGGCTTGTGTCAGCTGCGGCTCAGAGGGAGGACATAATTGGTATTCTGATGCCGATGGTTTGCCTGCAGAGGCAAGGGCCCTCTCCATCGCTTGGCAAGCTGGCCCACCCAAAGAGGGATGGAAGACTGGAATCGACAAGGACAACCTCGGAACTGGGGTCACACCCCACTCCAATGGGCCTGCTCCCAAGGAAGGAGCCCCAAGAGGACTAGGTACTGTCAGGACTCTCGGTACTGTAGTAGACGGCACCGTGGAAAAAAATTGGCACCGTACTAGGTGTCATGGTGCCCACAGTCCAGTCACGATCCTGAGAATGGCCCGGCTTCAACTGAACCAAAGACCAAAGGGTTAGCTCCGGAACCACAGTGAGGTCCACCAGTGGAACCAAAAAAATGGGTACCAAAAAAGGAGTCAGTGCCAGGGATTCTGATGCCTGCATGGAGGTTAAAGGAGGAGAATATGGTGGAGTCCATGGAGATAGACTCCCAACTCCAAATGGGAGGGGAGTTTTGGAAAGTGTTGTAATCCCTCTAGCCATCAGCAGCTGATCCACAAGATGCACCACATCCAGTTTTGAGAGGCTCCTGGTTGATTGTGTCGATATATCATTCTAAGAAAGGGCTAAACTGCTGCCCAAAGAAAGGATCCACCATGGGTGAGTATCGGGTCCAGGTGGAATGGTCTATCAGCACTGAGATCTCATGAGTAGAGACATGTGTGGATAGGGTGTCTTGTACTGAAACGGACGGAGCAGATACTGGAGGCAGGGTTGGTGCCATAGACATTGTTGGGGCCATGGTCGGTGCCAGGGTCACAATTATCAAAGATGGCACCAAGGTAGAGATCACCAATTTAGGCAAGGTCGGTGCTGTAGACATTATCGGTGCAGTGGCTGGTGCCGAAGACAGAATTTTTGAAGACAGCACTGAAGACAGTACCAAAAACAGTGCTGTGGATGTCATTTTGAGCCCTGAGGCCGAAGAAGTCAATTTGGGTATCTTTTGTCTTGATTCCTGCTTCTTATCACCAGAGGGTGAGGCAGGAACTGAATGTGGTCTCTTTTTGTGCTCTGTACTAGGAGGTGGTGAGCCCTCTGACCCAGAAATAGCCTCTGAGAATGCAGTCTTAAGAACATCCTTCAAAATCAATTTATTTTTTCTCTCGTTAAGGGTTTGAGAGCTAAACCCTTTACAAATGGTACATGGAGGCTGAACAGACAGATGAGGAACACCCGGACAATACATACACGATACATGGGTGTCCGAATTTGGAATTTTGCGGCCACACTGATTGCATTGCTTAAATCCTGAAGTTACGTTTTTCTCTGATATGGCAGATAAAAAGAAGATTATCAACTACTGATACAACAACTGCAAAGAAAGATAGAGGAAAGTTTTTTTTAAAGAAAGAAAGAAAAAAGGGAATACCAACAATGGTATTAAAAATACCTCAAGGGTAGGGTAAAGAGAAGGGGAGAGAGAAAGGGCCTGTACCAACAATGGTACTTAAGGATTGCCTAGTACGTAAATGAGACAGTAGACCAACAACAACAATGGTAAGAGATTGGGTAAAGTTAACGATAAACTAAAGAAATAATGCTAAAGGTATGAAAAGGTTTTAAATACAAGAAAACTGGAAAATTTGAAGTACTTAGCTAAGAGCTGGCTTGACACGGCTTTATGGCTACGTGGCAAATGAGATCTAAGGTAACAGGAAGAAGGGCACTGTGGGTAAAAGCTTAGCTTGAGAGTTTTTTGGCTGGAACGAGCGACTCAGTTCTGAGGACGGAACTGACACCCATCAGTAAGGAATGAATAAAGATTAACATCAGATCAAAAGTTTGTCTAGCAAAAAGTGAGCTGTGAAACAGAAGGAAGTTCTGCTTATTGTTCTTCTGGTAATAAGGCCCATAGAGAGACTGTGTCAGTGAAACCTTTTCCAATGTTTCAAAGGAAAATACTTGAGTGACAGAAAAAAGCACAAGAGTTGACTACAAGAACTGAGTAAGTTGGAAATGTAGCAGAGACTGGATTTGGGAGATGAAGATGAACAGGAACAGAACCAGCAACTCAGAAACTTGACAAATAAATGTGGGATTACAAAGCATTAATTATATTTGTGAAATATGACATAACAAGAAAACCTGGAACTATTGTACATTTTTACATTGTTAAACTTGTAAGGGACTCCAAAGTATATGCTCTTTTTCATGGCATTAATGTTTAGAACATTTAGGAGGGGGAAGAGGAGGGAAGGAGTTAGATGTAAGTAAAATAACATTTTGTTCTTAACAGTAGTATTTTTATGATGCATGATATACTTTGCATGCTATAAATTAAAGTTTTCTCAGTTATTGTCTAGTGTAATGGGGATGCTAAAGTAAACAGGTGCCCCTGATTTTTTTCTTTTTTCTTTCTTTTTGTTCAGTTTTAATAAATGTAGGCAATGCAATGTAAAAAAGAAGAAAAGTTTGGTCAAAAGAGCAAGATACAAGAAAAAATTATGTACTTTTCTTACTCTTGCATGGGGGCATGACTGGATTAAGGCATTGGCTTAATCTTGTAACACATTTTAAGGAAAAGCAAATAAATACATAAAAAAAACACTGAATAATAAAAAGATTTTCATCTCACAAATAAATGAATGCTTGTAGAGGCAACTGTGCATCTGGTTCTAATGTACCCCAATCTAATAAGGAGTAATAAAAACAGAATATTTCTTTCTTTTAATGGCTTTTCAATGACTAGGAGATAATGTTTTCCGAAACCATTCAAGTGTTTTTCTAATATGGGAGAGAAATAAAGATGAAAAGAACACACAGCGCTTAGTAGAAACACAGGCTTTACTGTGCATCTTAGCATGGATAGCCTTCCTTATAGGTTACTCCAAGTATGTGAGTGTGGCTGTCAGTCTGGAACAATTGTTCCTATTAGGAGGACTAAACTTCAATATTTGAAGATGTATATAGTTTTGTATTTCAGTATTAAGTTAATATGTTTTAGGGGTGTTCTGGGGGTGTGTTTGTTTGTTTTATTGTTTGTTCGAGGGTTTCCACTAAAACAAAATGTTTTGTAAGATGTGACATAGGTTCAAATGAATATGACAAGAAACAACTGTATAAAAGATTAACCTGCCAAACATTAGTGTATGCACGTAACACAAAAGCTGGAACTAGATATTTTTAAAAAGCTGTTACACCAAACAGATGGGAATAATAACTTCTTAACACAATGACAATACTTTCCATATTATCTTTGAATGTAAATTAGTATTAAAAAAGAGTAGTGAACTATATTAAAATGTGAGTGCAAATAGCTTTGCTACAGGAGACATTTGAATAGACCTGAGCATACAACCCATCTCCTCATCTTAGCTGTGCACATGTGCTAACACCACATCTCATATAACCCAACTTCAACCATCACAACTATTCTCACCCCCACTCCAGCATCCTCTTTTCACATCTATGTATTTTACTTACTCCGCCTCTCCATCCTGTCCACTTCCTCTTCTACTAACCCTCATTGTCCTACCATTGATCTCTCCTGTTTACTGTCTTCTCTTCCTAACCCTTATAGACTTACCATTGAATCAGGTGAGACATTCAGGTACTCTCACAGCCTACCTTAATATCATACCACCACTTATATCTGCAACAATATCAACCAACTTTGATGATTCCTGCAACAGGACTCATATAGCGGGTCTATATTACAAGATCGAAACTTTAGTTACTTGAATAACTAAAGCATGATCTTGTAATGTCGAAAGCCAAAAACCTCAAATGACTGATTTAAGGCAGGGAAACATTTCCCTTGGTCGCATGAAAAAAAAATTGAATTCCAAAGCAACTGGGGGGCTTCAACCCCTGATGTGGGGGGGCTGTGCCACCCACACCTCCCCTAACTAAATATACCAACTCTGAGATTGCTCCACATTGGAGGAAAGGGCATAATCCACATAACGGTCAAGGAAATTGTTTCCCTGCGTTAAATCGGCTGTCCATATTAGAAGAGCGATCTTTAGTTATTTGATTAGCTAAAGTTTCGATCTTGTAATATAGACCCCATATAGCTTATCGCTCAGCTATTACACCTCCTAAACATGTGGTCAATTTCAGCCAAGCTAGAACATCCACTGAGTGACCTCTCAAACCTCTTGTATCAGAGGCACATGGGATATATGCAATGACCCTTATGAACATCAGGTGTTTAGGCTATATGATGATTCTGAATGTCCATGACTTATTTCATTTTAAGTCATTTCAATGAACAATTTAATGCCAATAAAGCCAAATCCCACTAGCTGTGGTTATGCATATTTCGACCTTGTTATGATCTCATCACCACAGCACAAGCAGAGTGTTACAAGAGATTTGAAAGGTCATTCAGTGGAAGTTCTAACTTGGCTGGAGTTTTCATTTAGTTGTTACTGATTGTTTTTTCTGTGTGACCTTTTCACTCTTTGTTTTACCTCCTAAACATGTGAAAAGTTTAAGTACCTAGTCTCTAATTAATTCCTATATCTGCTTTGCACCCACTGCATGAAGTGTCCTATATAAATTTTGCTAGCTGTAAACTACTGATATGGAATGTTCTCATGTATATACTCTGTATTGCTTGTATAATATTTTTGGTTTGAGAATGATTAGTTATGTACTGTTTTTTCCACCAATTGTATAAGCTGCCAATAACATGTACTAAATGTCTTTATTAATGTAAATGTTGTATTGTATGTGAAATGTCTTATATGTGGAGCTTTTCTCCCTGGGACTTCATTGAAAATGGACACTTCTGGCCCAGCTGGACCATCCCAATAAACAAATGTAAATAAACACATGCAAATAAATAAATAAATGTGAATTTGATAAAGAAAGGTTTTCCGGATGGTTATTCAGTGGAATATCTGGGACAAAGGAAAAAGGGAGTGCTTAATATTGCAAGAGGAGCTCCAGCAGTGATAGAAGAGGATACAAAAGATAGTAATGGTAGATCTGCAGTATCAAGGGACTACTGAAAAGTAGAAGGATTATAGTGGCATTTATATTCCACCTAAAACTGCTATAATGAACTTAAGAAAATTCTGGGAGAAACAATCAGCTTTCAGCAGGAAATATTACTTAAAGGTGGCAAATGGAATTTGATTTGCAGCAGTGAGGATGTATCTGGGGGCACCAGAAGGAAACATATAACAAAAGAGGGAAGATTTTTGAAGAAATTTAGGAAAATATTTGGCAGGGAAGATGTGAATTCAGTAGCAGCAATTTGGAGTGAATTTACATATTTCTGCCTAAGATACAAAAACTGGACTAGGCTAGACAGAACTTATATTTCACAGGAACGTGCATTTAATTGAAGGTTTTGCTATCCACCCAATACCTATTTCAGATCATGCACCAATAATAACTAAAATAAAAATGCAGGGTAATGAAATAAAAATGAGATACTGACACTTTCCCTTCTATCTGTTGAAAAGAGAGGAATTTAAGGAATGTGTAGTTGAAATTATTCAGGAGTTATCAGAGTAGATAGAAATTTCTTCTGAAAATATAGCTAGGGAGTGGGATAAAATTAAAGTGGAGTTTAAAAATAGAGTAGAACTAAAAGAAAGCGAGAGATGGTTAAGAAGTAACAAGAATTATTTAGAGGGACTGACAAAGTACTGCAGAACAAGGTCAATCTCATAGAACAAGAAGAGGAGCAATTGCAGAATGCTAAACAGAAAATAAGAAATTATCTTGATAACATGCATGAGTTTAGAAAGACTGGTGATAAGCAACTGTTTTTGATAATAACTGCAGAGCATAAAAACTTTTAGCACAATGACTCAAGAGAACAGAAAATAGAAAGGGCTGCACCAAGCTTAGACAGCCTACAACAAGGAAGATAACAGCTCCTGTAGAGGTACTAGAAATATTTTGGAAATTTTATGAAAATCTGTATAAAGCAGAGAAATATAGAAATCAAGAAAAGATACAAATGGAATGTTTATGGAAGAATTAAATATGCCAAGGTTAGAGGTAGATGAGGCTCAATTACTAACAGTCAGGATAAGAGAGATGGGATAAAAATGGTGACATATAACTAATCTACAGAAACGTCTCCAGGAATAGATGGCATTCCTGTGGAAGTTTGGAAGACGGGAGGGAAAAAACTGATAAAGATCTGGAAAATTTTCTTTAACAGTATTTTAAGAGACAGAGAATCACCAACATCCTGGAAAAAAAGTGGTGGTGGCTGTAATACCTAAAGATGGTAAAGACCCATCAGATCCAGCTTCATAGAGGTCCATTTCAATACTAAACTATGATTATAAAGTGTTTATGTCTATAATGGGTAAAAGAATGGTAAAGGTGATGCCATAATTGATAGATAAAGATCAGTGTGATTTTGTGAAGGGCAGGCAATCATTTGACAACATTGGTAGAACAATAATGATCCAGAGGGAAGCGAAATGTAAGAAAATACCACTACTGTTGGTGGGTCTTGATGCAAGAAAAGCATTCAACAGAGTAAGCTGGGATTTTATGAGCAGGGCAATGGAAGCATTTGCATTCCCTGATAAAATTATGAGGTCGATTAGCAGGATATATGAGGGATTGGAGGCAAAAATTAAAGTGGGTGAGTTCCTCTCACATAATTTCTGTTTCAGCAGAGGAACCAGGCAGGGGTGTCCTCTTTCCCCTTTGCTATTTGTGTTATATTTAGAATCACTGGCAAAGAAAATAAGAGACTCATAAATTCAAGGACATAATTGGTATGGTATCCAACAAAAGCTGGCTTAATTTGCAGATGATATATTTCATACCTGATCTTCTAATTCCTCTTTCGCCTGTTCCCATTAGGGGTCATCGTAGTGCATCATCTGTTTCCATTCCTTCCTGAGCTCTGCATCTTGCTCTGTCACACCAACCATCTGCATGCTCTCTCTTACCACATCCATAAACCTTATCATAGGCCTTCTTCTTTTCCTCTCACCTGGCAGCTCCATTCTTGGCATCTTTTTCCCAATATACTCAGCATCGCTCCTCAGCACATATCCAAACCATTGCAATCTCACCTCTCTGGCTTTGTCTCCAAACAGTCCAACCTGAGCTGAGCCTCTAATATACTGATTCCTAATCATGTCCATCCTCATCACACCCAATGCAAATCTTAACAGCTTTAACTCTGCCACATCCAGCTCTGACTCCTGCGTTTTTGTCAGTGCCACTGTCTCCAACCCATATACCATAGCTGGTCTCACTACCATCTTGTAGACCTTCCCTTTCACTCTTACTGGAACCTGTCTGTCACAAATCACTCCTGACACTCTTCTCCACCCACCCCACCCTATCTGCCCTTTCTTCTTCATCTCTTTTCCACACTCACCATTACTCTGAACTGTTGACCCCAAGTATTTAAGCTCATCCACCTTTGCCAACTCTACTCTCTGCATCCTCACCATTCCTCTATACTCCCTCTCATTCACACACATATATTCTGCCTTAGTCCTGCTGACCTTCATTCCTCTCCTCTCTAAAACATATCTCCACCTCTCCAGGGGCTCCTCACCCTGTTCCCTACTCTCACTACATGTCACAATGTCATCTGCAAACATCATAGTCCACGGGGACTCCTGTCTGATCTCGTCTGTCAACCTGTCCATCACCACTGCAAACAAGAAAGGGGTCAGAGTTGATGCTTGGCGTAATCCCACCTCCACCTTATACGCATACGTCAGTCCTACCACAGACCTTATCACTGTCACACTACCCTTGTACATATCTGTACCACTCTTACATACTTCTCTGCCACTCCAACTTCCTCATACAATACCACAACTCCTCTCTAGGCACCCCGTCATTATTCTTTCTCTATGTCCACAAAGACACAATGCAACCCTTCTGACCTTCTCTATACTTCTCCATCAACACTCTCAGAGCAAACATTGCACCTGTAGTGCTCTTTCCCAGCATGAAAACATACTGCTGCTCACTAATCATCACCTCCCTTTTTAATCTAGCTTCCAGTACTCTTTCCCATAACTTCATGCTGTGACTGATCAGTTTTATCCCTCTGTAGTTACTACAGCTCTGCACATCACCCTTATTCTTAAAAATTGGTACCAAAACACTTCTTCTCCACTCCTCAGGCATACTCTCACTTTCCAAGATTTCATTAAACAATCTGGTTAAAAACTCCACTGTCATTTCTCCTAAACACCTCCATGCTTCCACAGGTGTCATCTGGACCAACAGCCTTTGCATTCTTCATCTTCTTCACAGCTGTCCTTACTTCCTCCTTGCTAATCCATTGCACTTCCTGATTCACTATCCCCACATCATCCAGCCTTCTCTCTCTCTCACTCTTATTCTCTTCATTCAACATCCCCTCAAAGTGCTCTTTCCATCTGCTCAACACACTCTCCTCGCTTGTGAGTACTTTTCCCTCATTATCCTTTATCACCCTTACCTGCTGCACATCTTTACTAGCTCGGTCCCTCTGTCTAGCCAGTCGGTAAAGGTCCTTTTCTCCCTCCTTAGTGTCCAACCTTTCATACAACTCACCATATGCCTTATCCTTAGCTTCACCACCTCTCTGTTCACCACATGCCTCATCTCCTTATACTCCTGTCTACTTTCTTCATCTCTCTGACAATCCCACTTCTTCTTCGCCAACCTCTTTCTATGTATATCACAACAAGCAACTCTCTTGCTGTCTCCCTTACCAGCTCTGCTGCAGTTACCCAGCTATTTGGTAACTCTTCACTGTCACCCAGTGCCTGTCTTAACTCTTCCTTGAACTCCACCTCACAATCACCCTTTTTCAACTTCCACCATTTGATCCTTGGCACTGCCCACACACTCCTCCTCCTCTTCTTGATCACCAACGTCATCCTACAACCCACCATCCTATGCTGCCTAACTACACTTTCCCCGGTCACCACTTTACAGTTTCTAATCTCCTAAAGACTGGCCCTCCTACATAGGATATAATCCACCTGTGTGCATCTTCCTCCACTCTTGTATGTCACACTGCATTCCTCCCTCTTCTTAAAATACATATTTACCACAGCCAAGTCCATCCTTTTCGCAAAATCCACTACCATCTGACCTTCTGCATTCCTCTCCTTAACACCATACCTACCCATCACTTCCTCATTCCCTCTGTTCTCTTCACCAACATGCCCATTGAAATCTGCTCCAATCACCACTTTCTCACCCTTGGGTACACTCACCATCACTTCATCCAATTCACTGTAAAATATTTCTTTCTCGTCTCTATCAAGGATTGATATCAGAGTATAGGCAAAGAGAAAGAAATAGGGGGATCCTTAGTGAAAGACCAGCACTGGTAAAGTTTTTAATACAATCTAGAACAGAAATTACTGCTAAAAAAGGATAATTAGTAGAGCATATAAAATATTGCATGATAGCTATAAGAATCAATCACGGGAGGTTAGAAAGGATTGGGAAGAGAGACTGGATAAGCAATTCACAAAGAAACAATGGGGGGATATATGTTTGTCTCCCAAATATGCTACAAAGCTTAGAAGATTTAGGTTCTTTACTTGGAAGTGTTTACATACGTATTTTTATACTCCAAATAGACTCCAAAGAATTTTCCCTCAGGTGGATAGCAAATGTTGGAGGTGTGATGGGAAAGAAAGAGGCAATTGGGAACATATTTTTGGGAGTGTAATGAGTTGGCGAAATGTAAAAGTTCCCTGCAGACTACTCCATAAGAAATACTGGGTGAGCAAACTGGGTATAACTAAGGGAAATTACTTTTTGAGCTATGATACAGAATCAGAATTGCCTAGAAATAGTAAGGCCTTGCTGGGTCTAATTAAGGAAGCTGCAAAAAAACAATTACTAGAAAATGGAAATCAAAGTCTAAACCAACTATATTAGAAGTGAATATAGTAACAGAGATAAAACAACTGGAAATAGGATCTTTAGATAAGGACAGGAGTAAATTACATAGAAAAAAATGGAGTTGTGGGAACAATACATTCATAATAGCATTCTGGAGGAGGAATAAGGTCTAATAGAAGGCAGGATTTGTATGAGCTATGTAATGTTTGACTGACAATGACTCGACAGGTCATAAGTGAAGCATAATGTTTGCAAGTAAAAATATGTCAACATGGTTTGTTTTCATTTATATAAATGTATGATTGCCAGTGTTATAAGTAATAATTTAATAAAGACGTTTCTCCTTAAAAAAAAAAAAAAAAACTATAATAGCAGAGTTGCCTGTGAACATCCAGGCTATGAAGAATCCCTTCTCTCCAGAGGGACCGATGGCTTGATTCAAAGTAAACTCTAACTGCTTTTGGCATGAATGAGGGATTTGTTCTTAAAGTAATCCTATCTCAGTAAAAAATCTAATAGGGTTCATACAGAGTGAAAGCTTGCAATTTAGATTCTCATCATGCAGATGTCAAGGAAGTAAGTAAAACAGTCTTCCAAGTAATGAGTCATAAATCAACCTGATGAGTTGGTTTAAAGTGAGACAAAGTTAACTTTTCCTGCACAAATGTAAGATTCCAAGAAGGGGCCCCCTGTTTCCTAGGTAGTCTTAAATGCAAAACCACTTTCAGGAACAGCTCAACTAAAGATGGAGAAAAAAGGGGAGGGTCCATGGGCTGACATGCTGAAATGGCTGACAGGTGAACCTTGACACAGGAATAAAAAAAAGCCAGAGGATAGTAACTCACATAAGTATTGTAGCACAAGTGGTAAATAAATCTTGCTTGGTCTCTCATTATTAGTGTGGCATCAACAAATAAATCTTTCCATTTAGCAATATAACATTTCCTAGTAGCAAGTTTTCTTGCTTCCTTTAGACCTGCTGCACACCCTCAGAAACAAGATGTCTAATGGTATCAAAACTGAATCATCCAGGCAGTAAATTGTAGTTGTTTCAGATTGAGACATCTCAAATTCCCTCTGTCTTGTGTGAGCACATCCACTCTATAAGATAGCTTGTGGTAACTGCCCTTGGCCAATTTGATGAGAAGGAAGAAGCACTGTTGCCTGGGCCATAAAGGAATCACTACAGTGCTCTTTGGAGAGCCCTTCTGAATGTTCAGAATGGCCCTGAATATCAGTGGAAAGGGAGTCTGCTGAAAGAGGTCCTGCAGGAAACTTTCTATAGCTGTCTGATTTAAAGGGAGGCAAACAGATCTACTTTAGGGGTTTCCCACAATTGGATCAATTCCTGGAATACCTATTCAGTCAATTTTCATTTGTAAGGGAATAACCTGGTCCTGCTCAGCTTGCCTGCCGCTACAGTCTACTTTGACAGAATGTACGACGGTCAGTGGGTTAAAAAGCACTGAGCTGTGACCTCCCAAGCTATCATGGTCAGCCTGTATAGATGGTAAGACCTGGTATCTCTTTGTTTATGTATCACATCACTGTGGTGTTGTCTGTTATTACCTGTAGACATCCCAGGGGCCAGAAATGCTGAAGAGATTTTATGGCATGGATCACAGCCAACATCTCTTTGACATTTATGTGATTGGGTCTGTCCAAAGAATTCCAAAGGCCTTGTACCTTTACCTCTTGGAAACTGCTCCCAAAGCAAAATTAGAGGTGCCTGTGGTCCCTGGGACCACAAATGATGAAGAGATTTCAAGGCATGGATCAAAGCCAACATCTCTTTGACATTTATGAGTTTTGGCCTGTCTTAAGAATTCCACAGGCCTTGCACCTTTACCCCTTAGAAACTAATTCACAAGCAAAATCTGAGGCATCTGTGGTGAGAAATTGGCTTAGGGTCTAGGGACAGAAGGGGAGACCTGGGTTTAGCTGTATTTGATGTCTCCGCTAATGCAGCCCCCTTTTAGAAAGCCTAAATGAATTTGATATTCCAAAGAATGCAGATGTTGGGTCCATGTATTTTTTGAAACTACTGAATCTTTCTCATGTGTAACTTGGCTAGAGGAATCATGAGAATCATGTATGACATGAGCCCTAGTGTCCTGAGAAATTCTCTTGCAGACTTCTGAGACTGGTTGAGGAAGTTCTGGAAAGTCTCCAGATAAAAGTCGACCTTCTCCTGTGTCAAAAAAGCCTTTTGCTGAGACATGCCTAGAAGGTACACTAGAAAGACAATCTTGTGTGACTGAGTCAAGGAGGATGTCTGTACATTTATCTGGAACCCCATATTGTTCAGCAGGAAAATAACCCAAGTTAAGGGCTCAACATCTGGAAGAAGGCTCTGCAAACATATGCAAGTCATCTCAGTAAGGAAAAAAAATGTGAATGTCATTCACTCTGCTTTGTAAACACTCTTGGAACTGTAGATAACCCAAAAGGTAATACAGAGAACTGATAATGAGAAGCAGAAACAGAGAATCTGAGAAACGTCCTGAATGTTATGGCTATGGAAATATGATGATAGGCATCTTATAGGTCAACGGTTACCATGAAACCTAGCTGAGAGATGAGGGGTAATGGACTCTAAAAGCTTGACATTTGGAATTTTGGTATTCTCACAGATTTAGAAGTGAATGATTTAGTACTGGTCTTCAAGAAGGCTCCTTCTTTGATAACAGAAATATTCAGGAAAAGAAGCCTTTGCCCCTTTGATTAAAAGGCACTAGTTCTATGACTCTTAAGAGTGTGTAAATGCTACAGTACCTGAGGAAACAATTTTATTTGGTTCAGAAGGAGGGGAAGCAGTTCAGTTCCCTGAGAGGAACTTTTTGTTTCCGGTGCCAAGTATAACCCTCCTGAACCCCCTTTAGCAACCAAGAGGTTTGCATTAAATTTCCCTCTTTCATCAAATTGTTTTAGAACCTGGGTAACAGACGTGCCAAACAATGCCTCTTTGTCTAAAGCAGAATCTAAAATTTTAGACTTTACCTCATCAGCAAAGGTTTTGTTACATACCCAGGCATATCTCCTCAAAACTGTAGCAGTAGCAGTGGCCCTAGTCCCAGTATCTACACAATCATACACATTCTTCAAAGCATGTTTAGATACCCGAGAAAGGGAAGAAGCAATAGGATTAAGAAAGGAGATACCTCCTGCAGGAAGGGTGGTAGAAAATTCTCTCAGAGTATCTGCATCTCTTAACATAGACTTCCACATGTATACCTGATAATTAAGAATTATGAAAGCTAACCTGGAAGAAGAAACCATTCTCTTACCCAAATATTCTAATACCTAGCCTTTATCTCCAGGAGAAAGTTTGGTATTAAGGAGTCATCTATTGCCAGATGGCAAAGTTATAGATACTGCTGTTGGATCAGATTTAAGGAGAGAGAAAATAAATATGTTAATCTGACTTCTTAAGGACTGATGGTTGGGTAGCAGGGTTATTACATGCTGCATTTAATTCATCTTCCAATGACAGAATGGAAAGAATGGCTGGAGGCTGAGGTATATCTATTATATCATAATGTCTCATCAGTTCAGGTGCAACTTCAATTAGTTCCCATAAAAACACCTCATTCATTATGACAATGGTCTGGTTAGAAGAAAATGTTGCCACTGGAGGTTGTTAGACACAGGTATCCCCTGAATCTGAGATTTGGGCTTGATCATCTGTATAAGAAGAAGTTCTATATCTATCTATAGCAGAATCAACAGATCCTTAGGAATTTATTTACTAATTGTGCCCCCTGATAAAGACTTTGGAACAGCAGGATTTACAGTCTGTAACAAGTGTCTGGCTTCAGTAAGAAAAATCACCTTTAATAATAGACACCATTTCTTCAGAAGAACCATGTTTAACCTTTTTTATAGGTAGAACAACAGATGGTGACCAACTGAGAAATGGTACATCTGCCCAGTCTAGTAATCTTTTTCCTGTATTACCCTGATAAATATTTCCCTGAGCATCCTTGTGACCCAGAAAGGATGGTTTTCCCATGTCCAAATCACACAATGAACAGCAGAAGAGGCTATGCGTGACCTGCAATTTATTGTTACTAAAAGGACCACACCATAGACAGACAGAGAGGTAACTGAGTGGTCTGAGGAACAGCAAATGGCACTGCAGGTTCAACCACCAATAGCTGAGGCATAAACTGAGCCGTCGACATTGGCAGGGGCTCTTAGGTAAGTTGTTTTTTCTTTCTAGCTTTAGTGGGAGGAGCATCAGCAGGACCTGGGTAAGTATCTATACTGTAGCTAAAGAAGAGATCTCAAAGACGTTAAGCATTGATGTAACAAATCAGCTGGAAGGTAAGTAGTCACAAAGTCACAAGTAGGAAGGTAAGTAGTCACAAGCAGCACACTTACACTACCTTTCCCAGTTTTTGCAGTAAGAAATGCACAAGCAGCACAAAAAAATCCCATCACAACAGCATTTAAAGTTTAAAAGCACACTAACAGAAAAAATGGCCAGCAAGAAGTCATGAAGTGTATCAACAGCATTACAAGCTCATTACACACTCCTGCTTATTATCCAACTAAACATTTTAGTCAAACAATTCAAAGTTTAGACAAGCACCGCATATTTTCTTCACAAAAATAGCCCCCAAAATAGTTAAACTCATCACAGACTAATAAGAGTGAACCCTGACAGGAAACTTTTGATATTATGAAAAATAATGTGTTTCTTAAAAGGGTAATGCCACTTTAATTAGAAAAAGAAATAAACTGTTATATTCTCAAAAGGGCAATTATTTCTTTCTATGTTGAAGGGTTCCCAAGTGGGGATTTATGTGCCTGGAACCAAGCCTGTAGCTGATAACTCCTCCTGTGACTTCTCAGAACTGTTTCCCCTCAAGAAAGCAAGAAAGTACTGCAGACAGATTCAGGTTGGCTGCTGATTTCCCTTCTTGAGGCTGGACAATCAGCAGTCTGAGTGAATGTGCTGGAGGTAACCAGGGCTTTGTAAAACTGACCAGTTGCTGTATCCTGGGCAGAATTCAACCTATATAGCCTAAAGACTACTGCAACAGTAGGAATGGTGAACATCTTTCATCATTAGCTATCAAAATATGAAAAACATATCAAAATAGATGCCTTGGCTATTGTAAGAGGAGCAGATGTAAGAATCATGATTAATAATTTAAATGTTATTATATATTACACTGATCATTTTCCTATTTGCTTATTTTTACAACAGACCCATCAAACTTTTGTCCAATTGCCATCCTCTCTCCTCTCTCCAAACTCATGGAAAAATGTGTACACTCTCAACTCCTAAACTATCTCCTCCAACATAACCTCCTCACACCCTCCCAACATGGCTTCCACCCTAACCACAGCACCTCTACAGCCCTCCTGTCATTTACGCACACAATAGCTGAAGCTCGAGACAAAAACCTCCTAGTATCCATCCTCTTCCTTGACCTCTCAAAATCCTTTGACACTCTCTCTCACCCTTTACTTCTGACTAAACTGTCTAACCTCAGTCTAGCTCCCTCCACCCTAACCTTCTTCTCTAGTTATCTGTCTGACAGACAGCAATCTGTTCATTGGCTCTCCTCTAGCTCGCCCTACCTCCCTATAACTACTGGGGTGCCTCAGGGCTCCATCTTGGGACCCCTCCTCTTCAACATCTTTACAAATGAACTATATACCTCCTGCAAAAAATCTGTACTAGTCCAATATGTTGATGATTCATCGCTCATCTGATCTTCCAACAATATCTCTGACCTTCACACACTCACCCAGGACACCTTTCTATCTATGGAAAAATGGCTAGCTGAAAATCTACTTATCCTAAACCCTAAGAAAACCAAACTTCTGTTATTCTTCCTCTGGACACTCTCTCACCTAAAGTCTAACTTTCTTATCTCATCCTCCAATAACACCAAAATACAACCCAACTCCCACACAAAACTTCTAGGAGCCATCATTGACGACGAACTTAAATTTAACCTACACATTCTTCAAAGTATAAAGAAAACTCACCAAAAGCTAGGTATGTTCTACCAACACCGTAGATTTCTGACCTACGATGCCAGACTGTCCCTATCACAGGCTCTTCTCCCTCCCTTCTCTATGCCACCCCTATGCTAACTAATATTCAAACAACCCTGGCCAAACTCCAACAAACTTACCACAAAACAGCAAGGTTCATCACAAACTCCCCACACAACTCATACCACTGCCTCTCACTAAACTCAATACAATGGCTAGAACTCCCACAACAACTTCTTCTATCTCAGTTACAAATTATCCACTCCATACTGTATAAACCATCAACCTGCCATGTCCTGTCCTCCTTGGTTTCCACCTACACACCAACTCGCACACTTCGTACTTCTAACCAACAACTCCTTGACATCTACCAACTAAAAACATCTATTGGTAGATTACTTTATAAATCCATCCTATCCCAGGCATGGAATAACCTCCCATCCCAATTATGCTCCATTACACACCCTTTACAATTTAAGAAAGAACTCAAACTTCACTTTATGAGTACGAAAAGTTGTACTTGCCATGACACTACCTAACCCCAATTCTACTCTGTAGTACACACTCCATTATAATATATATATATATATCTATATATATCTATATATATATATATATATATATATATATATATATATATATTTTTTTTTTTTTCCTTTGAAATTCTGAATTTAAGTGAACTTGTAGTGTTTTGCCAATTTAATTGATTGTTTTTAAATCGTACACTATACTATTATGCATGTTTTTAATTGTACACTAAATATATTTAATTTGTATATAATTGGAGCTTTTCTCCTCAGGTCTCCACTCAAAATGGGCTCCTGGCCCAGTTGGACCAACCCGGTCAACAAATGTCAATAAATAAAATAAAAAATAAACTTTTAAAAATTCGATATACTGTAAAACCTCTCTGGAAAATATACGTAAGCTATTACAAAGTACAATGTGTTCCAAATGAGTGGTTCTTTTGATATATATGCTATTATTCGATTAATAGCTGAATGTTATTTGTAATCTGATTTTGTCAACAGAATTATCAAAGTTAAACAATAACCTGGGATTGTAGCTGTATCTTAGGTATTTCATAATTACCCTCCCTGCTTAAGTATGACATGGTCAGTTAATTACTAACCCTTCCACTTCATGAAGCATCTAATCCTTTAAAATAATGACATGCAACCTGTAAAATATCTGCAGAAGCTGTGGACTTTTCTCAAAAATCTTCTTTCTCACTTGTACTGAATATAGAAAGCTGCGCATTAACTTCATATATACTTGTAACACTATTACTATGTTTTCCTCTTTACATCTTCATTGTCTACAGCCAGGAATGATCTACTTCTTGTTATAGTGCTCAGAATTTTCTCTTATGTACTCCTAAACTATGTTTATGTTTCCACTGAAACTGTAAATACATAACTTCCTTAATGTAGTTTTTCTACAAAGATTTCAAGTGAAACTGAGATCTGGACCATCACAGTTATTCATTCATTCTCTGATTAACTGATCAATCTAATGCAGGGTCACAGGAGAGCTGAAGCCTGTCCTGGCAATCTAGTAGCAGTAAGACAGAGAAACGTATCCTGCACAAAGCATCAGTCCACCACTGGACTCTAATTCATCCACACATGTGCACATTCACTCACACGAGTATGCATATTAGCAAGCGCACACACACACACACACACACACACACACACACACACACACACACACACACACACACACACACACACACACACACACACACACACCTACTGGTAATTTTGAGGATCAATAACTCACCTATGGCATGACTTAAAGATGTTGTAGGAAACTAAAGCAACCCACAAAAACCCACACAGACAAAGGAAGATATGCAGACTCTACAAAGGAGGCACCCGGCCAAGAACCTTGCTGGATAACTAAGATGTATGAGGCAGCAAGGATAATCACTGCAACACTGGGCACCCTTCTCTTCAGTTCTGTATATTTAAAAGTAAACTGAAATCCACAAGTATTACAATTTACACCTTATGGACTATTACATTGTCATAGTAAAGGGGCCTGTGTATCTCAGTGAAGGTATGAGGTATACCATGTGTGGCCATCCATGCTAGGCAGTTCATGGCAAAGAGATCAGACTAAATATGGCCCACTGGAGACAACTAATTTTGCCAAGAAAGCACAATGGATAAAAGTAACAGAAGCAGCCAGGCCTGGTATATTAATGTTCTTACGATCAGGTTGAGGCATCTAGGCAGTGACACATTTCCCTGTCATACACTTGGTTGGGGACACATTGCTGAAGTGACATTCAGCTGCAGAGAAATATGGCTGTTGCGAAATCAATGTGGTCACATATAACAATGCGGTGCCAAGCCCACAACTTCAGTAACAAAATGCATCAGGGGAAAATATTGTCTATGGGTGGTCTTCAAGGCAACATGGGACTGCAGACAGTATGGCAGGCATCAGCAGCAGGCTGGCCAGTGGGCATGTCAGTGGCAGTAATAATGCAGTGCACAATGGTCAGTGCCTTTATAATTGGTGTGGATCACTATCCCCTTCACAGTGTCGATGGAACATTACCAAAAATGCATACTGAAGCATAAATGTGACTACAGTAGCATGAATTATTTCCTCCATGCTGAAGAACACTTATACATGTAGTTACATTAGTTACATAAGCATGTACTGCACACTGAGCACAACACCCATTACTTCTTCTGCCCCCATGTACTTGAGTATTAAAGTTGTGGGGATTGCATTGTGTGCTTCTCTTTGCCCACAGGGAATTCACAAGAGCCACATCTCTGCAACTGAGTATCACTTCAGGCATGTGTCCCCAACCAAATGCACCATAAGAAATATCTTTTCACTTCATATACTTGAAATGCTGAAATCTCGAATTTCAGCATTACGAGTGCATGAAGCCAAAACTTCAGAATAGCGAAAGTGCATAAGTGCGAATGCAAATATAACGAAGCCTCACATATGCAGTGACGTTACGTTACAGGAAGTGTTTGCTTGGGATGTTTGTGTTCAGACTTACGGGTGAGTGAGTATATGTGAGCATTTTTGTAACTGGTGTGTGTGTGTGTGTGTGTGTGTGTGTGTGTGTGTGTGTGTGTGTGTGTGTGTGTGTGTGTGCGCGCGCACGCTAGGGACTGTAGAATGTGTGTGTTTGAAGTTTTTTTTTTCTCTGTGCGATCTTGGAGTATATATAAGTAGGAGGAGTGTGGGGGGTACAGGGGGGCTTGCCCCCCTGCTTATATTTAGTAGGTGTGTGTATGAGTGGTGTTTTGTTGTGTTTATATTTTTTGTGGTGTAGGTGTTGTGGTTTTGTGTGTGGTGTAGTGTATGTATGTTCGGGTTTGTGATTTTGGCTTTGTGGGGTTTCGGTGTTGTAATGGTTTTGACTTTATGCACTTGAAATGCTGAAATTCGAGATTTCAGCATTTTGAGTATATGAAGTGAAACTATATATATATATATTACCCATCCAATTGCAATAGTTTAGCTAGGTAGGATCGTGTTTATATCTCTCAGGATCATGAGTTATCTAGTGAATAAATTAACCATTTCCCAAGTGGGTTTGTCTGATCATGCAGCAGTATTAGTGGAGCTAAAAGAACCTCAAAACCACATCAAACAAAAACACTGGCATTTCCCTACATTTTGGTTAAAAAAGAGATATGGACAAGAGATAGAACAGTATTTTGATAATTTGTTACAAGACTTTAATGCAATGCACAAACGTGATCAGTGGCTGGGATATAGTTAAGAACAAATACAAGAATATGTACAAGTCAAGAGAAGATGACAGTGGGAGAAAGATGCAAATGGATACCCGCTATACTGAAAATTATTAAATTATTACAGCATAAAGAAGAATGGTTACATTTAGAAGAGGAACAGAAATTCAAAAATTTAAAAAGAAAAGTTGCAGAAGCTCTAGATACAGTAATTGAGTATAAAAGATCAGCTCTGAGGCAGCTTTTTGAAAACACTGTTAAAGCTCAGAAACTATTGGTTCACAGGTTGGGTCAAAAAAGTAAAGAAAGGACAGTGAAATTAAAAGATCCTAAAACAGATAAGATTGTCAAAGAGCCACAATGGATAGCTGATATACTGAAGGAATTTTACAGAAAACTGATATAATGGTTAAGGTCTTTACCTCACAGACCCAAGGTACAGTGTTTAATTCTAAACTCTGAAAGGGAAATTGGGTAGGCTGAAAATGTTCCACAAGGGCAGTTAGCAGAGTACCTACCTATGAAGGCTTAAAATGTTCCACAAGGGCAGCTAGCAGAATACCTAACTATGAACCTTTGTTATTTAGTTTGGTAGTTAGTGCAGTGGACTAAGGCTCTAAGCTCTTATAGAGTTGCCTCCTATAGCCAAGAGCACATGGTTTGATTTTTTCTAGTTCTATTTGTCTCCTGTGTGACTTTGAGTAAGTGACTCTCTCAGACAGCGAATAACTATGACACTAATACTACAGACTAGTATTAATCCCGTGTGATTTACCTTACTTGAATGGGATTGGGAGTAGACATAATAGTTACAGTGTTTCCCTCATAGGCAAAGGTACAGGATTTGATTCTCACCTCTGAAAGATAAATTGATTAGGTTAAAAATGGCCCACAAAGGCACCTAGCTGAATAATTACCTATGAACTTAAGAAATCTTTACCGGGAAGATGCAAGAGAAATAGGGATGGAAACAGGAATTAATGAAGTTTATGAGGAGGATGGACATGTCAAAACTAAGGATAAAACAGATAGGCCAAAAGGACTTTTTACAAAAAAAGAGATAGAGTGACAGTTAAGATGAATGGTGCTAGTCAAATGACTGGGGGAAAATGGTCTTCCAGTCGAAGTGTGGTGGGTTGGGGGCAACAAACTTATTAAAAAATGGACAGTATTGTTTGCTAAAATAATAAGAGAGAAGCAAGTACTCACATCTTGGAAAAAAAAACAGTAATGACCCTCAATTTACAGGAGTGTAGTGAACCTGGCATCCTTTCAGGCCCCCGAGCTGGCGGAAAACAATACTCAAGCCGCTGAATCACTTACAAATGCCTTCTACCAGCACCTGCAGGACTGCATGGATAAGGCAATCCCAAGCAAAACAAAGACTCTTTGTACCAAAGGCAAGCGTCCAGTCTGGTGGACCCCAGCCATAAACAAACTCTACAACAAAAGGAGGAAGCTACTACAAGATAGAGCAAAATCCTTAAAAGGTAAGACACCCTTGATCACTATAAGTAAAAAACTAAGAGCTCTCATAAAATCATCCAAAGCAAATTTCGAGAGAAAAATAGCTAAAGACTCAAAAGACAATCATAAGGCCTTCTTTAGCTATGTTAGAAACCTAGGAGGAAACTCCCAGATATGCTCAGAACTAGTTCAAAATGATGTGAAGATTACTGATCCTACAGACATTGCCAACATACTGGCTGACAGGTTCAGTGCAAACTTCTCCCCCCCCCAAAAGGAGAGATATCTGTACCAAACGAGTGCAGCCCCCCAAACATCTCCAGCACCCAAGTGAGAACTGCTCTCTCCAAAGCAAAAAACACAGCATCCATGGGACCTGATGGTGTCCCCGGCTGTGTGCTCCACGAACTCAATGAGGAATTAAACCCACAGCTAGGACAACTGTTTAATCAAAGTCTTACCTCTGGATACGTACCCAGGGAGTGGCGCACTGCAACTGTGGTCCCACTTCACAAAGGCGGTGCCTCTACAGACCCTGGAAATTACCGTCCCATTAGCTTGACAAGCCTTATCTGCAAAGCCATGGAGAGGATCATAATGGACCTCATAAATAAAGACATAGGGAATTTGCAGACTTTGGATCCAACCCAGTTTGGCTTTGTCAAAGGCAGATCATGCCTTTTAAACTTGGTTGACTTTTTCGAAACAGTCACCAAAGCCATTGATGAGGGAAAGGCAGTCCATACAGCCTACCTCGATCTGGCTAAGGCCTTCGATACAATACCCCACTCGGGTATCATTGAAAAACTCATCAGCTTAAATGTTAACCCATACATCACAAGATGGGTTGCAAACTGGCTGAGTGACAGAACCCACAGGGTCAGAGTTGCTGGCGCCATGTCAGACTCAAAGCCTGTCACAAGTGGTGTCCCACAGGGCTCAGTCCTGGGCCCACTCTTGTTTGGCATCTACTTTTCCAAGTACAAGCAAACACAGGAGGGTTATGGCTGACAAAGTTTGCAGATGACTGCAAACTGGGCCATAGTAGAAAACACATCTGACACAGATATCCTTCAGAAGGGTCTCACAGAAACGGATAACTGGTGCCAGAGCCACGGCCTAAAGTTAAATGCCAAAAAAATGCATAGTCATACCCTTCGGGAAAAACAAGGTTACCCCTAGCTACCAAATAGGTGGCAATCCACTGAGCACAGAAGAAGTTATCAGGGACCTGGGGACCCAGGTTGATAGTAGTCTGTCATTCGACACCCATGTAGCTAAAGTAGTTAGGAAGACCTTCTACATTGCCCACCTTATCATGAAGGGATTCTCATCTAGATCAAGGGAGGTCATTGTCTCCCTTTACTCATCACTCATCAGACCAATGATTGAGTACAATGCCCCATTCGGAATGTATCTGACCCGACACTTGCAGCAGCTGGAGAGGCCACAAAAGTTCCTCACCAAAAGGATAAAAGGTCTCAAAATCTGTCCTATGCTGCCCGACTGAAAGAACTCCAGCTCTATTCAGTCGCCACCGCTTGCTCAGAGGTGACCTTTGCCTAACATACAAGGCCATGTCAAACCCAGATTTGATGAATATGCTTCACCTCAAAAAATCTAGATCCATCAGAGCCACAAGGGCGGGAGACTTAAACCTCGACATGGCTATTAATAGGATGTGCTGGAGGGATAGATTCATCACCCAAAGACTCCCTATGCTGTGGAACAAAATCCCGGTACATGTGAGGCAGAGCACCTCGCTGGCCTTGTTCAAGAGAAATCTTGACCAATGGATGGGAGATCGCAGATATACCCCAGGGATTACCTCAGTGTCACTGCTCGACAGAGGCACAGCAAAATAATGGGTATAGTTCCCCATACTAAAGGGGTGGCGTAAGCCACAAAACTATGGGCTAGGCTTGTAAATGCCCTCGGGCAGATAGCCTAGTATGAACCTATGAACCTATGAACCTATATAGGCCTATATCACTACTAAACCACGATTATAAAGTTTTTGTGGCTAAAATAGCAAAATGATTAGCAGAGATTTTAGGTAGATTAATACATTTAGATCACTGTGGATTTATAATTCACATGGGGTCATAATAAAATGAAATATTTAGGAGTATGGCTTAAAAAGGACTTGTTTATGGCAGCTCAGGATATGTAGAAAGAGACTAAACAAAAAATAATACAAAAACTAAGAAACTGGAAGCTCATGCCTATGGATATATGTAGCAAGATACAAGCAGTAAAATGTTTTTAGTTCTTTTAGTTTTATACGTGGGTCAGGCATATTTTTTATCAACCAGAGGAGAAGTTGTAGACAGTAATTAATAAAGAATAGAAGAGGAGGACAAGAATAGCGGTCATAATGAATATTATATTTGCAAAGCAACATAAAGTATACTAAGAACTAAGCCAATATGGGAATGGAGAAAGGAGATTTTGCTGATAGGGATGACTATAATTAGGGATATAGACAATAGAAAAGACAGGCTGGAATTTACTGGAGGAAGCTGGCAAAGGAACCAAGGTACTGGGAATAAATAATTAAAGAAGGAAAGGTAACAGAATGGGAAGAAGCCAAGAAGACATCTGGATTGCAGGTTAGTGACTGCCTTCCTATCAGGGACTGATATCCAAGTATAGACAAAAAGAAAAGGATTGCAGAATCCTAAGTGAAAGACCTGCTCTGGTAGAGGTTTTAGTAGAATCTAGAACAGAAGCTGCTGTTAAAAGGGACAATTAGTAGGGCATATAAAAGATTGCACAACAGCTACAGGAATCAATCAGAAGAGGTCAGAAAAGATTGTGAGGAGTGATTAGATACGTACTTCAGAAATATATAGATATGTGTGGTTCCCAAATATTCAACAAAGTCTAGAAGATTTAGAATTCTTGCCTGGAAGTGTTTGTTTAGATACTTTTATATACCAAGCAGACTCCAAAGAATTTTTCTTCAGGTAGATAGCAAATGTTGGAGGTGTGATGGGGAAGAAAGAAATAACTGGAACATATGTTTTGGGAGTGTAATGAACTGGCACACTAAAAATTCCCTACAGAGTAGTCTGTCAGAAATACCGGGCGAGCAAATGAGTGTAACTAAGTAATTTCTTTTGGACTGGGATAAAGGATCAATTGCCTGGACAGAGTAAGGCTTTGTCAAGTTTAATTCTGGTGGCTGTTAAAAGCAATTACTAGAAAATGGAAATTAAAGTCTAAGCAAACTATACCTGAAGCAGTGAATATTGTAACAGAGATATACGAAGTGGAAGTGGGAACTTTAAATAAGGTTAAGAGTAAATTACATAAAAACTGGAAATTGTGGGAAACAATACAAGCAGAAAAAATGTTTTGGAAGAGGAATGAGGTTTAAGGGAAGGCAAAAATTGAATGAATTATGTAATGTTACTTAGATTATATTATAGAATGTATAACAACATATGCCATGTATAATGTATGTAAATGTCAACTTGTTAATATGGTTTGATTACTTCAAAGTCAAAGTAAACTTTATTGTCATACAAATCAGCACAGAGGATAAAGTGCGTGTCACTTTACAAAATTTCGATGTTCAGGCTTGTACCATAAGAAAAAGAAGTTATGTACCTACCATAACGTTCCATGCGAGTTGTTCATCTCGCTTTCATTCTTTACTGATGGGTTCGGAGCCAAGGGTCGGCCAATTGCAAAGCTTGAGGTCTTCAAATAGCTTGAGGCCAAGTCCCCATCCCATGATGCACCTAGAGTTACCTCAGATCTTCTTTGCTGTGTATAATAATACCATATGTCATTCTTTCACTCCCAAGAAAGGGTACAGAAGGATTGAGCAACCAGGATGGATCCAGCATCTCAGTCATCTAACAGCCCAGGAGGGGGTAGGAGGGAGGGACGTAAGAATGAAGGCGAGATGAACAGCTTACATGGAACATTATAGTAACTACATAACTTCTTTATGTGAAGTTGTTCTATCTCGCCATTCATTCTTTACTGATGGGTAGCATCCCAAGCACCATCAATGTCGGGTGGCTCACGGGGGTATATTTCTCAGGACCATGGATCCAAAGGATGCCCTGTCCCTGGAGGCCTTGTCAACTTTGTAATGAGTGATAAAGGTATGAGGTTTTGACCAAGTGGCTGCTGCGCAAATGGTATCAATAGGACGTCTATCAGAAAAGGCAGATGATGTTGAAACTGCTCTGGTTGAATGAACTTTAATTTTATGGTGTAAAGGCATATTGACAGCTGAATAAGCAAAGGTGATACAATCAGATAACTATTTAGACAGAGTTGTTTTAGCTACTAGTCTACCCTTCCTGGAGTCTGAAAATGAAACAAAAAGCTGGTCTGATTTTCTGAAATATTTTGTTCTATCCAAATAAAATCTGAGCTGTCTGTGAACATCAAGTTTGTGCAGCATGTACTCTAAATTGTTTGAATGGTTGGGGAAGAAGACCGGCAAATCAATAATTTGGTTGAGATTGTTTTCAGTGCAAACTCTGGGCAAGAATGAGAGATTTGTTCTAAGTGAGACTCTGTCAGCATGGAATATCAAATAAGGAGGCCTGATGGATAAAGCCTGAAGCTCTGACACTCTGTGGGAAGAAGTAATATCTACTAAAAAGATGGTTTTTCATGACAAAAATCTGAGGTCACAAGAGGAAGCTGGTTCAAATGGCAGAAGAATTATGCGAGAAAGCATAAAATTTAGGTTCCATGGAGAATAGGGAGATTTCACAGGTGGTCTAATATGAAAAGTCCCTTTGAGAAAGGCTTTGAATAACTTGTGAGACATAATATTCAATCCTTCAAATCCAAGATGAAAATTAGAAATAGCAGCCATTTGAACATAAACTGTTGCTGCTGCAGCTCCTTTGTTAAAAATCATAGTCAAGAACTCAAAAATAGAGGCCATAGGGGCTTGGTAAGGATCAATATTGTTTTTAGAGGCCCATATAGAAAATTCTTTCAATTTGCTAAGATACAGCTTTCTAGTAGAAGATTTATGAGAGGATAAAAGGATTTGTTTTGTCTCATTGGAAAGGTTCTGGAACCTGGCTATGATAGAAATTGGAGCAGCCAAGCTGTTAGCTTCAGGGACTATAGAGAGGGATGAAGTTCCCCCGACGAGTGCATCAGAAGGTCCAGAACTGGGTCCAGAATCCAGGGATCCTCCAAAAGATGAAGTCGAAGGAAGGGGAACCAAATCTGATGATGCCAATGAGGGGATATGAGAATGATGGTCCTTCCCAGGGTTTTTGCTTTCTGTAGAACCTTGGGTATCAACAGGATCGTTGGAAATGCATAGAGGAGACCCAGAGGCCAATCATGTACGAGTGTGTCCCTTGGGGCTTCTCCTGGAAGGGGAATTAGGGCAAAGTAGCTTATGCATTTGGTGTTCATGTGACTGGCAAAGAGGTCACAGCAAGGCTGGCCCCACCTGCAGAATATCCTGTCCGCTATTTCTTTCTTGAGGGACCACTCGTGGGGCAACAAGATTGTCATGCTCAGCTTGTCTGCTTTCACGTTGGATTTCCCCGGGATGTGCGTTGCCAACAGAAAGCGCTGGGTGGAAACAGCCCACTGCCATACTCTGAGAGACTCGCAACAAAGGGGGTAGGACTTGGTTCCTCCTTGTTTGCTCAAATACCAGATCACTGACATGTTGTCCATCTGAATCGCAATCATACCCAGAGGAAGAGAGTCCTGAAAGTACTGCAATGCCAAAAGTACTGCTCTCATCTCCAGGACATTGATATGCAGATGTTCTTGATCAGTCCATGTCCCTTGGGCTGTCTTTCCCCGAAAATGCCCATCAGGAAGGTGTCCATGGTCACTGTGGCCGCTGGAGGGGGTAGCACAAATGGGCATCCTATTGTGACATGAAGTGAGGTCAACCACCATTGAAGATCCTTTTTGCAGGAATTTGTGATCATTATAGTGTGAGACATGGGAAGCTCTTGGTAAGACCATTGAGAGAACAACTGCCATTGTAGTATCCACATGTGCATACGAGCTAGTGGTATGGCTAGAATTGCTGCTGCCATCACGCCTAATAATTTCAGAACTTCTGATGCTGGTGCTCTAACTTTGGATATCAGAACGCTGACATGCTGTCGAAGAAGAAAGACTCTTTCTATTGGAAGCCTTAGTGTGGTGGTGGTAGTGTCCAGCTCTGCCCTGATAAAAACAATACACTGCTAAAGCAACAAGGCAGATTTTTCTGAGTTGACTGTAATGCCCAGCTAATTGCAGTGTGACAGAGTGTACTCCATGGCCTAAATGAGTTGATGCCTGGTGGTGGTGGTAAAGAGCCAATCGTCTAGGTACGGAAACCTCTGGAATCCTAAATGCCTCATGTGAGCCATGACCACTGCCATGCATTTGGTGAACACTGGGGGCTGTAGTGAGACCAAAGGGCAGGGCTCAAAAATGGTAATGATTGGCTCCCAGCCAGAAGCACAGATGATCCCTGGATGGCCTGGCCATTTTTATGTGGTAGTATGCATCCTTGAGATCTATCGAGCACATCCAATTGTCTTTCCCTAAGAAGGGAAGTATAGACTGAAGCGTGACCATCCGGAACTTCTCTTTCTTTACATATTTGTTCAGTCTGCTGAGGTCCAATATGGGTCTCCAGTCCTCCATCTTTTTTGGAACCAAAAAGAATCTTGAGTAAGTTCTGGATCCTGTCTGGTCAGCAAGGACTGGTTGGATGACTCTTTTTCTTAGCAACATCTATTGTTGCCTGTTCCCTGTAACTGGGTGGAACATCCGGGATTTTTCTTATGGGTGGAAGGGGTGTGGCGAATGGAATGAAGTATCCTCTGGAAATGATACTTTGTGCCCAGCTGTCTTTTGTTTCTTTGAGCCAGGAGTCTGGATACAAAGATAAGTGACCCCCGACTGCCTCCAGAGCAGGTCAGTCTGGCCTCCTGTCTGAATCGCTGGTAGGGCTTCCCAGAAAAGTGATCTCTGTCGCCCTGGTGTTGCAGACCCCCTCTGCCACGAGGGCAGATTCTTCCATTATTTCCCCCTCCTCTACCTCTGGAGGGGGGTTCACCACGTGTGTCCTGAAAGGCTCCTTGGGCTTTTTGGAACCAAATTTTTCCTCCCCTCTGACCCTTAGGGTAGGGTCTGGTAAGGGTGGAAAAATGGACCCCGATGGCAGACAGAGTCTTTCCATCCTGTTCACACCTGATTAAGGTTTCCTTCACTTTAGACCCGAAAAGGGATGAGCCATCAAAGGGGGTATTCACGAAGGATGACTTGAAGGGCCCCGCAAAGGAACACATGCGCATCCAGGAGTGTCTCCTAAGAGCAACTCCTGTACCCACTGCCCTACTCATTCCAAACAGCTGCATATGAGATGAGGCGCATGGATGAGTTTACTATAGAACTGAGGGTAGCAAGCTGGGTGGCAACTCTGTTGGTAGCTTCTGCAGCTACTGTACCCTGAAGAGTATCTCCTAGCTCTTTAATGAGATTTCTTTGTAACCTGGTAAAATGGGTTAAATAGTTGAGTGAAAGAAGAGCAAAAGTTGCTGAACTAAGCATGTGCTTCCCATATCTATCCATGATCCTGGAGTCTCTGTTAGGAGGATGGATATACGAGGAAGTCTCAAACATTTCCTTCTTGGTGGCTGCCACCACCACCATGGCATCAACTGGAACACCTTTTGTTAAGAACGATTTGTCAAGGGGGTAGAAATGAACTTATTAGGTCTCCTAGGGACAGGCTCCATAGAATCCGGTGACTTCCACGCCCTTCGTGAGACCAGCTGCATCTCATCGAAGGGGGAAGACACCCAATAGGTGGAGGGCTGAGACCCGAAAGCCTTCAGGAGAATTGACTCATCCTCAGTAGGGCTTTTGGACTGCCAGTCACCCCTCTGCCTAAGAATTTCAAGTATTTCAGTGAATGAGATATCATCAGAGGGAGACTGTGGGGACCTTTCTGACTCATCTAAGTCAGTATCCAATGTTAGAGACTCCTGAGGGGAGTCTAGATGTTTCCTCTTACACAATCTCTTCCTGAGAACCTCATCAGTGGGAGCATCTGGTGAGGTCTCAAAAGAGCAAGGGCCACCCAATGGGGCTTCCTGAGGCCTGGGTCTCTACGCTTGGTCAGGATGTGTGAGGCAGAAGCAGACACAGGTGCTTTAGGGGAAGAGGAAGCCAGACCTGAGGTTGAGGATGTCTTAGGAGACATGACTCTCCTCATGGCATCGAAAGCACCTCTGCTCCGATGTGAAGGAACCGACGGATCCAAAGAAACCATCGATACCCCCGGCACCAGGACAGTGGGCTCCAAACCAGAGGTAGGAGCTGAGCTCATCCAAATCAAAGCCCCAGAGGCAGAGTCGGAACCGACAAGTCAGTCCGACTATCCTCCCCAGACTCGACCAGGGAGTGTCAGCTCCTAGAGTCCTTGATCAGTACCGAGGATGTCAGAGTGCATGGAGCTGAAGACACTGGAGCAGGCATCGGCTCTGAGGGTTCCAGTATCAACAGGTCCGACTCCTCCGGCTCCGAAGGACGAGCATGGCCCGGAGGAGGAATAGTTTGAGCTGGTGCAAGGGTCTTCGGCTCCGAAGCCATTTGGTTCGAAGCCAATAAAATTTTGTCAAGGCAGGTGCCGATAACAGCTTCTGCACCACACAATCCGCATCCAGATCTGAGAGGCTGATAGAGGACTTTGAAGAGCATACTGAAGGTGGTACCGGCTGTAGCAATGGGCTCTTAGGACCTTCGGACACCGGTTCCAAGACTGGGGACCAGCTACGAAAGGAAAAGACTGTCGGTTCTGATGGCAGTAGAGCCAAAGTCGAAGATTTCTTTGATTTCTTAAGAGTCTGAAGTCTTAGAATACTTTGAGGACTTGCTCAAAGCATCCTGAAACGACGGTTTCAACAGCCCTTTGTCAATAAGTTTTCTTTTCCTTTCCTGTAGGACTCTTGAGGAGAAGGAATGACATATAGCACAGCTATCCTGGGTCTATATCAGCATATCAAATGCTGAAAATGCCAAATGCAATTTAATCAAACTGAAATGTTCAAAATCTGAAAAGAGCAACTGATAGAACATTGGTGTTCTGTGCAAAAAAATAAATGTTTTTCAATACTTTAAACACTGACAGAGTTGGGGGTCTTTGCCCCCCACCCCCCCAAAATAGGGGGCTGTGCCCCCCACACCCCCCTACTTAAATATATCAACTCTGAGACTGCACCACAGTGGAGGAAATAGCAAACTCTGATGAAGGCCCACCAATTTCTTTCACTGGGAAAGAAATCGACGTTCCGTCAGTTCGCTCTTCTGAGATTTCAAACATTTCAGTTCAATTAAATTAAATTTGGCATTTTCAACATTCGAAATGCTGATAGAAACCTGTTATCCTGTAAATGCAGAGCTCCTAGGCAGTACACACAATTCACATGGCTGTCTGTTACAGACATCTTTTGGCCACACTTTGGGCACTTTTTGAAACCAGACTTTGGGTGCTTGTATTGGTCAGCCATTGAAAAATCTGAGGGAAAAATTACTGTCACCACAAAAAATCCTAACACTAATTATCCACAAAAAGCCTTAATGAAATCAGGCTAAGTCACACACACACACACACACACACACACACACACACACACACACACACACACACACACACACACACACACAAAAGCAAATGTAAATATTAAAGTGACAGGAAAAGCCTTTACTGTCACCACAAACTGTTTACAACCACAATATGAGCAGACTATGCAAAAAAGGGAGACAGCTGCTATAAGATACAACACATTGTCTAAATATTCTAAGAAATATCTAAGTCAGACAAATTTACTGTTAATTACAAAAACTATAACAATAATAATAAATTCAAGCCTTTTCTGAAAAAAACTCAAGGCTAAGCACACCACACAGCAAAAAACTATACACTATCTAACTATTTAGCAAACAGTGTGAGAAAAGGTCACTGACTAAACACACTATTAATTAGAAAAATGATTTAAACTAGGCCTAAAACAAGAGGCCAACTAGGAAATTTTTAAATCACACTAAGGGAAGGGACTAAAGTGCAGTAACACACACTAGAAAGCTGTAAGAGCTTTATAAAACTATCTAAACTATTTAAACGATCTAACTATCTAAATGTAAGTAATAAGAAAACAGTTTTACTGGCCCGAGCTAATGTAGAACCTCCGATCTACTGCAGCGGCAAACTAGATCTGAGGTAACTCTAGGTGCATCATGGGATAGGGACTTGGCCTCGAAGCTATTTGAAGATCTCGAGCTTTGCAATTGACCAACTCGGAGCTGAGAGATCGGCTCCGAACCCATCAGTAAAGAATGAATGGCAAGATAGAACAACTTCACACTGACAGTTTACAGAAGGAAGATAGATTAAAGTAATAAAAATTTAAACAGTAAAAAATCAAAATCAAAATAAGACCATAAAAAATAAATAAAGTAAAAAAAATGAAAGCTTTTTTGTAGCAGAAACAAAACAAATACAACTGGAACAGACTTGGTATGAATATAAGGATATATAAAAAACAGTACTATAAATAAATAAAAAAGCACGCATGTAAAACTTACCCACCACCAATATATGCCACAAATTTACAGTTTGCAGTTTTCATAGTGCAGATAAAGTTGTATAAAGTGAGCATTGCAGAGGGTTATAATTCATTGCAGAGAGTTATAATTCAGTAAAGGTGTTTATTAATAGCAAAATGATTAGCAGAGATTTTAGGTAGCTTAATAAATTTAGATCACTATGGATTTATAGTGGATAGGCAAACATTCGATAATACTGATAAGACAATAATTCAAAACCAAGCAGAGAAAATCAATGTGTCCCTATTATTGATAAGCCTGGATGTGGAGAAGGCCTTCAATAGGATACAATGGGAATACCTATTGGAAGTACTCAAACAGACTGGTGTCCTGGATGACCTAAACGAATTACTTACAGCACTCTACCAGGGTTCAGTGACAATGATCAAACTAGGAGGAGCTCTCACAACAGAATTTAACCTAGTGAGAGGCACAAGGCAGGGATGCGCATTGTCCTCATTGCTCTTTGTAATGTCCTTGGAGTCGTTAGCGAACTAGATAGGAAAAATACAGTTGTGTAAGTAAACTTACCATAACAGTAGATGTCTAAACAGATCAGTGTTGCAGTAACATAAAGCTATATGGGACATATCATTGAAACTATAGATGGCCAGTCAAAGTACAAAACCTTTTTGATGCCTTCCTCATGCACCATACATCCGTGGACGTACAAGGGTATGCAGGTATAAAAGGAAATGCATGGACTCCAAAAATCAGATCTTTCTTGCCTTACACACATGAAGGAATGTTGAAAACTGTAACAAAAAGGATAACAGTTCAAATTTAAAAATCTATGTGGTAGGAGAAAGAGGAACAGGGATAAGGGAAACACCCACCCTGACCAAAGAACAGCATCCAGAAGGAAGCCAGAAAGGAATGCACGGAGAAGGGGTGGGGGTGTTGTTGGATGTTAGTACTGTAACAGTGAATCTATTTGAACGTATAGTGTTATGATAAGTTTATTTACACAGCTGTACTATTTTCATCATTAGATCACTGTTGCAGTAGCATAATGCTATATGGAATAATTGTCAAAGTCTAGATAGCAAGGTAGGAGAAAGAAGAGTCAGAGTCCAGGAGCCCCTGGAGAGTAGAACTAACAAACCATGCTCTTCTCCTGGAAAAAAGAGTCAGTCTTGTAATTCTAAGTAAAGGTGTGCAGAGAAGTCAAATCTGCTGTCTCTAGAACAGTTCCAAAGTCCAACTCTTTCCAAAATGCAGTAGTAGCCAAAGTTCTGCTAGAGTGAACTTTGACCTTCTAAAGGAGGGACTTTCCATTGTGACAATAACAAAAATGAATGGATTGGGATAACCATTTGAAAGTCTATTTGTCCTTTTTTCTTTCCATCAAAATAAATTAAATGAAGAGTCGATCAGAAGCTCTAAAGCCTTTTGTTCTGTCTATACAGAATCTGAGTTGCCTGTGGACATACTGAGCATAAAGGATTCTCTCACCCTCATTTTTGGTTCACAAAAGAACACACTGAGATGAGTGGATTAATTTAAAGCAAATTTATCTTAGCTATGAAGGAAAGTTTGGTTCTTAATGTACACTTCATCCCTATAAAAATCAGAAAGAAGCGAATCACCATAAGAGCTTGTAACTCAGATAATCTCCTAACCAGTCAGAGCAGTGAATAAAACAATTTTCCATGTCAAGAATTTCATGCCAGCTTGACAAAAAGTAAGGGTCAGTTTCACCAAAACAAAACTGATATCCTGAGACGAAGCCATCTGTTTTCTAGGTGGACAATTATGCAGAATCCTTTTTGAAACTTGTTTGACCTGGAGCAATTGATGTTAGGGGAATCATACTTTTTTCTAGCCTCACTTAATATCCACTTCATATCCTCACAGAAAAGATGCCTAAGGGAGATCAAAATGCTATCATCCAAGTCATCAGATGTATGTTCTGCAAATTGGGATGGATCGGAGATCCTTGTCCTGTGTGAGTAAATCTATTTTGTGGGGAAGTTTGTGATAATTGCCTTCATGATAAGGGAGGACAATACTATCTGGGCCAAAAATGAGTTACTAGTATGATTTCTGGAGAGTCCTTTTGGATCCTTAAAGGAATTCTGGTTATCAAATGAAAGGCATACATGAACATTCCCATTCATCAATGGGAAGGAAGAGGCATCTGTATTCCAGGCCTTTTTGTAAGGTGTTCTGGAGCAGAATTTGTTTAGCTTCCAGTTGAGAATGGCAGCAAACAGATCTATATGGGAAGTTCCCCATAGGTGGATAATCACCTGGAAAAACTCAGGTTGTAGCATCCATTCATGAGGATGTTTTGTGGATCTGTTCAAAGTGTTTGACACTGTGTTTTGCTCTGATGGAATGCAAATAGCCTGGAGAGAAATAATAAGAGTTGCAATCTCAAAGGCTATCATGGCTAATCTGCACAGGGGATAATACCTGGTTCCACTTGGTTGATTATGTACCATATCATTGTGGTGTTGTCTTTGAATTATAACAGAGGACCTGGAGTTCACAAATGATTAAAAGTCTTTAATGCATTTATCAACAGTGTCATCTACTTGATGTTCATGTGCATTTTCTTGAAGCAATTGTCCCAAATTCCTTGTACTTTGATTCCCTTGGATACTTCTCCCCATGCAGTCACTTGGATTCCCTTGGATACAGCTCCCTATGCAGAGTCACTTTGTTTCCCTTGGATACAGCTCCTCATGCAGAACCATTCTGATTTCCTTGGATATGGTTTCCCATGCAGAGTTATGTGGATTCCCGCAGATACTGCTCTCCATGCAGAGTCACTCAGATACTGCTCTCCATGCACAGTCACTTGGATTCCTTTGGATACGTCTCCCCATGCATAGTCACTTGGATTCCCTTGGATACTGTTCCCATACAGAGTCACTTGAACTCCCTCGGATATGGCACCCCATGCAGAATGCCTTGAATTCCTTTGGATACTGGTCCCCATGTAGAGTCACTTTAATTCCCTTGGATACAGCTCCCCATGCAGAGTCACTTGGATTCCCATGGATACAGCAACCTACTCAGAGTCACTCTGATTCCCCTGGATATGACTCCCCAAGCACAGTCACTTTGATTTCCTTGGGTACAGCTCCCCATGCACAGTCACTTGAATTCCTTTGGATACTGCTCCCCACTTGGATTTCCTTGGATACTACTCCCTATGCAGAGTCACTTGGATTCCCTTGGATACTGCTCTCCATGCAGACTAATTTGGATTTCCTTAGATATTGTTCCCCATGCAGAGTCACTTGGATTCCCATGGATACAGCTACCTACTCAGAGTCACTTTGATTCCCCTGGATATGGCTGCCCATGCACAATCACTTTGATTTCCTTGGGTACAGCTCCCCATGCAGAGTCTGATGCAGCTACTGTTACTGACTGAGAAAAGGAGAGGGTTGAATACAGAAAGACCTGGATTTAATGAGGTCTGATTCTCCTACCATAAGAGTTTCTTCCTGGCAAATTCCAGCACTAGAACTGGAAATGATACAGGATGCTGATGCTGTGCCCATACTGACCTTAGAAACCACTGTATTTTTTCATGTGCAGTCTGACTAGTGGAATTATTAGGATGGTGGAAACTATGTATCCTAGAATTCCAAGATAATCATTTGCAATTGTCATATTTTGTTGGGAAAATTCTAGGAACTCAAGATGGTTGAAGGCAACTTTGTATAAGCCATCATAAGGGATGTATCCAGGAGATACCTTAGAAAAGTCAGTCTAAGAAAGGAAAAGAAAGGCCTTCTTCAAGAGCATTTCTCCCGGGCCTCCACTGAAAATTGGCTCATTCCAAGTCAGACTTTCCCGGTTAACAAATGTAAAATAAATAAAAACAAAAAAAAAATAAATAAAATTCAGGCTGAGATGAAAACCTAGGTTTTATTTATTTATTACAGTTTGATGACTGGGGAAGTCCAGTGGGCCAAGAACAGCCTGTTTTCAGTGGAGGTCCTGGGAGAAAAGATCCATAGGCGATACAATACACTATATGAATTCTTAGACAGTTACATAGGCATTATAATCATGAATATCAAGCAAGGTATATACAATATTGACAAAGCAGGATGAAGTACAAAGTATGAAGTAATTAGGTTTGAATACAGAGTGGCTGCAGTGGCAGTGGAACAAAACAAAATACATGTTCAGGCTGAAGCACATTAACATTTGGAGAATTAAGGATTTTTTTTGAACTTTCAGAAGTAGATGGAAGTAGAGGAAGATATAGCAGAACATAAGTATATCTAGTAGATATTGGGCAAGCATATGATATATGAAGAAATGAATATGTTACAGAGTGGCTGAAAGTATGCTTCAGAATGGGAATGAGGCTAGTTGTTATTTACGGAAAAGAGGTAGTAACCAATACTGAAGTAATGCTGTATAAGAAGGTGGAATACGGGAAAAGGTAAAAGAAAAAAAGAAAAAGTAGATGTTTAGCAGTGGAGTTAGAGGTTTAGTTGAGTGGAAGGTTGCTAGGTGGTGAGAAGAGGGGTTTTAAAACAGATTCATGACAAAAAGAAGAAAACTTTGACAATTTCAAAGACGACTTCACAAAAAATAAGGCAACCATGCAAGTAGGGAAAATATGTGGATTTCCTGTAGCCTGCTATAAACAATCACTGGAGCTAGGTATTTTGTGAATATTCTTGGAGCTGTGGAGTGCAAAAAGGGTAAAGATAAGAACTGAAAATATAAACAAGATAAAGAAAACCTTAAATGAGGTCTGAAATCTCTGGGTATAAGAGTATGAAGATATGTGTCAGAGATCCAGAGTCACCAAAAAGCAAGATGGCAGGATTGGGGGTGGGGGTGAAGATTCTGAAGGGTAAGCATTTTGAATTCTGGAACTTTTATGAATAGATTGAGAAGAGATATATCAAACCAGGCTTCCAGGTTTCTTCCATTTGTGGGTACCAGAAATATTCTGGAATAAAATCCTTTTTCTTTACCCTGCTGAGATTTTAGAACTAGTTCTATAACTCATTGGGATAACATATGGGATACGCTAGGAAGAAACAGATGAGGTTGATTTTGTGGGTGTAGAGTAACACCTATTTTTGGGGGGACAGAGTTCCAGTACCACCTTTATCTCTTCTGAACTTTTTCCAGTACCCAGGAATCTGATGTCATCTGATTCCAAAGGGGAAAGAAAGTGAAACATTGTTAGTTTCATAAAATGGCCAAGGTGGGGTGGGGAAGAAATGGCTTTAGAGTAGACAGTCATGTAATTTTGGTGGTATGAGATGGAGACATGGTTCCACTCCTGTTTTTTTTCTTTGTATCACTGTGATACTTTTTCTTAAATTGCTGTTTGTCAGCTTTTTTTTTTTTTGGACAGAAAGGATAATTTCCATTATATTTTGGTATAGGACAATAAAAATTAGAAGTTATGTACCTACCATAACGTTCCATGTTAGTTGTCTTCTTCTCGCCTTCTTTCTTGCTGGATGGGTTCGGAGCCGATCCTCAGCTCCGACTCGGCCACTCTAAAAGCTCGAGAGCTAGTTTCACCGGCTCGAGGCTCCCCTATATCCCACAATGTTAGGCGGTAACTTCCTCAGATCTCATTTGAAAGCTAATACCAGCAATAAATTTCCATAAGGAACAAAGAAAACTCTTCTAGGTCTGCCCTGGCTAGGGGGAAGGAGGGTGGGACGCAAGAAAGAAGGCGAGAAGAAGACAACTAACATGGAACGTTATGGTAGGTACATAACTTCTAAATGTTAAGTTGTCAATCTCGCCTTCATTCTTGCTGGATGGGACCGCGTCCCTAGCACCTTGTCCCGGGTGGCCTATCGGAACAGACTCTTGAGTACAGTGGAACCAAAGTTGGCCCAGTCTCTAGAGGCCAGGTCCAACTTATAATGAGAAATGAAGGTATGGGGAGAAGTCCAAGTAGCTGCAGAACAAATCGAATCAATAGGCAGCCTATCTTGGAAAGCTATGGAAGTGGCTAAAGCTCTAGTTGAATGAGCCCTGGGTTTGGATGGAAACCGTTGATGTCTTATTTCATACACTAGGGTAATCAACGAAGTGAGCCATCTAGAGAGAGAGAGACTTTAGAGACTGGAAGGCCCATTCTACCTTCTGCATAAGAAACAAACAGTTGGTTAGATTTCCTGAATTGTTTGGTCCTATCTAGATAGTACCTAAGCTGGCGGTGAATATCTAAACTGTGCAACTTTTGTTCTGACCTATTAGAATAATTTGGGAAGAACACAGGAAGCTCAATGCTTTGATTCAAATTTGCCAATGAAGCTACTTTGGGCAAAAAAGGCGGGTTAGTACGCAAGGAAACCCTGTCTTTATGAAATACTAGATAAGGGGGTTGACTACACAGAGCATGAAGTTCAGAGACTCTTCTAGCTGAGGTGATAGCTACTAAAAAGAGTGTCTTCCAGGAAAGTAATTTCATAGAACATGAAGCTGCAGGTTCAAAGGGGGGAAGAATTAAGGATGCCAGAACCAAGTTGAGATCCCATAGAGGAGGAGGATCTTTGATGGGTGGTTTGAGTAGAAAAACTCCCTTTAAAAAGGCCTTGCAGAGTTTGTGAGACATGATAGAGGACTCTGAGACTCCAACATGAAAGTTCGAAATTGCAGCCAATTGAACTCTAATGGTAGAAGGGGACGAACCTGCATGGAAAAGTTCGGCTAGAAAGTCTAGAACTGTTTGAATAGAAGCAGTGAAAGGATCTATGTTCTTTGACTGCGCCCAAAAGGAAAAACGTTTCCACTTGCTATGATAAATCTTCCGAGTGGAAGATTTATGAGAGGCAATCAAGATATCTCTAACTGAGTGAGATATCAACGGAAGTCTGGCTAAGGTTGGAATTGGAGGAACCAAGCTGTGAGGTTCAGAGAGGGCAGGGAGTGGTGCAACTGACCCGACTGATGGGTCAAAAGGTCTGGAACTGGGTCCAGATGCCAAGGTTGTTCCAACAGATAACGGTGGAGAAAGGGGAACCAAATTTGTCGAGGCCAGTAAGGGGCAATGAGGATCATAGAAGCTTCCTCAGCGATGGCTTTCTGTATCAGCTGGGATATCAGTGGGAAGGGGGGGAAGGCATAGAGAAGTCCCCAGGGCCAAACGTGCACTAGAGCGTCTCTGCTGGGATGGCCTGGTTGGGGAAAGATGGTGAAAAAATCGTCGCACTTGCTTTTTTGGGGAGTAGCAAAAAGGTCGCAGCAAGGCCTGCCCCACTTTCGAAACACTTTCTCCAACATTGAGTTGTTCAGAGACCACTCGTGAGGCATGAGAATAGCTCTGCTCAATTTGTCCGCAATAACATTGGACTTCCCGGGAATGTGCGTTGCTAACAGAAATCGCTGAGAAGAGATTGCCCATTGCCATTGTCTGAGTGCCTCTCGACATAGGGGGTAAGATCTGGTTCCACCTTGTTTGTTGATGTACCACACTACAGACATGTTGTCTGTTTGGATTGCTATAGTTCCTATGGGAAGAGAGTCTTGTAGGGCTTGCAACGCTAGGAGCACTGCTCTCATCTCTAGAACATTTATGTGCAAGTGGCACTCGAACGGTTGCCACATGCCCTGGACTGTCCTGCCCTGGAAATACCCCCCCCCACCCGATCAGGGAGGCGTCCGTTGTCACTGTAGCAACCGGAGGGGGAGGGACAAAGGGTCTCCCTAGGAGGAGCTGAGGGGATGAGATCCACCAAGAAAGATGACTCTTGCACGATTGAGTTATCTGAATAGGATGGGACATTGGAAGGCTCTGATAAGACCATTGTGTGAAGAGCATCCATTGTAAAATCCTCATGTGGAAGCGGGCTAATGGTAGGAGAGGGATGGCCGCAGCCATAATTCCCAAGACTTTCAGGATCTGTCTGGCCTTGACTTTGTTGTTCTGTAAAAGAAGAAACACCTGTTTGTGAATGTCTGCTATCCTCTGCTCTGTGAGTCTGGCTGACATCTTGACTGTGTCTAGATTTGCGCCTATGAAAGTAATAACACGACAAGGTGACAAGACAGACTTTTTGTAGTTTATTGAGATGCCTAGTGCCTGACATGTGTGAAAGGTGTAGTCTCTGGCGAGGAGTAAGAGATGCCTGGTGGGGGCTGTAAGGAGCCAGTCGTCTAAATAAGGAAACACCTGGAATCCTTGACGTCTCAGATGAGAAGCTACCACTGCCATGCATTTGGTGAACACTCGGGGGGCTGTAGTGAGACCAAAGGGCAGGGCTCTGAATTGAAAATGACTGGTTCCCAGCCTGAAGCGGAGAAATCTCCTGGAGCGTCGATTCATTTTGATGTGATAGTACGCATCCTGGAGATCTATAGAGCACATCCAGCTGTCCCGTTCCAAAAGGGGAAGAATGGACTGCAGCATGACCATCCGGAACTTTGTTTTCTTGACAAACTTGTTCAAGTTGCTGAGATCCAAAATGGGTCTCCAGTCCCCTGTTTTCTTTGGAACCAAAAAGAATTTGGAGTAGGTTCCGGATCCTACCTGGTCTGCTGGCACTGGTTGAATGGCTCTTTTTGCGAGCAGCTTTGAAATTTCTAATGCTGCTTGTTCCCTTTGACTGGGTGGAACGTCTGGAAGGGATTTGATGGACAGTTTTGGAACGAAGAGAAAAGGAATTCTGTAGCCTTCGGAAATGATAGACTGTACCCACTTGTCTTGAGTTAGGGATAGCCAGGCTTTTGGGTACAGTGACAACCTTCCCCCGACTGCCTCCGAAGGTGGACAGTCGGGCAACACCTCAGGGATGCTGAAAGGGCTTGTCGGAAAAGGATTCTCGATTGCCCTGATTCTGCGGGCCCCCTCTGCCTCTGGGGCAGCGTCTACCATTGTTGTTTCCCCCCTCTGCCTCTAGAGGGGAATCGACTCTGTGCATCAGGCAAGTCTCCTTGAGATTGTTTCCGGAACCACATCTTTCCCCCCTTCTGACCTTTAGGGTAAGGTCTAGAAGGAGTAGAAAAATGGACTCCGACGGCAGAAAGAGTTTTGCCATCAGTCTCGCACCTAGTCAAGGTTTCCTTCACTTGAGGACCAAAGAGGGATGATCCATCAAAGGGGGAATTAGTGAAGGACGCCTTAAAGGGGTCCGCAAAGTTACAAAGCCACATCTAGGCGTGCCTACGCAAGGCTACACCTGTACCTGCTGCTCTACTTGCTCCATCAGCCGCATATGAAAGGAGGCACATGGAGGAGTTGGTGATAGAATTAAGGGTAGCCAGCTGCGAGTTCATCCTATCCTGAAAACCCGCAGCTGTTGGGTCCTTCAGCATTTCACTCGCTTCCTTGAGTAAATCCCTCTGAAGTCGAGTAAAATGGCACAGGTAATTCAGTGATTTCATTGTAAAGGTCGCTGACGAGAACATCCGCTTCCTGTACCTGTCCATCGACCTAGACTCCTTGTTAGGAGGATGAACAGGTACCGAAGGATCAGCTAGCTCCTTCTTGGTAGCTGCAGCCACCACCATAGCATCAACAAAGACGCCCTTGGTCAGAAATTCTTTGTCTTTGGGGGCTGTGATAAACTTAGATGGTCTCCTGGGGGTGGGTTCCACTGAGTCAGGAGCCGCCCAAGCCTTCTTTGCCACCACCTGCATAAGGGGGTCAAAGGGAGGGGACACCCAGGAGGTGGAAGGGCGAGAGCCAAACGCCTCAAGGTACACTGATTCATCCTCTGAAGGGTTGAGGGCTGGCCAGTTCCCCCTCTGTTTTAAGATTTCAAGGATGTCTGCAAAGGAGACATCTTCAGAGGAGGAATGAGGGGAACCTTCAGAATCCTCTAAATCAGTGTCAGAGGTGACAGACTCAGGGGAGTCAATGTGCTTCCTCTTACACTGCCTCTTCCTAGGGGGCTCTCCTACAGGATCAGGAGAGGCCTCTGAAGAGGAGGAGATCCCCACAGGGGAAACTTGAGGAGCTGGCTCTCTACGGTCGGTGACAAGAGGGTGAGTAGACATCACCAGAGACACCATGGAGGGAAGGGCAGAAGGAGCTGACTGTGGATTAGAACCAGGTTCTAACACACTCCTCATGACCTCAAAGGCACCCTTGTCAGGCAGAGCCGGAGGTCTCCGTTCCGAAAAACTGAAAATCTCCCCCGGCACCGACAGTGATGGCTCCGAGGCCGATGTCGGAGCCGAACTCACCAGCGCCGAGGCACCGAGAGGGAGAGTGGGGTCGGACAAGGGTCAATGCCACCCGCCCCCTCGGAGCTGACGAGGGAAGTCCGGCGCCGAGATTCTTCCAAGGAAGAAATCGGAGCCGACGACGGAACTGAAGACAAGGGTATTGGTTCCAACGCCACCACAGTCTCGGGTCCAAACCGCCCCGGCTCCGAACTCAAAAGAGTCAGAGGAGGAATATTTTGAGTGGTAGGAATAGTCTTCGACTGTTGAGTCGGACTTTGAAGCATTTAGGCTAATGCCTCGGACTTAAGAAGTCGACTCACTACTCTTTGAAGGTCGTGGTCCGATAACCTGGAAGACCTAGAAGAGTGAGATCTATGGCTCCGTTCAGACAGCAAAGGTGAAGCTGGAGCCGAATGAATGGAGCTGATAGATGGGGAATGGGACCTCTTCTTAGTTGTCGGCTCCGACAGCTTTATCGGAGCCGACTCAGTTATGTCTTCCTCGGCTCCGGCCGGAGCCGAGGACAGCACAGGTACAAGCATTCGAGATTCATCGGCAATGGCCGGAGCCGATGTTCGAATGGACTTAGAGCCCCCAGAGGTCGGCTCAGAGGCTGGAGCCGAAGGTCTGGAGGACTTAGAGGGTCTCCCCGATGACTGAGTGGAGGGACCCTCAGGCTTTAATAACCCTCTGAGGATTAATTTATTTTTTCGCTCCTGCAGGACTCTAGGGCTGAGCATGAGTCCTGCAGGTGCAAAGGTCCCAGGCAGTACACACAAGAAGTGTGACCGTCTGTCAGAGACATCTTCTGACAGCACGAGTCACACTTCTTGAAGCCTGAGACCTTTGATTCTTTGGACATGTCCAAAGAGGATAATAAAATGTAATCACAAACACACACACACACACACACACACCCCGATTACACTTTAAAATTAATAAACTTTAAATTAAAACTTCTAAGGTTTAAACTAAAAATTTTCCCTACAAAAACACAGACACACCAACTACCAAGGGAGGGAAGAGAGGGCCTAAAGCCCAAGGGAAAGGTTAGATAATTTAGGATAGGAAGATTGGTGAAAACATTAACTAAAAAGGATAAAGGTATTTAACTATATAAAGTTATAAAAGGGAGCTAACTTAAAGGGGTTTTCTGATTGACTAAACTTGTCAAAAAGTTTAAACTAACCTGAGCCGGTTGAAAAAAGCACCTCGATCACGTAGCGGCAAACGAGATCTGAGGAAGTTACCGCCTAGCATTGTGGGATATAGGGGAGCCTCGAGCTGGTGAAACTAGCTCTTGAGCTTTTAGAGTGGCCGAGTCGGAGCCGAGGATCGGCTCCGAACCCATCCAGCAAGAATGAAGACGAGATTGACAACTTAACACCATCTGTTTAACCTTTGAATCAATTTCTGTCTGTTTTAAAACCTCAGCTAAAGAAGATCCAAATAAAACTTCTTTGTCCAAGGCAGCATTGAGGATTTGCACTTAACATCTTCGAGGAAATTTTACAGTCTCAGCCAAGCATACCTACACATAACAAACCCATGGCAAATGCCTGGGAAACTGTATCAGCTGCATTATATGCATATTCAAGAGTATGTTTGCTAACTTGTGAAACTGAAGAAATGTTGTTAAGAAGAGAAACTTTCCATCAGAACAGGGTATATCAATCTTACTCAACTGCAAGGGATGCAAGCAGAAATTTAGCCATGTAAGCCTGACAATTTACTGTCCTAAAGGCTAAGGTAGAATATGTATATACTTTTTCTACACCTGTCAAAAGCTCTCCCATCCTTGTCTGATGGCACTATGCTAGTAGTGGTTAAATGTTTGGAACTGGAGTTTTTTGCCAAACAAACCACAACAGGATCTGCAAGTGGTTTATGAAAAAGGAATTTGTGAGTTTGAATTACTTTATAAAGCCCATCAGTTCTTTTTGGATGCAGGCGGCTGACTATATGGAGATGCACATGCCAAATGGAAAGCATCCTCCAGGACACCACTGATAGAAGGAGTGGCCAAAGATTTTGACGTACCCACCTAAAGGAGTTTGTTGTACCTATTATGTGTGTCTGGTATATATCTTTCACTTCCCATTTGAAGATGTTCTTCCTTCTGACTATTTTGTCAGAAAAGGATATCTCCTTGATAGGAAAATCTGAAGAAGTATTCTCGTCAGTCTTTGAATCCACAGAAGTGAGACAGAAAACCTTGGAGTTATAGTCTGGGCCATCCCTTTCTACCTCTGATATGGAGTCACTATCTGAGGGACAGAAGGAGACAACCATTTTCTTTTTAAATGTGAAGGAGTAGAAGAAGAATGCTTTGAAAAGCCCCTTGGCAAACCTGAACTACTCTTCTGAAGTTCAATTGGCAGAAAGGATAGACAGTGGAGAAATGTGCTTGTTTTTTTTTTTTGCTTCTTTTTTAGTTTTCCTAAGGTAGTAGACCTTGAATTATATGAAATCTGTACTTCCATTACCAAGCCTGCTACCTCTTTCCTCAAGAAAAATTGAGTGATGCCATCTAGCTCTTCCAATGGTGCAAGGCAGGGTTCTCCCTTCTCTGCCATAGCCAAACATCTATTATTTAAGGACATGTCTGACAGACAGTCCAAGGACCCCACCAGACTGGTGAAGACAGAATTGCCACAGAAGCCTCTTTCATAGACTTTCTTCACTTTGGAATCAGAAGGGAAGCATCTGAGGAAGTTCAACTAGACTCCACAAATGAACAGGTAAGGATCTTCAGACATTGATTCTCCAGGAAAATGCTAAGACTATTAAGCAGACTTCTGATCATCTTGGGTGTAAATCACAAACAGTTCCCGAAAGAGGGACATTGTGGGCCTCTCAAGACAAAACAACAGGCTATGTGGGCATCTCTACAGATATCTGATGGTCACATAGAGAGTTCTAATTTTCATTTAGACAGAAAACATTTCTCATAATTTTTTTATTCCAAAAAGCAGGGAAAGTCCCCTAGGGGGTACATAAGTACCCAAAGTCTGAATAAGCTGACTACTTAAACTCTGAAAACAAAGCAAAGACAAGACTCTGACTGAAATCTTCAACAGCAAGAATGCTCTGAATTTTTGGCTCACATGTCTCTGTTTTTATACCAGAACACCCTCACATGTCCTCAGACATACATTACACCCAGAACGTACTTAAACGCTTTTATATAGTGGGTGGCCATCTGATCCTTGGCAGGATATGTTTCATATAACTTTATGAAAATGCAGCTTTAGATGAGAAAGGACTACGAAGAAGAGTGTTTTGTTTGCTGATGACATCATTATTTATTGCTTTGTTTGCTGATGACATCATTATTTATTTCACTAAACTAAAGAAAGAAGCAGTGAGTTCATTTAAAATACTGTGGCAGTTTAAGAGAGTGGCAGGTTATAAGATTAAAGAGGACAAAACAAAAGCAAGATCTATAAATTATGTCTGTACACATACCCTAGTTCAACAATACCCTTTTTTATGGGGTACTGGGGAGTTTTGATTAAGAGGAATTCACAACTGGCTTCAAAGAAGACACGGAAAAAGGCTGTTGAAAAGATAAACAGGTTGGTAGGTAAATGGAAGCTACTAACACTAGACCCTGATAATAAGATCTGAGCAATAAAAATGTTTGAGATACCACTAACACTGCATCCAGTGTAGGCTTTTATATACTGTCACCCACCCCAGAACACTTGGAATGCACTGCAAAGGCAATTTAAAAGTTATAGTTACAGGCCATTGTTGCATTTGTGGATAAGAGGCATTAGTTCAAAAATGTAAAACTGCCATGCATTTCTTCACAATGTGTTGCACTGTGCAAGCCATCAGAATGCTTTTGTAGGATTTTTGCCCTTTTCTCCAATGCAATGCAACCGTGGAGTAGGTATGTATAATTTAGGGGGTGTGGGGGAAGAGCCCATCTCATGGGGGTGCAAGGGACTTATCCCCTACAAAAAGATTTTTTTTGTTTGTTTTTAGTTTTTTTCTGACTTACAGTTTTCAGTATTTAATTTTCCATACATGATAAGCTACAAAAGTGTGCTTTGATGGATTGTAGATAAACTAATTAAAAAAAAAAGAAATCATATGGGATGAAAAAAATTCCACCTTTATTGGGAAAAAAATTATTCTTCCATAGAGAATGCTACTGGGAGTTTCAGATTTAAAAGTATACTACTAGGCCATGTTCATTTATTTGACCCAGGTGGAGGAATTCATGGCAAAATGGAAGCAATAAGGGGAAGCTGACACTGAGATGAAATACCTGAGTACAAAATGCTCAGGATGGTGGAAACAAGAACACTGTAGCTCAAGCACATGGTATGGTCAATACCCTATTGAGATCAGCCCCACAGAAGATGGAGCTTTACCCAAATGGAATGGTAAATTTAAAAAAATGAAGAATTAATAGAATTTAAAAAAATGGGTGCAAGCAAGAAAGGGAAGCATTCAACTGGGATCAGATTAGGAGGGATGGGAGTAACCTAAATTGACAGACAAAGACTTACTCTTAAGTTTCAATTCTGCTTATTATATCAAAGTTTAGTGACAATGTGGAATGAATGTCCAAAGAAAAGTGGGTAGGATATCCAGGCTCCAAGTTCAATAGAAATCTTGGTAGATGTGAGAGCTAATAATGCAGACACAAACGGGATTGATAAGCAAAATATACAAAACGATGCGCGAAGTATGAGAAGCAAAAATAACAAGAATAGTTAAAGAATGTCAGGATGGGTGGGAGAGACGATTAAGGAGGAAATGTAAATAAAAACATGTTTAAAACCAAAATATGACAAAATCCAGACCCTTCACAATATTCACAAGAAAGTGCTCACACATATACTTTTATACACCTGACCAATTACTTCAAATGCTCCCTCAACACTGAGGAACTTGCTGGAGATGTGGCACCATGGAAAGGGGATGCTGGTATTACATATTTTGGGCAAAGAACTATCACAATTTAAAGAGATTTACAAAAGTTGGTATCCACACGTCAGACTCATTGGGCAGAGATGAACCAAAGTACAAGAAAGCTTTGATAGGGCTGATTCTTTTAGCAGCGAAGAAACTTACCACAAGAAAATGGTAACATATATAATTAATAAACTGAAAGAGATGGAAACCAAAAAGTACAGTTTTGTACCTACCATAAATGTAGATGTTCGAGTGCAGACACTGCTGCAGTCATTACACTTGGGTTATTCTGCCATCAGGCGGTTCCCCAGTTGGCCTGAGTTCCAAAGTCTTGGTCCGGCGTCGGTTTCTGTCACTTCTTCCCTGACGTCAGTGCGCCAGGGGGATATAAGATGCAGCCGACGCCATTTTCTTCAGTTTTTCTTGCCCCAGATGTCAGGTGCCCCCAAATAGGTAGGCCTTTCAAATTGCTAGTAAAATATATAATAGAAAAGCAAACAACCATTTTTAATTACCAGCAAATACTCCCTTTAGGAAATAAGGGTAGATGACCTAGGTACGTACCAGAAAGTAAGAAAGTAAGAGGGGAAGGAGGGAGGGTAACCTGGACTGCAGCAGTGTTTACACTCGAACATCTACATTTATGGTAGGTACAAAACTGTACTATGTTCATCATGTTACACTGCTGCAGTCATTACACTTGGGTGGAATCCCAAAGCTGAGGTAGGGAGGATGGATCTATAAGGCATTAGGGGTGGCTATAAGGCCCTGCAGCACAGCAGTGGCAAAGCCAGCTCTGGATTTGGAATATAAAGGCAAATGGTAATGTTTGCTGAAGGTATGTACAGAACTCCACATTGCTGCTTCTAAAATATCCTTGGTAGGCACTCCTCTGAGGTAGGCAGTTGAAGTGGCTGTTGCCCTGGTGGAGTGAGATCTAATGCTGCTTGGTACAGGTTTTCCATGGTGGGTATAGCAAAAACGTATACAGTGAGCTATCCATTTTGAAATAGTCTGCTTTGAAATGGCTTTTCCCTGTACTCCTGCAGCATATGCTACCAATAATTGCTCAGATTTTCTGAAAGCTTTGGTTTTGTCCAAGTAGAAGCTTAACTGCCTGTAAATGTCCAAGGAATGTAGTAGTCTCTCCCCTTTCTTCTGTGGTTTTGGATAAAAAGTTGGCAAGTGAATAGTTTGGTTTAGAGCCACACTTGATACTACCTTTGGCATAAACGTAGGGTTAGTTCTTAAGGACACCCTGTCCTGGTGGAAGATGAGGAAAGGTTCCACTGCCATTAGTGCTTGTAATTCTGAAACTTTTCTTGCTGATGTTATTGCCAATAGCAGAGCAGTCTTCCAAGAGATGTATTTTAATTCTGCTATGTTAGCTGGCTCAAAAGGCGGTAAAGTTAATTTTTCCAAAACAAAGTTGAGGTCCCAAGTTGGTGTAGGTGCTCTACGGGGTGGTCTCATGTTTTTAGCCCCTCTGAGGTACTGTTTGAGCAAAGGATTAGAAAAAATTGGTGGATCCGTGTTGTAATGAGCAGAAATGGCTGAGGCATGAATCTTGATGGATGAGAAGGAGAGGCCCTTGTCCAGCATCTCAGTTAAGTATTGAAGTATCTGAGGAATGTTTGGGACAAGAGGGTCAAGGCTGTGTGCTTGGTTCCAGGCACAGAATCTCTTCCATTTATCCGAGTAGGCTTTCCTGGTGCTAGGCCTTCTGGCCTCCAGAATGACATCCATAACAGCTTTGGAGAGAGGCAATGCTTGCTTAGTTAAGGAATTTTCCATGCAGCTAGATTTAAGGTCTTTAGCTGGCTGTGAAGTATCTGATTGTTGTGTTGTGTCAACAGCTGTGGGATTTGAGGCAAAATCCAGGGTGGTTCTTGTGCTAAGTTCTTTAAGATTGGGTACCAGTGCTGGCATGGCCAGTCTGGTGCAATCAGGATCATCTTTGGCTCTTCCTGCTTTATGAGTACCTTTGGAAGGAGAGGTAAAGGAGGGAAAGCGTATACTTGTAGTTTTTTCCAGCTGAATGAGAGGGCATCCACTTTCCATGCTTGTGGATGGTAGCTCCTTGTGCAGAATTTCTGTAGTTGGCAGTTCATTGGGGATGCAAACAGATCTATGTCTGGTTTTCCCCCATTTTTGTGCTATCATTCTGAATATTTGTGGACTCAATTGCCATTCATGAGGATCCATGATGTTTCTGCTTAGGTCGTCTGCCAGTGTGTTTTTCTCTCCTGGCAGGAATTGTGCCTGCAGATGAACTTGCTAGTTTAATGCTGTGTTCCACAAGGTCATGGCTTGTCTGCAAAGGGGGTAGGAGTGTGTGCCCCTTGCTTGTTTATGTACCACATAACTGTGGTGTTGTCTGTCTTTAGTAGTAGTTGTCCTGGATGTAGCAGGTCCTTGAAAGATATAATTGCATTTTGTACAGCTAGCATCTCTTTTTGATTGATGTGGAGATGTCTTTGTTCTGCAGGCCACTCGCCCTGAATACATTTTCCTGCCATGTGTGCTCCCCAGGTGTAATCCGATGCATCTGTTGTCAGTGTCTGCCTGGCTGTGGGTTGAGTAAAAGGCTGTCCCTTGTTGAGGTGACAAGCTTGAACCCACCATTGAAACTCCTGTTGAAGGCAAGGAATTAGTGGTATAACTGTTTCCAAATTTTGACAGTGTTGAGACCATACACTCTTTAGGTACCATTGTAGTTTCCTCATATGCAGTCTGGCATATGGAATTAGTAGTATGCAAGATGCCATGTAGCCCAAGACCTGCAGAATTTTTCTTGCAGGGAGTTGGGTCTTTGTTGCCATTAAATGAAAATACTGAGTCAGTTGTCCTTGCTTGTCTGGCATGAGATAAGCCATCTGGGCTGTTGTGTTTAAGCTGGCACCCAGGAATATTATCTGTTTTGAGAGCACTAGTTTTGATTTCTTTTCGTTTACTGTGTACCCCAGGCAACTTAATATATATATATTTTTTTTGTGTACGCCAGATGCTTTAGAAGAATGTCCTTGCTCTCTGCTTGGATTAGGCAGTCGTCCAGGTATGGGTAAATTTTAATTCCTTTTTGCCTACAAAATGCAATTACTGGTGCCAGGCACTTTGTGAAGACCCTGGGCACAGTAGATAAGCCAAAGGGCAGTGCAGAGAATTGATAGTGCATTGAACCTGCTAGAAATCTGAGGTATCTTCTGCAGTTTTGTCTGATAGGGGCATGCAGGTATGCCTCTTTGAGGTCCAAAGTCACGAGCCAAGCTTTCTTGTCCAGCATGGGAAGAAGCTGCTGTAGTGTCAACATTTTGAATTTCGGAATATCCAGGTAAGTGTTCAGAGAAGAAAGGTGCAGAATGGGTCTCCAGGCTTTGTCTTTTCTGGGAACCAAAAAGAGTCTTGAGTAAAATCTTTGTCCTTGCTCTTGTGGCGGTACCTTTTGAATAGCTCTCATGTCCATGAGTGCTGTAATTTGGTTTTGAGCCTCTGCCCATTGATTTGGTAGCAGATTTGGCATTCCTTTTAACCTTGGAAGAGTGTGGAAGTGGAACCTGTAACCTTGAGAGATGATGTTGAGAACCCAGTTGTCTTTGGTGATGCAATGCCAATTGTGATAGAAAAGAGCCAGTTTTCCTCCTAAGGGGGCTGCCAAGAGAGAGCTGTTTGGCAGCTGTAGTGGGAAGTCATTGAGACTGTTTTTTATAAGGTTGAGGCCTGTCTTCCCCTTTTTTCTGGCCTGGTGTATCCCATTGTCGAGGTCTGTAAGGGCCTTGTGTCTGTCCTCTACCTCTTGGACGTCTATATCTGCCCCTTTAAGGTCTGTCTGTGACTGGAAAGGACCAATTTTTTGTTGGCCAATTTCTGCTAAAACGAGGAGGTTGAACCTGTAAGAAATCTTTGACCTTTTGCATAGATTTTGCCTTATCCTCCATCTTTTTTAATACCTCCTCTGCCTTAACTCCAAAGAACACATCCCGCTGTAAAGGTGCATCCAGTAATTTGGCCTTAACATGATCTGGTAGCGTATGTTCTTTTAACCAAGCATGCCTTCTAATGACAGAGCCTGTAACTGCTGCTCTACAGGAGGCCTCTAAGGAATCAAAACCACATCGCAAAGTATGTTTTCCCACTTGTTCAGCTGCATGCAATAAATCCTGCATTTCTTTCAAATTAGGAGGATCTGAATCTGGAAGCATCTTTTGTTTCAACTGAGACATTAAAAATTGCTGATATTTTAGCATGTGAAACTGGCAATTCAAGGCTCTCATGGCTAAAGTTGCAGATGTATAAACTTTCTTGCCCCATCTGTCTAATACTCTGGAATCTCTGTCAGAGGGGACTGGGTTTTTAGCTGATGAGGTCTTAATCCCTTTGGGTCCCTGAGAAATAGTTTCAGGGTCAGCAACAGGGCTTTTGTATAGAAATTTGTGAGAGTCTGGGACTCTGTAATATCTATCTGGCTTAACTGGGGCTGGTGGCAAGGAGTCAGGGTGTAAGCTGGATTCAGTGTATACATCATCCACAATATCTAACACTGGTGGAATAGCAAGGGGTCTATGTTGAGGCAATAAAAGGAAGTCTCTGAGCCTTTTCTTGGATTCTGAGTAATCCTGGCCTTCCCAGTGGAAATGCTCTCTCATGGTATGTAAGGTCTCCCCAAAGGAGTAGTCCTCAGGCGGAGAGGCTGATGGAATTGATTCCTCAGCATCAGAATCCTCATAAGGGTATAAGGAATATCCTTGGTCTGAGGATGAGTCAGAGGAAATGGACACCTGGTCTGAAGATTCATAGTCTGCATCTTGTCTGGGCCTTTTATCTGGAGGGAGATGGGACCCTCTGATCAGGGTGATAAGGTCTTCGGCCATTTTTAGCATTTGTTTCTTAGGCATGGAAGCCTGCCCTGGAGATTGCTGTGTCTGTTTCTTTGCTTTTAATGGAGGCTTAGACTTAACAGAGGGTTTAATGATTAACTGGGTAGGTCTGAAAACACCCTCTGAAGCTGAGGATTGTTCAGCTACTTTTGTTCCCTCTGTAGGATTAAGTTCGGTAATCTGAATACCAAGAGCGTCCGAAGGCCCAGCCAGCTCCACGTGGGAGTCAGAGGCGGTCTGCGGTTCTATTGAAGCTGTCATCAGGGGCTGCATAAGTGCCTCGCTGAAAACCAGAGAACCAGTGACCGGCCTAGAAGAGGCCTCGTCGTCAGTCTTGGGCCTCGGATGCCTGTCCTTGTCCTTGCAGTTTTTATGAATTCCGGTCGTCGGAAGTTCAAACGGCATGGTGTAATTAAATTTTCTGCCAAAATAATGTTGGGCAAAATCAAACCGACGTTTAATAGTGCGCTTGTTAAACCTAGCACAAAACCGACAACCAGTGACGTTGTGGTCTGGGCCTAGGCATGGAATACAGTAGGAGTGGAAATCCTTATGAGGTATTTGCTTCCCACAAGAAATACAATTATTAACTTTTACTGACATCGGTCTGAGGCAAGATAAAAGTTTCCCCAACAGGGTACTTAGCTTTTTAGAAGACTTAGGTTCTGGATTCGGAATGTAAATCTCAGGAATCGGCCGACCAGCACTGGCGAACTGCTTCTGCTTTGGGCACCGCGCGGCAAGAAAGACTGAAGAAAATGGCGTTGGCTGCATCTTATATTCCCATGGGGCACTGACGTCAGGGAAGAAGCGACAGCAACTGACACCGGACCAAGACTTTGGAACTCAGGCCAACTGGGGAACCGCCTGACGGCAGGATAACCCAAGTGTAATGACTGCAGCAGTGTAACATGATGAACATCACTAAATGCCACCAACAGCAGATTAGTACAAAGAAAATGGAAACTTTATGGTCAGATACAACAAATACAAGGAACTACAAACTAAAAAGTGGCTAGGGCTTTCATGAACTTGGGGTCTGATTTATGGCTGAGCATTGAAAGGTAGACACTGGGAACCTGAGAAGACTGATACATAGAATTATATGTCAAATACTGTGCACGTGTATAAAGGGATCTGAATGAGGTATAAGTAATGTAAACACTGGTTTTGGACTATGACTATGTAAAGGACTTAATAGGGCATTGTTAATATTAGAATAAAAACTCACTTCTCATGTATACTGAATTTGTGCACTATGCATAAAGACTGCACTGTGCTGTAAAAATTGATGAACACAAATAATAACATTCTATATGTTAAATAAAAAAAGAAAAAAAATTATTCCGGCATGGTTACATCTAAAAAAAAGAAAACTATACTGGTATGATTACATCTGCTGCATCACACCTGAATTTATTTGCAGTCCGCTGCATTGTAGTTATGTTTCACTGAAGATGGTCGGCTTGAGTAACACTTCATGCACTGCCCATCAAATTATGGATTTCTGAAACTGCAGGATTTGGAGACTCACAATTTTCCTTATGATGCAGTGTCTTCAGAAATGTTCATAATAAAGTCTGAGATGCATGAGATGTTACTTACAAATGGGAGGGGGCAAAGTCCCTAGCTTCTGACTTTGTGCTTATGACTGTGGTTCGACAAAACAGTACTTACAACGGCACCATAATCCAGCTGCATCTTTTTGCACAAAATATACATGTACTTACTTATGCAGTTAAAACTTTTATGGACATTTGTTGCTGCACAGCTGTAATTTGTGTACAATATATTTTTTCTACTATTTTGTCTATTTTTATATCTTTATATTCAGTTTTTCCATTGATTTCTTCTCACAGGCTGCATGTAGAAGCAACAAGAGGATGCTATCGTTCAAGCAACCTTGCCTTAGCTTCTCATTCTTATAGTTTTATTGGTAAGTAGCTGCCCTTGCAGGCCATTTTAATCATTCCCAATTTTCCTTTTTGTTGTCAAAATAACCTACCCATTCTGTGAGAGATGGCATTACTCATCCTGTAGACGATAATTATATGTTACCCATAATGAGAATAAATAGGATCATAGCATAAATAATTTGTAGGGACCCATGAATGGGATAAAGCATTTAAAAGCTGCCTCTGTCCATTAGTACTAAGGGGGGCAGTCCTGAGGTAAATTTTCTTTTTCCCATCGATAGGTTTAACTTGCGTTTCAAAATGGACAGGGATGAATTTTGTTTTATGTAGATGAGGAGCATATTCCACAGCAGTATCCTCTGGAAAATATACATGTTCCTCCAAACTGTTCTGTTGATGTTGCTGAAGAGGTTTACATCTCTAGACCAAGTATTCCTGATGCCATTTAACTTGCTGATGTGCAGTAAATCCATCAGTAATGGGACAAAGGATGCCTTGTATGCCAGACACAGGTAATCTCTTAGCAGTCTGTAGGACACCAAGTATAATGACAGGGCTTTGAGTTGGTCCATGTAGGACATGTTGTTTAGGCCTTATATCCTTTCAGTGATGTATTTCTGAGGGTGTTCCATGTGTTGCATATGTCTAGACAGATGCGTGATAAACGGGCATTATATTCAATGATTGGTCTATTAAGAGCTGAGTAAAAGGGAGCAATGCCATCCCTAGATGTCCTTCTATATCACTGTTTTAGTATTCTAAACAGAAGGGATCTTCCACCCAGAGCAGGCTGACACTCAGCCAGTACACAAATGCATAATAATCTTGTATGTGCTGTATGTCACACTTATGCTACCCACACAGAACATAGGGCATAAAAGTGATGTACAGATGCAACTGCCCAGAATTTCTTTGCCACCAGTTTGAATGCCAGTATTGCTAGTTGGTCTGAAGTCCTTGTTGCTGTACTGAATACGTAGCCACCAGACAAGTGCCCCATTGGGGTTTTTTCCTCTTCTTGGTCTTGTATTTTATTTTGCTGCCTACAGTTCATGTCATCCAAGACAGAGAAAATGTCAGTGTGGGAGGCAGATCCTCCATAAGGATCATCACAAACAGTGTCTTTTTTTGTTTGGGTGATTCCCACAACTATACCTCTTGGAGTATATGTAAGGTGTCTGTGCCTAAGATTCCTTTAGAGCACAATCTAGCGGCAGACTCTCTGAGAAGGTCCAAAACACCTCATGAATGGATGCTTCACAGAGATGTGTTTCTGGACTTTGTCCATCAGTGAGGTATTCCTCAGGTAGATATTTGTGCCTCCCCTCTGAGCAGGCAGCATCCTCTCTTATGTTCCAGAGTGCCATTCCATCTGGCATGGAAAATGGACTCCCTTTCTTTTCCTTGAAGGGGATGTTACTTTATGCTTTTCCTCATCTTCCTCTACTTCCAAGAGCCCTTCAGAAGATTCAGCTGGACTCCCCAAAAACTTGCTACTTACTCTCTTTTGACCAAAACAGCACAGGTTCCCCCTTTTAATGCATCTGGCCTGGGCAATAACAAGTTCTGACTGGATCTCATCACACAGGACAAGGGGTCTCTCATTCATCCTCACTTGTCCACTCTTCAACTGACACTGTGGGTGATAGGGCTTTGATCCCTTTCAGGCACCTGTTTTCTGAGGACATGCTCAGAGTTTTACAGGAGATAAGGAAACCCTCGACCAGAAAATCTTATATTTCCAAATTGAAAAGATTGTCTGTTGGGTGTCATACTCATAACCAGGACCCTTTTTCAGTGGGGGGTCCCTCTGGTCCTCTCTTATTTGTGAGAGTTGTTCCAGTCTGACCTGGTTTATTTTTCTGTGAAGGCCCATTTATCAGCCATTTCTGCTGGCCTGCCCTTGAATTCTTCTTTGGCTTCTCATTTTGAGGTCAAACAACTTCTTAAAGGCATCCTGCTTATTAGGCCTCCAAGGAAACCTATTACTTTTTCTTGGGACCTTAATTTTGTTTGGGAAAAACTGACTCAGGCTCCTTTTCAGCCTGCAGATTCTGCTTCTTTACAACATTGTACCTGGAAGACTGTTTGTTGCTGGCTCTTACTTCTGCTCAGAAGGTTTCTGAACTCCAGGCCCTTATGGCCATTCCTCCTTTTTTGGTTTTTCACAGGGACAGTGTGCCTTTTTAATAATCCTTATTTTTTGCTGAAGGTAGTAAATACGTTGTCCTTGAATCAGTTGGTACAACTTTCTTCCTTTTCCCTTCTCCTCAGTCTGCTAGTGAGAGCGTCCTGCATACCTTGGGTTTGCATAGACAGCTCAGGTACTATTTGGATAAAACTAATGTCATTCATAAGTCTGATCAGCTTTTTGTTTCCTTTCAGCCCAGGACATTGGTTTTGGCCATTTCTAGGCAAACTATCTACTCCTGGATATCTAAGTCCATTTCCTTTTGTTATACTTTTCACAGGAAATCTCTTTCTACTTCTGTTGCAGCTCATTCTACTAGGACTATTGCCTCTTCTGGTGCCTTCTTCAAGGGATTGGACACCATTTCCATCCTTGAAGCTGCTATTTGGTCTTCAGCGCATACCTTTACATAGTATTACAAGCTGGATATAGTTTCTAGGGCTTTGCTGAAACCATTTTATATGGGTTTGTTGAGGGCTCTTCTCAGCCTTCCACCTCCCATTCTGTTTCTTGGGCTTTTTTTACTCTCCTTTCTGTTTACAATACTGCAACAGTGATATAGAAGGACATAGTACACTGTAACAGTGATATAGAAGGACATAGTGCAGTGAAACAGTGATATAGAAGGACATAGTGCACTGCAACAGTGATATAGAAGGACATAGTGCACTGCAACCGTGATATAGAAGGATATAGTGCAGTGCAACAGTGATATAGAAGGACATAGTGCAGTGCAACAGTGATATAGAAGGACATAGTGCAGTGCAACAGTGATATAGAAGGACATAGTGCACTGCAACAGTGATATAGAAGGACATAGTGCACTGCAACAGTGATATAGAAGGACATAGTGCAGTGGTGTAAAATCTTACCATAACAGTACATGTCCATCTCTTTACTGTTGCAGTATTCACTCCCTCCATCCAACCCCTTCTTGTTTGTTCTGGGTTTTGTTTTAGATTCCTTTCTGGCTGAGGGTTTCCCTTTTTCTTCTGCATTTTTTCTTTCTGAATGTGCTTGGACTCCTTTGTCCTATGGAGACTGTTCTCTTCTGGGGCAATTCAGTTCTGGGTAATTGTGCCTGTACATCAATTTTATGCTCTGCGCTTTGTGCAGGGAGTGTGTGTGACATACGGTGCATACAAGATCATTAGGTTTTCTATACTGGTCAGACATTGGGCTGCCCTAGACATAAGGTCCTTTCTGTTTAGACTACTCCAGCAGTGAAAAAAAGGACATCTGCAGTTATGGTAAGATTTTACACAACTGTACTATCTAGACACAATCCTTTTGTTTATAAGCTCTGCAGTATAGAAGGATCTTCTTACAACAATAGACACATGTTGGTCACTGTCCACATAAGTTCCCTAATCTCAAATAAGTGGGTTGACTCTCAGGGCTGTATTGTCAATGTGGTAGTTCCCTGGGGTACATGACTTCCCAAAGGATACAATAATGCATTTTTTGACATTTAGTTTCAGACTATGATTTTGACAGCAGTTATTTATATGAGACAAACCTTCCTGTAGGATGGCTAAGTCATTTGGGGATTCAGTGTCTGCTCCTAGCTTGCACTTATTTGCAGACTTAGTCAGCCAGAGCCATTTGGTATTGGCTTTTACTTCAGAAAAGCAGATGCCAAATCGGAGAGGTTCCAGCACAGAACCCTGCGGGACTCCACTGGTGACTGGTCTCATTGTGGAGGTAACACCCTATTTTGATTATCTGTATCCTATTTGTGAGCCAGCTGGCAAAGCAGCGGGTGACACAGAGGTTTATTAACAGTTTATTTAGCTTTTCTACTTTGCCTGAGTGGGGAACTGTGTCAAAAGCTTCGGCCAGGTTGAGGTATAGCGTGTGCACTATTGCTTTAGTGACCTTTTCAAAAAAATCCATCAGGTTGAGTAAGCATGACCTGCCTTGATGAATCAAAGCTGAGATGGGTCCAATGTTTGGAGGTTCCTTATGCCCTGACTGATTAATTCCATGATAAGTCTTTCTGTGACATTGCATATGAGGATGGTCAGACTTATTGGTCTGTGGAAGGTCCTTCCTTATGCAGGAGAATGACTGTAGCTATTCTCTATTCACTTGGTACAAAACCTGTATGGAGGCTGAGGCTGAACAATGTTGTTAGGGGTGTGGCTGAGACTGAACAGTGTTGTTAGGGGTGTGGTTAAATCATGCTTCATGCTATTTAAGATGCAGCCAAGAATACTGTCAGGTCCAACTGATGCAGTAGTTTAGGACTTGCTCTTGTGTGATAGCTGGAGGTGAGCCAGTTTCAGGTATATTGAGGGACAGAGAGAGGGGCAGAGAGGGGTGAAGTCAGAGCTAAATTTATTGACTAGTAAGTTAGCTATGCCTTAAGCCTCAATGTAGGTAACATCGTTCACAATCATCACAGCACATTGTTGTTGTGCTTTTGAGATTATGAATTTAACTGAAAGGAGCCTTTTGATTGTCTTTGGCTTGGGTAGCTATTTTAGCCTCAAACTTGACATTAGTGGATTTTATTAAGCTCCTGAGTTGTTTTTTTATTTCAGTATCAAGGGTTCTAACATTCTTGGAATTATTCTTTTTACTTTTGGTCAAAATTACTTTCCTTTTATTATAAAGTTTGTTGATATTATAGTTCCTCCATGTGGGCTTGTTTCTGGGGTTTGCCCTGCACTTGTTCTACGGGGTGCAGCTATGCAGCCGTTTACATGCTGGTATACTGTGGTGGTGTACATGTTTGCCTATTCAATGGAGTTAACTGGGTTTGATGGGGATTTGAAGCTTGCCAATGTATCACTTAGGAGTAGGTAGTTTGTTTTAAAGACATTTCCAAAGGTACATTGGATGAATGGAACTCTGGTTTCAGACCTAATAAGATATGCATGGAATGGTAAGATGCTCCCATATTAGTAAGGACAAGATGATCAAAGATGTTATTTCCCCTAGCAGGTACTCTGACTAATTTTTTCAGGGCATTTGTATTGACAAAGTCCAGGAATCTCAGTGCTTGTGCAGTAGTGGTGGTGTAGGTTTGCCACTCTGTAACTGGATAGTTTAAAATAACCAAGGAAAATGGTATTGGGTTTAATACTAAGTGATTCTAGCACCTGTAGATAGGTGTTGTGGCTTTCCTTTGTCATAGAAGGTGTTTTAGAGCTAGCTAATATATGGTATGTGATCTTCCTGATAGTTATTTGGACATATAAACTACCAAACTCTTTCCTAATAGGACACCTAAATATCCGCAGTATTAAAAATAAAGTAGCCCATCTCCATGCCCTTCTAGATATTCACTGCTTTGACATCTTCTGCCTGACAGAAACATGGTTAAAACCAAAGACAATGAAATCATTCCCCAAGGATATAATATATTAAGACAAGACCGAATAAAAAGCAAGGGTAAAGGAGTAGCAGTTCTATTCAAAGATGGTCTTCAAATCTCCACTTTACCATACAATCCACCTCAGCATAGTAAGGCAGAAGTCCTTATCACCAGATTTCAAATAAACCAAAATAAATCTTTATATATCATCTGTATCTACCTACCCCCGGTGATAATATCAATACTATAAAGGATATTCTAAGCTGGGTGTCCTCAACCTATCCCCAAGAAACAATAATAGTTGGTGATTTTAATACTGACTGGAAAGTTGTTAACGCTGATAATCCTACCTCCCATATCAACCTTCATGGCTTTAGTCAAATTATCACCTCCACAACTAGAATCAATAAACCAAATAAGAAAGAGAGCACCTTAGACTGGATACTTATAAATAAACAGAAACAAGCTTACAAGGTAGGAACTCTGCCAGACGATGTAAGCGATCATTCTTTGACCTACATCCTAAGGCAAAAAAATGATATCTCTAACCCTCCCACATATAGGATTTCACGTACCAACAAACACTTTAACCCAGTACTACTCCAAAATTAACTTAGAGCCTGTGACTGGAACCCTTTAAAAACCCTACCACTTCAAGAAGCTGTTAAATACCTAAACTCTAAATTCTTATCAATCCTAGATAAGCATGCACCCAAATGGTCCATTAGAATGAAGTCCAAGCCTGCCCCTGGCTTTCTAAAGAAACCAGACAAAAAATTTTACTTAGGAACAAGTCTTGGGCTAAATGGACAGCTAACAAAAAGATCTCAGATGAACAAACTTTTAAGCATTTAAGAAATATTACAAAAAAGGCAATATTTATAGGCAAAAAGAACTACTACTGTAAATTACAGCAAAATCACCAAAACAATCACCAAATGTTCTGGTCTAGTATAAATAAACTCCTGTTCCCAGGCCACTCACGTACACCTACCCCATCTCAGGCCGAACATAATACCCCCCACCAAACTGCCAATACCTTCAATACCTTCTTCACAGAGACCATACAATCACTAGCCAATCAACTAGTCCCTGACAACTCAAGCCTCTCCACCACCATACTTGGCACTCTACCAACATTCCATCTGCAACCCATCTCAACCACTCTCATCTATAAGTTCATCCAAAAACTTAAACCTTGTACTCCTTCTGCTGACCAGCTACCATCTGAATACCTGCAAAAGCAGCCAAAGTAATTTCTTATCCCATATCCATCCTCATAAATAGAACCATTAAAGGAGGAATATTTCCAGACAACTGGAAAATCTCCCATATAATCCCCCTACACAAAGGGGGTACTTCTAATGATTATTCTAACTACCGGCCAATAGCTCTATTATCACCCTTAGCAAGAAATATGGTAAAATGCATACACCAACAACTATTAAACCATTTATCTCAACATTACATCATAGCAAACTGTCAGCATGGCTTTAGGCCATCCCATAGCACCACAACTGCCCTATTATCCTTTACAGAAGCCATCAATAGAAATCGTAATAAAAACAACCTCTCTTCTGCACTCTTTAATGACCTCTCAAAAGCATTTGACATGGTAAACCATGCCCTTTTTATCAGCATTCTGGAATCCCTTTCCCTTGACTGTCTGGCAGTTAAATGCTTCAAGTCCTACCTTACCAATAGGCAACAGGCAGTTCTCTGGGAAAATAATATATCATCTCTTCTACCAGTCACACTCGGAGTCCCTCAGGGCTTCATTCTAGGTCCACTTCTTTTCTCACTGTTTATCAACGACCTCCATGTAGCCATTCCACAAGCCACCTGCATTTAATATGCAGATGATTCTACACTAGTATGCTCAGCAAACTCCCCAACTGATCTACATTCTCTTACTCAAAATGTTTTCAACAAAGTTGAAACATGGTTCACAAAACGTTGCCTCCTGCTCAATGCCAAAAACCTAAACTCCTTCTCTTCACACCCACCAGTAAATCCTGCCCCATAGATTTCTCTGTCATCTCCAATAATGGCACGATTATATTCCCCGATTCTACCACTAAATTGCTAGGAATTACTATTGACAATAACCTTACATTTGACAGCCACATAAATAATACCATAAAAACTGTCAACAGAAAAATAGGCTCCTTATATAGAATTAAACCTTTCCTAACACCAATAGCCAGAACTAAGATTGCACACTCCCATTTAATTTCAACTCTTCTGTATGCCTCACCAATATATACTAATCTAAAGAAAAATAATCTCATCAAACTAGCTAATTCCTATAATAACATCACCAGATTTGCCACCGGAAAACCTTTTAGAACTCACCACTGTCTGAATCTAACACAGCTAGGCTGGCTTGAATTTCAAAACCAATTGAAACTCTCCCAACTCACCATTGCCCACAAGATATTTTATAAACCTAACAGCACCCCTATACTCTCCAATCTCATAATCCCCTACAAAAATCTAAATTCTCTTCGCTCTTCCAGCAAGCTTCTTGCTAGCATAAGCAAGTCTAACAACATGGCTGGAGTCTCTCTGTTTTCCAACTCTGTGGGAAAAAACTGGAACTTACTACCTAATGACCTAACTTTAATTTCTTCACTGCCTCTCTTTAAACAAAACCTCAAAAAGACACCTCAAAACACACTGGTTATGCCCCTGCAGCAACCCTGATTAACCTTCTCCTTCACTACAGATATTTCTCCTCTTGAATCTCTACTTATTTCACATTCATTGAAGTAGGACTGTGACTGCTTAACAGAATACATCATACTAGTGTAATCTATCCTGCTTGATGCTCTGAAAGTCTCTGTCCTGTTTGATGTACTGATAGTCTACATATATCTCAATGCATATTAAATTATCCTGTACATTTTGTCACCTTTGCTATTGTAAATACCTACTTTACTTTATTCAAACTCATGTATTTTTTTAGTATTCTTATTAATTCCTGTATTTTTAATAATCTTCTATTGAAATGCTTTCATTTACTATGTATTAATATTGATTTTTAATTATAATTTTTTTTTAAATTTCAATTTTTTAAATTTCATTTTTTATTTGTTGCCACTGGAGCTTTTCTCCCCGGGCCTCTACTGAAAATGGAAATATAGCCAGTTAGACTAGCCCGGTTAACAAATGTAAAATAAAATAAATAAATAAATAAAGAGAAATGAAGAAGTTCTAGTGCATCATGCTGCCTTACCAGCCTTGATGCAAGTCTCTTCTGAATATAGACTGAAGCACCTCCACCTCTTTCCCCACCTGCTCAGTAGTTGGTCTAAAAAACCTGCATAAGGTATTGTATCCCTGCACAGCCAGAGTGCTCTCCACTATTTTAAGTCCCACTATAACCTTGGTTCTTGCGTAATCTCTGTGACATATAAGTTAGCTCTTCAACAATTTTTCACATTCCATGTTATTATTATGCAAATATTTCCCCAGGTTATATTTGGGAAATATCAACTATGACATATTCAACGATTTTATATTTCTATCTATAGTCATTTTTATATGTAGCCTAATATTAAACTGTAGATTTTTTTTGTATCATTGTTGAAAATCGTAAAATTACTGGTTTTAAAATGTTTTGTAATACTTTGGAGATTTTCTCCCTGGGCCTCCATTGAAAATGGGCTCCTACTCAGTCAGACTCTTCCAATAATCAAATGTCAACAAATAAATAAATAATTTGTGGCGAACAGCAGCTAGTCTACACCATGTCTTCAATGTCCAACTATCAGGCATATATTTCCTCAGCCTATACACCAGTGTCAGTAGTATCACATTCTATATTCACTTCTTTACTCATTGCTTATTTGTCACTGTTGTTTTTATATTATGGAATGATTCTCTGTATCTGTTAAAGGATTACCAGGATGGAGCATTTCTGCCAAGTCAGCTCCAGGGTCCAGGGTTCAACCCTGACCTCCAGTCACTGCCTGTGTGGAGTTTTACATGTTCTTCTCACGTCTAAATGGATTTTCACCAGTTATTCCTAGTTCCCCTCACAAATTTGTGATGGTTGGTACTACACTCATTTTTTTTCAAACACCTTTATTGAATTATCACTTGTGAAGTAGGCAAATTTACATTCATATAAAAGTAATGAAACTATATTAACATAACAAACATTATACTTCACATATATTGCTATATATCATATACCCTAAGCAACATTACATAACTTATTCAATTCCTGCCTTTTTTTAAGAAGAAACATCTTTAGTAAACCATCACTTACTACATAGGCCATCATACTTTTATATAAATGAAAACCAACCACACCAACACAGTCCCAGCTGGAAGCATTTTACATCACAAACCCTACTGACACACTCCCAGTTGCAAACAGTGTACATCACTTATAATCTACCCAATCTTTTTCACTCAAACATTACATAACTCATTTAAGTCCTGCTGCCTTTTAAACCTCATTCCTCCCTTGTATGTGTTGTTCCCACATTTCCCATTTTTCCTATATGTAGTTTGCTCCTACCCTTTTCTGAAGATCTCAGTTCCAGTTGTTTTTTCTCTGTTACTATATTCACTACTTCCAGTATAAGTTGGTTTAGATTTTGATTTCCATTTTCTAGCAATTGCTTTTTTGGCAGCCACCATTATTAGACACAGTGAGGCCTTACCTTGTCTAGGCAATTCTGATTCTGTATCACAGCTCAGAAAAATCATCTTCTTCATCAGATCAATATGCCCACCCAGCATCTCCAACAGTGCATCCCGCAGGGAATTCTTAGTCCAGCAACTTACCGCACTCCCATAAAATATGTTTCCAACTACCTCTTTCTTCCCCTTCACACCTCCAACATTTGCTGTCTGCCTGAGGAAAAATTCTCTAGAGTCTACTTGGGGTATAAAAATATTGATGTAAACAATTCCAAGCAAAAATCCTAAATCTTCCAGATTTTGTTGCATATTTGGGAGACAGACATATATCATCCCATTGTTTCTTTGTGAATTGCTTATCCAATCTCTTCTCAAGTCCTTTCTAACCTCCTCTGATTGATTTGTATAGTTATCATGCAATATTTCATATGCTCTACTAATTACTCCTTTTTTAATGTCAGCTTCTGTTCTAGAATATATTAAAAACTCTACCAGTGGTGGTCTTTCATTTAGGACCCCCCATTTCTTTCTCTTTGCCAATACTCTGATATCAATCCCTGATAAGGTAGGCAATCTCTAACCTGCAGTCCAAATAAATTCTGGGCGTCTTCCCATTCTATCATCATTCCCTCTCTGGTTATTTGCTCCCAATACATTGGCTCCTTTGCCAGTTTTCTCCAATAAATTCCAGCCCCCTCTTGCCTACTGTCTGTATCCCTAATAGCAGTCATCCCTATCGGCAGAATCTCTTTTCTCCATTCCTGTGTTGCTTTAGTTCTTAGAATACTTTCTGCTACTTTATGGATATATTCTGTAAAATTATTGTTATTCTCCTTAAAGACCTGCATCCAAAATCCCAGTATCTCTTTTTTCTTGAGCTTCCCTCAATATTTCATCATCATTCCTTTCCACTTGGAATTATAGTTTTCTGCTTGTGCTATGTATAGGAGTCTTAACTGTGTAGCTCTGAAATACCCAATTCAAACTGGGTAATCCCAATCCGCCCTGTTTTACTGGAAGAATCAGGTTATCCCACTTGACTCTTGCAGTCTTCCCCTCCCAGATAAAGTTCTTCATCTCTTTATTAATTGCTATCCACAAATTCTCCTCTGGTTGATAAAAATATGCCTGATCAGTGTATAACACTAAAGGGACTAAAAGCATTTTAAATGCTTGTACCTTACTATTCATATCCATAAAACAAAACTTCCATTTTCTCAGTTTTTGTATTATCATTTGTTTAGTCTCTTCCCACATATCCTTAGCTGCCACACTATAATTATTTTAATCCATAATAAAGAAACAAAACACCACCAACTCACGAACAATAAAACCTTTAAAAAACAAAAACGTGAAGTTGGAACCACAAATGACTGTCCACACTGATTGATTAGTTGAGCACTTTCTTTTGTTTAATATGAACAAACTTCTTCAGAACAAACAGACAATTTTAAACAACTATTTAAATACAAATAAGTTAATTGGTCATCCAATCAATTCCAGTACCCTTAATTAATGAATATTTACACTAAATTAGGACATTTATAAAAAAGTATATACATTTAAAATATATATATAATTCCAAACTGTAAATATTACATTTGTCTATAAATAAAAGAAAAGCATGATGTTAATAATATAACCTGTCATTTAAAAGGCACTTCACATTTAAGGTGCCATTTAAACCAGGAGTCTGGTCAGCCTTCAAAAATATTTGCCATTTTAACTCTTTAATATCAAGAGCATTACTGTACTTTATTACATAATGTGACAAGTCAATAAAATCCAATACAAAAAAATACAAACTTCTTAAAATTAAGACATTCTATAGCATGTTTGGCTAAAACATTGTTAAGATCTTTGTTTTAATAGCCAAATGATGCTTATAAATTATTTTATATAATGCTCTTACAGTTTTGCCTATGTAAAAATTGTGGCAGGTAGAACATGATGCTAAATAAACTAATCTACAGCTTTTACAGTTAAATCTACCCTTACTAGTCACCATTTTTTGAACATGAGGAAAAATATATTCTTGGAAGAGACAATAAACCTACATTGCTTACAATCATAACAAGGATACGTGCCCACAGGTCCTCTAAAAGTTTTGTGTTCACCAACTTCTAAAATAGATTTAACACTAGCTACTTTTTTATAAATAAAGTTAGGGTGATCACCTAAAACTCTAAATAAGTTACTGTTACCCAAAATAACTTTCCAGTTATTGGAAATTACTTGTCTAATCATGTGGGAATCTAAACTAATGGGAACAGGGAAGGCACAGTCCATCTTTTTGTCTATATTACTATTGTTCTTAGGAGTAAACCCACTTATTAAGATAGGTGGGAACTTTTCTATTCTGACCAACATAATTTGCTCCAAAATGTAAATGGAAAGTTATTTTGGCAACAGTGACTTAGTTTGAGCCTATGTCACATCTTATAAAACTTTCTGTTTTATTGAAAGTCCAAAAAAACACACCCCAATGCCCCCCTAAAACCTATTAAATTAATACTAACACACAAAACTATGTATATCTTCAAATACTGAGGGTTTACCCTTCTAATAGGAACAAAAGTCCCAAACTGATGGCCACACTCAAAGACTTGAGTCAAAACCCAAACGATAGGTCATCCATGCTAAGATGCATGGTGCAGCCTGTGCTTCTACTAAGTTCTGACTAGGTTTGTCCTATCTTTATAGCTCTCCTAGCTGGGAAAACCCATGAATGTTTTCAGAGAGCATTAACTACACTGGGAAAGCCCCTGAATGCTTTCAGAAATCATTATATACCTTAGGAAAACCAATGAATGCTTTCAGAGAATATTATATACCTTGGGAAATCGCAAAATGCTTCCAGAGAACATTATATCCCAGCCAGTTTCTATTTTCTTTCTTTTTTCTCAGCCAATCACTCTCCATCAGACTGTAGCCGGCTTTTCATTATCAGATTATCTCCATTGAGACATGAGAACCAGGCAACCAGTTTATCAGAATGTTTCCATGGAAACATGAAGACTAAATGCAGAATTGTTACTGAGCATACATGTATTTGCTATAAAAAAAGCCTTATAATGTTTAATGTTCTTTTTCATTTATTTGCCCTCTCTTAAAACATGTTATTAAAACAATCTAAGGTCTTTAATCCAGACATTCCCCCATGCAAGAATGAAAAAAAGCACATTCATTTTTCTTTTATTACGCTTTATAACTAGGCTTTTTTCACATTGCAGTGCCTACATTTCTTAAATCTGAAGAAGAAGAAAGACAGAAGAAGGGAGAAAGAAAAGAAAAAAAAAAGAAAAGCAGCACTTGTTTATAAACCCCATTACACTTAAAAATAACTGAAAAAAAACTTTATAGCATCTAAAGAAAACCACATGCCACAAAATTGGTACTATTTAAGAAATAAAATACTTATAGTTAACTTTCTCCTTCCTCTTCCCCTCGCCAAAGCACTTCTCTGAACATTAATGACATGAAGTAGGGCATATGTTTTAGAGTCTCTGACAAATTCAACAAATTATTAAAAAGTCCAATATTTCCAGATTTTCTTGTTTTGTCATATTTCACAAATATAATTATTGCATTGGAATCCCATATTAAGTTACTGGTTTTATTACTGTTCATCTCTGAAATTCTGTCTCTGCTTCATTTCCAATGTACTCTTAGTTCTTCTAGTCACCTCTCGTGCTCCCTTCCTTCTCTCTAACATTTTCTATTGAAAATTTTGAAAAGGTTTCACAGGTACAGTCCCTCTGTGGTCTTCATTACCAGAAGAACAAGAAGCAGAATCTCCTTCTGTTTCACAGCTCACTTTTTGCTGAAAAAAACATTTGTATTTCCTCCTTAGCATGTACTTCATCAGAAACTAATTGTGTCCCTCCAGGGAATAATACCTTGAAGACAGCTGGGTACAGCAGTTTGAATCTCATACCTGCATCCCAACATTCCCTGAACAGTGGAATAAATTTGCTCCCTTCTGTCTGGTTTACAATGAGTAATCGTTCTCCACAAACACTCTGCTGTCTCACATTTTTAGAACTTTGTCCTTCTGCCACAGTTTTGTCAGAATTGACTCATTCTGCTGGTAGGACTGCATCTTTACTATTAAAGGTCTAGGTTGCTTTCTTATAGCCAGGTTTGGAGCATACACAAGATGTGCCCTTTCAACTAACAGCTCCTGCTGTTGAATACCAGTCCAGTTGCTTATTTGTGCATTCATAAAATTAATACAGCCTGTTCCTTCCAACTTCTCTGGTATAGCTGATAATCTCAAGTTTTCCTATGTACTCTCTCCTCTCATTCTATTATTTTTTGAAACATCTCTTCCTGAATAGTCTCATATTCAGCCAGCCTTTTCTTCATTTCGACCTCTGATTTTTGCAGCTTTATTATTTCATCTGAATATCTGCTAAAGATTCTTCCATTTTTTCCAGCCTTTTGTTGTTTGCGTTGATATACTCCATCAGTGTTTTGTTTATTTTAACCAGGTCTTTATGTAGTTGTCTTAAATCTTCCTGTAGGTTATTGGAAGTCAGGTCTAAAGGTTGCATTGCTTTTTGCTGAACAGCTGCAAAACTTTCCCCAGTCAGTGCTTCTTCCTCACTTTTTGTAGCTGATTTTTTCCAGGTCTTCTGTATTTCTTTATTCTTGGTATCCAGGCAGTGCATTTACTAGCCAGTTACTGAAATGTATCCATAAACACAAGTCTACTGGCCTTCTCTATTCAGCCATTTTCATACTGTGAGACCAAGAAATAAGCTGTTACTCAATGTGCAACCATCTTAGAAGTCCCGGTACTACACTAAATTGTCCACATATGTGTCGCATTTAGTCTTCATATGTTCATAGGAGGTTACCAGGCTAGCGGCCATAGGGCCTTTACAAGCCTAACCATGTTAATCCCAAGAATCCCCATTTGTTCTTTCTGGGTAGTTCGCAGAATGAATTTATGAACAACAGCAGGTTTGTGATCAACACCTGCTACCCCTGTCCATGAGGGACATGGGTGCCACCCCAGGGGCGAAGTTGCAGTCTCTCATCCAATTATCTAGGTAGCATTTAAATAGGATCAGTGAGGAACTCTGTTTTATGTGAATAGGAAGTCTGTTCCAGAGAAGCGTCAGTCTCTGGGAGACATCTTTTTGTCTAGCATGTTCTGTTAATATCACAAACTGGGTTGAGATCTCTAGAGCGAGTGATTCTTGTGCCATTTGATTTGCAGATCTGCAGCATTTCCCTTATGGCACGGTTGGAGATTTCCCTATAGGCCAAGCACAAGTCACCTCTCAGCAACCTATAACATACAGATTAAAGTGAAAGGACTTTCAGCCAGTCCATGTAGGCCATGGTTTGGAGTCCCTGTATCTTCTTAGTAAGAAACCTCTGAGGTCTCTCCAGCTGCTGGTGTCTGGTGCGGTACATGTAAAAGGGTGCATTATACTCTATTTGTGGTCTGATGAGAGTCGAGTACAGTGAAGTTATAACATCCTTGACCTGGATGCTATCCCTTGCTTATGAGGTGTGCTACACAGAAGGCTTTCCTTTCCACTGTGGAAACTTCCTGGTCAAAGTTCAGATTGCTATCAGCCTGTGTTCCTAAGTCTCACACCACTGGGTTGGAACTCGGGGGGGGGGGGTGCTGTCAATATTGTAATTTGTATGGAATTCCATTTTGACAAAGGGTAAAATAATGCATTTTTTTTGCATTTAGTTTTAGACCATGGCTTTGGCACCAATCATTTTTTGTGTTAGCCCTTCTTGAAATATGTTGACATTGTTGGGGAACTCAATGCTAACTTTGGCTTGGACTTCTAAGAAATTGATGTCAAACAGTTAAGAGGCTCTGCACAGACCACTGTGTGGAGGTGGAGTCATCAATTTTGACAGTGTGTGTTCTGTCGGTGAGCCAATTGGCTACCCATCTAGTAACGTAAGGGTTAATCCCTTGCCCTTGTGGCTGGCTGAAAAGGATCGAAGAAGTAGCAGTTCACTTAACTGGTTAATCAACAAAGTGGCAGACAAACAAACAAACAAACAAACAAACAAATAAATAAAATGCATATTGCTTTTTTAATCTTTGCATATTATAATATTAACATCACATGAAAGTAAAGAGATAGCAATTTCTGATAGGCCTCACCATATTCATTATTCTGTACAAGTTAGGAAAAAAAACAGAAAAGGCAAGATGGCAGTGCATGTCTAATCAGGGTGCATTAAAATGTTGACTGTTTATATTATGACACAACAGTATGTGCAGTAGCAAGCACCACCCCTGGTGTGACATGGTCTGACCTTATTATGTCAGAACTCCTATTTTGAGTCGAGGAATAAATGTTCATGTGAATCAAGTTTTTTTTTTAAGATGAGATACAAAAACAGTATAACATCCATCAGGGGTCTAAGTCTCCCACACCCCACAAAAGGACTGCAAGTCACTTAAAACAATATAAAGCAGGGGGTGACAGCCCTTTTTCTGGATGTATCTGTGGCTCTCCTTTACTGACATTAAGTCAGTACTGTCCATTAGAGTTTCCATTTTTATTAAATTAACCTACTTAAATGTTTTAATGTTTCTAAAAGTAAACAGCTAGAATAACTATTAAAAAAAAAAAACTTGCCAAACACTGAACTGACAGGCCCATTGGGATGTCAATCAAGTCAGCACTGCCCACACCTGTGCAAAGTACAATGGTGTGTCCTAATATAAACGACTGCAAAAAAATCCTAACAAATTAAAGAATATAAAGATACAGAGAGCATGTTCCATTTTATAAATTAATGAGGACCAGCCTTAGACTAACCTTTGAACGGGGACAGCTTGACAGAAGGTGTCCTCGATCATCAGCAATGAACTGGGCAAATCCTTCCAGGGTTGATGGGCGCTGTGTTCAGAAATACATAAAAGAACAGATTAGCAGAAGTGATAATTATCCACTCAGTATAGTTATATATATATATATATATATATATATATATATATATATATATACACACACACACACACACACACACACACACACACACACACACACACGCGTGTGTGTGTGTGTATACCCATATACTGTTGTTTTAATATGTCTTGTCTGTCTAAAACTTCCTACATGTAAATATCTATTATGTCTCGTCTGTCTATTAATTCCCACATGTAAAGATCTATTGGTGATCTTCACTGCAAACTTGTTCTTATAATTCTGTTTAAAACATGTATTATTGTTATAATTCTGTATAAAACATGTATTATTGTTATAATTGTGGAGCTTTTCTCCCCGGGCCTCCACGGTAAATGGACCTAGTCCAGTCGGACTTTCCTGGTAAACAAATGTAAAATAATATATATATATATATATATATATATATATATATATATATGTTATAGATGGCACAGTGGTGCAGCGGTAGCATTGTCATCTTGCAGCAAGAGGTACTCTGGTTCGATTCTCAGCTGGAGTGGCTTCTGTGAGGAGTATGCATGTCCTCCCTGTGTTCATGTGGGTTTTCCCTGGATGCTCCAGTTTCCTCCCACATTACAAAGACATGTCAGGAGCATTTCTCCCTGGCTCTCCACTGAAAATTGGTTTTGTTCCAAGTGAGACATTCCCGGTAAACAAATGTTAAATAAATAAATATATATATATATATATATATATATATATATATATATGTGTGTGTGTGTGTATGTATGTACGTATCATAATGTTTACAGGTGATATCATTTGTACTTTCACACGGTTAACATCACTTGGTTTAAGAAGTTGTCACTGCATTTATGTGGTAGTACTCTGTATAACTGCCGGGAACAGACATATGACAGTTATCTGAATATTATGAAAAGAGTTCATTTATTTAGCTCTAGCGTATATTTATTGCATATGTTGTTTACCTCAAACTCCATGGAAACTACTCCAGAGATTTACCATTCATACAAACCCAGTGGGACTCAAACATAGAAAGTATCCTAAATGTAAAAAAATAAAGGGATGGTAATGTTTGTGGAAATCTTAATGTTAAGGGAAATATAGCTACTGCCAGATCTCAGAAGAGGACACAATCACCTTTGATACATAGAAATAAGCAAACTTCCAAATTCCAGTACTAGAACTGCACAAAATAGACCAGTTTTTGACTTTGTACTCATAATCAGGAAGAGAGAGGTGATTTTAAAAGTAAAACTGAACATCAGTTTGGGGACAAGTAATCACCACAGTGTGTGGCTCACAATCAGCTTAAATACAGAGTCAAGCTGATCACACCTGAAAGTTCTAGACTTTAGCATGGGGCAGTTTATGGCAAAATATGAAGTGCCACAGGAAAGCTGTAGAAAACCAATGTGCAAGTACCACTGAAGAACAAATGAATGTATTAATACAGCCATCAACAAAGCACCATATCTTTATATAAAACAAAAAAAATGTTCTTAATGAGGTGGCATCAACATCTGTAGAAAAATATATAGAGCATTTAGGAACAATAAAGAAACACAGAAGGATGATATTGTAAGGCCATGCCATTAAAACAGAAGAAAACAGGAAAGACAACCAGAAAAGCAAATGTCCACATTAAGGAAAGAAACAATACCCAGTGCAGACATTAACTGAAATAAAAACCTTTAAATGTTGTATAACAGCAGCAGCTAAAGAGAAAAGGACAGATGGTGCAGCTTAACAAAGTAAAATGGGATGGAAAAATAAGGATGCCGAGGAAACAGGGTTGCCAAAATAATATTTCTACTTGGTAATAACAAAGAACAGTAAGAAAAGAAGGGAGATGCATACTATACTGAGCCAACAGGGATGCCACCTTTTAAGTGGGCTGGGACTGGGACATGGGGGTCTGGCCAATATGACAATGGCCACACCCTCTACCATGACATCACCACAGGAGTGGTGAAGGAGATACAGTTATGGGTGCAACAGCTGCACCATTGCAGAGATTGTGTTGCATGTAATTACATTTACACAAGTCATACTTTTATTTTGAACAGTATTGCAAAAAAAAAGTAACATTTAATAAATATTTTGATTGTAATAGCAGGAATGTTGTATATACAGGAGCTTGCATGACATGCTTTAAATTTTATGTAGGGAAAACTTCACGGAAACTGTCTAGGCACATCAAGGAGCACTGCATGGCTATCCATAATAAGGACTTTAAGAATGCATTAACAAATCATTCCCATTAATGTCGGAATTTTACCCAGTTTAAATTTCTTGTCTTAGAGCAAGATGAAATTTATTTCAGAGACTTTGACACTAGATTGGAGGTCCAAGAATTAAAATGGCAATTACAGTTAAATGCTGAATCTTACCCAGGTCTAAGGGAAAATTTTAAATATTAAGTGTGCTCTTAGGTGGCTCAGGTAACCTGTGAACTTTTATGTCACTGTATCTACTGTAGCTTCAAATTAATGGTGTCACTTTTCTTGTTGGCAATGGAAGTTTTATTGCTTTTTACAGTTACTACCCATAGGTGTATTTAAATGGATTTACTTTATAATCCTTAAATACTGAAATGTCAAATTTCAGTATATCGAGACCATAAAGTCAAATCCACAAAACACTGACAGACCAAAACCGCGAAACTTCAAATCGTGAACACACACCATAAACAACACCACATATACATCACAACACCCACACTACGAAAAAAAAAAACACAAACATAACACCACACATCTACAAACCTACACTACATATAAAAAGGGGGGAAATCCCCCCTGCACCTCCTATGTGGGGGGCTATGCCCCCCAACACCCCATATTTATATATACTAATTCCAAGATCGCACAAACAGAAAAAGGCAGTAAACTCAAACCCAAAACCTTAATTTCCACCTAAATCCACACACTACACCAGACACCATCCACACAATACACTACATGTCATGTAACGTAAAGCCATAACTTTTAGTTATGTACTTACCATAACTTCAGATGTTTGGGATCCATCTCGCCTACATTCTGTACTGATGGGGTTCGGAACCGATCCTCGGCTCTGACTCGGCACGCTATGCAATAGAGCGAAGTCTCTAATTGGCTGAGCTATTCTATATCCCAGGATTACCACCACCAATTCCCCAGATCTTGTTTGTCCGCACACATGCACCCACACATGCACTGCTGATATAACATTGCCAGATGTTTCAAGATGAAACGGTGGAACTCGAACCGTCCGGTCTCTTCTGATCTCCAAGGCAGGGGGAAGGAGGGTGGGTATTAGGAATGTAGGCGAGATGGATCCCAAACATCTGAAGTTATGGTAAGTACATAACTAAAAGATGTTATGTGATCCTATCCCACCTACATTCTGTACTGATGGGACAGCGTCCCCAGCACCTGATTCCTGGGTGGCTCACTGGAAAACACTCCTGAGAACTGTGGAACCAAAGGAAGCTCGCCCCCCGAGATGCCACATCCAATTTGTAATGAGAAATAAAGGTGTGAGGAGAGGACCAGGTAGCCGCAGCACAAATGTCACTAATGGCAAGCTTAGCATGAAATGCTGTTGAAGTAGCCATAGCCCTTGTAGAATGAGCTTTCACAGTGGTTGTAAGTTCTTTATTAGAAAGAAAATAAATATGACTAATACAGTCTCTAATCCACTTGGCAATAGTGACCTTCTTGACGGCTTTGCCCAATTTATTATCTGAAAAGGACACAAACAACTGATCTGTTTTTCGTGTTTGATGCGTCCTATCTAAATAGAAACGCAATTGTCTGTGGACATTCAATGAATGGAAGATATATTCTGCTCTGTCTGAGTAATTGGGGAAGAAAACTGGAAGTTCCAAAGACTGTTGAAGACAGAAACTGGAACAAACTTTGGGAACAAAAGATGGATTGGGCCTAAGGGATACTCTATCCTTGTGAAAAACCAAGTACGGCGGGTTGACACATAGGGCCTGAAGTTCCGAAACTCTTCTGGCTGATGTAATTGCCACCAAAAAAGCGGTCTTCCAGGTAAGAAATTTCAAGTCAGAAGTTGCTGCCGGTTTGAAGGGGGAAGAGGTCAAGGCACCTAATAAGAAATTGAGATCCCATGGTGGAGCAGGATGAGAAACTGGAGGACGTAGCAGCCCAGCACCTTTCATGAAGGCTTTACACAACTTATTGCTCATCAAAGGTGGGTCTGTACTTGCATGAAAATTAGAAATAGCTGCTAATTGAACCTTAATGGTAGAGACTGAAGACCCTTGATTGAATAGGGAAGCTAGGAATTTCAAAACGTCTGCCACCGGGGCAGTAATGGGATCTAAACCCCAGAGTTGGGCCCAAATGGCAAATCTCTTCCATTTACTATTATACATTTTCTTAGTCGAATTCTTGTGGGCTGAGGACAAGATATGTGTAACTTCTGAGTCTAAAACCTGGTTCCTGACTATAGTCGGAAGTGGAGGAGCCAAGCTGTTAATTTCAGAGAGTGAAGGGACTGGTGAAGCTGTCCTGACTGGTGGATCAAGAGATCTGGAACCTGGTCCAGGAACCATGGGCCGTCCAGTGTGTATTTCCGAAGAAATGGCAGCCAGACTTGACGAGGCCAGTATGGGGCAACTAAAATCATCTTGCACTGCAAGTGAATCCCTTCTGGATCACCCTGGGGGGAAGGGGAACCAGAGGAAAGGCGTACAGTAAGCTGTTGGGCCAAGCTTGGACTAGGGTGTCCTTGGGAAACCTCTCCTGACTCTGGGTAAGAGAAAAGAATCAAAGACATTTCGTGTTGAGAGGGGTTGCAAAGAGGTCCCAACAAGGAGTTCCCCATCTTCTGAAGATCTGAGATGCTACTCTGTCATTCAGAGACCACTCGTGCGGGGAGAGAATGGTTCTGCTCAGTCTGTCGGCTATTACATTGGATCTCCCCGGAATATGTGTTGCTACCAAGAAACGATTGGTTGCAACAGCCCAATTCCATACTCTCATGGCCTCTCTGCAAAGAGGGTAGGACCTGGTCCCTCCCTGCTTGTTCAGGTACCAGACTACTGACATGTTGTCGGACTGAACGGCAATCATACCTTGGGGGAGGAAGCAGTGTAGTGCTTGGAGCGACAGAAGCACTGCTCTCATTTCCAGTATATTGATGTGTAGGGAAGTCTCGCCGGGATGCCACTTGCCTTGAACTGACCTGCCCAGGTAATGACCCCCTCACCCCGTCTGTGAGGCGTCCGTAGTCAAAGTGGCCACTGGAGGAGGAGGAACGAAAGGTCACCCCTGATCCAGGTTGGACGAGATAAGCCACCAATGGAGGTCCTGTTTGCACGTCTCCGTGATTATGATTTGGTGATTGAGAGGAAGCTCCTGATATGACCACTGGACTGATAGGAGCCACTGGAGAATCCTCATGTGTAATCTTGCTAAGGGCACCAGGAGAACGGTAGCCGACATGGAATCCAACTGTTGTAGGACCATCCTTGCTGGGGCTCGGTGTTTGAGGAGCAATGCTCGGACTTGAGATTGTAATGTTTCTATTCTCTCTGTAGGAAGATAGACTCGCATTTGCCTTGAGTCTATGTCTATCCCGATAAACCGTATAAGTTGAGATCGCAGCAACAAAGACTTTGCCCAATTGAAGGTGATTCCTAGGGAGGTTCCTAGAGATATAGTGGCTGCTAGGTTCTGTAATAGTAGATGCCTGGAGGTGGCAGTTAGGAGCCAGTCGTCTATATACGGAAACACCTGGAATCCTAGACTCCTCAGGTGAGCAGTCACCACCGCCAAACATTTGGTGAACACCCTGGGGGCTGTGGTGAGACCAAAGGGCAGTGCGCAGAACTGGAAATGACTGTCTCCCAGGCTGAAGCGCAGATGTCTCCTGGACGCCTGATTTACCAGAATGTGATAATAGGCGTCCTTGAGATCTATGGATCACATCCAAACACCTTTCTCCAGAAGCGGGAGAATGGATTGTAAGGTGACCATCCGGAACTTGGACTTCTTGATTGATCGATTCAGGTTGCTGAGATCCAAAATGGGCCTCAAGTCCCCGGTCTTTTTTGGCACTAAAAAGAATTTTGAGTAAGTCCCTAATCCGGTCTGGTCTGCGGGGACCGGTTGGATGACTCCTTTTTGAAGCAGCTTTGAAATTTCGATGGCTGCAATATCCTGTTGACTGGGTGGGGGGTCCGGGATTTTTCTGGATGGAGGGGGGGGTGTGAAAAGGGGATGACGATGATTCGGAGCACCCATTGGTCCTGAGTTATACTCTCCCAGGCCTTTAGGTGCCTCGAAAAACGACCCCCGACTGGCTCCGGAGCTGCACAGTCGGGCAATCCTTCAGGGATGCTGAGAGGTTGAAGAGCCATGAAAGGACTCACGGTCTCCAGTGTTGCGGGGGCCTCTGCCGCCTCTGGGACGGCGTCGTCCGGAAAAATTTCCCCCTCCTCTGCCTCTAGAGGGGGGATCGTCCTGCTGTGGGGGGTAATTCTTCTGAGATTTACGGAACCACATTTTCCCTCCTCTTTTAGCCTTGGGATAAGGACGAAAGGGAGAGGAAAACCGTGCTCCTACGGCAGTCAGAGTTTTACCTTCTTGTTCACAGCAGGTCAATGTGTCCTTTACCTTGGGTCCAAACAAAGAGGACCCATCAAAGGGAGCGTCGGCAAAGGAAGACTTAAAGGCTTCCGCAAAATGACACAGGCACAGCCAGGCTTGCCTCCGTAGAACAACGCCCATACCCGCTGCTCTACTCGCCCCCTCGGCTGCATACGAAATGAGCCTCATGGACGAGTTTGATATCGATGACAGAGTAGCCAACTGAGAGCCAACCGTCTGGGCCAGCTGCTCAGGTAGGTTACCCAAGAGGGTATCTGAAAGCTCCTTGATCAGATCCCTCTGAAGTCTAGTGAAGTGCGTCAAATAGTTCAGGGACCTTAAGGTAAAGGCCGCTGAACTGAGGGTGCGCTTCCCGTACCGGTCCATGCTCCTAGACTCCTTATTAGGAGGATGGATGGACGTCGAAGCCTCTGCTACATCTTGTTGGGTAGCAGATGCCACCACCAGGGCATCTACAGCCACACCTTTGGTCAGAAACTCCTTCTCTGGGGGGGCTGATAAGAATTTATTTGGGCGAACTGGCACCGGTTCCACAGAATCTGGATGCTCCCACGCCCTTCGACAGATCAAATCTAGGAGCTCGTCGAAGGGCGGAGACACCCAGGAGGCGGAGGGCTGAGCCCCGAAGGCCTTGAGGAACACCGACTCGTCAGCAGAAGGGGGTTTGGAATGCCAGCCGCCTCGTTGTTTGAGGACTTCCAAGATGTCTGCAAAGGAGACATCATCCGAGGACGACTTAGGGGACCCCTCCGCATCATCAAGATCGGTGTCCGACGTGAGAGACTCATCGGGGGAGTTGACGTGCTTCCTCTTGCACAGTCTTTTCCTTGGGGGTTCCTCTGAAGAAGCTTCAGAGGGACCCCCAGGAGGGGGGGGACCCCACTGGGGGTGACCTCAGGCCCCAGGGCTCCACTATCTAGCGACAGGGGGACTACAAAAGACCCAGTCTCCGTGTCTAGGGAAGGTGCCGGTGAGACCGTGGAGGTAGCCAAAGAAGATTTGGCCAAAGCACTCCTCATGGCCCTGAAGGCCAGACCACCAGAGTCCTGGGAAGGTCCAATCCCCGGGGCCACAACAGTAGACGGCACCCCCGCAGCCGACGCACCGAGAGGAAGGCTTGGAACCGAAAACATCGGTCCCGAAGCATCACCCCCGGGGCCGACCGAGGAGGTCCGTGTACCGAACTCTGACCCGAAAGCCGGGGTTGGAGTAAGGGTCGGAGCCGACCCGAAAACCTCCATCGGCTCCACCAGCACCGGCTCCAACGGTGCCGAGGCTGTTGGAGGAGGAACCAGAACTACAGGGTGGGCCATCGGCTCCGAAGCCGATTGGGCTGGAGCCGAAACTAATTTCTGGAATACAGGAGACTGAAACAGCATTTGGAGCACCCTGTCGATGTCCGAATCCGACATCTTGGAAGATCGGGAGGAGACCGACCGGGTCTGAGCAGACTTCCCCATCGGCTCCGAAGGACTGGGGGACCGGCTCCGAATAGACTCGATCAATATCGGTGCCGAGGGAGATTCCATAGCAATTTCCCTCGGTGCCGAAGAGGGCTTCGGCGCCGAAGGGGAAGAGTCTGAGCCGGCAACCCTCATCGGCTCCAAAATCAGTGGAGCCGATTAAGGTGACCCGCCTCTTGAAGCCCCAGCCATCGGCTCCAAAACCAGAGGAGTCGAGGCTGGAGGCATCGAGGCAGACCATTCCGCCCTCGGCTCCAAAGTCCGTGGAGCCGATGGAGAAGCCTGCCTAGATTTCTTAGTTCCGACAGGCTGGTCGGAGCCGACGATTTCTTTTTCTTAGCTAGAGAGGAAGAGGAAGATAAGGCCTCTTCGAAGGAGGGTTTGATAAGCCCTTTTAAGATCAATTTATTCTTCCTCTCTTGGAGGACCCGAGAGGAAAAAGCGTGACACACGCTGAAAGACTCCTGAAGGTGTTTGGCACCTAAACAGTACACGCATAAGGAGTGATCGTCCGTGATGGACATTTTGTAGTTGCATCTCGTACATTTTTTAAATCCTGAGGGTCTATGCTCCTTAGACATAATGCTTGTAGACACTATTCACTTTGTCAGAGAAAAACACAATGTATGGAACTCAGTACAAATGGTTTACACAACAATAAAAAACTTTTTTTTTTTTTTAACAAGAGAGGCGAAAGCCCAAGAAACTTAAACGAATGACAAACACACCAAAAGGAGGGCCAAGAACCCTCTAACTAAAACAGGTACTTGACCTCTCCGAAACAACAAGAAGACTCACTAAAGAACGAGGGGAAGGCCCCTCTAACTTAAACGGAAACCTTTCCCTGTCCAGTCACAAAATTTTACCACAAAATATCCACAACAAACACAATTATACACAACGATAGCTGTTAAAACAGCTTTTGGGTTAAGATTAAAGAAATTTCTGGCAGAAAAAAACTCTCAGAAAATAGCACTTAGCTCAGCCAAGTTCGAGACCACGTCCTAGCTTGTAAGCGGCAAACGAGATCTGGGGAATTGGTGGTGGTGCATCCTGGGATATAGAATAGCTCAGCCAATTAGAGACTTTGCTCTATTGCATAGCGTGCCGAGTCGGAGCTGAGGATCGGCTCCGAACCCCATCAGTACAGAATGTAGGCGAGATAGGATCACATAACATCCACAAATTTGACTTAACAGGATTTGCGATTATGCACTTTCGCTATTTTGAAGATTTTACTTTATGGTCTCGATGTACTGAAAGTCGACTTTTCAGTATTTTGAGATTATAAAGTGAATCCATTTAAATATACACTTTGTAAATGCTTTACTGGAGTTTCTATTGGATACTTTTTAAAGGTGGTTCTGCGGTAGCATTGTCGCCTCATAGTAAGACGTTGTCCTGTTTGATTTTCAGCTAGAGCGTCTTCTGTGTGGAGACATGCGTGAATGGGCATACCTTCGTTAAAGGTTGTGCGTCAGGGCCTGCAACTCGGCATGTAAAAATCTACTGCCAATCATTAGCGGACTGGAGTTCCAATGTGGCGACCCCTAACCGGGAAAAGCCGAAAGACACAACAACTTTTTAAAAGTTTTTATATACATTACACACATCTATTTCTATTTTGATCACATTTACTTTCTGAAGAAGTTCTTGTCACTTAAAAAAGAATGAAAGCACTCAACACAGATTTGGCTCATTTTCTGTCTCAGTGGGGTGATGAAGTAGTTATTTTATACCTCTCTCTCTCTCTCTCTCTATATATATATATATATATATATATATATATATATATGGGTCCTCTTCAAATGTTCGAACTCTTAAAAGCTCGACTTTCAATAACATCAAACTTTTAAAAGTTCAAACGGTCTGAATGGAAATCTCCATACAGCGTGAAATGGGAAAATTTCCCTTTTCCACAATGTAGTGCAATCTTGGAGTTGATATATTTAAGTAGCGAGAGGTGAGGGGGGCTTGCTCCCCTGCTAGAAACGTTTATTTTATTTATTTTTTTGTTTTATTTTATTTGTTTCACATGTTCGAACTTTTAAATGTTTGATCATATGGTCTCGGCCATATGAAAGTCGAACATTTGAACGTTCGATCATGTATGGTAGACCCATATACATATATATATATATATATAAAACAAAGTTACACTCAAAGAAGTAAACGCCACACACCAACTGAGAAATAATATAATGTAACAGAATTGTATAAATTCTCGGTGTGTGCGACCATGCATCAAACGAAACTTCAAACGTGACAAAAGTTCTTTTTTTGGAAAAAGATTTTAATATCGTGCACTGGTAAGCGCTTTCACATTAGCTTCTTCAGACCAACAAGCACATCACTACAAACACTACTATAAATACTAGAGCTAATTATGACGTTACTTAATCATTAACCCTTCATTATCACTAAACATACTAAAATACATCAAAAATATTTCTTAAAGAAATCATTCTTATATGTGCATATTTAATTAATTACTATTAATAAAATAAATACATTATTTAAAATCATAAAATTGATATAAAAATACATATACTAACTAGCAGCATTTATTCTATTGTATCGACCACATTAAGCAGGCATGCATTAGTAATTGTCATAGATATCAACGGGCTTTTAAAATAGGTTTTAATGAAGCTCTCTCATTGAGACCATGTCCTCTATCTGCCCTAAGTTTTAATATCCAAGTCAGTTCTCTTTTTTCAGTGTTATTCCTAACGTTTCCTTGTCTAATTATGGGGCTAATGATATCTATAGCCATACATTTAAATGCATGGTAATTATCAAACATCAGAATGTGTTTAGCTAATGCATTATTCTGATATTGTATTTTAATGGCATATAAATGCTCTCTAATTCTTGTCCGAAAAGATCTATTAGTCTTCCCTATGTAAAATGAGCTACATGCTTCACATTCAGCTAAGTCAACTATATTTGTTGTATCACAAGTAGCATTTATTCTAAAGTTATAAACTTGTCCTGTCAGGATGGATAAAGAAACCTTTATTATTGATGTAGCTACAATAGTTACAGTATCCACATGGATTAGTATTCCAGATATTACTCAATATCTTCTCAGTGTAGTTAGAACATAACAGTCTCTTAAGATTAGGTTTGTTTTTATGTCTAAATGATGGTTTATCTCCCACAATCTTTTTAAAATCAGTATTACTAGTAAGTATTTTCCAATGGTTGTTAATAATATTATATAAGGCATTATTATCATTCATATAAAACATTGATATTTTTATGTTTTCTTCTTTGGATTTATTAACTCTATCCATTTCTATAGGTGTAGAGAAATATGGAGCAGCTCTATCCTGTCTAAGTTTGTTTATATCTGACATGTTTCTATCTACTTCATTTGCTTTGTATCCATGACTCACAAGTCTATCTTTAAAAGTATTTATAGCTTCGTAGAAGCCTGTATCACTAGCATTCAAACGAGAGATTTGCATACTTTGTCCCCTTATAATATTTTTAAAAGTATAGTGGGGATGCATGCTACTTCTATGCAATAAATTATTTAGCACTGTTTCCTATATACCCCTGTATTAATATATTTATCCATAACGCTTTCCATGTATACATCTAAATATTCAATGTATATATTGGAGTAGCTGAGAGTAAATTTCAGGAAGCCAGTCATATAATTCATATCTAAAATAAAATTATCCAACTCTACAATGCTTCCATTCCAAAGCAAAAAAATATCATCTACAAAACGTCGATAAAATAAAACGTGTCTTCTGTAGATGTCACATTTAAACAAACAATTTTCTTCCCAACAGGCTAAGACCATGTTGGCGTAGCTATTGGCACAGGAAGTGCCCATAGCTATGCCATCACATTGAATTTAGAAACATTGTTATTTTCTAATATCACTTCCAGAAAAAGACTTAATAAATCTATATATCTCTGGTCAAAGTCACTATGTAATTTTAAATACTCTGACTGAATCTATACCAATGTCATTATGATAATAATGATAATAATTATGTCCTTAAAGACACTAGACAATTTTTGTTAGACTTGCATGCATATAGTAACATCCAAGGGATTAGTTCTGACACATATTTTGTCACTTTAGATGTTCAATCACTTTTCACGGTAATACCCAATGACATTGGTATAGATTCAGTCAAAGAGTATTTAAAATTACATAGTGACTTTGACCAGAGATATATAGATGTATTCATTATATATATATATGTGCGTGTGTGTGTGTGTGTGTGTGTGTGTGTATATATATATATATATATATATATATATATGAAAAAGAACAAAGACAAAAACACCAAACAAACCACTATTACCTTTGGTACAAAATATAAGTCCAAGTAAACAAAAAAACAGAAAAGGTGTGGCTCCAGATTCAAAATAAGCAGGAATATCAGGACAATCCAAACTAACAGCAAGGAATGTGAAAATCCAGGCACAGAGACACAAGGTTTCTTCACTTCACTTCAGCTCAGCTTTATTCACACAAGCGCTTTCACACATATAGCTTCATCAGGTGTTTGAAGTACACTGAAACTCTATACCTTTATATACACACTTATCTAATCATGTGACCATTACATAATACAAATTTAAAAATATATGAGTCTCATAAAAACAATAAAAACATAATAACAAATACAACAACTATATAAAAACATTAAATCTCATAAATATGACAGAAAAACTATTTACATGTAGTGCAATTAAAAAACAACTTTTTATTTCTTCCTCAAAGGTCTATTTTGTAACACTGGTTTGATTGGAATATGGTCATTAAGTCCATGACCATAATTAGCTCTTAGCCTAGCTATCCAGCACGCTTCTAGCTCTTCAGTTCTATGCCTAATGTTGCCACGTCTCACATTCTCATGAGCAGTACCTAAAACTAGAAACTTAAACTCATGCCTTATATCTGTACTGACAACATGTTTAGCTAATGCATTTGTGAGATTCTTTTTACTAATATTATAAAGATGTTCCCTAATTCTCTACGATCGTAGAAAGAGAAGGAATGACAATAGAGTAAGAATGTCTCTACATTACACTAGGGACATTAATAAATACTTAGAGGTTATTGGCTCGCATTGGAATATTTTGATGACAGATGAATATATTAAGTCATTAGTGGGTGTGAAACCACAATTTACGTTTAAGAATAAAAGGTCGCTTAGAAATAGATTATGTCACAAACAAAAGTTTAATAGTCCTAGTGATATGCACTTTGGAACCAAACCATGTGGTAAATGTAATTATTGTGCTTATATTTCTACTGATACTACTTTTAAGCATCCAGACAATGGTCAACTTTTTCATATTAAAGTTACAGCTACCTGCAATACAAAGCATGTTGTATATTTAGCTGTATGTAAACTGTGCCACAAATATTATGTAGGAAAAACTGATCATTGTTTAAAGGAGAGAATTAGGGAACATCTTTATAATATTAGCAAAAAGAATCTCACAAATGCATTAGCTAAACATGTTGTCAGTACAGATATAAGGCATGAGTCTACGTTTCTAGTTTTAGGTACTACTCATGAGAATGTGAGACGTGGCAACATTAGGCATAGAACTGAAGAGATAGAAGCGTGCTGGATAGCTAGGCTAAGGGCTAATTATGGTCATGGACTTAATGACCATATTCCAATCAAACCAGCGTTACAAAATAGACCTTTGAGGAAGAAGTAAAAAGTTGTTTTCTAATTGCACTACATGTAAATAGTTTTTCTGTCATATTTATGAGATTTAATGTTTTTATATAGTTGTTGTATTTGTTATTATGTTTTTATTGTTTTTATGAGACTCATATATTTTTAAATTTGTATTATAAAAAGCAAAGAAGAAGCAACCTCACTGCCAAATTGTACTCCTTCCAAAGAACAAAGTCCAAATGTAGATAATAAAAGGAGTACCAAACCACGATGAGGACCAAATGAAGGCGTTCAACAAAATGTAGTAAAATACGAGATCTTTATTCCATCCAAAAAATGTGAAGTAAGCGCTTTCGTGTAGGACATCCCACGCTTCATCAGACAATAAAATACACAAACAACATCCCCATTTTATATTCCTTACTTACAGCAAGGCGGGAGAATTAATTGATTAATTAGTCAATCAACATACCAAAGAAGAGTTCGTATCTAGGTGCATATACCAACCACATTATCGCTGCTATCCTACCATATATACGTTTAAAAAATGTGTATAAACGCTGACAAATACATCTGTCAAGGTAGTAATTAAATACAATTCAATTTAAGCTACTGCATCGCTGTAAGCCTATTGAATATAAATCTAAAAAAGTATATATAAACGCAGACAAATTCATCTGTCAAGGTGATAATCAAATGCAGTTCAGACTGCATCATCGCTGTAAATCTACTAAACTCTTGACTTGTATATGGCATCTGAAATTTTCTAAATCCATTATTTTCTAGAACCATGACAAATACATAAATAAATACATAAGCTGGGTAAATATGAATATAATAAAACAAACTTTAACCCTCATCATGAATTATGCAGTCATCATATTTTGAAAGCCATCTATTTGATATATATAGCTTAAAACATAGTAAAAACATAGTAAAAATAACACATAAAGGACTCATATATGAAAAAAATATATATAAAAATAATAATAACTAGGCTTCCAAATCATAATAAGAAACCATGTTAATGAGATATAAAAATGTAAATGTATACTATGCAAAAACATATACGTTAGAAATTCATATAAGTATACATGAAAATAAAAATAAAAATAAAAATACAAGTACATATACATATAGGATGTTTGTATATAAAATATGATATACTGCAACCTTACATATGGCCTCAATATGAAAACAGCCATAAATAGAGGCAAAATATAAAAGGGCAACATCTGGGTACATCTAGAAGATAAAACCTCTCCATATAAAACCAAAACTTAGAAATGAAGCTAAAAATAAAAATAAAAATAGAATGAAACTGAGAAAACATCATATCACCATTATATGTTGCTCAACTCAAGTACTGGTTTTAAAGACACATAATTGTTAAGCCCTGGGGGTATATGTGAGCCAAGTTGTAAAATCCATTTTAGTTCTATCAATGCAAGCTCATTGGCTAGGTTTCCACCCCGTTGCCTCTGTCCCAATATTTGTAACACTCTAAAAGAAAAACCATGTAAAGGAAATTCCATTACATGTTTGGCTAAGGCATTGGTTTCTTTAGACTTCGGATATCATACAGATGGTTGTATATCCTATCTTGCAACCTCCTAGTGGTCAACCCTACATAAAACGCCTCACAGTCATTGCAGGTTGCAAGATATATTAAATTCTTGGTGTTACATGTAGCATGGAACTTGGGGGAAAACCTAAACTGAGTGAGAGGATTCCAAAATGATTGTGTATCTACTATGTAAGGACACCGTTTACAATGATGACAAGGAAAGGTGCCATAAGGTAGTGGCATAAGGCTTGTGGGTAATGAAGCAACAAGATGGTCATTGCACAAAATCATCTTCAAATTCTCACAGTTTTTAAAAACAAAACCTGGTCTAATGCCTACTAGCTTTTTAGTACTATTATCTATCATGAGTACATTCCAATTACTGGATATGACAGTTTTGATGGCATTGATATTACTGGTATATTTAGTGATAAATTTAACCATTTATGTCGATCTAAAGGGCTTACTACCAACAAAATAACTCCTAGAATTAGCCAGCTGTCCATCCACAGAACTTTCCATATGGGTCTCAATATCTAAGCCACCAAGGGTGTCCCGTCTAATGCTATTAACCATAGCACGGTTATAGCCCCTATCTAGAAATAGAGCTTCCATTATATCTACTTCTCTCAAGAGGGACGGTCCCTCCCTACATAGTCTCTGCACCCTGAGGAACTGGCTCTTGACTATACCAGGAAACACATTCCTCGGGTGCATGCTATCAAAAGGAAGTAAACTGTTTTTCCATACAGACTTCCTATATAAGGTCGATCTAATAGAACCATCCATATGTAATCTCAAAGTCACATCTAAAAAATGTATCTCATCAGACGAAACTTCACTGGTGAATCTAAGGAATGAAGTTGTTGTTTCCAGATAACACAAAAAATTATTGAAGTCCTCTCTAGTCCCTCCCCAAACTATGAGGATATCATCCACAAAACGCCTGTATAGTCGAATAAACCTATACATTTCATGTGGGAACAGGAACTGTTTCTCCCATTCCAGGACCACTAGATTAGCATAAGTGTTAGCGCAGGGGGTGTCCATGGCTACCCCCCACTGCTGTAAGTAATGCTGACCTTTAAACAAAAACACATTGTTGTACAGCACGATTTCAAGTAATTGACGAATCAAGATCTTCCTGTCATTACTGAAACCATGCTCATTAGCCCGGAGCTCATCCAAATACTGCATACCTATATCATTAGGTATGGACGTGAACAAACTGTTTACATCCAAGGAAATGAGGAGATGGTTAGTGGAAGTGTCCAATGTTAACGTGTCCAAGGTATTCAACAACTCATAGGTGTCTTTCAGGATGGAAGGATATCTGGTAACAACAGGTCTGAGGAGATACTCTAAAAAGCTGGACACATGGGATGTGACCCACCCTTCGCTAGAGACAATCGGCCTCAAGGGTACAGGTGTGACCCCCTTATGGATCTTAGGGAGGCCCTTTATAATAGGTGTCACAGGATATTCAATATGTAGGTATTCAAAAACCTCAACACTGATCTGTCTACACATCAACAGATCATGTAGAACATCATGAACATTATTTATAATGGAACTAACATTATTCTCACTCATCTCTTTATAGGTGGCAATATCTGATAGCATAGATGTCATGGAAGTCTCATAATCCAGGGTATTCATTAACACTATGCCACCACCCTTATCGGCAGGTTTGATGGTGATGTTATGGTTGCTTTTAAGTGCAGAGAACGCTCTAGATTCATCAATAGTTAAATTATAAAATCTACCTTTCTTATCACTACTAGAGAACAAAACATAGAAATCCTTCTCACACAGCTTTAAAAATGAGTCAACATGAGGCGGTATAGGTGGTGTGAAACAACTATTGTGTCGGAACTTATGTGGCCCATTATTCATGTCTAGTGTATCATATTTATCAATGAAAAAATAACTTCAATGACAATCGACGACAAAAGAGTCTCAAGTCCAACAACACTTCACTTAATTTCGCAGAGTTGGCAGGAATGAAATTAAGTCCCTTATTCAACAATGTCAGATGTGAAACATCAAGAACAATATCAGAAAGATTAAACACAAGATCAGTCAGTGTCTCATCCTTCTGTTGTGATCTTGTCTTTCTCTTGAGAACTTTCTTTTTCTGTCCCTTGGTCCACGACTGTTCGATCTCCCACTGTATTGGGGTGTAAACTTCTTTTTGTAGGGTAAAAAAGGAGGATTAGCCTGTATTGTCTTAGGTATCGCTCCCTCACTAGCAGTCGAAACACTAGATTGCACAAAAAACATTTGTTGGTTGGGAGGCAGTGTATCATTCAGTAAGGAAGGAGCACACACCCGCTCTGCCTCAACAGTTACAGCAGAAGAATCATTACGCCCAGATGAAACAGAGGCAATGGGCACAGGTTCCCTGGGCTGGATGGAGGTTGTCGAATTACTAAATGACGAAACCACCGGCACCCCTGGCCCATCAACAAGGCCTGATGTAGATTCATTAACAGAGGCATATGAATGATGAGACCTAGGCCAAACAAACACTTGGCCTTTTACAAAATCATTATGGTCCTGTGCCAATTTACGGTGTTTAACACTCTTGAGCCTATCACTATAGGCACTAGCTTGTGAACAAACAGTATGTACTTTATTGACGCAAAAGTCAGAAGTGAACCTTTCTGACAAAGTCCTGTGCATATTATCCACTTTGATTCATAATTCATCCTCCAATGGTGAAAAATAGCTCAATAATAGCTTAATATAACTGAAACCTAACTCTATATTAAGTTCTTGCCACTGTTTTAGCAATAATGGGTGTGAGTCCCCGTAGGTGGGCATACAAAAAACACGCATACCCCTGGGGACCACCCGAAAATGAAGGCAAGCCTCCAGATGAAGTCGTTGCCAAGTGTAGCGCTGTAGCTGGTAAACATCATTTTCAAACGTTTTCAGTAAGTTATTAAATTCTGTAATGTCCTCACCTGCATTGTGAATCAATGGAACACCGCTCAAGGCGGAAAGGTCCAAAGACAATAAAGGGTTGGAATCAGATTTTAAAATCCCCTTCCATAAAACTGTATCGTCCCTCGACTCTGGACTACCTTCAATAATAGCAGCAGGTGTGTTAACAGCAGGATCCATCGCATGCAGGTAGATTGCCACAAGAAACGGGAAACAAAAAGCAAAGAAGAAGCAACCTCACTGCCAAACTGTACTCCTTCCAAAGAACAAAGTCCAAATGTAGATAATAAAAGGAGTACCAAACCACGATGAGGACCAAATGAAGGCGTTCAACAAAATGTAGTAAAATACGAGATCTTTATTCCATCCAAAAAATGTGAAGTAAGAGCTTTCGCGTTGGACATCCCGCGCTTCATCAGACAATAAAATACACAAACAACATCCCCATTTTATATTCCTTACTTACAGCAAGGCGGGAGAATTAATTGATTAATTAGTCAATCAACATACCAAAGAAGAGTTTGTATCTAGGTGCATATACCAACCACATTATCGCTGCTATCCTACCATATATACGTTTAAAAAATGTGTATAAACGCTGACAAATACATCTGTCAAGGTAGTAATTAAATACAATTCAATTTAAGCTACTGCATCGCTGTAAGCCTACTAAACATAAATCTAAACAAGTATATACAATGTTTTTATATAGTTGTTGTATTTGTTATTATGTTTTTATTGTTTTTATGAGACTCATATATTTTTAAATTTGTATTATGTAATGGTCACATGATTAGATAGGTGTGTATATAAAGGTATAGTGTTTCAGTGTACTTCAAACACCTGATGAAGCTATATATGTGAAAGCGCTTGTGTGAATAAAGCTGAGCTGAAGTGAAGTGAAGAAAACTTGTATCTCTGTGCCTGGATTTTCACGTT